>NC_138234.1:25602867-26241617 GCF_964197995.2 Scardinius erythrophthalmus
TACTGAACTGTTAACTAAAATGACACATCATTAGCATGTCAATAGCTCTTGCTAGTTGCTTGTAGTGATGGCCAAATGAAGCGTTTCGAAGCATTATTGCTTTCTGATACAATTGTGTCGAAAATGGTTCATTACTCGAAGCTTCATTCAGATAGAAATTGCAGCACCATCTCCTGGTGAAGTAAATGTAATGCAACAAAGCTGACAACCATAAAATGCAAGTAACGCCCCGTTCCGAGGCGATCAAAGCTGAAACAGTGTTAGTGCTACTCATTTATGTAGGTGAATTTTACAGATACTGATGAATTTCATGTGTTCACCTTGATAATAAAACATTAAGCATGATGTGTGTGTGTGTGTAATTATTTCTTTAGACAAGGACAGAAGATCAGACCAGCTTAAAAAGAAGTTGGAAACCATCACAGAAATTCTAATGGGTTTATATTAAAATAGGAACCATTGGCTTTTACCATTTAAACCACTACATAATTCTTTTTTGTAACTGTGTGTTTGGGACATATTCCATTAGGATTTAATGCCCCCACCAATACAACCCAACACATATCATAGACCCACAGAGACCACTATAATTCCCATTACAACCAATAAAATTCCCATGAAAACCATTAAATCCAATAGAATTTCTGTAATGGTTTCTATGTTTTTTTTTTTACCTTCACTTTTATAAAAAATACAGCCGCCAGGTTTCAAACCTGTCAACACTGGATTGGGCTGTCAAAGCAGTCAGGTGGTTCACTACAGGAGTGAACCAGTGTGTTTGCTTCAGAAGTCATTTTCACGTGACTAGTGACGTAATGATACAAGCTCCGAAGCAGTGGTTCATTGCAAGGACCGTTCGAGTTCGAAGCAAGCTTCGGAGCGTCAGTGTCAGACGTAACATCACTAGTTGCTTGCGCCATTTGTTTATGTTGCCTTGACTGCGGAGGAAGTAGATTACCACGACGATTGCGTATTTCCGGTCAATAATATGGAAGTTGTGAGAAAGGTCTATTAGTTGAGGCAGGAATTGTTGTTGACGATCTGTTTAACCCTGTACTTCCGCTTTCTACACCTTCAAAGAAAGTCACGCTATCTAATGTGCCGCCGTTTTTAAGTGATGAGTGATGAGCTAAGGCTTTGTCTCGGTATGGAAAACTTGTCTCTCCCATTAAGAAGATCCCTATCGGTGGTGGATCGCCTTTATTGAAGCATGTCGTTTCATTTAGGCGGTTCGTCTACATGTTAGTGAATGATGATGCTGATATGGATCTGTCTTTGCACTTTCGGGCAGATGATTATGATTACATCATTTACGTGACATGGGGAAACATGAGATGTTTTAGTTGTGGCCAAACTGGTCATTTAATTCGTGCTTGTCCCGGGAAAAAATCAAACAATGTGTCAGGTGGTGGTGACGTCAGAAGTGATGTTGTTGTTAGTGCTGAAGCAGGGCCGGTTGACGAGGCTCCGGGTGGGTCAGGGACAGGGTTACACGTCTCAGAGGCTAGAAGTGATGTTGTTCTTGTGATCGCTGTAACTGAAGAATCTGCGCTTGAAAGTACAGTTTCTAGTGTTACATTAGTTGTGTCTAATGTTCAGGCGGGGGGAGCCGTTATTGAGACGGAGAAGCATTTAAACGATGCTCTCGATGTTGAGCTGCAGCCTATTGTGGAGAACATAGGTGACGTCATTTCAATGGAAACGGTGCAGGCAGGTTTAAAGTCCCGTTAAAGAGGAGGAAGCCTGGTAGAACTGGGATTTCTTTAGCAAGACTGGATAAGTTTTATGTTTTTAAACATCATGGCAGTATTGTTGAGAGCTGTTCTATTATTCCATCAGGTCTTTCGGATCATAGTATGGTGCAGTGTGGTATCTGTTTTAATTCTATCAAGCCAAAGAGTGCCTATTGGCACTTAAATTGGCACTTTATTGGACGACAAGTGTTTTAGGGAAAGTTTTAAATATTTTTGGAGTATGTTTAAAACTACAAAGAATTCTTTTAGAACACTGCAGCAATGGTGGGACTTTGGGAAAGTCCAGATAAAGCAACTATGTCAGCAATACTCTCAGAACGTCATTAGAGAGGTAACCCTGAATTTGAGCTCCTTAGAGACTGATATTTTAAAATTGCAAGAATTGGCTTACTTGCCTGAGGTGGAGTCTTATAAAAAATAAGAAGACTCAGTTATCTGACCTTTTAGGGGTTAAAACGCAGGGTGCTCTGGTCAGTTCACGTTTTCTAAGCATAAATGAAATGGATGCACCATCAAGGTTTTTCTTTAGCTTGGAAAGGAAAAATGGGCAGAACAGAGTTATTCATGCCTTACGGTCTGAATCTGGAGCATTGCTGACTGACCCTAAGGACATCCGCAAGAGAGCAGTCAATTTTTATATAAAAATCTAGATTATAGGTGTGACAGTGCTTTTTTTGAAAATCTTCCTCAAGTGGCAGAGGAAGTCAACACAAAGATCTCAGGTGCTGTGACCATGGGGGAACTGGTTAAAGCCCTCCAAGGCATGGCGTTGGGAAAAGCACCAGGGATTGATGGTCTGCCTGTTGACTTTTATAAGTCCCTTTGGTCAGAGATTGGAGAGGACTTGCTAGAGGTACTGAATGACAGTTTAGCCGGAGGGCTTCTGCCGTTGAGTTGCCGCAGAGCGGTCCTGACTCTCCTACCCAAGAAGGGTGATCTGACGGACATCAGGTGCTGGCGGCTGGTCTCCCTCCTGTGCGGCGAGTACAAGCTGCTTTCTAAGGTCTTAGCTAATCGATTGGCAAAGGTTATGGACCAGGTAATTCATCCTGACCAGACATACTGCGTCCCCGGGAGGTCAATTTTTGATAATGTTTTTCTGATTCGTGATCTTCTTGATGTCTCTAAGAGGCTAAATTTAGATTATGGTTTAATATCATTAGATCAAGAGAAAGCCTTTGATCGCATTGAGCACACTTATTTATGGAGAGTTCTAGAAGCCTTTGTTTTTTGCAAAACATTTATAGATCAGGTGAAAGTTCTCTAAAATGATGTTCAGAGCATTCTCAAGGTTAACGGTGGTTTGTGTGCTCCCTTTAAAGCCTGCAGAGGTATTAGGCAGGGGTGTTCCCTTTCTGGTATGCTCTATTCTTTGGCCGTAGAGCCTTTATTACAGCAAATTAGGTTGAAACTTGAAGGTATTTCTTTGCCAACATGTAATTGCAACTTTTCATTATCAGCGTACATGCTGATGATTTAGTAGTTATGATTAGTAAGCAAAGTGATGTGCAGGTTTTATTCGAATTGCTTGGAGATTTTAAAACCGTGTCTTCTGCTAATGTAAATTGGAATAAGAGTGAAACCCTTCTGATAGGATGCTGGGAAAGTGGAAAACCATAACTCCAGTGGGGAAAAGAAGGATTTCGATATTTGGGTTTTTTTTCTGGGTGAGGAGACAGTAGTACAGAAAAACTGGGAAGGTTTAATTGAAAAAGTCAAAGGACGCCTAAACAAGTTTGTCTAATTTCATTCGCACCCCCCACCCTCCCAAAGTGCGTGCAAACGAACATCATTGCTATACAAGTTGTGAAGAGGTTCAGTGTTTGGAAGGAAGACAGGGTCGGCGTGACTGGGACTCGCACGTTTTTTAAGAAAACTCAAATCAACAAACAAAAGTCGCGCCAACAGCGCATTCACCGTAGCCTTACTACAGCATACAAAACAATCTCACAATAAAACTCTTTCCACTCGTCAGTAACTCTTTCCACACGTCACCTGTATTATGTGTGTTACGAACTTTAAGAGTCTAAGGAATGTACCGTAACATTTATATATTAATATGCTGCTGGATGTGAAGTGAGGTGGACAGTGCCGTCACAGGTGGGGTGCGAGGCCCTGTGCGAACTTGAAATGCGAGGCCCTGCTCTTTGATGTGGATGCTCAATTGCGCATGAATTACAGTCACACGGACATAGCTGTTCTAGTTCTATTGCACGCATAATCTCGCTGCAATACGTTTTTATCAAGCGTATAATACAGCATAATCATGCACATAGTCTCAGCTATGACTTTTTGCTATTTATTTCAGAGGGAAAAAAATCAACTGTGCAACAACGAGTGGCTTTACATCAACTCAAGTCAGCTCGAGAATTTTCGTGTGAATAAATACATAGATCCACCTACTTAACCAACGTAGAACTTTCGCTTAGCGTGTTAGAGGTTCTGGGTTCTAATCCACACTCGTGTAGTTTTTTTTTTTTTTTTTTCTCTTTCTCGTATAGTTTTTTTCTCTCATCAAAACCGATTATGTTCGTCAGTGGTTGTATATCAAGCTGGGGTGTTTTGTCATTTCACCAGAACGAATAGAGAGTATCCGCAACGGATTGAAGCGCGCGTCCGATTGAAGACAGTGCGGTGTGTGGGCGAGCTTGTGATGTTCAGGTAGAGTTTTTGGGCCACCCCCTTTTTGATCAGGTTGCCCAAAAACATTGGCATCGGGACAGGTGTCACGGTCGTTGGGTGGTTAGGACCGGTCTCGTGTAGCTTGCTGTGGAGGCAGTTAGCCAAAACAGCATTTCACCTTACAACACCTTGTAATGTGACAGTTAGCTCTGTGGTCTGTGGATGACGAGCAGTGTTCGGGGTGCTTGGCTCAATCAGATGGCGTTTAGACGGTTTGGTTTCAGTTCTTATGCTTAGACATAAGATGTCTGGCTCGTACTTCTTGTCTTTCTTGCGACGTTTCTGGTGAAGAAGCTCTTTCAGCACCCTTAGGATCTCTGCTGTCTCAGACGTGGCTGCACTGTGGTTTTCTGATGTGGTGGGCTCAGGATTGAGCTTACCAGTGTCGTGTCGAGAGTGGTTCCACTCTCTGTCGGGGCTTGTTGTCCTGGACGGTGGAGATTGGCTCTTCTTGGGTCGCCGGCCGGCTTCCCAGAATCTTTCAGAGCGCTCGCTCTGGTGCTTTGGACGAGCACCACTGCGATTGTGTTGCCCTGTGCTGGTTTGGAACGGTCGTGACTCTCTGTAAAAATGTCTGTGACTGTGGTGTTGTGGGGCACCCTCTAAAGTAAGTTCTGAACAGTGCTCAGAGACAGAATAGATTGTGGGGTTTTTCACAGTCTTTTCAGAAATAGTCTTTTGCTTGGTGTAAGCTTTATGGGCTAAGTCACGCAGCTGTTGGGTAGACATGGTCCGTGCATCGGCCAAAACCCCAATATGATGGGATAAGGTTGGATGGAGATTCCGCAGGAAAAGAGTTTTAAAGGTAACATCCTGTTCCATCCCTGGCTCATTCCGTGCTCCGAAGAAGGCTTGTCGGAGTCGGTTGTAGTAGATCTGGGGGTGTTCACGCCGACCTTGCTTGAGGTCTACAGCAACGATGAAACCTTGATCGGAGTCTGGATCAGAGAATTCACGGATCAAAGCTTGCCGTAATTGTTGGAAGTCCGTTTTGACAGCCTCAGTTTGACGGTCTAGGAAGCTACGAACATCACTGCTAGCCGTTACTCTTAACAGATACAAATTGTCCCAAGCTGTCACGTTGGCGACAGTTTGCAAGTGAAAGTCAATGTCTTTTAAATAAGCATGAATGTCACAACCTTCTGCAGAATCTGGATCGAACATAGGAATGTTTCGAGCTAGCTTGTCAAGTTCTCGGGGGGTCGTGCCGTGGTTAGTGGCATGGGTTGTCTGAAGGGGTCCTCCCCCTTTTGCTGCTGACAGATGGTCTTGGAAGCTGGCTGGCGATGTCTTGAGCCGTGGGCTTACATCTCCCTTTTCAGTTTTGGGTTCTTGGCTGAAAGGGTTAGGGTTGTCACTGGCTTCCTTGGGCAGGAAGGTGCTCGTTGTCGCTTCCAGCCATGTCGCTAAGTGCTCCCGACGGACTGCGGGACTGGATGCACGGGACATATTGGCTTCACTGTAGGCGAGAGAAACACAGCACACACAAAGAGACCAATGCAAGTTCGTTCTAAGGTTGATGAGCTATACTCATACGGGCTATGCCGTTTATGAGAATTTTGGGCTAACTGATGCACAGTTAGACAGTTAGCGGAGCCAATTGACTTGGGTCGAAGGCCCCGAACTAGAGATTTGACAGGCAGTAGCCTCGCGGGTCACGTGATGACACCGGCTGCTTGGTCTGTCGCCCTATTATTTAGCTTCCTTGGTGGCTCTCACAGGTTACTTGTCTCTAGGTGAAATGAAAGAAACAAATCACAACAGAACAAAGGATAGAAAAGACTGAGGTAAAACAAAACACTAGTGATGACTAGGTCTGAAATTAAATAAACAGAATAGTAACACAGTACGTGTTCAAGAGGATAAAGAGACCTAAGCAATTACCACTGCTAGGGTTTAGGATATGCCAACAGGTGAGTGGGGGCTATCGGGGGGGTAGGAAACCTAGGAAGATGGTATGGCTTAGAGAAGAGATGGGCCACACACTTAAAATATCCGGGGGAATATCTAATATTCTGTGGCTTATAGTAAGTGGAATGGGTTTTACTAAATTAAGATTAACCTGTGGTGAATTGAAGCCGCTCTGGTGGGACCCGTGGCTCAGTCAACCCTTCCGACGGTTCCCAACACTTGACTGCAGTGTTCCCGGGCAACTTCGTTTTCTCCCTGTACCTCGCTGCGCCCTCTCAGACAACTTGCGACTTTAAAGCACAACCTGGCAACACCAAGGTTTCCCCGGCCAGACAATACGGCAAAATTGGGTTTTAGCCCGGAACTCTCCGAAGAGTGGCCCACTTTTAGGCCTCAGTTCGGGTTTATTGTCCCAAAATTGCTTTGTGTGTGTCGGCTGGCGCGGTTGACCTTTGGAGTGCCAAATTTCTAATGTCGAAGTTGCGTGCCGCAACGATGGTACAAGATTCGGAAGTGTCCGAAACTCACAGAACGGCAAGTGTCAGTAACGCCGGTTGGACAACCTCGCTCGCGGAAACCAACCCGAGATGACTGCAACTCCCCACAGTGCTCTAGTAAATGCCACCTATAAATACACAAAGGATAAACAAATGAAACTTAAAGTGAATTAAGGCTAGTTTGTTTAAACCAAATGGATTAGTTATTTATGTGGCAATAAGAGTCAAATGTTTTACTAAATAATAATAAACAAAAGGAGATTATGATAATGTTACTTATCAAAATGACCTAACCCAAAAGAGAGAAGGAAAAGAATAACAGTAGAAATAAAATAATAGAATAAAAATTCAAATTAAAAATAAAATCAAAATGAAATGAAACGACAGGATGAACCCAGGAGAAGAGGCAGGCCGCAGTAGTGGGTTTTCACCACAAGGTGAAAACTCCCTCTCTGTGCTTAACCTGGCAAACAGAGAACTTAATTCAAATCAAAAATTCAAAACTTGTTTAAATTAAAATTTAAAATTAAGCATGTAAGGAAATGTAAAAATCAGAATGATCTCTTATAATAATCCAGATACACTAAAGTATCATTCCTATTTATAAAAATAATCAGGAGAGAAAGACGATATAATAGAGTGAAAGGAGGAAAATAGTGATGCCGACTTAGTATCCACAAGGCCACACGATGGTGCTGTTTCCTCCAAGTGGATACCAGGGGCTGAATAGACAACTCAATTTAAATTTAAAATTCAAACCAGTTCAAATCAAATTTAAATGAGCATGTAAAAAAAAAAAAAAAAAGAACTCAGACTAGTATCCCATAATAATTAATGGTAACAATGAAGTGTCATCCATAACTATAAAGTATATCAAAAGAGAAAAGTGGAAATAAACAATTCCCGACAGGATTTGAAGAGAAAGAAAAGAGAGCTGAGTGAACCGACCTAGCGGGAGGCGGCCACTAGGTGCCGTTGTTTCCTCTAAGTGAATATCAGTGGCTGACAGACAAACACAATTTAAATTCAAGTTCAAAACGGGTTTAAAATCAAATTTAAATAAGCACGTAAAGGGGATTGAAAAATCTGGATGATATCCTCTAACAATTAACGATAACAGTGAAGTTTCATTAAAAATTATAAAATAATCGAAAAGGGTAAAATTAGAAATACATAATTTCAAACAGGATTGAAAAGAGAGACCAGAGAGAGACTGAAAGCTTTGGACCGACTTAGCAGGAAACAGCCACTAGATGGCTCACTTCCTTCTAAGTGGGCCACTCAGTGGTTGACTCGAGACACTTAGTTTACACTATTAAACAATAAAATCTAAATTCAAATCATGTTTGAACCAGAATCAAAGTAAGTGTGAACAGTCAAAGGTAGGAAAAAATTGTCTAACACAAAATAATATTCGCACAAGCCAAGCTGTGAATGCGAATAATTATTTAGAGTCTATACATTTAATTCAATAATCGCAATAAAAGAGCCTTATCTGAAAACGGCCACTAGATGGCGTTGTTGCGCTCATGCAGGCGGAAATCAGAGGGGCAAAAGGGTAATTTGAGGCTGCTAACACTTAAAGAACGCCCTCTGGCGTTTAGTAAATGGAATTACACCACTTCAATGGAATTACACCACTTCAATGGAATTACACCACTTCAATGTGATTCAACGCTAAGAGCTTTCAGCTCGCGTCACGCGCTGATTTCCGCAACAATCACAAATTAGGCAGAGGTCTCGGCGGACCTTTGGGTGCTATTAATACTGCACAGGAGAGTATGGCGGGGTTTCTTCGCCGCAAATACTCAAATGTGGACAACAGGAATTTTCCGTCTGTTGCTAGACTCCCATATTACACACTTATCAAAATAGCACTTATGATTTGTGTATTTAGGTTTTCGATTGATTAGCTAGGTCAATGTTAACCAGGAGTTTACCGTTTTGTTGAATATCACTGGACTAACCACGAATTCAATAACGATAGCATACATGCAAGGCCTAAATGTTTAAAAAGGAATCTCGCTTTAGAAACATATTTATTAATACCGGTAGTACGCACGTGAGAATTCTTCGTTCACAGCGATTTAAAACAAATATTAGAAATGTATCAACTGCAGAGATATTTCTTCATCTCTTAACAGGACATTTGTAATATTAAATAGGCTACTGCAGTGTAGCATTTAACAGTGCTAAAATCGTTTAGGCATATTTTAGCAACTTGTTAAAATGTACGTTAGGCCTACTGACTTCGGCTTTTTGCCTTGGACAGTTAGGAGTGAGTTCGCGTTGCGACTTATCTCACGATTTCATAATTTCATAAAATATGTGCACAAAAATTATTAATATTCATAATAGATTGAAACTGAATCGCTCATAAACAAAGTTTGAGATGCCCGCATTCTCCACCATAAAACTGTAACCGCACTGGCATTTAGTAGTACATTTAACATTAGCTCAAATGATTTATAGGGAATTTTAATAATTAATCATGAATATGATTAATATTTTGCATAATACAGTTACATTAATTTATTCGAAGTTGAAAATAGATCGATTTGTATATCTGAATAATCAATCACAACTAATTATAATTAATCATTAATATACTAATACCGTAATTTCCGGACTATTGAGCGCACCTGAATATAAGCCGCACCCACTGAATTTTAAGAAAAATATTAT
The DNA here is from genome assembly GCF_964197995.2 of Scardinius erythrophthalmus. NCBI lineage: Eukaryota > Metazoa > Chordata > Actinopteri > Cypriniformes > Leuciscidae > Scardinius > Scardinius erythrophthalmus. The sequence goes on from NC_138234.1 coordinate 25,612,397, forward strand.
TTTGAACATAAATAAGCCGCACATGTCTATAAGCCGCAGGTGCCTGTCGTTACATTGAAACAAATGAACTTTACACAGGCTTTAACGAAACATGGCTTGTAACGAACATAAATAGGCTTTAACGAAACACGGCTTGTAACAAAAATAAATAGGCTTTAATGAAACATGGCTTGTAACGAAAATAAATAGGCTTTAGCGTAATACAGTTTGTAACGAAAATAAATAGGCTTTAACGAAACACGGCTTGTAATGAAAATAAATAGGCTTTAACGAAAATTTTACGAAATAGCTTGTAACAAAAATAAATAGGCTTTAATGAAACACGGCTTGTAACGAAAATAAATAGGCTTTAACGAAAATTTAACGAAATACAGCTTGTAACGAAAATAAATAGGCTTTAACGAAAATTTTACGAAATATGGCTTAACGAAAATAAATAGGCTTTAACGAAACACGGCTAAACAAAAAATAAAGAATTGGCGGTAAACAGTGGCCTACCAAGAAAGTCATTGGTCACTATCTTCCTCCTCCTGTGCACTGAAACCACTGAAGTCTTCTCCTTCGGTGTCGGAGTTGAATAGCCTCAGAATTGCTTCATCCGATATTGGATCATTGTCGCTCTCGTCACTTTCATCCGGAGGCAAATTCCCCGCTGAGCTCATGCTACCCTCTTCAACATGCAGCAGTCCAGCCTTTCGAAACCCGTTGATGATTGTGGATTTTTTGACAATGCTCCACGCTGTCAGGACCCACTGGCAGACTTGACCATAAGTTGCTCTTCGCATGCGGCCCGTTTTAGTGAAGGATTTCTCCCCACTTGTCATCCAAGCCTCCCACTGAACACGGAGCGCCACCTTAAATGCACGATTTACACTGATGTCGAGTGGCTGCAAATACTTTGTTGTGCCCCCAGGAATCACAGCTGGAATTGAGTTAGTCCTCTTGATGGCTTCTTTCACCGAATCTGTTATGTGGGCCCTCATGCTGTCCAAAACGAGCAATGCCTTGTTCCTGTGAAAGAATCCTCCCGGTCGCTTGCCGTAACACTCCGTATGCCATTCATGCATTAGGCTTTCCGTCATCCATCCTTTCTTGTTGACTTTCACAACAATTCCTCTCGGGAATTTTTCTTTTGGCATCGTTGTGCGTTTAAAAATCACCATAGGTGGAAGCTTTTCTCCCGATGCTGTGCAGCTCAGAACACAGGTGAAGGGAGTTTTTTCATGCCCAGTTGTTTTCAGCGTGACGGATGATTCGCCTTTCCTGTTGACAGTCCGAGTGAGAGGCAGATCAAATGTCAGAGGAACCTCATCCATATTTATGATGTCGTGCGGGCCAATGGAATGCTCCGCTATCTTGGCATCAGTGAATTTGTGGAAGTTTGAAACTTTTTCCTCATAGTCGGGAGGGAGCTGCTGACACAGACTCGTCCGTACCCTGATGGACAGGCCTTTACGTCTCATAAATCTGAGACACCACGATGGTCCACCTCTAAAATCCTCAAACTTCATTGCGGTGGCGATTGTTTTGGCTTTCAGTCGGATCTGCACAGTTGAAACACCTCGGCCGTCTGCTCTCTGTGTGTTGACCCAGTCTTCGAGCTCATTTTCTAGTTCGGGCCATCTGCTTTTCTTCCCTCTGAAAGCTTTAGTTGTCTTTTTGCACTGAGTCAATTCCTCACGCTGCTGTTTCCAACGTCTTATCATCGACTCATTAAGACCAAGCTCCCGTGCAGCAGCTCTATTTCCTTTTCCAACAGCCAGATCAATCGCCTTCAACTTGAAAGCTGCATCATATGCATTTCTTCGTGTCTTTGCCATGATGAGGGTGACAAAATGACTACCGTAATCAGAATGATGGGAAGTTTGAGCGCGCTCGATTTAATCTAAACAGTAAACAAAAAAGTTGTTTAACCCGTTCAGCAATTTCATTGGTCTAATGAAAGCTTCATGCCGCCAAAAAACTGAGCACGTCACAGAATGTTTTTTTTTTTTTTTTTTACTCAGTTTTTGCTGCATGAAGCTTGTGAAAGGGGGAAAAATCCATAAATTAGCCGCGTCGTTGTTTAAGCCGCGAGGTTCAAAGCGTGGGAAAAAAGTTGCGGCTTATAGTCCGGAAATTACGGTAATCCTATTTCAGATCGATTATGAGATAACCCTTAATGGAAATGAATGTAATCATCAAACGGTTGTTTGTCCAGCAAAACGGCCGTAAGATTAACTTAACAATTTCTCAACAAAAATTATCTCTTTCTTATAATTCCAAGAAAGCTATTTTCTGGCCATAAAAACAACTCTCCTGTTCTTATAAGATTAGGTTACTTAAAAGTAACAAATCAGCTTTGTAGCTTAAGATCGAAAACATCTCATTGACTTTAGTTATGAGCAGGCAGACAGAATCAATCAAGTATGAATTTTAATAATTGGACTATACATGGAACTAATGAATACAGAAATACTACAGTTTACACGAGTAAATATGTATGTACAGGACACGTAAACAAAATACAAGACTAAACGAATAACGAAAATGAGGGAGAGAATGAAAGAGAGTTCTGACAATGAGAGAGATGAGAGAAAGTGAAACTAAACATGCGATCAAAGAAAGATCACAGTTAGGCAAAATCACAGGCAGTAACCTTGAGAGACAACAAGAAATCAGAATCATCAAATCACAAATCAAAATACTTGCGTATGGTTCTCTTTGTATTTGCTGAAGAAGAAGAAGCTCCTTAAGAGCTGTGCGTGTTTCCTCGTGTCTTTGGGGCGAGCCAGACTCGCGCGAAGTTTAAAGGTTCACCGAACGCGAAGTTGCCAGAAGCATGATTCAGTGTTCGTCTCCCTTTGTGGAGGGAGAAACGAATATGAAAATAAAACTTTAGTACAGAAAATAAAACGGCGATGAGGACTCCCTAAAGAGCCGTAGAGCCATGGAATTCTCTTAGACGCAGTGCTCGTGCACGTCTTTAAAGAAGAGGAGCGCGCGCCGCGGAAGATTCAAGTCTCTTTAACGTTGAAGATGTCGACTGAAGTCCGAAGACGAAACAAAACTAAAAGCCTGCAAGGAAAGGAAATTATAAACGGAGAAATGCTCCCTAGGGAGCCATGGATGGTCTCGCTGATGAGGAGGGTTCGTAAAAGTGCTCACGGAGATTTCCTGAGTCGGTCTTTTATGGAAAATATGGGTTGACGCCTCTGTTCGCACGAACAACCAATCACCTTCAGAGATTGCAGAGCGGGAAGAAGATTCTTTGTCTCTGGGGCAACACCCACTCGAATGAGTCATGAGGAGATGGGCTTTGAGCTGTTCGGCTCTCAAAATATGAAAAAGTGTAAAATAATGCATATTACTTCATTCTGCTATCGGAATTCGACTCCGTTAGATTGAGAGAATTTCAGAGATATGAAACTTGTCATAGGAAGATTTTAGGAACACCAAGTTACATAAGATATGCGTAATTACAAACATTTTAAAGTTACCATGGCTAGAAATAAGGTTTACCCAAAATGTGTTGTACACTAGCTACAAATGGAGATGAAACTTAAGGAACTAAACATGGTACACACCTGATTTGTCTAACCTTATTACCAAAGGATACACAAACTACACCACGTAAAAGAAAAATTATGAGATGGGAAATTACATCCATGTTTACATTTCTTTAGTGGTTATACATATAGAAAATGTAGGATTTAAGTAGGAGGAAAGATTAACACTTTAATTCTGCTCCACTCCTAAAAGCTCCGTTGCTTGACATTCCATTAGGCAATAAAACAAAGTGGGTGGGGGGAAGGCAATTCCCCTGGAGAAACATTCTTCACAAATACATTTCAGAGCTCAACACTAGAAAATCATAATTTTATGATCAAACAAATTAATAAAACATGCATACAGGAAGGTCAAACCCAAATCTGAGTTACATACATTAAACTATATTTCTATCCTGAATAACACACAGCGGATGTTTGTGTGTGTGTGTGTGTGTGTGTGTGTGTGTGTGTCACATAGAAAGTTTTGTTATCTCTCTGTGGTCCAGAGAGGGGAAGGGGGTTTGGAATGCAGAACTTTGCAAAGTTAAGGGAATGTGTTGACTTTATCCTCCAAGGTGCAATAAAATGTTGCGAAAGACCATTTGTTGCCGACTAGCTGGAGCCAGCACAACTGATTTACCTTCGGGGGTTCAGAGTGGGACAGCAAGAAGGAATGTGCGTTTGTGTTCTGATTCAATGAGCCATGATTCATAGCCAATGTTGCTACATAAGTTAAAGGGACAGTTCACTTTGAAATTAAATTTTGGTATGTTTTAGCTTACCTCAAGGGCATCCAAGATTTAGGTGTCTTTTTTTCCGCAGTAGTTTCAATTTTGATATTTTTAGGTCAAACCATTCTTGTCTCTCAGTCATTTGATGCCGGTCTATGGATACTGTCTCAAAGAGCATGCACAGAGTCCAAATTAAAACAATTCCTCATCGTCCAAATTAAACAATTCCCTATCGTAAGTACACATTGATGGCCTAAGACACGAAACGAGCGGTTTGTGTGAGAAAATGAACAGTATTTATATCGTTTTGACCTCTTATACACAGCACACGTCCAAGTGATCTGAGGGCGCGAGCGCATCCTGGTGTGTGACGTATACGCAGACTGGTGCATAGGTATATACACTAGATGTCGCCTTGTCTACGGCAGTTCATTGGAACGAATGTCTTTAAAGCGACATCTAGTGTATATATATCTATACTGCGCCCTCAGATCAGATCACCTGGACGTGTGCTGTGTATAAGAGGTCAAAACGATATAAATACTGTTCGTTTTCTCACACAAACCGCTCGTTTCGTGTCTTAGGCCATCAATGTGTACTTACAATGGGGAATTGTTTTAATTTGGACTCTGTGCATGCTCTTTGAGACAGTATCCATAGACCTGCATCAAATGACTGAGAGACAAGAACAGTTTGACCTAAAAATATCAAAATTGAAACTACTGCGGAAAAAAAGACACCTACATCTTGGATGCCCTTGAGGTAAGCTAAAACATACCAAAATTTAATTTCAAAGTGAACTATCCCTTTAATATAGAAAATGTTGCTTCACAGAGCCAAGTTGAGGCAAAAGGCAACAGTACATCAATTGCAAGTCTCGCAAGTTCAGCCACTGACAGCCAGAATTCCGGCAGTGTGTTCGAGTCAAACAGTGTCTTCAAAGTTTGATCACTTGAAAGGTCCAGAAGGGCATCCTGTTGATTTGATGACAGACTCACTGCGCTTTCGATGAAAGGGTTACAAACCCAGTCGTACTGGTTCCAACTATGCTGCTCTGGAAAATACTTATTGAAATGTGCAGACAAGGCTTGTAGGTGGAGAGTTATTTCTTTTTTGGTATTATCCCAATTAAGCTAATTTTCCTTGAGAAATTCATCCAAGGTTGGGAACATGTCTACATTACCCCCATCAACCTGCCCTCTCCATCCAGGGCTCTACACTTACTTTTTGAACAAGGAGCACTGGTGCGCCTAAATAAAAAAATTTAGGAGCACAGACAAATATTTGGGGGCACAGTCATTTTTGTTGTATAAGTTTATCATTATAGTTTTATTATTAGAATTATTCAACAACTAAATTTACAATGCTCATTGTAAGGTTAAGAACATCAGACCAAAACTTTCAAACAAAAGATTTTCATTTAATTCTATTTTATCGTCATGTAGATTTCATTTATCATTGTATGCAGGCCCTATGTATGTTTCACATTTTATCTGAAATGAAGATCATGTCTGAGCTTTGTAGCCTGGTCGCCTTGACCTCTTTCCAAGAGACAGCCAATTTTCAGCACATTTTGTAGGATCAAACAGTTCCAGGGAGGGCCCCTCTGTGCTGATCCGAACTAGTAGGGCCCTATAAAATCCGTTTTATTTTTTCCCAAATTCCGTTTTATTTTTTCCCAAATTCCGTTTTTTCCGTTTTAATTTTTGGGAATTCAGTTTTTTTTTTACCCTTTACTGTAATTTTAGTCGTAAAAAGAGTGTTTTTAATGTTAATGATTAAAATGTACACAAATAACATAGGAATGACCCTAAATTTATTGAGGTAACAAACAAAATTCTCATTTTAAGAAATGTTAAATGTGGTTTGGTTTGTTTACATTAGTGAATGTATTAGGCTAACTAACATGAACCACGAGCAATACATTTGTTACTGTATTTATTAATCTTTGTTAATCTTAGTTAACCCTAACCCTGGATTTTTAATGTTACTTCACACAGTGCATTAAGCTAACTAATGTTAACAAATACAACTTTTCATTTAAATAATGTAGGCTACTAAATGGTGAAATTAACATTAATAAAGATTAATAAATGCTGTAGAAGTGCAGTTTATTAATAGTTAATGTTAACTGATCTAGTTAACTAGTTTAATGAATGGAACCTTATTGTAAAGTGTTACCGATTTTGTTATAACTTACACCGAACCGATTCAGTGTTGGACAGATCAGTTGTTTTAATCATTCATTAAAGTGAATCGGTTCAAAGGAGTCATTAGTTCGCGAATCGGACGTATCATTAGCAGACTTGTACGCGTTGTGTGATTATCCCGGCAGTTTTAGGACATCGCACAAGATTTGTCAACACAGAAAACATTTCATCATTGGATAGGTTTTGTTTGGTTTATTGAAAGTGTTTTTTATGTCAGCTGAATGGGCGGAACACTTTTCAGAGAAGAAGGAAAGGTAAAAAGTTTTTTTTTTTTTTTTTTTTTTTTGCACAATTCACACACAGCGTTGCCTAATTCAGGAAAAAAATATCCGAATGCTCCACGTGAAACCTCGTTCTTCCGATATTTTACCATTGTGTCAATTCTCAATTGATTTAGATTAATAAGCGCGAGGGAGTGAGAGAGAGCAAGACAGTTTGAAGACCCGCGCGCTACCGGGCCTCTCTCTCTGCTCGTTCTTTCAGTAATATGCGATTTTCCTCAGACATACGTTTTTCTCCCACACAAAAACAGAATTTTATTCCAAATATGTAAAATTCCGCGTTGACACTAGATAGCGCGTTAATTTGCCAATTCAAAATTATAGGGCCCTAAAATAGTTTGTGTGTGGGCACTGTAGTTTTTTTTATGAGGCTATAGACTAGCTACTGAAGATTTAGGCCTACATAACTGATCTCCCGGTAATATAGTGTCCTACTCTGCCCCTCCTCATGATGATGTATTTGCAGCTGTTTCTATAGAAAAATGCTGTGTCACTCGCACGAGTGCGCCCAAATATTTTTTCACGTTCGCACGCCGAAATATTTACTCGCATGTGCGAGTGAAATGGGCGCACTGTAGAGCCCTGCCATCGCTCCAATTTCCTCACAAACCCCACAATTTTATTGGACATTGTTAGTTTGAATTCGGGCCCCGAAGAGACAAATTAAGGGTATTGAGTCTATCAAAAATGTCAGACAGGTATGCAAGGTCTGTGAGCCACTTTGGGTCAGTAAAAAAATTTGCAAAGGAAGATGCACAATCAAGCAGAAAAAGTCTTAGTTCGTCACGCAATGCAAATATCCTCTGCAATACTTTACCTCTGGAGAGCCACCGTACCTCCGTGTGCAAAAGTAACGATTCATATTCTGACCCCATTTCTTTGCATAATAGGCCAAACAGTCTTGTTTTTATGGGGCGAGTCTTGATGAAATTAACAATTTGTGTTGCTGTTTTACGTAAGCACTGCGTTCAATTCGTCAGGAAGAGTTTTTGCTGCAAGGACCTCCCTGTGGATCATACAGTGGGTGAAACGCACATGCGGAGCTACTTCACGAACCAAAGCAGCGAGCCCTTTATTTTTCCCTAACATGGCTCCCGCTCAGTCTGTGCACACACCGACACAGTTGTCCCAACAAAGACCAAGTTCATCCAATTTACCAATTTATGAGTTTTTCAAAAATATCTCTTCCGGTGCATGTTTTTTTTTCCATTGCTGAGCAAAATAACAGATCTTCAAGCAATTTTCTCTCATGACGGTAGCGAACAAATACAAGTAGTTGCGAGGAGTTTGAGATGTCTGTCGACTCGTCTAATTGCAATGAAAAAAATTCTCTCAATTAGTTGATATTTGATGTCGGTTGCCATTTCAGTAATACGGCGGCTCATAGTGTTGTCTGATAGTGGAATTTGTTCAACGTCACTGGCAAACTTATCTCCAAACCAGTGGCGGCTGCTGGTCTTTCAAAGAGGGGAAGCTCATTTTTGGCCTACATCATAAAAATTATTCATTTATTTATATGTAAATTCTACGTTCCTTTTCAAGAAAATGCTCTGTGAAAAATGAATGTAATAATATAATAAAGGTATAAATAATAATATAATAAAGTATAATAATAATGCTAATAATAATAAGATATTTTTAAAATTATTTTAATAATTATTTTTGAATTATTACTAATAATAATATAAAAATATAATAAGTAATAATATAATAAAGGTATAAATGTATAATTGTGTGAAATGTATTATAAAAATTGGCTAGCAATTTCGACAAGCAAATACCAAGAAATAGGTTGCAGCAGTTTGTCTTTGAAAAATCCGCGATGGGACTGAGCTCGAACAGCTTCAACATCAGCGACTTTTTATTGTATGAAATCGCTGTCAATCAAAAGGAGACACAGCCTTTCGACAGACCCTCCAATCATCACGCGGAAGCCCGGAGTCCAGGCCAGCCCACTCCCCGTTCACCCCCAGAGAAGCTGAGCTTCCATGGGCGGGACATAATCGCAGCATTTATCCAATGACCGTCTAGTTTCGAAGCGCTGAAAAAAAACTGTTCGAAGCAGCCCCATTGAAGTCAATGGAAGCTGGGCTTCAACAGGGAAATGCACTGACGCTACGGGAATGTATGAGATGGAAATCGAGTCAGCCGACCTGCTGTATGTAACTGATTCTGATCGAGCTCGTCTTTGAGACAAACGTTTTCTAACGCATTTTAGTCAATAAAATGTTAATACAATAGTACATATTTGACCATTCATTTTTTGACATTATAGGGGTAGTCGAGCTTCCCTTGCAGTCTTAAACAAATCGCCACTGCTCCAAACATATTTCTACAGATGGCCATTGCTGCTGGACGAATGAGGCTCTCTGCAATTGTATGAGGCTTTTTGTCCTTGGCAACTAAATACGCCACCGCATATGATGCTGTAAGTGCTTTGACTGCCACAGTGGTTTGGCTGGTCATAGTTTGTTTTTGATTTTTTAATCCTGATTCTTTACGGCGAAAAAAGTCAACCGGTTTATCTTTTAACGTCAGGTATTTGGTTTGTAAGTGACGTATTAGTTTCACAGGTTTCAAACTGTCATTTGCAAGCACCTCAGAACATACAACACACTGTGGACGTGGTTCGTGATTAAGTGTGATGCATGTGAATCCGTATTTTATGTACTGTTCGTCATACTTTCATCGTTTTGATGCACCCAGGCCTTTGGTTTTTGCTATTAATCCTCTCTGTGTGGAAAGCCCCGTTGACGTGGAGGGTTCGACATCAATTTGCGGACGTTGTACGGGTTCAGTCGGACACTCTTCTTCTTTTTTGCCTGACGTTTTATCACTGGTATTATTACGTTTAAGCCACCGGTCCATTTTTGTTTTGTTTTAATGTTTAGCTTGAACTCGATCGCGTCAACTCTGCTCCTCTGCTCTGTAGCCAACTAATATATCACCATGGCAACGCCACAGAGACTGAGGTCGCCTCGCCTGATTAGCTGCGGGACTAGCCCCCTCTTGTGGATGACTAAAGATTTGCTATCTTACATTTACGTTTCACTTATGCCGAGTTCAGACTGCATGATTTTAGCCCCAATTTTGGCTCGCCGACAGGTTTTGAGAAATCGCCGACAACGGTGCTTGTTCACGCGAGTGACAATTACGCAGTGTGAATGAGCAAAGACGCGATCTGAGAGAATCGCAGACGAGTCGCCGACGACCATGAGATATTTGGCATGCTAAATATCTGGACCTGTCGGCGATTCAAAATCCTGCTGTGTGAAAAGTGTTCTGACTGAAAACTACATTGGCGATGACCGACAGCCAATGAGAGAGCAAGATACAGAGCAGCGGGGAGTTCGGGGAGGAGTTATAGGCCATAATATCAGTATTTTAATAGATATATTTACAATTATATCAAACAGAAACAAAGCACGAAACGTAGTTTGCGGACCAGACAGAAGTTGTCGGCGATTCTTCCTCCTGAAAGTCATGCAGTGTGAAACCTCCTGTCACCGATGCATCGTGCAGTGTGAACACACCAGCAACTGAATGTTACCCTGGATAGTCATGCAGTGTGAAAAGAACAGTGACCCGACTACTTTGAAAATCGTGCAGTCTGAACTCGGCATTAAGCCTCTGCATTCACAGTTTCTCGCGCCCCCCTTAATAGGTGTTGGCGCCCCCCTAGGGTTGTGGGAACCCCTGATATAGAGGACGCATTTTAATTGTTAACAACTTGGTGGCGTCTTCCTTATGGCATAGGTTTGCCTGTGTAGATACTCCTTTGCAATTACTTTTAAAAATTCAGACTCTTATGGTGAATTTTTTTTGGGATAGGTTACATTGGGTTTCACAAAATGTTTTGTTTTTGCCTAAGGAGGACGGTGGCCAAGGACTAATGCATCTTCAAAGCAGAATTGCAGCCTTTCGGTTGCAGTTTGTGCAAAGACTGCTGGATGGACCTTCAGACTGTAACTGGCGCGCTGTTTCATGCCTGATTCTACGGAGTTTTGCAGGTTTGGGACTGGACAAAGCACTTTTCCTAATGGATCCCCTAAAACTGGACACCTCTAAGTTGCCAATTTTTTATAGGAATACTTTTAAAGTTTGGAGTCTCTTTGTTGTTCAACGTCCAGAAAACTCACCTTCTCTTTTCTGGTTACTGGAGGAGCCTTTAATCTATGGCGCTCGGTTGGATTTAACGGACGGTTCCTTTTTTCCTGGACTCAATAGGGTGCTGGTGGGACATGACGTTATCACTCTGAGTCAGCTACTGAACATTGTAGGGCTGGATTTCAAGGATGAAGTAGCTCTAGCTCAACACTTGGGAATCAGGTCTATTCGTCTGGTTACCCAGTTGCTCATGAAATGGAAAGCTGCTCTTGAAACAACTGAAATGGAATTGTTAATGGAATATTGTGAAGGCTCTTGTGTTGCAAATCCCATAGACTCTTTTCCTTGTTTATCTTTGTCTATAAATGTTGAAGGGATTATTTCCCCTTTTTTTTTAAATTCTGCATCTCTGTGTAAAGACTTTTTTTAAGTGCTGGTAAATCTTTGTACAGGTCTTGTGTTTTGGTGTTTAGCAAAAATGTCTTATGTGCAAGAGTTGATACTCCCTGGCGTGCTGTTTTTAAACTGGATGATGGCGTTAAACCTGACTGGAGGTCTTTGTATAAACCACCCTTGACCAAGAGAACAGGTGATTTACAATGGAAGATCATTCATGGCGCTGTTGCGGTTAACGCTTTTGTTTCAGTTTTAAACCCTGAGGTTGACTCTGGATGTCCTTTTTGCTCTACTAGAGAAACCATTTTTCATGTGTTCATGTGTGATTTTGTTACATTTGAATGTATTTGGTGCTACAAGGAGGCTCTGTGCTCTGTTTTTGAGGGTGAATTGATTTTTGTGCTGTGAGTTTTTCTTTCTTTATTGTTTATTTATTTTTTTTTTTTTACATATATGCTTTGGTGTAGAAGTCTATGGTAAATAGAGGTAATGTCTTGTATACTGTATTGTAATAAAAGTTTTGTTAAAAATCAAATCAAATCTCTCTCTCTCTCTCTCTCTCTCTCTCTCTCTCTCTCTCTCTCTCTCTCTCTCTCTCTCTCTCTCTCTCTCTCTCTCTTTCCCTTGTGTTTTTCTTGAGCTCGCGCACCACACAGCTATATAGGCTTTACTATATTTTGTTTAATAGTCCACCAATAACATACACTGAAAAAAAATATTCGTTGAATTTAATAATTTTTTTTATCGTAAGTGGTTGCACACAATTGATTTTAGCACTAAAGTTCAACTTAATGCATTTGTTTAAATGTAGTTAAAATCAATTGTGTGCAACCACTTACGATACATTTTTTTTTATTTAGTTCAAAGAAATTTTTTTTTCAGTGTACATTTACTTAAAAGACAGCCTTCTTTTTTTATCCCTATTATATTCTCTGTTGTCAGTGTTTCTTTGTCTGGACACAGACACTGTCATCACATTTGTAATCAGAAACCCTGAGCAAAAATAAAGTTTTCTTTATTTCTTTCCCCCGTATTTGCGTGATAGTAAAAATACTTTATTATTATTTTTCTCTTTGTTCTTACAGGCTTTTTGCAATATTTTTGTGAAAAGGTTTTTTTTTTTTTTTTTTTTTTTTCATACACATTCTCACTTAGCTGGCATTAAATAAGGTAATAGCGCTTTTTTTAAAGCACATTTTAAACATAATGATTTTATCATTCATTTAGTTTTAATTACAAGAATTAAAAAACAGAGAAACTTAATTGTAAAATGTTTTATTTTGATTAGCTCCATTTGTTTTTATTAGTAGTACAGCTGATGCATCAGTGATGTTTTATTCTCCTTGTCACACACACTTAGGCAAATTCATCACTCCATCATTACAGTATTGTATTAGGGGGATACTGCCTATTAAATATTTTCCCCTCTGACATGCAAAGGTGATTTTATCCTCATGTGCTGAGAATATCTTTTCCCGTCCACCCCATCGCACCTCTATTCCTCTTTTATCCATTTCCTCCACCGTCACTGAACAAGGCTCTGAAACAAACAACATCTCACTGTCACTGTTACAATATACATTCATTGATTCATCAGAACCAGAACAACTACAAGATTACATCAAACTTACAAATAATAATAATAATAATAACAATAAATACTGTTAGAAAAGACTCACAAATCTTTGTTGTATAGAGTGTCCATACTTACTTAAACACATAATAATTCCTCTCCATTCGCCATGTTCACAGGTCAAGTATTTGGAGTAGGGGTGACGCTCATCCAGTTTGTATTTATTAAAGCAGACGTATTCAACTCTCTCCCCTGAATTGTATTCAGGTTTTGTCATTTCTTTTGTATCTCCAGAGTCCACTTGTGGTGGAGGCCCACATTTTTCTGAGGGCAAAGCAAAGTTAGTTAGTTAGTTATTCATTCATTCATTCATTCATTCATTCATTCATTCGTTCATTCGTTCATTCATTCATTTATTTGTTTATTTTTAAACTCTTTTTAGATCACCAAAGAAGATAATAACATAGAACATGTTATAAATGTAATGCACATTTTTAATATGAGAATTTGTGGTCATTTTTCTAAAATGCTTTAAAATGCTTGGGGATCAACAAGTTAATCATTTATCAAAGACAAAGATGTCAAAGTTATGGGGTTCCATTTGTGCCGAAATTATGTCGACATGCTATCTGTCTATGCTGTGTGTCGTCTTCCATGTCTATGTGTCTGTTCACTGTCTATGTCCATGTCTGTCTGTCTATGCTATGTGTCGTCTTCCATGTCTATGTGTCTGTTCACTGTCTATGTCTATGTCTGTCTGTCTATGCTGTGTGTTGTCTTCCATGTCTATGTGTCTGTTCACTGTCTATGTCTGTCTGTCTATGCTATGTGTCGTCTTCCATGTCTATGTGTCTGTTCACTATCTATGTCTGTCTGTCTATGCTATGTGTCGTCTTCCATGTCTATGTGTCTGTTCACTGTCTATGTGATTGCCCACATGACTCAGCTTTTGTCTTTGTCCACTCAACTTACTCCTGTCATCTGTCCTTGTCGTTTGACTGTGTCGTCTTGCGTGTCAATGCTGCATGTGTCATGACTATGTGTTTTTTCATTCTGTTGTTGCTATGTGTCGTTGCTATGCGACGTTTCCCTCTGTCGTTGCTATGTGTCGTCTTCCATGTCTATGCTATGCGTCGTTACTATGCGTCGTTACTATGCGTCGTTTCCCTCTGTCGTTACTATGTGTCGTCTTCCATGTCTATAACTGTCTATGTCTTTGTCAACTCAACTTACTCCTGTCATCTGTCCTTGTCGCTTGACTATGTTGTCTTGCTGTGTCAATGCTGCATGTCATGACTGTGTTGTTTCACTCTGTCGTTGCTATGCGTCGTTAGTTACTATGCGTCGTTACCCTCTGTCGTTACTATGTGTCGTCTTCTCTCTCTTGCTTCATATTGTTCATTTTAGGTTAAACTCCCTTTAAGAAGCTTTTTTTTTTTAAACATGCTTTAGGAAAAAAAAAAAAACTTCACGTACTTTCAGTTAAGATGGTTCAAAATATGTATACAGTTATAAATACTATATTTATATAGTTTACATTTGATTCAAATAAACGGGGATATCTTAGTACATGTAAAGCGTAAACATTGTTCGTTTACATAAATTACACACAGCAAGACGACACAATCAAACGACAAGGACAGATGACAGGAGTAAGTTGAGTTGACAAAGACAAAAGTTGAGTAGACGACAGAGGGAAACAACGCATAGTAACGACGCATAGTAATGATGCATAGCATAGACATGGAAGACGACACATAGCAACGACAGTGAAACGACGCATAGCAACGACACATAGCATCGACAGAATGAAAAAACACATAGTCATGACACATGCAGCATTGACACGCAAGACGACACAGTCAAACGACAAGGACAGATGACAGGAGTAAGTTGAGTGGACAAAGACAAAAGCTGAGTCAGGTGGGCAATCACATAGACAGTGAACAGACACATAAACATGGAAGACGACACATAGCATAGACAGACAGACATAGACAGTGAACAGACACATAAACATGGAAGACGACACATAGCATAGACAGACAGACAAAGACAGTGAACAGACACATAGACATGGAAGACGACACATAGCATAGACAGATAGCATCACGACATAATTTCGGCACAAATGGAACCCCATACTAAGTCACACCTAGCTTGTGCACAAGTAATATTTTCACTGTTTGCTTATGTTCTTCTTGAATCAAATCATAAAGTATATTGTGGTGAATTAATCGGTTGGGCATTGGAAATGAGTGAGATTGAAGAAGATTCACAACACTTTCAAACTTTTAAACAAATATTTAAAATGTAGCGTCTTTATTTTGTTACATTTAATTTGGAGAATCATCCAATCAGAATGAAGTAAAATCAAAATTCTGATAATTTCTATAATAATAATGAGAATAATAATAAGTGATAGTAATAATAAATAAAATCAATTATAATAATCATTAATGATACAAAAATCATACCAGTGCATTGTCGTATTCCTGTCCATTCAGTCTGGGAATTACAGGTGATTTGTACAGGCTGCTCTGGTTCAAACCCAGGACGACATTTATATTGTATTCTTGAATTGATGTTGTAGTGTGTTCTCTGATCTCCCACAATCTCTGCATTTGGGATATTTGGTGTTGCACACATTTTTACTGTAAAACAAAAATATCCATCATTCTAATTTGAATTCAAAATATATGCACAAATTGTAAGATTTAATATCAGCCCATACCACGACACAGTGGTTTTGGTGTCCATCCGTCTCGTGTGCATGTGGCCTCTGCTGACATTTTACCATATCCATCCATGCAATTGTAATATTTTTTTACTCCCAATTTCATATCTCCCCAGAAGTAATATCTTGGGCTATACACATGCTGGTCATATGGAACTTCACATCTAATTTCTGAAACAAGATTTACATTATTTTAAGAACATGCATTAAGTTCATCACTAAATGCAGAACTGTTTCTCTATAATCTTACCCGCACAAACAGGCTGATAATCCCACTGCCCATTCTCTTGACATGTAAATGAGTTGATGGTTTCTTTTGTTTGAAAGCTCCAGTATTTTTCAGTGCAGGTGATCTCCACACTTTCTCCAGCTCTGAAAATAGTTTTTCCCTCTGGGTTGATCTTTTTTACTCCGAATGTGGTTGACTTAAGCTCACAAGTTACTTCTGTACAAGACATAATTATGTAGAAATAAGCTAAAATGGGAAAAAAATATAGCTTCCCATAAATAGAGTTCAATTTGAATAAGTCCCTAAATAAGTATAAGCACATTTTTTATTTATTCTGAGAACTATTAGATATATTTGGTAAACTATTATATGAAAATTAAGCAAGCTATTAGAAAGTAGTTATTAGTAAGTAGTTTTTTTTAGCGCATTTTAGTTACCAAATAATAATGATCAGCAAATGCTGTTGCCTCATGATTTTCCCCAATAAAAAATATATAAAAAAACCTTGATTAAAATCTAGAAAACAACATCAGCTGGACACTTTCTACAGCATCACAGGAAGAAAGTAAATAATCTCATTCCATTTTCTCAACTTTTACAAATATTGATATGTTGACTTCTGAGAGAGAGAGAGAGAGAGGGGACTTGCTTAGTGGCGGTTGATTGGCTGCCATTGTGTTCAATGCACACTCCTGCTCTGATAATGAAGCCCAGGTTCCCAGGCCTCTCTGCTTGAACACCGGTGTACTGCAGTTGGATTTTCTCAACGCTCGCTATTGTTGCCTGAAGGGCCGTAACTATATTTTACTACCACACAGTGTGAATGTGTGTTCTTCAGCTATCTGTGGTATCGGTGTTCATTGTGGTTGCTTGCTTCTAGCCTCGGCAATACCCATCCTGTGGTTCTGGCGTTGTCCTGAAGACTGTGTGGCTATCTTTGAACCTCACTCAACGCTCGCTGCTTGCTGCCTGGAGTACCGTAACTTTTTCCTGTGGGTCTGACGACTACCGTGATCCTCTGGACGTGTCCGTTCAACTGCTTTGAGGGAGGACAGCTGGAGCAAACTACTGAGAAGCTACCCAGTCACTGAATCTTAAAGGAGAACTCCGGTCAATTTTAACATTGAGCTCATTTTTTGTACATTTGGAGTGCTGTCAATACAGAGAACAATGGCAAAAATCGGTGTTGCCTACACCGAGTTATTCTATTTTTAAAATTTGCACCCCTGTTGACTTCATGGGGCAAGTTTTAAACCTGCTTTTAACCTCTTAACATCCTTGATGTGTCATTACAAGTGCACAGGTCATGTGAGTGATTCCTTCTGACTGAACACGGTGAATCTGACTGCAGTAGATGTGAAAGATATGAATAAAAATGATGTTTATTCAGCCAGCGCACATACCTGTATTTACATCCTGTTTTCGGTCGAAGTCCACAGTAGTCGATTGTCGAGTTCACGCGCATAGGTTTAGTTACCTATGATCACGCGCGTGAACTCCACAATCGACTGCAGTCAGATTCACCCGCTTTCACTCCAAATTTATCACTCACATGACCTGTGCACTTGTAATGACACATCAAGGATGTTAAGAGGCTAAAAGCAGGTTTAGTACTTGCCCCATTGAAGTCAACAGGGTGCAAATTTTAAAAAGAGGATAACACGGTGTAGGCAACACCGATTTTTGTCGTTGTTCTCTGTACTGACAGCACTCCAAATGTACAAAAAAATTAGCTCAATGTTAAAATTGACCGGAGTTCTCCTTTAACCTCTCTCTAAAGGGTTTCAGAGACTTGATTTTAGTGAACTCTTTCCTCTACGTATCAGTGTTTCCTATTTAGTGCTTGCTGGCCCATTAATAGTGTATTTCTTTGTATTCAACCTTGACTGTCTGTTGGGTTTCTGTGGCTGGGTTGGTCACTAGGTGACATACTTGCTTTATTTTAATATGCAGTTTTGAATTTAAGGTTAATGGCTATCTAATTTAAGAATGTTTCAGTGTGACACTACAGTTCCCTTTCGTCAGCAGGGAACTCCGACGCCTCGTCGGGGGAGTTCCCCTGACGAATTGGGATCACGCTAGGGAGACCAATTGCCTTCGAGTGAATTAAAACGAGCCAATGATCATTGGCATGCAAGGTTTGCATTCCGCGGCCCGCCTACCAGTGCGGGTATAAGGCGGAATCAAGCACATACACAAATGCTTTCTGCTTCGGAGCCGACCGGTTGTGTCCTCTCTGAGTGAATGAGTTTTAAGATTGTATTTATCTTACGCTCTACGAGTCTGCTGTTTCGGGAAGGGACCTCTCTGTGTTGGTGAGACGGCGTTTCAGCGACCGCGCGATTTCCTGTCTGCCGGCTGCGTCTACACACTTGTTAATTCAAAAGCTGTTTTTACAGCTGGTAAACGGTTGAGTGCGCACAGCGGGCTTGCAGTTTCCCCGCTGTGTCGCCGCGTTGGGTCCCTGTGTGCTTCAGCACAATAAAGAGAGTAATTTCTTCCTGAAAGAGCAACACGAGTGAAGATCGCGTCCTTTTCAGGATGACATTTCACTCGTGTGTTTCTGGATGCGATCGTTCCTGTCCTTATTTGTCGGCCACGTTCATTGTTTCACGTGCCTAATCAGTGTGTGAAACTGCGTTCGTGGGTGGTTCATGTTCTCTCATGAGTGCATGACCACGTCGGCACGTTGTTCGTCTCCCCTTTTTAAAGGCTCGAGCCGCTCAGCATGCCGTGTGCCGTCGAGCGCCGGTTGACAGCGTGGGTTGTCACGGCAACCCAACGCGCGTCGTTCGGCGCTCAAGATGCGTGGTCAAGATCAAGACTCGCGTGCCTCTATGAGGTGAGTCCCTTTGCTTGTTTCCCGATCTAGTTTCTCTTCTGGTGCACCAGGAGAGGGCTACTTTGGCAAATAACATTGGTGATCTGAGGGTTACAGTGCGGAATGTCTCGCCAGGTGAAAGACCCTCACGAGCTTCCCACTCCTCTAGCGCATCACAAACATGCTGAGACTGTGTTCGTGGGTGGTTTGTGCTCTCTACATGAGAGCATGACCACGTCGGCACGTTGTTCGTCTTGCCTGAGGGCTTGAACGCTCAGCGTGCCGTGTGCCAGCGATGGCCACGTTCACTGTCTTGCATGCCTGGTTGACGGCCATGATCGCTGTTTCACATGCCTAATCAGTGTGTTGAGACGGCGTTCATGGGCGGTTCATGTTCTCCCAGGAGTGCATGACCACGTCGGCACGTTGTTCGCCTCCCCTTTCTCGTAAAGGCTTGAGCCGCTCAGCGTGCCGTGTGCCGTCGAGGCTTTGAGTGGGATTTTGGTCCTTATCATGAGGGACCAAGCATTTCATTCGGGGCCCCAGGGGAGGACAGATGTCGATTGCTACATCGGAGAGAGGGCTGTTATACTCTGAAAATGATGCTGAGTTCCTACTGTAATGGTGTGTTCTCATGCTGAAGGTTCAGACTTGACAGCCACACTTCCTGGGTCTAAAGTGCCTAGATGTGTGTGAAAAATTTTGGCAGTATGGAAGTATTTTGGTGCCAATATGGCAAGCCAAACATGCCTAAATCTGCAGAAGTTTTTCCTCTCTCACTACCCCTGCACATTCAGTGCACGTGGGTAGTTCTGACGCGGAGTAGAGCTGCGCTTTATGACTGGCCGTGATTAGTCACAGCGCTGGCCTTCGGTCAGACGATGTCCACACTGTGGTCCAGAAGCGCCTTAAAACCAGCCCGCTCGGAGTTCGTTTCCCCCCCAGCAAAAGGAGGGGAAATGACCCTGAGAGGAGCGACCCAAAGAGTGTGACGAAAACTGCTCTTTGGGAGTGTGTGTCATCACCACTCCTTCCCCCGGAGGAGGGCCGGGTGGAGAATCCTTTGTTAAATTTTTCTAGTTTCTGTTCCTCCGCCGACCAGCTGGTCGGTGGTACCCAAAACCTAAAAAAGAGCAGTTTCTTCCTCCTCTGGGTCATTCACGGTTGGGACTGCCGAACATGCAGTCTCTCCCGCTCAAGAGTAGGACGTCAGTGTGCGCCACCCTCGGGTCTCGCCACTCTCAGTCCTCTCTCCCCAGCTCTCAGATAGCAGTGGCGCCACCTCGGTCACGCCACTCCTGTCTGTCGCTGGGCGGGAAGGCGAGACCAGCAGCCGCCCTCGGGCCTTGCTCCTTGTCTCCTCCCCTTCCCTCGCCAGGCGACAGACCGCAGCAGAACACTCACGGGTCTTCCCTGCCGTCTGTCCCCCGGTGGAGGCAGGTAGGTGTTCTTCAAATACACACCCAGACCCCGCTCTCGGCCGCCACAATGCCACCAGAGCCGTGTCCCTGCCCTCCACCTCGCTGCCCCTCCGCGGGTACGCCGGTCGTGCGGGTGGGCTCGTTGCGGCGGGTTCTCGGAGCCTGGTTAGAGCTCCCGAGTCCGTCGCGCTGGCTCATCCGCACCAACCGGCTCGGCTATGCAATTCAATTTGCACGCCGGCCTCCCAAGTTCAGGGGCGTCCACTTCACCCATGTGCGTCCAGTGGATGCCCCGGTCTTGCGGAAAGGGATCGACGTCCTACTGGCGAAGGACGCGATCGAGCCGGTCCCTCCAGCCGATATGAGGTCAGGGTTTTACAGCCCTTACTTCATTGTACCCAAGAAAGGCGGTGGGTTACGGCCAATCCTGGATCTGCGAGTATTGAATCGGGCCCTGCACAAGCTCCCGTTCAAGATGCTCACGCACAAACGCATTTTCGAGTGCATCCGTCCCCAGGATTGGTTTGCAGCGATCGACCTGAAGGACGCGTACTTTCATGTCTCGATTCTTCCTCGTCACAGACCGTTCCTTCGGTTTGCTTTCGAGAGTCGAGCATATCAGTACAAGGTCCTACCCTTCGGGCTGGCCCTGTCGCTCCGTGTCTTCACGAAAGTCGCGGAGGCGGCCATTGTTCCCATGAGAGAACAAGGCGTTCGCATTCTCAACTACCTCGACGACTGGCTCATTCTGGCACACTCGCGAGATGTGTTGTGCGATCACAGGGACATGGTGCTCCGGCACCTCAGTCAGTTGGGGCTTCAGGTCAACTGGGACAAGAGCAAACTATCCCCTGTGCAGAGGATCTCTTATCTCGGTATGGAGCTGGACTCGGTCGCCCAGACTGCGCGCCTCACGGAGGAACGCGTCCAGTCAGTGCTCAACTGCCTCAAGTCTTTTCGAGGCAAGTCAGCGGTTCCACTGAAACAATTTCAGAGGCTCCTGGGGCATATGGCAGCCGCAGCCGCAGCCGCAGCCGCAGTAACGCCGCTCGGTCTGTTGCATATGAGACCGCTCCAGCACTGGCTTTGCGATCGAGTCTCGAGGTGGGCGTGGCAGAGCGGCAAGTTCCGGGTCAGAGTCACCCCGAGCTGTCGCCAAACCTTCTCCCCTTGATTGGATCCTGGGTTTCTACGGGCTGGAGTGCCCCTAGTCCAGGTTTCCAGGCATGCTGTGGTTTTCACAGATGCTTCTGCCAAGGGCTGGGGGGCCACGTACAAAGGGCATGCAGTCTCGGGTCTGTGGACGGGGCCCCAGCTGCATTGGCACATCAATTGCCTAGAGTTGCAAGCAGTACGCTTGGCCTTGTGTCGCCTCAAGGGGTTTCTCAGACACAAGCATGTACTGGTCCGTACGGACAGCACTGCGACCGTTACGTACATCAACCGACAAGGTGGTCTGCGCTCCCGTCGTATGTCGCGACTCGCCTCCCACCTCCTCCTATGGAGTCAGAAGCATCTGAGGTCGCTTCGTGCCATTCATGTCCCAGTGGAGTTCAATTATGTGGCCGACGAGCTTTTACGTCAGCCTCCCCTTCCGGGAGAGTGGCGACTCCATCCCCAGGCGGTCCAGCTGATTTGGCGAATCTTCGGAGCCGCACAGGTAGACCTGTTTGCCTCTCCGGACACGACCCATTGCCAGTGGTATTACTCCCTGACCGAGGGAACTCTCGGCACGGATGCCCTGGCACACAGCTGGCCCCGGGACTTACGCAAATATGCGTTCCCCCCAGTGAGCCTTCTTGCACAGACACTGTGCAAGGTCAGGGAGGACGAGGAGCAGGTCCTTTTGGTGGCCCCGTATTGGCCAACCCGGACTTGGTTCCCAGAACTCATGCTCCTTGCGACAGCCCCTCCCTGGCCGGTTCCTCTGAGGAAAGACCTTCTCTCTCAGAGACGGGGTACTCTATGGCACCCGCGTCCAGACCTCTGGAAACTCCATGTCTGGTCCCTGGACGGGACGCGGAGGTTCTAGATGGCCTGCCACAGGCAGTGGTAGATACCATCTCTTCAGCTAGAGCCCCCTCTACCCTGTACCCTCTTGGGACTTAACTTTAGTGCTTAGAGCACTTCAAAGTCCTCCTTTTGAGCCTTTGCTGTCAGTCGAGCTTAATATCCTGTCCATTAAGACAGCGCTCCTGTTAGCATTGGCTTCCTTCAAGAGGGTAGGGGATCTGCAGGCTTTTTCGGTCGACGAATCGTGCCTAGAGTTCGGGCCTGGCCTTTCTCAGGTCATATTGAGACCCAGGCTCGGATATGTGCCCAAGGTTCCTACCACTCCCTTCGCGGACCAGGTAGTGAACCTGCAAGCGCTGCCCCAGGAGGAGGCAGACCCAGCCCTAGCTTTTCTCTGTCCTGTCCGGGCCCTCCGGGTTTATATAGACAGAACGCAAAGCTTTAGGACCTCAGATCAGCTCTTTGTTTGTTACGGAGGCCAGCAGAAGGGGAAGGCTGTCTCCAAGCAGAGGTTAGCCCACTGGCTAGTGGATGCTATCACCAGGGCTTATGAGTCCCAGGGTGAGCCCTGCCCACCTAGGTTGCGGGCTCACTCCACTAGGAGTGTTGCCGCTTCCTGGGCTCTGCCACAAGGCGCCTCGCTAACAGACATTTGTAGAGCTGCGGGCTGGGCGACACCGAACACGTTCGCTAGGTTTTATGGCCTACGTGTGGAACCGGTTTCCTCCCGAGTACTCGCTACGGCCAGTAATTAGAGGGAATAGGTGTGTCGGCTTGCGACGCCATTCCGTGAGCGGATACGTGCGTCTTTTTGCTCCGTTGGTTACCCAACAAACGGCTAACCTCGTGAGTTCCTCCATCACCCCCTCCGGTGCCAGGCGTTGCGGACCGCCCGGCACCAGGTCTGCTACCTTCAGTAAGGAGTTGCTAGTAGACTGGGTGTTTTTCCAGTGGTCCCTGCGGCGACCCATGATTGCCACGTGCAGTTCAGCCGTGTCTTCCCCTTGACAGACTCATTCTGTCGTCCTTGTTGAGTATGCTCCTCACTCCTCCGGACTGGGACTACCTTCAAGGACTGCCATATGTTTCACTACCCTACGTGGTTAGTACATATGTGTATTGAGGGCCTTCCTCTAGGCTGCCTCAGCTTCCGCAGCGTTCCCCCCCATTATATCCTTGGGGTCGGACACGCTTTCCCAGTGTTATCCAATATCCTCTGATTGGGTCTTGTGGAACAGCAGTGTGATTCCCTAGCTAGCTCCCACAAAATTTCTGGAAACTGCTGCAGGGCTGTAGCTTAGCTGGGCGCTGGAAGGGGCCAGCACCATGGCGTTTTGGTAGGGATCCCAATTCGTTAGGGGAACTCCCCCGACGAGGCGTCGGAGTTCCCTGCTGACGAAAGGGAACGTCTCGGTTACATATGGTAACCCTTGTTCTCTGAGTCCAGGGAACGGAGACGCCTCGTCCCGTCGCCATGCTGCTGTACCTTCGCGGAGGACTGGACACCGTTCGGCTCCTCAGCGAAAAGCGATGGTGTATGTGCTAGATTCCGCCTTATACCCGCACTGGTAGGCGGGCCGCGGAATGCAAACCTTGCATGCCAATGATCATTGGCTCGTTTTAATTCACTCGAAGGCAATTGGTCTCCCTAGCGTGATCCCAATTCGTCAGGGGAACTCCCCCGACGAGGCGTCTCCGTTCCCTGGACTCAGGGAACGAGGGTTACCATACGTAACCGAGACGTTTTTTTTTTTTTTTTTTTGCATAATGAAAGCTATATGGATAGAATGATTTTAGTGTTATTTCACATATTAATAGTTTATTATGTAACATTGGTGTATTACCTTCACATTCTGGTTTCAAAGTCCAGCCAAATTTAGCACATCTGGGGATTCCCTTCCTAGGTTTGAACCCTGGTGAACATCTGTATTTTAATATGGCATCTTTCTGGTATTCTTGCATTTTCTCAACAACATCACCATTTGGTATATCTGGTGCTGTGCATGTTATCTCTGTGTGAAAAGCAAGGGAAAGAGGAATAGTTAAATTGGTGCTTTGAATAAAGCTCAGAAATCTGTGAGCATTGGGTGAAGATACAAATAAACAAATAAACAATGGAATGAACCTTTGCACTTTGGAACGGGGTGACTCCATTCGCCCGTCTCAGTGCAGTGAATGTCACTACTTCCGTCTATCTTTTTGTCATTAGATACACACTCAAAGTGAATAACATTAACATAACTTCCCTCCTCTGTGTTGCCCGATGCAATCACATCCCCATCTGTGCGAATGGCTGGACATGTCACAGCTAGGCAATAAAATATAACAAATTAAAAATAAAATAACCAACAAACCAATCACTCAACAAATTATTTTAGTTATAATTCACTATAGTTCTGAAGTTTATGACTGAGAGAAAATCAAAAGAAATCAAAAATATCAGAAGAAGAAAAAAGAAAAATAGTTACTGAAGAAAGCGTACCTTCACAGATAGGGAGAGTATTGTCCCATCCTTGAGCTCTGCAGGTACGCTGATTGATTCCGCTTGTTATTTCAAACCTGAGAACACAAGTACAAGTGCACACTTTTTACAAGTACAAGGAGTGTTAAACTGAAAAGGACAGTATGCATGTCATACAAGAGAATAAAAAGCATAAATCACATTTACCCTTTCTTGCAAGTATACAACACTGTTGCTCCAAAAACAAACTCAGATCCTGATATAAGACTAAAATCACCATTTGGTGTGACCCCTGGGTGACTGCATTTTTTCTCTGCAGAAATCAAACAAGTTTTACTCTGCATTGTAACATTGATTTAATAACCAGAAATGATGTGGTCATTGGTGATGTGGATTAGACTCACTTGCACATGGTCGCTCAATGGGTGTCTTCCACTCTCCTTTTTCACATTTTAATCTATACATTCCAGTAAAACCTGTCATGCAGCTCAGCCTCACTGTTTCACCATCATCGTATGACTCTTTCGCAACTGGTTCTGTGTTTTGATAGTTAATATCCTCTCTACGACATTCTGAGAAACACAAACAAATGTTACACAAAGATGTAACTTTGTACATTAAATGCTGAAGCACATGCAAAACTAGGCAACACTTTCTAAATCTACAGTTTGAGATGTGCATATAATATAACATTTATATTCAAGTCAATAAAATCTAAATTAAAAAGACAAAAAAATTGCTTGCCTTGACATCGAGCACAATTTAAGGAAAACAACCAAAAGGCGAAGCCGAGGAGTTTTACAGGAACTCTCATTTTGATCTCAATTCACAAGTATCTTTGTTGGTCTGTCTCTGATACTCTTGTCTGCTTGGGGATCAACAAGTTAATCATTTATCAAAGTCAAAGAGAGGTTTTTCTTACACCAGACCACTCTGTGCACAAGCAATATTTCATATAAGTGAAAAAAAAAAAAAACTCTTATCTGATGCAGCAATTCTTATTTGCCATTTAAACACACCAACAGAAATGTTACTTAGAGAAGTCAAAATTCTTGAGTCATAGTTGTTCAACACATGAACATGAGGCAAAGGTTCCAACATGCCATGTTCACCTCTGAACTCTTTAATTCTGTTAATGTTTTTCATGTTCTTCGTGAATCAAATCATGAAGTACATTATGTTGTGAATGAATCTGTCCCATAAAGCATAATGAGTGAGATCGAAGAAGACTCACAACAATTTTGAAGAAGAGTTTGAGCCGTAAATTATTCGACTGACTGTGCTTAAACTGTTGTTGTCTCTTATGACCGAGATGATCCTCCTTATATCACATATATAAAAAAAAATAATAAAAAAAGAGTTGGAAATGTAAAGGCTGGATGTCATTTACTGGATCTTACTTTTTATGTAAACACTGAATTGTTAAACTCAAAGGTCTTTAACTTTGTTTGCAAATGGTTGTCATGTGATTCTTGGCAAACGATTAATTGTTTAAAATAGGACATGAACAATTTATACAAATGTATTTTTCCCCCAATAAATATTGAAAAAAATAGTTCTTGTGACTGTGAAATGCTGAATGTGAAAATAAATGTCAAACTAAATATTATAAGAAGTTTATAAGTAAAGTTCTGAGGTTTGTGATTTTGCAACCCTGTTATCAGAATTTGAGATGTGCAAATACTAAAAACCCTGAATTGAATAGATTATTTTATAGCAATAAGAATAAAATACATTTTCCTATTTTTTTAAGGAAACACACAGTTTTGAGGGTTAAATTGAGGAACTGATTAAGCTGATAAAATTAAGGAAAAAAAGCTACCTATTTATTTTAAGAGAATTTGATCAATTATGCGGTTTTAGAGACACCATTGTTAGTTCCCAGGATGCTTTGCACATGGCTGGAAATGGAGAGTACATGTTGAAATGAAGTGATATTTTATGTGTTTTTGAGCAAAGGGAAACATCTGCTAATGTTTAATGTTCAGTTGATTAAAAGAGTTTTTTTGTCTATTATGTTGAAGTTTTGGTCAGAAGATTGTGCATGCATGTATTGATAATCTGAAGCATGTTGCTTTGTTCATTGACGTTCAATAACTTTGCTATAATGCTAGTGCTGTAAAAAGTTTGTTTCTGTGCTGAGCAGCAGTCTTTTTATTATACAATATAAGTCAAAGACAAATATAAAGAGGTTATTTCCATTCACTCTAATTCATACCCTTTTGAGCATCAACTTAAAAAAAAAACAACCTTTCATAGACTAAATATTTTAGGGGATTTTATATTATTTATTCAGGTGGATTCCATGAATGAAATCAAGCCTTAACTAAAAAATATAGAAAAAATATATATTTTATTATTCATTGTCCTATAAATCATGATGATAATACATAATCAGCAGGAAACCCATGTTTAGTGAATTTTGAATGTGAAATTAACTACTGTGCCAAGTAGATTTTTTTTTCTGGAGAACTGTGTGAAGAGATTTGGAGAAAAAAAGACGTATGTATTGAGAAATGTGTCCCATCAATTGTAAAAAAAAAAATATATATATAAATCTAATCTATGTCTAATATATATTTTCTTCACTTATTTTCATGCTTACTGCTAAAATGCATTGTATGCGCTTTTGTCACTTTCACTGTTCATTATATTGCTCTATCATACTTTATCTTTCATTTAACAGCACAGCACATATTTAGATCAACTCCAGAAAGGCTCAGTGCTGAGGAATGGGTCAGTGGTTCCAGTGAAATATCAATTCTTTATTCCAGTTTTGATACTACAACAAAAACTACAGTAATTAATAAAATGTAAAAAACCCTGCATATTCAGTACTGTATAAATTAAATATAGATGTTTTTTTTTTATAAAGTTACAAAATGTAGCTTATTTAGTCAAGAGCAGTGAGTAATTTATTTGTCCTTTGCTTTGTTTGATTAACATTAAAACACAGTAGCAAGTTTATTAAAATGTTGCCCCTTTAAGACCGAACGCACAGACCCTATGTGAATAATACGTTCACTTGAGATATAACCGACTTTGTTTGCTAGGATACTCACCAAGACGGGCGTTTTTACATACTTGTTGTGTGAATTCGTCCGTACAAGCGCATGATGTGAAAGACAATTCAATTCAGTATTCGAGCGCTGTCTGACGTTGGTTTTCGGGGCGCGCGCTTTGGATGTTTGCGTTCATGGGACTTCTTGACCTGCAAACGTCCTGTAATAATGTAGGAACCACTCGTTCCTGGACTCTCTCGTTATAGTGTTAACGTTAGAAAGTCAGTTAACGTTAATAATAAGCTACATGAAAGACTGCTGCTAAATCACATAAAAGCTTCCCTCCCCTCCACACTGGACCAGCACCAGTTTGCCTATAAAGCAAACCGGTCAACCGCGGATACCATCAACACATTCCTGCACTGTGTGCTGACCCACCTTGAACATCCTGGCATCTATGCAAGACTGTTGTTTGTGGATTTTAGCTCTGAATTCAATTGCATCATCCCTGGAAGACTGGTGTCCAAGCTACTCGGACTGGGCATCAGCACAAACATCTGCAGATGGATCCATGACTTCCTCACAGACCGTCCCCAGTCAGTTCGTCTGGGCTCCCAACTTTCCTCTGTTCTCACACTCAGCACTGGGGCCCCCCAGGGTTGTGTGTTGAGTCCCTTACTCTACATCTTATACACTCACGACTGTACCCCAGCTCATGAAAGCAATACTTTTATTAATTTTGCGGATGACACCACTGTAGTTGGACTTATCCATAATAAGGATGAGTCTGCCTACAGGGATGAAATCCAAAAACTCTCCATCTGGTGCTCCACCAACAACCTGTCTCTCAACACCTCTAAGACTAAAGAGGTGGTGATAGACATCTGTAGGAAGAGGACTGACCTTGCCCCGGTCTACATCAAGGGAGACACTGTGGAGAGGGTTAAGGACTTCAAATTCCTGGGGACATACATCTCACAGGACATCACCTGGGCAACCAACACTACAGCCCTTGTGAAGAAGGCTCAGCAGCGGCTGTACTTTCTCAGGTCACTTAACAAAATTAACCTCTCCCAGAAGTTGCTTTTATCCTTTTACAACAGTTCTGTCCAAAGTATCATCTCACACGACATTCTAGTGTGGTTTAGTAGCTGCACCACTGCTGACTAAAAGGCGCCTGACAGAGTTAGGAAATCAGCACAAAACATAATTCACATAGAGCTCCCTTCACTCACTGACATATATCACACCAGATGCCTGCAGCGGGCAAACAACATAATTCAGGACTGTTCCCACCCAGGTCACAACCTCTTCACTCTGTTGCCATCTGGAAGGCGTTACATATCTTTCAAGGGTCGCACTTCTAGACTTTTGAATAGTTTTTATCCAAATGCTATAAAGCACCTGAACTCATGACTATTTGGATTGCACTGCACTTTGACGACTGTGTTTTTTTAAATGTATTTATTTATTTATTTATTTATTATTTGCAATTGAAATTTAGTTGTTATATGCAATGACAATAAAGGCAATAATAATAATAATAATAATAATGGCTCTTTCTTTGCCATTGACGTCCGAGTGATCTGACTGAACAACAAACTTTCATCTGTGAAAAAGGGATGTGCTCGCCCCACTGCGTGTTTTTCAGAGAAACTGAATTGTAAAAGGTTTTATTTTGATTAGCTCCATTTGTTGTTTATTATTACAGCTGATGCATCAGTGATGTTTTATTCTCCTTGTCACACACACTCAGGCAAATGAATCACTCCATCATTACAGTATTGTATTAGGGGGATACTGCCTATTAAATATTTGCCCCTCTGACATGCAAAGGTGATTTTATCCTCATGTGGTGAGAATATCTTTTCCCGTCCACCCCATTTCAGCTCTATACCTCTTTTATTCATTTCCTCCACCGTCACTGAACAAGGCTCTGAAACAAACAACATCTCACTGTCACTGTTACAATATACATTCATTGATTCATCAACACAGCCTACTGTAACTACAAGATTACATCAAACTTACAAATAATAATAACAATAATAACAATAAATACTGTTAGAAAAGACTCACATATCTTTGTTGTATATGGTATAGAGTGTCCATACTTACTTAAACACTTAATATTCCCTCTCCATTCGCCTTGTTCACAGGTCATGTATTTGGAGTAGGGGTGACGCTCGTCCAGTGTGTATTTATTAAAGCAGACGTATTCAACTCTCTCCCCTGAATTGTATTCGGGTTTTGTCATTTCTTTTGTATCTCCAGAGTCCACTTGTGGTGGAGGTCCACATTTTTCTAAAGGGGAAAGCAAAGTTATTAATTTATTTATTTTTAAACTCTTTTTAGATCACCAAAGAAGATAATAACATAGAACATGCTATTAATGTAATGCACATTATTAATATGAGAATTTGTGATCATTTTTCAAAAATGCTTTAAAATGTCTTTCTGAATTGAAATGATCTGTGGATTTTTCCATAAAATATATTCTAACTAGATCTAAATTTGAATCAAAATTGCGTTTATCCATGTAAAATTCGCTCTCACAGTGCTAGTGCGTAGCTATGCTGTTGCTAGGTTATTCTGGGTGGTTGCTAGGACATCTTCTTTGCCCAAATCAAGAGAGCCGATGTGTCGATGAATTATGTACCAAAGTTGAGCATTTACTTTAACATGATGAGCAATAGTGATGCTTGCAAACACTGCTAATAAAACTAAACTAAATAAGCATATAACCTTACCTCTTACACATTTAGGGAAAGGGCTGCTCCATTCTCCATTTGGCTGACAGGTGATTTCTCTCTGTCCTTTTAATATCGGCAATTGTCCATTGCATGAAAACCTTAACTTGTGTCCTGGTTTGACGGGACCCTCAATATCAGGGAATCGCTCCATTTTTAAGTCTTCCACTGTTGTGCGTAGAGAACACGTTGCCTCTAGAGAAAGCAGACATTTGATCACATATTTATCCACAGACAAGCTTTTATACTTGATGTGGCCCTAACTTGCAATGAGCAGTGGTTTAGCATAACAAATACATTTTTAACATAATGATATTGCAAGCCGTGTTACAGCCGTGTGAGAGTTGTGATACAAATAAATAAAACAAATGACATTTTTCCACTTTATTCACAATCATTCTCAGCTGTTGTTCATCATGGATAGTCAATTTTTACCCATTATGTAAGTAAATGTGATTCTAGATTCATAACATTTTAAGTAAGTCTTTTGTGCAGAAAACCATTCCACTCCATTTTCCATTTTCACAGATCCATCATCCTACTGGTATTTCATTATATGGCTCAGTGCACTAGAATTTCTTTATTTTCGTACACATCTTTCTCATGTGTCCAAAATTTCCAACGCTATCTCACGACCAATTCGTACGAATTCGTACGAATGATAAAAAGTTGGCTAATTCGTACTAATTCATACGACCTCACTCGTACGAATTTGTACGATTTGTCTAAACCCACGTGATGGGTAGGTTTAGGGGCGGGGTCAGGGGTAGGTCATTCGAATGAATTCATACGAATTGGCCAATTCGTAAAATATGTACGATTTTGCAAAAATCGTACTAATTCGTACGAGTCAGGTCGTATGAATTCGTACGAATTAGCCACCTCGTAGAATTTGTACGTTTTCCCGTGAGATCGGGCTCAAAATTTCTCAAGAAAAACTATATGTGAAGAGAGACTGTGGAGTCAGATACATTATTTAAAAATTTCCTCATTAATAGCTTCAGATGCATTCAGGTGTGTACATTACTAAAGTGTCCCTACTACTTTATTTAAAGAGTTGTACAACCAAACATAATTTGGTTTTGCGATTTCACTGAAGATTATTGTGACCATTTTTAAATCTCTCGAACCTTTTTCTCAGGTTAGAACTTTTTTTATAAGAAAGGAGTATAGCACAATGGCACTAAAACACTCATTTTATTTTGATTCTAGAGAACATTTGATTGGACAAAAAAACAGTGTAGCGCAGGATGAGTCATCCAGCATACAGTATACCAGCAAGCTGATAATGTTTATCATTACAATAACATATTAATCTACAGTGCATGCAGAATTATTAGG
The DNA here is from genome assembly GCF_964197995.2 of Scardinius erythrophthalmus. Lineage (NCBI taxonomy): Eukaryota > Metazoa > Chordata > Actinopteri > Cypriniformes > Leuciscidae > Scardinius > Scardinius erythrophthalmus. The sequence continues at coordinate 25,644,000 of NC_138234.1, forward strand.
CACGTTTTATGAGTTTATTTTTAGCATCTTCTACCCTGAAGTCCGTTTTGCAGAGATGGACTAAAAATAAACTCCCAAAACTTATTATAACATATTCTGGAAGATGAATTCTTCAAATAGTGGTAGAAGAGGATGTGGTGCTGGTCCTTCAAGAGTCACTCTCAATCTGTCTGTCTATAAAGCCTATTAAAAAACAGTCTTCATGTATTTTACTATACTTCAGCTTGTGATTCTTATTAAGTGGGGGTAATTTTTTAGGATTCTTTACCTAACCTAAATCTCTGAGACCCTGACACCTTGAACTTCTGAAGACTCCAGGTAGGTTGCAGTTCTGGAATATGGTGGTGATGGAGACTAAAGGGTTCCTGATGGTTTCACACTTAATTCTTCACCTTAATTCTGAATTATTTTGCAGTTAACAAAATGTCTTTTCTTCTCCACCTGTTTTTGTCTGACCCTGCTGACCCAAGGGCTTTTTTGGCTTATTTTATCTGTAAAAGAAAACATGCCTAATGCCTGGGGAAAAAAATATGATCAGAAAATCAACATGCCTAATAATTCTGCATGCACTGTAGTGCACAAAAAGTATCAAAAGTTCTGGCAGGTCACGTTAGTCAAGCTTGCATCAGTTGACCCTCAGCTGATCCAAATCTACCTATAGGAATACGACGCTTTCACTGTATACATATATAAGCTCCTTCAAGTCTTATCAGCAGCTATCGCGTTTCTCAGGAGCTAATTACCCTCCTCCATCCTCAGCTCCTCCTCTCGCCCAGTCAGGATTTGGCATTCTGATGCCCCTTGAATCAGAATAAATTCTCGAAATACTTAAAAAAAAATAATTAAATATATTTGCAAACTTTCATGTTGGTTCTGTTCTGTTTACACCAGAGGTCTTCAATCCTGCTCCTGGAGCTCACTGTCCTGCAAAGTTTAGTTCCAACCCTAATCAAACACACCTGAATCAGCTCATCAAGCTCTTCAGAATCGCTTGAATATTCAAAGGCAGGTGTGCTGAAGCAGATTGGAACTAAACTCTGCAGGACAGTGGCCCTCCAGGAGCAGGATTGAAGACCTCTGGTTTACCCCAAGGGGGGTTATTGCTACTCTTCCTGCTCTTATCCATGCTAGGCTGCATGGATGCACAGGGAGTTCTCGCCCAGAACGGAACCATACAGCCAATCCAAACTGTATGCTAACTATCAATCGTATTTGACGGTAGTGGTCCTGACAGAACTCACATTATGATTTCACAGGGTTTTTGATGTATTTTATAATTATTGTCGTCACTATGACAAACTTATCTGGGGACTTGATGTTATTCCTCTTGAAATACCTTTTCTGATTTTCCACCCATTTTGTATAAGAAGTTTTAAAAGACTATCATAACCAATCAAAACCTTACCTTCACATGTTGGTGTTTCTTCCCAAGTTCCATTGTGGCAGAAAACTGTACTTTTCCCATTCATTAACAATGAGCTTCGACATACATATGTTACACTAGATCCATGTGCATAAAATTCTTCTGGTTTAGATGTTATGAATGCATATTCCACCTTTGGAGGAATGTCACAACTGACGTCCACTAAAAAAAAAATGTTAATGGAAATTCATGAAATCCAGTAAGACTGAGATTAACATCGTCAATAAATACTGTCTATTGTCCACTATATGCTGTCGCTGCTCCCCACAAACATGCAATAAGAGATTGAGAAGCTCACCCTCACAAACTGGTTTCTCCCATGTACCTCTGATACATAATATGTAGCGTTGAGTTGATATGAACCCTGGATCACATTCCACTTCAGCAGTTCCTCGATCACGAAGGCCTTGCTTTAGTTTTCCATGGGGAACACTGGGAAAAGCACCACATTCTTCCTCCCCTGTAAAGACAGAAAACAGGAAGCACATTTCAGTACACTATCATTCGTCTAACACCTGAGACTGACAATAATAAAACTCACGGATGCACCGAGGTTCTTCAGACCAAGAGCCTTTCCTGCATGTCACTGAATCCCACCAGTTCCCAGTGAAGGGTTTATAACCCGTGTTGCAGGTGTAAAAGAGTTCTTCTTCATTGGAGGGGTGGCTGTATATCAACCCGTTTTCCACGGATAGATCACGGCACGATCTCTGCTTTGCTGTGAACATAAAAAACATAAAGATTATGATCTTCATGTTTTGATTCGTCATTATGCAGATGTATAATGATTTGATTGGATATTGAAAAAATTCAAGATAAAGGCAGTATGACTGAGAGAAATTCAAAGACAAAAACGAAAACTTCCAAGAAAGCGTAACCTCACAGAAAGGAACATTATTATCCCACCCCTATTTCAAAACTGTGAACACAATGTTTTTACATTCTTTACAAGTGTAATTGTCATAGTACAGTAAGAGCTGTGAGTGTAAACCTCACTCCCCTGGCCTCAAGAGATGCACTAGCAATTGACCCTAGATGCTGTGGTCTTTAGAGTCCTTGTTAGCGTGTCCGTCTCCCATGCCAGAGTCCTCGGCTCGAATCCAGCAAGGAGCAGGTCCAATAGGACCAGTTACATAAGTACAATATAATCTGATATGACCTGTCATGCAGTTCACTATCACTGTTTCAACATCAGCGTATGAAGATTTTTAAACTGGTTCTAAGTTTCCATATTTAATGTTTTCCCGAAGACATCCTGAGAAGCACAAACGTCACACAACGACACATTAAATGCTGAAGTACTTGCACAACTAGTCAACACTACTACAGTTAAATGTTTTTGGGAAGTTCTTATAATATAAAAATTATGTTCAAATCAATTATATATAAATGAAAAAGACATTCAAATAAAGAACAACAACAAAAAGAACTTGCCTTATTGGCCACAATTAAAGAAAAACAACCAAAAGACGAAGCCGAGGAGTTTCACAAGTGTCTTTGTTGGTCTGTCTCTGATCCTCTTGTCTGCTTGGGGATCAACAAGTGAATCATTTACCAAATTCAAAGAGAGGGTTTTCTAACACCAGACCACTCTGTGCACAAGCAATATTTTCACTGTTCGCTTATGTTCTTCTTGAATCAAATCATAAAGTATATTGTGGTGAATTAATCTGTCGGCATTGGAAATGAGTGAGATTGAAGAATATTCACAACACTTTCAAACTTTTAAACAAATATTTAAAATGTAGCATCTTTATTTTGTTACATTTAATTTGGAGAATCATCCAATCAGAATGAAGTAAAATCAAAATTCTGATAATTTCTATAATAATAGTGAGAATAATAATAATACGTGATAGTAATAATAAATAAAATCAATTATAATAATCATTAATGATACAAAAATCATACCAGTGCATTGTTGTATGCCTGTCCATTTAGTCTGGGAATTACAGGTGATTTGTATAGACTGCTCTGGTTCAAACCCAGGACGACATTTATATTGTATTCTTGAATTGATGTTGTAGTGTGTTCTCTGATCTCCCACAATCTCTGCATTTGGGATGTTTGGTGTTGCACACATTTTTATTGTAAAACAAAAATATCCATCATTCTAATTTGAATTCATAATATATGCACAAATTGTAAGATTTAATATCAGCCCATACCACGGCACAGTGGTTTTGGTGTCCATCCGTCTCGTGTGCATGTGGCCTTTTCTGCTGTTTTATCATATCTATCCGTGCAATAGTAAAATATTTTAACTCCCAATGTCTTATCTCCCGAGAAGTAATATCCTGGCCTAGACACACCAGTATGGTCATATGGAACTTCACATCTAATTTCTGAAACAAGATTTACATTAATTTGATATCATGCAGTAAGTTCAGCAATAAATGCAGAAGTGTTTCTCTATAATCTTACCCGCACAAACAGGCTGACAATCCCACTGCCCATTCTCTTGACATGTAAATGAGTTGATGATTTCTTTTGTTTGAAAGATCCAGTATTTTTCAGTGCAGGTGATCTCCACACTTTCTCCAGCTCTGAAAATAGTTTTTCCCTCTGGGTTGATCTTTTTTACTCCAAATGTGGTTGACTTAAGCTCACATGATTCTTCTGTACAAGACATATGTAGAAATAAGGGTAAGAAGAGATGAAGCATAAAACGTGTGAAACTGGATTTGCATGCTTTGTCTTTTGGGGGAAACAATTTTTTTTTTTTAAATCCTAAAATGGGAATAAAATATAGCTTGCCATAAATAGAGTAAAGTCCCTAAATAAGTATAAGCACATTTTCTATTTTGAGAACTTTTAGATATATTTGCTTGGAAATTAAGCAAGCAATTAGAAAGTAGCTTTTTTTTTTTTTGCTGATTTTTACCAGATAATAATGATCAGCATATGCTGTTGCCTCATGATTTCCCCCAATAAAAACAAATAAATAAATAAAAAACATTGATTAAAACCTATAAAATCAGCTGGACACTTTCTACATCTTCAGCATCACAGGAAGAAAGTAAATAATCTCATTCCATTTTCTCAACTTTTACAAATATTGGTGCGTTGACTCCTTTCATCATTTAGAAAAAAATAAAATAAATAAGATCAAGCAAATACTTTCTTGATTGTTTTGGAAATATAAAATGTTAGTTTATTAACTACATGCTTTATTTTAATATTCAGTTTTGAATTTAAGATTAATGTCTTTCTATTTATTTATTTATTTATTTATTTTTTGCATAATGAAAGCTATATGGATAGAATGATTGTAGTGTTATTTCACATATTAATTGTTTATTATGTAACATTGGTGTATTAACATCACATTCTGGGTTCAGAGTCCAGCCAAATTTAGCACATATGGGGATTCCCTCTCTAGGTTTGAACCCTGGTGAACATCTGTATTTTAATATGGCATCTTTCTGGTATTCTTGCATTTTCTAAACAACATTACCATTTGGTATATCTGGTGCTGTGCATGTTATCTCTGTGTGAAAAGCAAGGGAAAGATAAATAGTTAAATTGGTGTTTTGAATAAAGCTCAGAAATCTGTGATCATTGGGCGAAGATATAAACAAACAAATAAACAGTGTTATGAACCTTTGCACTTTGGAACGGAGTCACTCCATTCGCCCGTCTCTGTGCAGTGAATCTTTGTCTATCTTTTTGTCATTAGATACACACTCAAAGTGAATAACATAACCATAACTTCCCTTCTCTGTAATCTCCCAATCACTTTCCAATCATAGTAACAACAAGCTACAACCCAATTTTCCTCAAAACGAGTTTATAATATAAATTGGTCTCTATGAGCCGGGGGCAGAGAGAAAAGTCTGAAGGGACCGTCTGCCTGAGCTCACAACAGGTTTAGCAAAAGAACGCAAACATCTTTGTTAGAGGATACAGAAGTTTTGCGAGGGAAGGCAAAAGGTTTGAAAAATATATATTTTTTCTCCCATCCTTAATTGTTTCCACCACCATGTCCATTTAGGGCCTTCATACATTTCATACAATATAAAGAGAATAAAAAGCATAAAGCACATTTACCCTTTCTCACAAGTATACAACACCGTTGCTCCAAAAACAAACTCAGACCTTGTTATAAGTTTAAAATCACCATTTGCTGTTAAAAGTTAAATGTTTTGGGAAGTGCATATAATTTAACATTTATTTTCAAGTCAATAAAATCTAAATGAAAAAGACATTAAAGAAAAACAACCAAAAGACGAAGTCGAGGAGTTTCACAAGTGTCTTTGTTGGTCTGTCTCTGATACTCTTGTCTGCTTGGGGATCAACAAGTGAATCATTTATCAAAATCAAAGAGAGGGTTTTCTTACACCAGACCACTCTGTGCACAAGCAATATTTTCACTGTTCACTCTTGTAATTCTTAAATCAAATCATAAAGTATATTGTGGTGAATGAATCTGTCCCATAGAGCATTGGAAATGAGTGAAATTGAAGAAGATTCACAAAACTTTCAAACTTTTACACAAATATTTAAAATGTAGCATCTTTATTTTGTTACTTTTAATTTGGAGAATAATCCAATCAGAATTAAATGAAATCAAAATTCTGATAATTTCTATAATAATAAAAATAATAATGATAATAATAAATAATACTACTAAAAAACATTAAACAGCCCTTTTCTCCATTTTCTCTATAGTCATGTAGCATTGATTTCAATTTGTTTCACTTTTCTTCTGAATAGGCAGCCACGATTTATTGAAAGCCAATTTTGCCAGCAGTAAATCTATAAAACCTGGCACGCAGTTCACTTACAATATTGTATTGTATATTGTTTCAATATTCATAATATGAAGCTTTCCAAACTGGTTCTATGTTTTCATATAATATCCTCTCAACGACATTCTGAGAAGCACAAACAAACGTTACACAAAGATGTAGTAGTCAACACTCTTTAAAACAACTTAAGGTCATTTAAAAGTGTTGGACGTGTATATAATACGAATAACATTCTACTAAAAATGAATGAACTCACCTTGACCTTGCACAACAGTAACAGAAAATAAAAAACAGGAAAAGCTGATGAATTGTACAGGAACTCTCATTTTGAACTCTCATTTCACAAATGACTGTAACTTGTTTTCTCACTCTGTATGATGGGGAATCAAAAAGTGAATCATTTACTTAGTCAAAAGGAGGATTCTTTTATACCAGACCACTTTGTAGTCGTGCAGAAGGATATTATAAAAAATCTGGTGATTTTTATTTATTTATTTATACCTTAAAATAGCTTGAATGTAACTCTACACCCTTGTGTTTTGATGTATTCACTGCTGTGCTTTACAGGTTAAACCTGTTAGATATAGATTTTTTCACTGACTAGTGTTCTTTACATTTAAAGAAGAACATTATTACATTAATTAATTAATAATTGTTTCATAATACTTACGTTATTAAAACAAACATTGAGGTAAAAGAAGAGTTTGACCCTTAAAGTATCAGTATGTGCTTCAAAAAAAAAGAAAAAAGAAAAAAAGAGTCGTTGTCTCTAGATGTCCAGATTGCCCTCCTTATCTCAGGCTGAAAAAATAAATAAATAAATGTTTGTCTTTTTTAAACCGTAAAAACTGGATGTCATTTACAGGATCTTACGGTGTGGACTTTTGGGAAACATTGAAATGTTAAAGGAGAATTCCGGTCAATTTTAACATTGAGCTCATTTTTTTGTAAATTTGGAGTGCTGTCAGTACAGAGAACAACGACAAAAAACGGTGTTGCCTACACCGTGTTATCCTCTTTTTAAAATTTGCACCCTGTTGACTTCAATGGGGCAAGTTTTAAACCTGCTTTTAGCCTCTTAACATCCTTGATGTGTCATTACAAGTGCCCAGCCATGTGAGTGATTCCTTCAGAGTGAACACGGGTGAATCTGACTGCAGTAGATGTGAAAGATATTAATAAAAATGATGTTATTTCAGCCAGCGCTCATACCTGTATTTACATCCTGTTTTCGGTCGAAGTCCAAAGTAGTCGATTGTCGAGTTCGATTGTCGAGCATGATAATAGGTAACGAAAACCTATGTGCGTGAACTCGACACAGTTGCTGAACACAGTTTTCTTATCTGACAGTTTCACAAATCGCAACTTCCTTGTTGGTTGGGAACACTCAACTGTTCCTAGAGGAACAATTTAATGCAAAATATTATATGAAAAATACTATTAATTAGTTATAAGATTTCAAATGTCGATGGTCATGTTCAGATGGTAGTAAATTAACACATTTGATTACTACTGTAGCGTCTGGACCAATCGGACACACACAATTCATTTATTTAATGAATAATCCAGCAAACTCACTCTGAAACTTTCACCAAAACTTAACATCCCAAATGAAGCTAACACACTGGCAGGACGGTGTGATGTTTTGTGTCCTATTATGTATACACCATGGTATGTATTTTAGTATACAACCAACGGTCAATGTAACTGTACCTGTGTCATGTCTCCTATCTAATTAATCCTCATTTGATGACTCACGCTTTGATGTACATTGCCTTCTCTTAGAATGCAGTGTGGATTTGTTATATCTGAGTATTAATTAACAGAAAAGAGGTAAGGCAGATTTGAGATAGCGTCATAAATCTTCACCACAGAGGAAACTCCCGCCAGACAGTCCACCCTTCTCATTGGTACAGCAAACCCAGAGAGGGGTGGCCAATCTCAAGCTTTATTAGAGACGGTCCACAGTGACCGCCCTCTCTTCTCAGCGCTTCTCATCTGACAACAACAGGGGGTGGGGGTGGTCCCCAAAGGGAGACACTCTGCTTCTTCTTCCATCCGGAAAAACTGCAACTTTACCATCATTGAATTGGCAACGATCAACTCCTGGCCTTCTGGGCACTTCAGGAGGTCGCACCGTCCAGCGTGCACTCAGCAGGCCAGGACAGCACTGCCGTGCAAAGGCAAAAGACCGTAACTTTGTTTTTGGTCGAAAATGAGTTATTTATATTTTTGGCACATTCAAGACCTTCTTTATCATGTGGATAAGTATCTTGAATCAATTCCGTTTTTTTTTTTTCGAGAAAATAATGATTTGTCTTAACAGTAACTTCCAAAAGCCCATGAGAAACCAAGGCAGAACACCGTAACATCAGTTACCGCTCTTTGGCTTTGTTTTGGAACGCTCAAATTGAGTTACGGTGCTCTGCCTTTGTTTAGCCGCGCGTCAATATGAAGTTACTGTGCCGGTGTTAAATCAAATAATGCTACCTACCAGATTGTACGGTTATCTGCCTTTGTTTTAATGTCCATTAAAATTAAAATTACGGTGTAGCCTGTGTACTTTGCACAGCTGCCATCAGTCGCTCTAACTTCTGATGTCCTCAGAGCGGTCAGAACATTTAGTATGGTCTGAAACCGCTCCATCGACAAACGTGCGATATCGATCGCGAAGGATTATGCAGAGTTGACAGAAAAACGTTACACATTGCCGTATCAGATGAATACAACCAAGAATTAAAGCTCTGCAAACTAGCTGGCAGAGTGCCAAAACTTCGCCTTCAGCCCCGTCCTAAACGCGGTTGAGTTAACGCTGGACTAATAGGAGGTATTTTGTCATGTCAAATGTATTAATAATGCCATCAGAATGCAACCAAAGCACAGGATAGCAATAAGTAGATGGCTATAAATAATTGTAAATCATACAAAATAAATGCCATGATCACTAGATTTTATACAGGTGTTACTATAATGATTTTGTTAATGGTGATCAGCAACTAAATAGTGATAATGTGGAAGTTACTGCCTTTTGCCTTGGCATGACTTGTCACTTTTTGCTGACAATACAAAGGCAGAGTACAGTAAAATAGTACTTTAAAATACTTTAAAATAGTGGTCAAAAAAGTCAAGTTTGAGCTCAAGATTTTTTTATGTATATAATTTCCATTACTAAAACATCTATTTGCCAGATTTCCACTGTCCTAATTAATTTGGCGGGACAACTAAAAATCTTTAAAGTCATTTTTCTCAGTTCCACACTCTAGCGACTCAAGGTCTTTTGCCTTTGTAGGGCAGTGCAGGCTTCGACTCACCACAGCCATGTGCTCGAAGCCACCATGCAAGCTCCGACCCACAACAGCTTCGCAACCACAAGATGGCAACTTGCACCATGGCTTTTGACCCTCACGGACCCACCAACGGACTCAATTTTCAACCACTTCAAGAATTGTCCACGATTTACAACTGACCATGCAAGTATGTAATGAGTTCCTATGAAATACGCTGATGGTTCGTTTCATACTAAAATAGATCTTGCTCCATAGTTCTATTTCCTGTTTCCGGTTCCATAACACTCACCACTTGACCTATGCATGTATGTATAGATGAATGTCTGTATGTTTGTTTGTTTTGTTTAGTTTAGTCATGTGTGTGATTAAGTTAATAAAACTTGTGCACAATTATGCATTTGGTTTCTGATTCTCTGTTTGCATACAAAGTCCCTTTTACGGTCTAGATCCTGTTACATGCTTTAAGTGCTGTACACGCTAAGGAATAATTATTTTTCAATGACCATGAAAGATACCCTTTTCTTAGAATAAATTAATAATCAAAGAGTTCTTTAGAACGAATAAATTGATTGTAATATTAATTTAACTTACCTCAAAGTTAATCTAATTAACTGACCCAAATATTAATAATTAATCATAATTGGTAATTATGGATTATTATTAATATTTCCCATTTGAGCTAATATTGTTACACTACTTAGATTCTGATTTATAGAAATGTTTCTAAATATAGACACAAAATAATAAATTTGTACCTCCACATTGTGAATATGGATTATTGAATTTTTAATTATGAAAATGTGTTTGAAATGTTTTGAATTGAAATATACACAGCTTAAATATTTAACCATGCTGAATTTCAGCACATAAAAATGCATGCCCTAAAAATACAATGCATTGAAATGCAAGCATGGTTAATGCAATGCATATTTTTTTCAAGTAGGCAAGTGCAATTCAACAGGCTTTTTTGTTTCAAAAACGTTTGCCATTATTTTACTTCCATACTAATCTCTGTTATCATGCAAGCACAAACATTACATGAAGTCAAATTAACTGTCATAACATTCTAATGCCATTTCATTCTGAGGGCAGAAACCATAGACAGTAAAAGAAATGGACACAGCGACCCCATAGACTTCATCGGAGAAAAGTGAAGTCAATAGAAGCACTCACTTCCTGATGGCTGAGCGCACTGCGCAGACTCAAACTGAGCTTGACGACGTAGATGTGACGTGAGCAACCTGTCTGTATTCTAGTAGCTGTGCCAAGAGAAATCTGAACCATTCCCTTCCGAAACTTGCAGAGACGGAGAGCGTGAGTAGGAGCTGTCCATGAGCTAGGAGCAGGAGCAACTTTTGCTAAGTGTTCTGATTAATAATTTTGTCATTTTGCCTCCACGTCCCCCCGATTGCCTGCGAGCTTCTCCTCCTGCATATACGGTAATCTCTCTACTGTGCGACAGAGAGTCACGTGGTTGTTATGACACAATCGTTAGCCTATTTTTTACAAAAACTGCTTCTACGGGGCCAAAATGTAAGATACAAGGTAATGGAGCCTTTTATACATTTTTGTATTTCTTTAGAAATAAATAATGGACAAATGGAGTCTTTAAATGCCTCAGATTTAAAGTTATTCGCTGTTAAAGTGACACCAAAATGAATGTCAATGGAGTCAATGGAATGCTAACAGCAGGTGATGGTCTGCTAATCAATGGCGGCCTCCAGGGAAGCTTCAGTTTCGGCTGATGGATTACCCCCTTGGCAGAAACTATGGTAATACAGGACTGTCAGTCAGCGGCCGTGGGCGGGGCCTCAGCAGTGTGACATCACACTGCTCAGAGAATCAAAACGGCATAATGAGACTGCTTTTGTTTAATGGGGATAAGGGAGATTTTTATCATTGTAGGGTGATTGTGTTCACACACTGCCAGCACGCATTTATTACACATTAATGTAATAACAGCACATAATGTAATAAGTATTACATTATTATTGTAATAAAATGTTCATAATGTAATTTTTTTCTCAAAACGCACTAAAATCTTGAGCTCATAATGTAATAACAATTATTACATTATGAGAAATTGATTACATTATAAACTCACCAAAAACATGTCATTTTTATAATTGTAATGGCTTTTTCAAAACATAATAAAAAAATAAAATAAAAATATTCCCTTACAGTACATTTAAAAAAAAAAAAAAAAAAAAATCTAACTCCAGTCTTAAACCACCTGCGAAATGCAACAGATTTAAATATTCACGCAATTATTATCATTATTATTATTTGAAAAACAAAGCATTGGTATTCCTTTACACAGTACATTTAAAAAATCTAAATCCAGTCTTAACCTGCCTACCAAATCCACCCGATTACTGATTCTACTACTATTACTACTGTACTACTGTACTACTACTACTGCTACTACTGTGATGCGGCAGCGAGCTATAACGCACATATGTGCTCTTTTTTTTTTTTTTTTAGAGGTTGAAATCAAATCAAATACTGCCAAACCACCCATACTACTTCTGAGGATGTATACTTCTTAAATTGTATGAAATTATGGAAATACATGGTTCAGATCACTCAAAACATACACTCACCTAAAGGATTATTAGGAACACCTGTTCAATTTCTCATTAATGCAATTATCTAATCAACCAATCACATGACAGTTGCTTCAATGCATTTAGGGGTGTGGTCCTGGTCAAGACAATCTCCTGAACTCAAAACTGAATGTCAGAATGGGAAAGAAAGGTGATTTAAGCAATTTTGAGCATGGCATGGATGTTGGTGCCAGACGGGCCGGTCTGAGTATTTCACAATCTGCTCAGTTACTGGGATTTTCACGCACAACCATTTCTAGGGTTTACAAAGAATGGTGTGAAAAGGGAAAAACGTCCAGTATGCGGCAGTCCTGTGGGCGAAAATGCCTTGTTGATGCTAGAGGTCAGAGGAGAATGGGCCGACTGATTCAAGCTGATAGAAGAGCAACTTTGGCTGAAATAACCACTTGTTACAACCGAGGTATGCAGCAAAGCATTTGTGAAGCCACAACACGCACAACCTTGAGGCGGATGGGCTACAACAGCAGAAGACCCCACCGGGTACCACTCATCTCCACTACAAATAGGAAAAAGAGGCTACAATTTGCACGAGCTCACCAAAATTGGACAGTTGAAGACTGGAAAAATGTTGCCTGGTCTGATGAGTCTCGATTTCTGTTGAGACATTCAGATGGTAGAGTCAGAATTTGGCGTAAACAGAATGAGAACATGGATCCATCATGCCTTGTTACCACTGTGCAGGCTGGTGGTGGTGGTGTAATGGTGTGGGGGATGTTTTCTTGGCACACATTAGGCCCCTTAGTGCCAATTGGGCATCGTTTAAATGCCACGGCCTACCTGAGCATTGTTTCTGACCATGTCCATCCCTTTATGACCACCATGTACCCATCCTCTGATGGCTACTTCCAGCAGGATAATGCACCATGTCACAAAGCTCAAATCATTTCAAATTGGTTTCTTGAACATGACAATGAGTTCACTGTACTAAAATGGCCCCCACAGTCACCAGATCTCAGCCCAATAGAGTATCTTTGGGATGTGGTGGAATGGGAGCTTCGTGCCCTGGATGTGCATCCCACAAATCTCCATCAACTGTAAGATGCTATCCTATCAATATGGGCCAACATTTCTAAAGAATGCTTTCAGCACCTTGTTGAATCAATGCCACATAGAATTAAGGCAGTTCTGAAGGCGAAAGGGGGTCAAACACAGTATTAGTATGGTGTTCCTAATAATCCTTTAGGTGAGTGTATATGAAAATGGAGGCGCCCTTATATGGTCAGTAAGCAAGCTTGGCTGTCCTAGTGAAAAAGTTTGGTACTGCGCCCACATAAAATCTTACTGAAAGCAATTTTTTTGGAGATATCAACCTAAAATTTGGAACACAACTTGTTTAGATTTTTGGCTTTAATTTTCTTGCAGTTAAGAAGTTAAGTTAAACTCCTATATGTAAATAAATTGGGAGAAAATAGTTGAATGTAAAATATATATATATATATATATATATATAATAATAAATACCAAACTAAGAGTATTAATTTGAAAGTTAAGCTTTATTCCAAAGCAGTGTTAACACAGTGTCATATTACTGTAACATCAGCAAGTATACTGAAATATCAAGCAAGTGTGTGTGTGTGTGTGTGTGTGTGTGTGTGTGTGTGTGTGTGTGTGTGTGTGTTGCTCCTGCAGCAGCATGTCTGTCTATCTTCATTCACATCTGTGGGATCATCAGATCTTAATACAGAAAACTATGATAAATGCAGAGTTACTATGGGCATTATTGTTATTTTAATCAGTTTACATGCCCACAGAGACTTATCCACTAAAAATCATTACAGGGTCTTTATCACATTCAAATTTTGCACCATAACATCTATTGTGTTGCTATAAATCAAATGTGGATAGTAACATCATCAAAATGCCACCAGTTTTTACCTCAGTGTTTTAATCCACATTTCTTTCAATGTATATGTCTTATTGACCTGAAGAAAAGAGGGGGAAAAACAAAAAAAAAAAAAATATTCAACAGGAATGTACAGTACCATTTAAAAGTTTGTGGTCTTTTTTAAATTATTATTCAGTAATGATGCATTAAATTGATCTAAAGTGACAGTAAATATATTTCTAATGATACAAAATATTTTCTATTTCAAATAAATGCTGTTCTTTTGAACTTTCTATTCAGCAAAGCTGTCCGTAACTGACCCTTCATGAATTGAAACCTCAACAAAAGAGGTCTATAATATCAGATTAATTAGCAAGATGGTAAAGATGCAGCAGCAGACAAACCTGGTGACCTCAACTAATTCACATATGAAAGTGCACAAACACATGTACTCACATGGTGTAATGTTCAGCTTCCCATCAGAACATGTCAAGGTCATAGATGGCCATCCCCACCCACTATATTTACAGTAATGTCCACTCTTTTTACCATGGGGTAAATAGAACTTTTCTGGGATGGCTTCCACATTGTGTCCTTCAAAAATCTCAGGTGTAATTTCGCATGGCTCTATGAAAGATGCAAAATAAAACTGATTACACTAAAAGTTCAAAACACTTAATGATGGGAGTGATTCAAGAGAATCATTTGGAAAAGAATGACTCACTTAGACATTTCGGAGGGGTCTCCCATTTCCCATCCTCACACTTATAATATCGCTGTCGCTCATTCAGCACATAGTGAGACTGGCAAGTGTACGATACCCATGTGATCTCATTACCATCCTTATACACGGGAATATAGTCTCCATTTTCAACATAAGGAGGTGGTGGGCAGATCTTACCTAAACAAGTAACAGTTTCAGACATATTTCAGTCCATTTTATGCAGTGTTTTATAGTGTCCCCTTAATCATTGTAACCGTTAATGAACATAAGTTGTTTGTAATATATATAATTAAAAAAAAATACAGATAATGTTCCACTAAATTCACAATCATTCCCAAGCTGTTGTTCATCATGGATCTAGTCAATGTTTTACCCACTATGTAAATGTGATTTTAGATTCATAACATTCTAGCTCACTCATGCAGACAAAGGCTCCACTCCATTCTCCATTTTCACAGATCCATTGTCCTTCTGGAATTTCATTGTATGGCTCGATGCACTTGTATCTCAGAACTTCTTTATTGTCGTACTCCTCTTTCTCCTTTATCAGTGTCATAAAATTCTTGCGTGGTTTCTGACACTTTGCTAACGGAACAAGTAAATGCATAATGTAAAATAGTGCCATATACATTATAACACATTTACTGCTTGAAAAACGTGCCCAATATTTTTTAAAGAAAACATGTGGAGAGAGGCTGAGTGGAGTCAGATTTATTCTTTTATATTTTACTCATTAATAACTTTGGATAAATTCAGGTTTTACATTATACTTAGTGTCTCTGATACTTTATTTAAAAAGTTTCTATCATCTCTTTTATTTTGTGAATTCACTGAGGATTAATGTAACGTGACACTAATCACTCTTTCTCTTGGCTTCAAGCAGATGAGAAGACTGCTTTATGGGAAGGACAGTTTAACATTAGATTATCATACTTACAGTTTTTATTTTATTTTTTTACTAATCTGTAAGAAGTTTTAAAAGTCAGTTATCATCACCAATCAAAATCTTACCTTCACATGTTGGTGTTTCTTCCCAAATTCCATTGCGGCAGAAAACTATATTTTCCCCTTTCAGTGAGAATGAACTTTGACATGCGTATGTTACACTAGATCCATCTATATAAAATTCTTCAGGTTTAGATGTTATGAGTGCATTTTCAACCTTTGGAGGAATGTCACAATGCTCACCCACTAAAAAAGAAACTCCATTAAGACTTGATTAACATTGTCGATTGATTGTCCACTATATGCTGTCGCTGCTCCTCACAAACATGCAATAAGAGTTTGAGAAGCTCACCCTCACACACTGGTTTCTCCCATGTACCTCTGATACATTTTATGAATGATTGAGTTGATATGAACCCTGGATCACATTCCACTTCAGCAGTTCCTCGATCACGACGGCTTTGCTTTAGTTTTCCATGGTGAACACTGGGAAAAGCTCCACATTCTTCCTCCCCTGTAAAGACAGAAAACAGGAAGCACATTTCAGGATACTATCATTCGTCTAACACCTGAGACTGACAATAATAAAACTCACGGATGCACCGAGGTTCTTCAGACCAAGAGCCTTTGCTACATGTCACTGAATCCCACCAGTTCCCAGTGAAGGGTTTATAACCCGTGTTGCAGGTGTAAAAGATTTCTTCCTCATTGGAGGGGTGGCTGTATATCAACCCGTTTTCCACGGATAGATCACGGCACGATCTCTGCTTTGCTGCGAGGAAACAGTTTAAAAACATAAACATTCTGATCTCATATGTTTTGAGTCGTCATTATGCAGACGTATAATGAATTGATTGGATATTGAAAAAAATTCAAGATAAAGGCAGTATGACTGAGAGAAATTCAAAGACAAAAACGAAAACTTCCAAGAAAGCGTAACCTCACAGAAAGGAACATTATTATCCCAGCCCTATTTCAAAACTGTGAACACAATGTTTTTACATTCTTTACAAGTGTAACTGTCGTAGTACAGTAAGAGCTGTGAGTGTAAAGTCCCAGGCTCGAATCCAGCATGGAGCAGGTCGAATAGGACCAGTTACACAAGTACAATATAATCTGATATAACCTGTCATGCAGTTCACTATCAGTGTTTCACCAGCAGTGTATGAAGATTTTTAAACTGGTTAGAGTTTCCATATTTAATGTTTTCTTGAAGACATTCTGAGAAGCACAAACGTCACACAACGACACAACTGTGTATATTAAATGTTGAAGTACTTGCACAACTAGTCAACACTCTCTAGAGATACAGTTAGATGTTTTGAGAAGTGCATATAATAAAACAATTATGTTCAAATCAATTAAATCTAAATGAAAAACACATTCAAATAAATAACAACAATAAAAAGAACTTGCCTTATTGGCCAGAATTAAAGAAAAACAACCAAAAGACGAAGCCGAGGAGTTTCACAAGTATCTTTGTTGGTCTGTCTCTGATACTCTTGTCTGCTTGGGGGATCAACAAGTTAATCATTTATCAAAGTCAAAGAGAGGTTTTTCTAACACTGGACTTCTCTGTGCACAAGTAATATTTTCACTGTTCGCTCTTGTTCTTCTTGGATCAAATCATAAAGTATATTGTGGTGAATTAATCTGTCGGGCATTTGAAATGAGTGAGATTGAAGAAGATTCACAACACCTTCAAACTTTTAAACAAATATACTTGAAAACCATCGTAGATCTACGAGTGCTCTGGAGTAATAATACATTTAATTTTTAATAGCGCTTTTCTAGACACTCAAATACGCTTTACAGTTAATTGGTTTACATTGAAAAAAACAAAAACAAAAAAACAAAACAAGGTATATAGACAGGCTCTGTCTCCCCAGGTCCGGCGCTTAGTTCTAATGGTCTTGAGTGTGTCAGCACCAACGGACCTGAGGAGGCGGGCGTGCGTGTCGCAGGTTAGTAGGACGGAGAGGTATGGAGGGGCAAGGTTGTTAAGGGTTTTGTATGTGAGAAGAAGTATTTTGAAGTTGATCCTGTATTTGACTGGGAGCCAGTGGTGTCAGGGTTCATGGATTCATTGACTCTCTCTCGCTATGTGTGTGCGTGTTGAGTGAATGGGCGCGGCTCATCAGCTGGCTCGTTATCCACTGATGAGCCTATCAGCGCCAGCTGTTCTGAATGAGGATGTCCTATATATTGTTTGCTCACTCGTCTTGTCTTTGTCAGATGGTTGTGGAGGTTCTCCTGGGTCTGTGCGATTGTTCTCCTGTTTCCAGTCCTGTTTCTAAGACGCTTCACCGAGGATCTTCGTTTCCACGTGGATCTGCATTCCGCCCACTGAGTCCCTGCGTTACCGAGTCTGCCCGAGTTTGCCTGAGGATCGTCTGCCACTCTGAGTTTGCCTGAGGATCATCTGTTTATTCTACACTGAGCTCACATGAGAATTATCTGCTATTTCTACACTGAGTGATTCCTGTGAATGCTGCCTGTCAAATTTAGCCTCTTGTCTTCTCTTTTTGACTATAATAAATACTTATTCACTCGCATCTGAATCCTTATGGACTTCTCACTGGCACGTAAACTTCACCTCCCCATCACTGCTTTAGAGAACACTATCACCATCAACGCACTCAATGGGCAAGAACTCCCGGGTATTACTCACTCCACTGGACTTATCACACTGATCACCTCAGGGAATCACACTGAAAGGACTTCACTCTACCTCACGCAGTCACCCCACGCTCCTATTGTCCTGGGTCACCCGTGGTTGGTAAGCACGGACCCAGGATAGAGTGGGGTCAAAACTCTGTTTCAGCTTGGAGTGATGACTGTTATGCCTCATGTCTTTCGTCTGCCGTTCCGTCTGTTTCTCGTTCTGTGTTGCAGGAGGAGTCAGTGAATCTGTCTAACGTGCCGCCGGAGTACCGCGACCTGAAGGAGGTGTTCAGTAAGTCTCGGGCTGCTTCTCTCCCTCCTCATCGTCCCTATGACTGTGTAATAGATTTACTGCCAGGTACGTCTCCGCCTAAGGGCAAGTTATATTCACTTTCTGCTCCAGAAAGGGAGGCTATGGAGAAATATATTTCTGATTCTCTAGCTACTGGGTTCATCCGCCCTTCCTCTTCTCCAGCGGGGGCGGGATTCTTTTTTGTGGGGAAGAAGGATGGTTCTCTGCGACCTTGTATTGATTACCGGGGGTTGAACAACAACACGGTTAAGAATACTTATCCTTTGCCGTTGATGTCTTCAGCTTTCGAGAGGTTGCAGGGAGCATCTATCTTCACAAAATTGGATTTACGTAATGCATATCATTTGGTTCGCATCAGGAAGGGGGATGAGTGGAAGACCGCTTTCAATACCCCCAGGGGTCACTTTGAATATTCGGTTATGCCATTCGGTTTATCGAACTCCCAAGCGGTCTTCCAGGCACTCGTCAATGACGTGTTGAGAGACATGGTTGATCAGTTCATATATGTTTACCTGGATGACATATTGATTTTTTCTTCGTCTCTCCAGGAGCACGTTCAACACGTCAGACGAGTGCTTCAGAGGTTGCTAGAGAATGGGCTTTTTGTCAAGGCGGAGAAATGCGCTTTTCATGCACAGTCTGTTCCTTTCCTAGGGTACATCATTTCGTCTGAGGGAGTACGCATGGATCCTGAGAAGGTTAAGGCTGTGGTGGAGTGGCCAAGTCCAGATTCCCGTAAGGCCCTACAGAGGTTTCTGGGGTTCGCTAACTTCTACCGGCGTTTCATTCGCAATTTCAGCCAACTAGCCGCACCTCTGACCGCCTTGACCTCCCCCAGAACTGCGTTCAGGTGGTCAGACACAGCTGAGGCTGTGTTTGCCTAACTGAAAGGCTGCTTTGTTTCAGCTCCCATCTTGATAGCCCCTGATTCTTCACGTCAGTTTGTGGTGGAGGTCGACGCATCAGAGGTGGGGGTAGGAGCAGTGCTTTCCCAGCGTTCTCTCTCGGACAACAAGATGCATCCCTGCGCGTTTTTGTCTCGTCGTTTATCTCCTGCTGAACGTAACTATGACATTGGTAACAGAGAATTGTTGGCAGTGAAGTTAGCGTTGGAAGAATGGCGTCATTGGTTAGAAGGGTAGGGGGTACCTTTTATCGTCTGGACCGATCAAAAGAACCTGGAATATATCAGAACCGCCAAAAGATTGAACTCCAGGCAGGCTCGGTGGGCACTTTTTTTCGGACGTTTTGATTTTTCTCTCTTGTACCGCCCGGGTTCCAAAAACATCAAACCCGATTCTTTGTTGCGTATTTTTGACCGTTCCGAACGCCCGTCTACTCCCGAGTGCATTTTACCCGAGACCCTATTTGTCTCCACACTCACATGGGAGGTCGAATCGAAGGTCAAGACGGCCTTAGAAGGGGTAACGCCTCCGCCCGGTTGCCCACCGAATCGTTTATTTGTGCCGGAGGGATTACGGTCAGACGTTATTCAGTGGGGGCATTGTTCCAACATAGCTTGCCATCCAGGAGTTAATCGCACCAGTTTTATGGTCAAGCAACGATTCTGGTGGCCACTTACGGCACGCAACATTCACAGTTTTGTTTTGGCTTGCTTTGTCTGTGCCACTGGTAAGACTTCCAATCGACCCCCAGATGGGTTACTCCAACCGCTGCCTGTCCCTTCGAGACCCTGGTCCCACATTGCGCTAGATTTTATCACCGCCCTCCCACCCTCTCAAGGGTACACAGTAGTTTTGACCGTGGTGGACCGATTCTCGAAGGTGGCTCACTTTATTCCCTTGCCCAAATTACCCTCAGCCAAGGAGACAGCGGTGACCATTGTAGATCACGTCTTTCGCTTACATGGCCTCCCGATAGACGTGGTTTCCGACAGAGGACCCCAATTTGTGTCCAAATTTTGGCAAGAATTTTGTAGATTACTGGGAGCGACCGTTAGTCTGTCCTCAGGGTTTCACCCCCAGAGCAATGGCCAGACCGAGAGAGCCAACCAGGATTTGGAGAGAGTGTTGCGTTGTTTGGCTGCCAGGAATCCTTCCTCTTGGAGCCAACATATCTCTATGGTGGAGTACGCCCACAATGCATTACCAGTGTCATCTACGGGCCTGTAACACACAGCAGATGGTCAGATCACCAGCTCTATCTCTCTATATGTTAATGTACTGAAATTAGCCTGTCTTCTGCTCTGAGACCTAATTAAATCACTGGTGTCCTAATCCACAAACACCTCTATTGCCTCAAGATTCTGCCTTCCTGGACACCAGACCCAACGGCGCCAACAAATGGCGCAAATCATTAACTGCCTATCTGAAAACAGAGATTCCTTACTGCTGACCTCGGAATTATGGCTTGGTGAACATCCGCTGACCAATAAGAGCAATCTCGAGAGAACCCCAAGGATCCTCTCTCTGACATTCATTTACATTTAGACACTCAGTCAACACGTAAGAAAACAACCAGACTCTGTTCGACCGCTAATCTAATCAAAACTAGTAACACGCACACACATAGACTCTCATCCCGTGCTCGGGGACAAAAGTTCAACGCAGCAGGATGAACCTTCAGTGACTCTTCCAGCACACACACACAAGGAAACACACACAGATCCTACCACGTGTGAATCAAAATCATCTTGTGAAATGTTTAAAATGTATTCTCTTGATGTATGCATGATCCCTTGTCCCAAATATTATGCCTATATAGTTTATTGATTTGTAATCCATTTGATGTGACTATAATCGCGAAAAATCATGTATCCGCGGGTGACTATGTCATAAAGATACCATTCGTGGTATCATTGTGCTCCATAAATCCCAACGGTGTGGAATCTTTAACCCAAAATCTCCGAAGACGCATTATTTTATTAAATCCAGTGTTATTAACGATAGGAACAAGTTTAGCTTCTCCATAACTATTAAGAAGGGGCGTGAGCCTCCGCAAAACGTCAGGAGGTAGTCACAATCGCCCTTCCAGGCGATTGGGTCATGCACCTAAAGAGGCTGGGCTTAACCCCTTCAAAATGCCGCGCTTCTCTGATCTCAGTGCACATCGCCAGAGAGAGAGAAACGACACGCCTTCTTCCATCCTTGGAAGCTTCGTTCGCGTTTATTTTCATTTTTCTTCCAAGTTTTATTTTCTTGAAACTACTTTTACTTCAGTTGATAGTCTCCTTCAACCAACCAACGAAATCAACTTAAAGCTAAAGTCATCTTGCTAAGTTTTCGCTCGTTTCCAGTCGCCATAGCAACCAGACGCTGTGACCTCTGTTTCGGTGACCACGTGACCAGACGCTTTGTCTACTCCGACTCGACGCACGGACACACAAAGGCCGAGCTTCACCCCGAGTAACGTAGATTTTAACTTTACAATCTTAAGTGCTGTTTAAAGTGTCTAACATTACTGTGTCTATTGGGGTTTCGTGTGAATGACTGAACTGTTCTACCTATCTCTAATTTCTCTTCACTCACACTTACACACTCTTTGACGCACACATCTGCACATACACACATACACGCCCACCTATTCACGTGGTCCTAGACAGCAACACACGGCCACGTGCTGCTAAAGGCGTGCTCCTACACACACACACACACACACACCTCTCCTTACCACGCTCTCAGTGTACACACACAAAACCCATTCTTAAAATTCTCTCTCTCTCTTATATTCTCCCTTTTCTTCCCCTACTCTAACCTTTGATCTTACGTTTATTTTGTTATATTCCTTATTTGCGATCGTATATTGTTTTGTTTATGCATATTTACTCCTGTGTGATTTAAAATTAGTATATGTAACCAGTAGCTCGTTTGAATAAACTTTGTTAAATCATTTGAATTAAGTTTGCCTGTTTGTTTCAATACTGAGTCCCTGAGTAGTGCAGATCTTTACCTCTTAACGCTCTACGATAAATTTTGCTATTGAAAGAAATCTCAAATGGTCTAAAACACTAAGATAAGTTATTTTCTTGTGGCCACAGAAAAGAAATTGTCTATCAGTGTTAAAGACGTGAGATTTCCGTTCAGATATTGTACCTTTTGTGTGCTGGACATACAGTTCGTACAATAAATGAACATTCTTCAACTTATACCTACAATTTCCCCAAATTGAACATATTCTACCCGTCTATATCAGGGAGTACTACAAGTAATTGTGTAACCGCTGATATAAGCCGAGGTTTTGACCAATTCCCTATTTGGTAATTCTTTAATTCATGTAAGCAACATATGCATATTCACATTAAGGCTAATTTGAGCTAATTAATTCCCTAACATAAGTCATTGTTGTTACACTCCGTTTGAATGTAGTTTAGGTTACCAGCCACCAATTTTTCCCAGTCTGGAATCCGAAGTCGCGGTCCCCTCCGCTCACGCGTTCGTCCAGAGGTGTCACCGCACATGGACCAGAGCCCGTGAGACTCTGCTCCAAGTGGGGGCGCGCACCAAGGCTAAGGCCGATCGTCACCGGTCGAGGCCACCCGTATACGTCGCTGGTCAAAAAGTGTGGCTTTCTACTAAGAACATTCCTCTCCGTTCCGTCTCTAATAAGTTAGCTCCTAAATTCATTGGCCCGTTCACTATCACCAAGATTATTAGTCTGGTGACAGTCCGCCTCAACCTTCCTCTAGCGTACAAGAGAATTCATCCCGCCTTTCATGTCTCCAAAATTAAACCCGTCTTTCGATCGCATCTTAATCCGCCTGCTCCGGTTCCTCCCCCGCCGCGACTCGTAGATGGGGAGCCTACTTATTCGGTTAACCGTATCCTGGAGTCTAGACGGAGGGGATTCCAGTACTTGGTGGACTGGGAAGGTTACGGTCCGGAGGAGAGAAGTTGCGTTCCTGCCAGGGACATTCTGGATCACTCCCTTATCGATGATTACAATCGACAGGTAAGGGTGTCTGGGAACGCCAGGCGGCGTTCCTAGGAGGGGGGGTACTGTCACGGTTCATGGATTCATTGACTCTCTCTCGCTATGTGTGTGCGTGTTGAGTGAATGGGCGCGGCTCATCAGCTGGCCCGTTATCCACTGATGAGCCGATCAGCGCCAGCTGTTCTGAATGAGGATGTCCTATATATTGTTTGCTCACTCGTCTTGTCTTTGTCAGATGGTTGTGGAGGTTATCCTGGGTCTGTGCGATTGTTCTCCTGTTTCTACGACGCTTCACTGAGGATCTTCGTTTCCACGTGGATCTGCATTCCGCCCACTGAGTCCCTGCGTTACCGAGTCTGCCCGAGTTTGCCTGAGGATCGTCTGCCACTCTGAGTTTGCCTGAGGATCATCTGTTTATTCTACACTGAGCTCACATGAGAATTATCTGCTATTTCTACACTGAGTGATTCCTGTGAATGCTGCCTGTCAAATTGAGCCTCTTGTCTTCTCTTTTTGACTATAATAAATACTTATTCACTCGCATCTGAATCCTTGACTATTTTCCAACGCACCCATGACAAGTGGAGGTTGTAGAGGACAGGGGTGATATGATCACGGCAGCAAGTGGAGGTGAGAAGGCGGGCAGCTGAGTTCTGTACATATTGAAGTTTATCAGAGTAATCGTAAATCCCTAAGTGCATCGTAAGAAGACAGAGTTATGAGGTCACCTGCAGGACAACCGGCAGATTACACCCTTATTCAAGTGCAATGTGATTATAAGGTTTCGATTGTACTTTAAGTTTATTGTACACTTTATTAGTGTACAATATAGGGCAGAAAACAAAAACAAAAATATATATATAAATAATTTAATCCAATAATTTTAATATAAATTAAATGAATGTATGAAATATGCTTCAAAGACTGGGTAAAATAGGGATGAACTAAAAAAAAATCTGTCAATGACTTGTACCATGTATTGGGCATTTCTTGGTTGGCCATCATGTGGTCCCATCATGCAATCTTTGACCTCCTCCTCCATCACCTCTTCATCTTATTCCTCCCTGTTAGGACACTCTCGTATGTCCTGACTACAACTACAAAGATTCTCAAACTGCTGAGGTGTCTGGCTGCAGTCTGGACAACAGAAGATGGAGGCTGAGGCCTGGGAGGGTTGTTTGGAGGACTAGGAGATGTGCTGGGAGATGGCAGATGAAACTGATAGTTTCTCTGAGCATGAAGGACCTGACTCAGGCTCAGGTTGAGTTACCCCTACTCCTCCATGGATGTCAATACCACCACAAATGCCATCTGAAGCACTTGTGACAAGTATTTACAAGGCCTTTTCTTCCTCTGCTGTGAGAAGGGAGGCCCAACAGCTGTTTTATTAAATGTTGTCCTCTGCAGTGCCCATTTCCTTTTAGCAAGGCTTGCCACTTCTTCCTGACCTCCTTCCCTGATCTTTTAATGCCCTATAGTTGCAGTCAGTTTTCTAGCAATATCCTCCTAGATCTTTTGTTTTTGTTTAATTGTTTGAGTGCCCTTAAACCTGCTGAAAATAATATGTTTGTATAGCTCCACCTCATCTAAAATGACATTAATCTCCTCTTTTAGAAAAAAATATTTTTTTTTTTTTTTTTTGGTTCAGCCATTTTGCTGGTTTCTCCACCCGAAGGTTTGTGCTTTTTATAGATTTCAAAATACAATTGTGTGCTACAATTACGAGACATTCTACAAGGTGACATTTCAGCACTTGACAAACGGACAGCGACTGTTAAGTAGCACTTAAAGCACAGCTGCGTGCGATATTGCTAAGTCCGTTTTTGTGAAACGCACGTGAAATGAACAAGAACGTTCGTAAAGTCGCTCGTAGAAAATCCTCGTAAGTGCTAAGATACATCGTTATCTGGAAACGCAGCCCCCCCCCTCCCCCTTTTTAATAATCTGTAAGAAGTTTTAAAAGACAGTTATCATAACCAATCAAAATCTTACCTTCACATGTTGGTGTTTCTTCCCAAATTCCATTGCGGCAGAAAACTGTACTCTTCCCATTCATTAACAATGAGCTTCGACATACATATGTTACGCTAGATCCATGTGCATAAAACTCTTCAGGTTTAGATGTTATGAATGCATTTTCCACCTTTGGAGGAATGTTACAACTGACGTCCACTAAAAAAAAAAAAAAAAAAATGTTAATGGAAATTCATGAAATCCAGTAAGACTGAGATTAACACTGTCAATAAATAGTGTCTATTTTCCACTATATGCTGTCGCTGCTCCCCACAAACATGCAATAAGAGTTTGAGAAGCTCACCCTCACAAACTGGTTTCTCCCATGTACCTCTGATACATGTAATGAAGCGTTGACTTGATATGAACCCTGGATCACATTCCACTTCAGCAGTTCCTCGATCATGAAGGCTTTGCTTTAGTTTTCCATGGTGAACACTGGGAAAAACACCACATTCTTCCTCCCCTGTAAAGACAGAAAACAGGAAGCACATTTCAGTCCACTATCATTCGTCTAACACCTGAGACTGACAATAATAAAACTCACGGATGCACCGAGGTTCTTTAGACCAAGAGCCTTTGCTGCATGTCACTGAATCCCACCAGTTCCCACCAGTGAAGGGTTTATAACCCGGATTACAGGAGTAAAGGATTTCTTCCTCATTGGAGGGGAGGCTGTATGTGAACCCGTTTTCCACGGATAGATCACGGCATGATTTCTGCTTTGCTGCGATGAAACAGTTTAAAAACTTCAAAATTCTGATCTCATATGTTTTTGAGTCGTCATTATGCAGACGTATAATGATTTGATTGGATATTGAAAATGTTCAAGATAAAGGCAAATTCTCAATTTCTCTGAGTATGACTGAGAGACAAAGACAAAAACGAAAACTTCCAAGGAAGCGTAAACTCAAAGGGACATTACAGTTCCCCTTCAGGGACTACCGCTGCGTGAAATCGCAGTGGGAACGCCTCCAGCGTAGTGTGTCTGAAGCATGAATGAAATCAGTCAATGGCGAGACGGAACGTAGTAGGCGGGTGACGTCACCGACCAGGAAACTATAAAGCACCCCTGAAACACAAGCGAAACAGCCTTTGTTACTTCAGCATCGATCTGTGTGTGTGTCTGAAATCTGTCTATATATATATATATATTATTGAACGGGTTCCTCCTCCCAGCAGGGAGTCAGGCTATTACAGCCGATACTTCATTGTTCCAAAGAAAGACGGAGGGTTGCGTCCAATTTTAGATCTGCGTTTCTTAAATCGCACTGTAGGGAAACTCAAGTTCAAGATGCTGACTCTCAAACAGATCGTGTCACAAATCAGGTCCGAGGACTGGTTTGTCACGATAGATCTAAAAGACGCCTACTTCCATGTGTCTATTCTTCCTCAACATCGGAAGTTCCTGAGGTTCGCTTTCGGGGGCGAAGCGTACCAGTATCGGGTTCTTCCGTTCGGCCTAGCACTCTCACCCCGAACATTCACAAAATGTGTGGATGCGGCTCTAGTTCCTCTGCGCTTACAGGGTATCCGCATTCTGAATTATATAGACGATTGGTTGATCCTAGCTCATTCGCAGTCTCAGGCGGTTCGGCATCGAGATGTCGTTCTCGCTCACATCAAGAAATTGGGGTTGAGGCTCAACGCCAAGAAGAGTGTGCTTTCTCCAGTACAGAGATTCATTTTTCTCGGTGTGGGGTGGGATTCGACGACGATGCAGGCACAACTTTCCCCTGCTCGTATGGCTTCGATTCTCGCTGCAGTGAATCAGATCAAGCTAGGCCAGTCACTCACTGTAAAACAGTTCCAGAGACTGTTAGGTCTCATGGCAGCAGCGTCCAACGTTATTCCTCTTGGCCTGTTGTACATGAGACCGCTTCAGTGGTGGCTCAGAACCAAGGGTTTTTCCCCGAGGGGAAATCCGCTCCGCACGATCGTGTGTTCGCGACGGTGTCTTCGCGCCCTGGTCATGTGGAAGGATCCTCGGTTCTTGTCCCAGGGCCCCGTGCTGGGAGCTCCTTGTCGTCGCGTGACGCTAACGACGGATGCTTCCCTCACGGGCTGGGGGGCGATCATGAGTGGTCGCCCGGCTCAGGGTCTGTGGCAGGACCATCATCTCTCGTGGCACATAAACTGCTTAGAAATGTTGGCAGTGTTTCAGGCTCTGAAACACTTCCTCCCAGACCTGAGGGGCCACCATGTGCTTGTCCGCTCAGACAACACATCGGTGGTCTCTTACATAAACCATCAGGGGGGTCTGCGGTCGCGTCCATTATGCAAGCTAGCCAGTCAGATCCTTCTATGGTCCCAGGGGAAACTTCTGTCTTTGAGAGCGATTTATCTCCCGGGGTATCTGAATCGAGGGGCAGATATACTGTCGAGGCAGGGGCCGAGGCCCGGGGAATGGAGACTTCACCCCGAGGTGGTGGAGCTCCTGTGGGAACATTTCGGTCGTGCCGAGGTAGACCTTTTTGCTTCCAGAGAGACATCGCACTGTCCACTGTGGTTCTCTCTCAGCCATCCAGCCCCGCTGGGGTTGGACGCTATGGTACAGGCGTGGCCGAGGTCACGCCTGTATGCTTTTCCCCCGATCGCTCTGCTCCCAGGAGTTCTGGAAAGGGTTCGCCGGGACGGAGTCAGCCTACTCCTGATAGCCCCGTTCTGGCCGGCCCGAGTATGGTTCTCGGACCTTGTGTCCCTCCTCGACGGCTCTCCCCTAGAGATTCCGATCAGGAGGGACCTACTCTCTCAGGCGTGTGGGTCGATCCTTCACCCCCGCCCAGAGCTATGGAGACTATGGGCTTGGCCTCTGAGGGGGCTCAGCTCATAGAATCTGGTCTCTCGACTGAGGTCGTTGAGACCATTCTCCAATCCAGAGCTCCCGCTACGAGGAGGTTATATGCCGCGAGGTGGAAACTTTTCACCTCTTGGTGTGGAGAGCGCCAACAGGACCCAGTTAACTGCCCGGTTGGTACAGTGCTGGAGTTCCTGCAGGCCCGTTTCTCCACGGGGCTATCCCACTCCACACTAAAGGTGTACGTGGCGGCCCTGGCTGCTTACCACGTCCCTTTGAGTGGAGTTTCTCTTGGGAGACACCCACTTATATCTCGCTTCCTTCGTGGCACTTTGAGGCTGAGGCCAGCAGTACGCACGAGGGTGCCATCATGGGATTTGGCCATCGTTCTAGAAGGTCTCTCCCTAGCTCCTTTCGAGCCCATTGAAGAGGTTTCCGAGAAGTTCCTTACTCTCAAAACTATTTTCCTGCTTGCTATCTCGTCTCTAAAGAGAATTGGAGACATTCAAGCGCTTTCGGTTGCTCCCTCGTGCCTGGAATTTTCACCTGGTATGGCCAAGGTTTTCCTTTATCCTAGGCCGGGTTATGTTCCTAAAGTTCCAACTACTGTAGTTAGACCTGTTATACTGCAGGCTTTCTGTCCTCCTCCGTTTGTGACGTCGGACCAGGAGAAACTTAATTTGCTCTGCCCAGTGCGGGCTCTAGATGCTTATGTCCACAGAGCTGCCCTGTGGAGGAAGTCCGAACAGCTGTTCGTTTGTTTTGGGCAGCCCAGCAAGGGGTGCCCGGCATCTAAGCAAAGGATGAGCAAGTGGGTGGTTGAGGCCATCTCACTTGCTTACGAGTCGGCCGGTCAGCCTTCACCTTTGGCTGTACTGGCTCACTCCACCCGGAGTATGGCTGCTTCTAGTGCTCTCCTTTCAGGAGCTTCTCTTCAGGACGTTTGTGATGCGGCAGGCTGGTCCTCACCGCACACATTCGTCAGGTTTTATAGTCTCGATTTCAGCTCCACTCCTGGGGCGCAAGTTCTTTCGTCAGCCTGTGCACCTTGATTTCACACGACGGGGCTTGCTCGCATGGGGACGTGGGTATTGCGTTCCCACTGCGATTTCACGCAGCGGTAGTCCCTGAAGGGGAACGTCCCGGGTTACGTATGTAACCCTGGTTCCCCGAGGGGACGGACGCTGCGTGTCCTGCCATGCTCCCGGCATCCCCGTGGATCGCTTGCTTCAGTAACATCGTAAGCTGTTTCGCTTGTGTTTCAGGGGTGCTTTATAGTTTCCTGGTCGGTGACGTCACCCGCCTACTACGTTCCGTCTCGCCATTGACTGATTTCATTCATGCTTCAGACGCACTACGCTGGAGGCGTTCCCACTGCGATTTCACGCAGCGTCCGTCCCCTCGGGGAACCAGGGTTACATACGTAACCCGGGACGTTTTTTTACCATTACAGATTTTTCAATACATTTAACAATTTTCCAAAACTCTTAACACACTTAACACTACATCCGTCTGTGTAAGCTATACTATTAACAAATTTCTTGTTGCTTTAACACAAAATGCATATAATTAACACAAAATAAATGTGTTACAGTTTTTACCAATTGCTTACACACGTTTTCAAAACTAAGTCTACTTTTTTCAAAACTCTACACACAATTCTCAAAACTGCACACACAAAATGCAAAATGCCTCACATCTCCTTCAAAATGCAACACTGCATTCAAAATGCCATAAACACATGTCAGAATGAAGCATTTGCATCAAATGGCAAACACATCTTTCATAATAGTACATTTTTGGATATACCGTAAACACTGTTGTTCTAAATCTAAAGCTCTTTGGTCTTTCATAGGCTTATACTGTATCTACATTTCAATACAATGTTCTACAGTGAAAGTAATCTGGTGTAACAAGTACACTGTAAACACCAATGCAAGGTAGAAACAGAAAATATTTGCAGTTTTTCTCAATTGTTTACACACAAATACTGGTACTTGAGACACAATGACCACAACATGTAACTCATTCACCAACCGCCTGAACCAATTCTGCTAAACTACAAGCACAATTCCTGCTTTACACTCAGAGTGCAATTCTAAAACACACCTTTTTCAAAACACTACACATAATTCTCTGCTTATGGCACAATTTTCATTCAGAAAATATCTTGTTTTCACAAGGAACACACTGCCATTCAAATGTGCACACTGACTCATCACATGGGCAAACACCCGCCACAATCAGCAATCAGAGCTTTAGCATAAAAGAGCAACAGGTCAGCTCTTCAACAGGTGAGCTCTTCAATGGAGCAATGGATGCCAACATTGGATTTTTTTTTTTTTACTGTAACTGTATACAGTAAATTCTTCTGTTGTTTTGTATGTAGACCACTGTATGTACAACTTTGTGTTGGTTGGGGATGTACACTGTGTACATTGTTTTTGTGGGGAAAATACAGTTTTTACCAACTGCTTACACACAAAATCTTTTCATGTCACACGATTTTTGAAACCTCTCACTCAAAGTGCAAAACTACATGCCAAATCTTCAAAACCATAAGCTATTTCTCAGCCTTTGACTCAGTTTTCAATTGCATAAAACACTTTTTGCAAAACACTACACACAATTCTCTACCTAAAACACAAAGATCTATCAGGAAGTGACTTGCTTTCCTTTTCCAAACACAACCAATCAAAATGCTACACTTATTCACCAGGTCACACAGACACACTCCTCACATGTGCAAACACTAATTGCTTAACTGATCACTAACCAATCACTGCTTTACTGTAGTATAGGCCTAAATAGGTTACTTTCACTGTAGAACATTGTATTGAAATGTAGATATAAGCCTATGAAAGGCCGAAGAGCTTTAGATTTAGAACAGCAGTGTTTACATGGTATATCCAAAAATGTATTATTATGAAAGAAGTGTTTGCCATTTGATGCAAATGCTTCATTCTGACATGTGTTTATGGCATTTTGAATGCAGTGTTGCATTTTGAAGGAAATGTGAGGCATTTTGCATTTTGTGTGTGCAGTTTTGAGAATTGTGTGTAGAGTTTTGAAAAAAGGAGACTTAGTTTTGAAAACGTGTGTAAGCAATTGGTAAAAACTGTAATAGTATAGCTTACACAGACGGATGTAGTGCTAACTGTGTTAAGAGTTTTGGAAAATTGTTAAAAGTGAAAATTGAAAAATCTTTCATAGCAATCGTAAAAAACTGTAGACACACCAAAATACAATTTACTTTAGAGAATTCAGACTTCTTGAGTCATGTTTATGCAACATATGAACAGGAAACAAAGGGCAGGTTCTGGAATAATTGCCATGTTCAAATCTGAACTCTGTAGCTTACTGTATATTGTATTGATCATAGATTGTGTTTTGCACTGCAGTTTCTTTTGAAGCCTCTCTACATTTTTGTTTTGTTGGGTTTGGGTCTTTTGATGCAGACATTCAATAAAAAAAGACCCATCTCAGAGTGCTTTATAGAATGTACGGTTACAGTATACCATATGGTCATGCGATTGAAAGAACCTCAACACCTGAGTGTGTTTCAGATGGGAATCAGCTGTGATTTATATATTTGCATAATTCAATCAGCTGTTTCTCAGTAACAATAGAATAAAATACAGGGGATATATATATGTTTCAATTCACAATATAAACAGTGGTTTACCTTGACTTTAGTCTGTAAGGGTTTAGAACATGGTGTTATCTGTTCTGACATACAGTGTTAAAGCATTGGTAAATTTGGCAGTAAAAATCCATTGTTTTGGTCTTGTTTGAGCTTGTGTGTAAAAGAAGTTCAAGCATTTTAAATTGGTGTTAATTGTATGTATTTTGTGTTAAAGCAACAAGAAATTTGTTAATAGTATAGCTTACACAGACGGATGTAGTGCTAACTGTGTTAAGAGTTTTGGAAAATTGTTAAAAGTATTGAAAAATTTGTCATAGCAATCATAAAAAACTGTACTCTGTTCATGTTTTTCATTGGATCATGTTCTTCTTGAATCAAATTATAGTGAAGTACATTATGTGACGAAACAATCTGTCCCATAGAGCATTAAAAGATTGAGATTGAAGAAGATTCACGACACTTTTTAACTTTTGGACATTGTAAAAGTACAGTCATTGCAAAATGAATATGTATCTCCCGTTGCAAAATGTGTCCATTAGAATTGAGTAATCTATTGAACTGACAAAAAAGAGATGCAATCACATCCCCATCTGTGCGAATGGCTGGACATGTCACAGCTAGGCAATAAAATATTACAATAAATACAAAATAAAGTAACCAACAAACCAATCACTCAACAAATTATTTTAGTTATTATTTTAGTTATAATTCACTATAGTTCCGAAGTTTATGACTGAGAGAAAAATCTAAAGAAATCAAAAATATCAAAAGAAGAAAAAAGAAAACTAGTTACTGAAGAAAGCGTACCTTCACAGATAGGGAGAGTATTGTCCCATCCTTGAGCTCTGCAGGTACGCTGATTGATTCCGCTTGTTATTTCAAACCTGAGAACACAAGTACAAGTGCACACTTTTTACAAGTACAAGGAGTGTTAAACTGAAAAGGACAGTGTGCATGTCATACAAGAGAATAAAAAGCATAAAGCACATTTACCCTTTCTTGCAAGTATACAACACTGTTGCTCCAAAAACAAACTCAGATCCTGATATAAGACTAAAATCACCATTTGGTGTGTCCCCTGGGTGACTGCATTTTTTCTCTGCAGAAATCAAACAAGTTTTACTCTGCATTATGATATTGATTTAATAAAAAATAAATAAATGATGTGGTCATTGGTTATGTGGAATTGACTCACTTGCACATGGTCGCTTAATGGGTGTCTTCCACTCTCCTTTTTCACATTTTAATCTATACATTCCAGTATAACCTGTCGTGCAGCTCAGCCTCACTGTTTCACCATCACTGTATAACTCTTTCACAACTGGTTCTGTGTTTTCATAGTTAATATCTGCTATACGACATTCTGAGAAGCACGAAAAAATGTAACACAAAGACATTTTGTACATTAAATGCTGAAATACATGCACAACTAGGCAACACTTTCTAAATCTACAGTTTGGGAAGTGCATATAATATAACATTTATATTCAAGTCAATACAATCTAAATTAAAAAGACATTCAAATAAATAACAACAACAAAAAATCACTTGCCTTGACTTTGGGCAAAATTTAAGGAAAACAACCAAAAGACGAAGCCGATGAGTTTTACAGGAACTCTCATTTTGATCTCAATTCACAAGTATCTTTGTTGGTCTGTCTCTGATACTCTTGTCTGCTTGGGGATCAACAAGTTAATCATTTATCAAAGTCAAAGAGAGGTTTTTCTTACACCGGACCACTCTGTATACAAGCAATATTTCATATAAGTGAAAAAAAAAAAATCTTATCTGATGCAGAAACTCTTATTAGATTTACACAAACCGAGAAAGTCAAAAAGCGTTACTTTGTGCCCCGCTCTCCCCTATTACTTAATAAAGATTAGTTATTAGTAATACTTATTTTGAATACTGTGAATTACCGCTTTTAAATCAATAACACAATTTTGGAGAAAGCCAGAATCCCCAGTTTTAAATTATTGTTTAGATTTAGTTTTTAAAGTATACTATGGAGAGGATTGCATGAAATTAAGAGCAAAAGTATTAATTTTGAAAAGATATGGGCAACTCTAAAATCAAAGAATATTCTATAAAATAAAGGAATACATATCACATTAATTATATTAATACATTTTTATATAACCCTCTCCCCTTTTAATTATAATTATGTATTATTTTATTTATTTATTTATTTATTTAATATTATTATTATTCAATATTTAAATAATATCACTTGACTTATTAGGGGTTATGTGTCATTTGATAAAAATATGTATTCTGCACAATCTTCTGATCAAAACTTCCACATAATAGACGAAAAAACGCTTTCAAACAACTGAACATTAAACATTAACAGATGTTTCCCTTTGCTCAAAAACACATAAAATAACACTTCATTTCAACATGTACTCTTCATTTCCAGCCATGTGCAAAGCATCCTGGGAACTAACAATGGTGTCTCTAAAACCGCATAATTGATCAAATTCTCTTAAAATAAATAGGTAGCCTTTTTTTCCTTAATTTTATAAGCTTAATCGGTTCCTCAATTTAAGCCTCAAACTGTGTGTTTCCTTAAAAAAATAGGAAAATGTATCTCTTAATAAAATATACACAATATTTTTAATTATCACTTTAAAGTTTTTTAATGAAAATTACAAGACCCATGATGAATTGTTTTACACTAGTGTTGACTGCATTCAGTGAGCTAACCCTTCAACTACGCAAGATATTTTAACAAATAAACAATATTCCCTACAAAAATAAAAATAGGTTTATCAGTTACTACAAACCACGCTTTTTTATCTTGTGAATTTTGTCGATTTAATTTTAACAAATGCTCAAAAATTTGACTTTTATGCTTATTGCTATAAAATAATCTATTCAATTCAGGGTTTTTAGTATTTACACATCTCAAATTCTGATAACAGGGTTGCAAAATCACAAACCTCAGAACTTAACTTATAAACGTCTTATAATAGTTTAACATTTATTTTCACAGTCAGCATTTCACAGTCACAAGAACTCTTTTTTTCAATATTTATTGGGGGAAAAAATACATTTGTATAAATTTTTCGTGTCATATATTGAACAATTAATTGTTTGCCAAGAATCACATGATAACCATTTGCAAACAAAGTTAAAGACCTTTGAGTTTAACAATTTAGTGTTTACATAAAAAGTAAAATCCAGTAAATGACATCCAGCCTTTACATTTCCAACTCTTTTTTTCTTTTTTATGTGAGATAAGGAGGATCATCTAGGTCATAAGAGACAACAACAGTTTAAGCACAGTCAGTCGAATACTTTAAGGCTTTGTGAATCTTCTTCGATCTCACTCATTATGCTTTATGGGACAGATTCATTTACCACATAATGTACTTCATGATTTGATTCACAAAGAACATGAAAAACATTAACAGAATTAAAGAGTTCAGAGGTGAACATGGCATGTTGGAACCTTTGCTTCATGTTCATGTGTTGAACAACTGTGACTCAAGGATTTTGACTTCTCTAAAGTAACGTTTCTTTTGGTGTGTTTAAATGGCAACTTATGGTTCAGAGTATTTATTTTTTCCCACATTAATTTCCCACATGTCTAGTACAATTATGTGGTTTTGTTTTATTAATACAGTATTTACTTTTTCCTGGATATACTTCCAAAGAATGGAAGTGAAATGTGACAACATGCCCCATAGGTGGGGTACATTGTAACATGTGAGGGGCACATTGTAACATGACATATGACAGCTTAAAATGTTATCTGATCTAATAAAAAAAAATATACAAGACAAACTAAAATATTTTCTAAATAGAATACAATTAAAAAAAGTTTTCATATAAAATAATGGCAATTGTTAATAATTAAATATAAACTCATTTTTGATTTTTGACTACGAACACAGGAAAACACAGCTATACAACATAAAACAAATAAATAATTAGTCATTTCTGAACATTGACTCTCAGTCTTTATTCACCTTTTTCTCACGTTTTCTCAATAAAATTAATAAAAGTATAGAATATAATAGCATATTTCTAATAGGGGCACATTGTAACGCAGTGTGACAACATGCCCCGCCTGCACAACTGGGATTTACAGTTTTTTTCAATCGCTAACAAGCGCTTACCCATACTTCAGATACTTTTTCTAAACTCTTAACACAGACTCACACCTACAAAACACAACTGGCCAAATGGTTAATTGTCTTCTCAAAAACACATTTTGTTAAATATATACTAACTCTTCATTTCAAAACAGAAAACACGTTTCTCTGCGCACACACTAACTTTACCAAAACACTGGAAATCTGACTCAAAATGAAATAATTCTGTCAAAGAATAACACTTGTTTTCACTTCACAAGGTACATGCATTCAATCAAAGTACGCCAGGTTTCAAAATCCTGGCTATTGTTGACATTACTAAAACTGCATAGACTTTTATGTTTCAGTTTTACAGGTATTTGCATGCAAAACGTGCAATCCACCGTTTTACACTAAATTTCTTGGTTGGGAACTGTATGTCCACATGTACAGTACAGTCAAATTCATAAGCATTCCAGTAAAAAGCAAATCAGTTTTTATTCCTTTACTGTTTACTACAGGAGGTACAGTAGAAACACGGTTTGATAGAACAGAAAAAGTTTTACAGTATTGCTTACAGTGAACAAAATATCCATTAAACACACAAGAGCATTGTGAACAAAAAAACAACAGCAAAAAAAAAAAAACATAAAATGACTGTATCTAATCTCTGCGATCTTCAGGGTTAGGCCACATGTTTTCATCAAGATCACATCTGATATCATCCAAGGCGATGCACCTGGGATAAAACTGCTTGGTATGTCGGATCCACCCTTGGTGCCAGCATCCATGACTTCAAGGAGGGACATCTGCTCATGTGGCTGATGGTCATACAGTTAACCTTCCACCTCCACATTACATTTTGTTCAGGTCGTTACATTTGAATCCTGCCTCATCTATGTATATGAAATCATGAGGGGCCTGGTTGGCCTCCAATTCCATAATTCTCAAAACAAAGATTATGTAAATCATGTCATTACTGTATACTATACTGTACTGTGTAGGTTACCTACTTGCAAAGTGCAAAGCTTATAGAACTGGACATTGAATTGAATATACAGTACACTATACCTGGACATATTGTCGTTGTAGCTCCTTGACTCTCTCACTGATATATTGTTTTTGAACTGATATCATTGCAGAAGCAGAGGTTTTTATAAACTTTCATATTGTAAAATATTAGTACAATTTGAAATAACTGATTTCTGTTTAAAAATATGTATCTCATGTAATAAATTGTGTAAAATGTAATTTATTCCTGTGATGAAAAGCTGAATTTTCAGCATCATTACTCCAGGAAGATGCATATGGACTCGAAAAGCTTGTTTCTTCATGACATTGTTCAAAAGCAACACATTTTGCTAGCAATCAAAATTACATTTTGCTAAAATCATGAAATTTACAAAAATGGTAAAAGTTTCATGTAAATGGTAAATACAGTAAATATATGCAGTCCATACTGTATCTAAGGTTTGGAATATTGTTTTTGCTATTGTGGGATGTTGTGTGTTAACATTTGTAAATACTACAAAAACAATCCATAATTTTGTTGGGAGGTATAGATTGTCTGTTAAGAAAATTTAAGCATTATGGAAATGTGTTCACTGACTGCATATTGTGTGAAAACGACAAGAAATGTGTGAATGGTATGGCCACAAAAGGCTGATGCTGTGCTAATTGTGTTTAGAGTTTTGAAAATGTGAACACTGGCTGGACAAACGCTTGTTAGCGACTGAAAAAAACTGTAAACCCGGCTAGTGTCTTCTGCTAGTTAGCGAAGCATTAAATAACTATCTCAACTGTTAAATAACATATTGGAGATTAAAATAATATCAGATTTGACTAATTTTAAATAAACACAAAAAAATAGAGATGAAAAATTAACTTACAGTTTTTTTCAGTCGCTAACAAGCGTTTGTCCAATCAGTTGTCACATTTTCAAAACTCTAAACACAATTAGCACAGCATCAGCCTTTTGTGGCCATACCATTCACACATTTCTTGTCGTTTTCACACAATATGCAGTCAGTGAACACATTTCCACAATGCTTACATTTTCTTAACAGACAAGCTATACCTCCCAACAAAATTATGGATTGTTTTTGTAGTATTTACAAATGTTAACACACAACATCCCGCAATAGCAAAAACAATATTCCAAACCTTAGATACAGTATGGACTGCATTTATTTATTTACCATTTACATGAAACTTTTACCATTTTTGTAAATTTCATGATTTTAGCAAAATGTGATTTTGATTGCTAGCAAAATGTGTTGCTTTTGAACAATGTCATGAAGAAACAAGCTTTTCTTCCTGGAGTAATGATGCTGAAAATTCAGCTTTTCATCACATGAATAAATTACATTTTACACAATTTATTACATGACATACATATTTTTAAACAGAAATCAGTTATTTCAAATTGTACTACTGTAATATTTCACAATATGAAAGTTTATAAAAACCTCTGCTTCTGCAATGATATCAGTTCAAAAACAATATATCAGTGAGAGAGTCAAGGAGCTACAACAATATTTCCAGGTATAGTGTATATTCAATTCAATGTCCAGTTCTATAAGCTTTGCACTTTGCAAGTAGGTAACCTACACAGCAATAGGTTACAGTACAGTATGGTATACAGTAAATGACATGATTTACATAAACTTTGTTTTGAGAGTTATGGAATTGGAGGCCAACAGGCCCCTCATGAATTCATATACATAGATGAGGCAGGATTCAATCTGGCCAAAAGGCATCAACCTGGACAAAATGTAATGTGGAGGTGGAAGGTTTATGGCCATCAGCCTCATGAGCAGATGTCCCTCCTTGAAGCCATGGATGCTGGCTCCAAGGGTGGATCCGACATACCAAGCAGTTTTATCCCAGGTGCATCACCTTGGATGATATCAGATGTGATCTTGATGAAAACATGTGGCCTAACCCTGAAGATCGCAGAGATTAGATACAGTAATTTTATGGGTTTTTTTGCTGTTGTTTTTTTGTTCAGAATGCTCTTGTGTGTTTCATGGATATTTTGTTCACTGTAAGCAATACTGTAAAACTTTTTCTGTTCTATCAAACCGTGTTTCTACTGTACCTCCTGTAGTAAACAGTAAAGGAATAAAAACTGATTTGCTTTTTACTGGAATGATTATGAATGTGAACAGTACTGTACATGTGGACAGTTCCCAACCAAGAATTTAGTGTAAAATGGTGGATTGCACGTTTTGCATGCAAATACCTGTAAAACTGAAACATAAAAGTCTATGCAGTTTTAGTAATGTCAACAATAGCCAGGATTTTGAAACCTGGTGTACTTTGATTGAGTGCATGTACCTTGTTAAGTGAAAACAAGTGTTATTCTTTGACAGAATAATCTTATTTTGAGTCAGATTTCCAGTGTTTTGGTAAAGTTAGTGTGTGCGCAGAGAAACATGTTTTCTGTTTTGAAATGAAGAGTTAGTATATATTTAACAAAATGTGTTTTTGAGAAGACAATTAACCATTTGGCCAATTGTGTTTTGTAGGTGTGAGTCTGTGTTAAGAGTTTAGAAAAAGTATCTAAAGTATGGGTAAGCGCTTGTTAGCGATTGAAAAAAACTGTAAGTAAGAAATTTACTTTTGCTATGGTTTAATAAATGTCTATGGATATCTTCCAAAAAAATAATAATTTTGGCGGAATTATTTTTTTCTATATAGTGTTGATATGGCAACTAGTAAATACACCAAGTTTCGTCATCCAAGCATGTGTGGAAGTATTTAAAACAAGTGCGTTACAACTAGCCCCGCGTTAGGTTGTGCCCCGCGCTCCCCTATACCTAAAACTATATTTTATTAATATTAATATCTTTATTATTATTATTAAAAATGTCAACAAAAAAAAAAAAATAAGTAAAACAAATGAGTGTAATAATCTATAAGTTCACCGCAACTTAGCCAACATCCTAAAGATAAATACTTATAGTTAGAAGATATGTTTAATAAGAGAAGTTTAATCACCGCTTTTCTTAGCATCTTTTATGAAGCAGGCCTCTGCTGTGAATAATGTGTGTAACACATCAATGAAAATTGACATTGAACTTGACAGCCTCAGACGGTGACGTCATCGGAATGCGTGCTCGTCAGATGTGTCACAGGTGCATCCCGAGGTTCTTTGGCCCTGTCCCAAATGGCACACTTCATATGAACTTTTGGTCTTGTGAACTTACAATGGCTGCCGCCTGCCGCGATACGCACGTTTGCCGAGCCCACACTAATGCGAGCTTTAAAGCAGACTTCTTCCCGACCCGACAGTCCAATAGGCGTTACGTCATGAAAGTGCGGACTCAGAGGTAGACCGCGTGTTTAGTGTTTAGGGTGCCATTTGGGACAGGGCATTTGTCTACCCTCTTTCTCACACCAGCGTACAGACCTGTGTTTAAGAGATCTGTGCACAGTGAAACTAACAAAACTGTGGCCTGCTACTGCGATTCCACAACTGCAAGACTGTTTTGAGCGCACTGACTGGGCACTTTTCTCACAGCAGAGTCTTGAGGGTTACACCTGCACTGTTCTGCACTACATTAAGACCTGCATTGACAACGTCACTGTCGAGAGACAGGTCAAATGCTATCAAAACAGCAATCCATGGATGAACAGAGAGGTCAAGCTGCTGCTGAAAAACCGTGATAAAGCCTTTAGGGCCGGGGACATGGAATTATACAGCACCGCTAGATCCAAATTAAAGACAGGCATCAAGGAAGCAAAAGTGGCCTACAGGAGGAAGATCGAGGGGCACTTTAACGAGGGGGATCCCCTGGCGCGTTTGGAAGGGAATCCAACACCTCACAAACTTTAAGGGTTCAAAAGACCCAAGTTCCAGCAGCAATTTGGCCGAGGAGCTCAACTATTTATTTGCGTGCTTTGAGATGAATGGGACTAGGACTGAGTCAACATCGGCCACACCAATAGCACTCTTGCCCACAGATGCCCTGACATTCTCTTTGAGTGCAGAGGAGGTCAGGAGGGCTTTTCTTGGTGTGAACCCCAGGAAGGCTGCCAGGCCCGACGGGATCCCTGGGAGAGTGTTGAGGGACTGTGCCGACCAGCTGGCTGAGGTATTCACTTCCATCTTCAACATCTCTCTGTCTACCTGTTCCATCCCCAAGTGCCTCAAATCTGCCATCATTCTGCCGATCCCGAAAAAATCAGCTGTGAGTAGCTTCAATGATTATAGACCAGTGGCCCTCACTTTGAGGCGCCTCAAAATGGCGGCGCACATAGATGCTGCGGCTCGGTGCTCTCTCAGTTGGTGCTACAGTTTGCGTTGTTTTTTTGTGTTTATATATGAGAAGCTCTTTTCCAAAACGGGATAAATCCATTTCAGTAGTTTTCAGGAAAATTACATTTTTTTACCTAGACCCACACATTTTGTGAATATTCAATTTATCCTAATTAAAATGTTTTTTTTGGCTCAGTCTGAACACGTTGAACAATGATTATTAAATCAAACAACAATATTGTTGATGATAAATTCAAAGTTTATTTATTTATTTTTCAAAACGGTATAAATCCATCAATTTTTGGAAAAAAAAATGATGGTTTGTCTTTTAAAAAACAAACCAGAGAACATGCAACATATAACCAGGTACTCATAGTATAAATGAATATAAATTAAATAAGTGCAAATGCATGAAATAAATAAAAGCCAAATAAAATAAATAGTAAAATAAAATAAAATAAATAGTAAAAATAAAATACATATTTCCAGTGACATGTTCTAATATTGTCCACCACATAAAACAAATAATTTAAAAATAACACACATACAAATACCAGTCCTTAAATACAACAATGTTAAAAATACATTCAAATCATTTAGTAACACATTTAGGCTATTAGGCTATTAGAACTATTCAGTACTTTTAATGTCACGTTAGCAGGCTTCTTTACAGGAAAATATCTTTATCGCGAGGGGGAAACCTACAAAACAGTATTATACTAGTCAATTCTGAAACGAAAGTTGTACTCAAACACTTTTATGAAGGTCGCCTTGCAAACGGGCACATTCTCCGGATGTCTGTTGCACAAAAGACTGTACTTAACAGATACGTTCCGGTATTTTTGTTTGTTAATGTCCTGGACTTTCGGACGCTTCCTTGTCACTTGCGTGATGTCCAGGAGATGAAGTATGGCCTGGTCCTGGTCAACCTTGTTTTGTTATTCATAAAAATAGTTGAAATTTACCATCAGATCGTCCGGCGACAGCCTCTCGGCCTGACAGAAACCTTTGACGGCAGCTTTGTGTTGATCCCACTGTTGGTATTAACGCGCCACCCGAGTGACGAACCTTCTTTTTTTGTTGTTTTTTGTGATTTTCTTTGTCCAGTCTGCGTTTTCTACCCCCAGGTGTAGGTCTCACTGGCTCATCAAGGCCATCAAAAGTGTTACTACAGTTCAAAGCACTCATTTTGAGGAATGAATGAACATAAACAAAGTAACAAACCTCTGTTCAGATCGCCGCCTATTTGGATTGCATAGAACGCTCACCGAATTCTGATTGGTTGAGAGGATATATCCCGTTTAGGCTAAAAATAGGTTTGGCGCTTATCTCGTTTTGGAAAGAAACTGCATCTTGCAGTACATTTTAAACAAGTAAATATAGCGATTTGTCATGAAACGTTGATGGAGCAGTGAATAGGTCCAGTACACAGCAAAATGACATGACAAACTCATTTTTTTTAAAAATGGCGTTTATCCCGTTTTGGAAAAGAGCTCTTCATATGTCCTGAGTGTTTTCTGTCAGGCCAATAACATCTACGGTCGGCATGATCTCCTTAAGATAAGAGTCTGTTATCAACAAAATATTACAGCCAAGTTTCTCTACACACACCATATACTGGAGGAGATAGCACGGCACCCCGGCTCCTCGTGGATTATCATCCCCGCCGGAAAGAGGCGAAGGTGGCGTAGAGAGAGGAGGCAGAAGCGGGGCTGCAGGGCTGGCCCATTCGCCAGGCTACGGAGGCAGCCACTTAAACCTCCGCTTCCCAGCCTGTTTCTCGCTAATGCTTGATCACTTGTCAACAAAATGGATGAGCTGAGGCTACAGATTGCAACCAACAACACCGTAAAAGATTGCTGTATTCTGCTTTTCACGGAGACCTGGCTTCACCCACTTATCCCGGACTCGGCGATGGAGCTAACAGGCTATACCGGGCAGCGACAGGACAGGACACAGAGCTCCGGTAAGAGCAGAGGAGGGGGGCTTTGTGTGTACGTGAATAACAACTGGTGTACTAACACAGTAACTGTGGACAGTCACTGCTCCCCGAACTTGGAGTATGTGTCTGTGAAATGCAGACCCATTTAACTTCCGAGAGAGTTTTCTGTTGTCATGATAACAGCTGTTTACATACCACTGGACGCTAATGCTAAAATGGCTAGCAGTCATTTGCATAGCAGCATTACCAGCCAACAGAGTAAATATCCTGACGCTGTACACATTATAGCAGGGGATTTCAATCATGCAGACTTGAAATCAGTACTCCCTCATT
This sequence comes from Scardinius erythrophthalmus, assembly GCF_964197995.2. Taxonomy (NCBI): domain Eukaryota; kingdom Metazoa; phylum Chordata; class Actinopteri; order Cypriniformes; family Leuciscidae; genus Scardinius; species Scardinius erythrophthalmus. The sequence continues at coordinate 25,687,522 of NC_138234.1, forward strand.
TCTATCAACATGTTAAATACACAACTAGAGGAAATAAAACTCTGGATAAGGTTTACTCTAACATCAAACTTGGTTATAGGGCTAAACCACTACCTCACCTGGGCCAGTCTGACCATTTGTCTTTGCTGTCAATTCCTGCATATGCCCCCCTCAGGAAAAGTACACCCAACATCACAAAAACTATAACAATCTGGCCTGATGGAGCCATCCACCAGCTGCAGGACTGTTTTGATAGGACCAACTGGGATGTGTTTTTACATCAAGACCTGGAGATGTTTACGGACAGTGTACTGTGTTACATACGTCACTGCATAGGCACTGTTACTGTGGAAAAACAGATCCGGGTCTATCCCAATCAGAAGCCCTGGATGACTCGGGAGGTACATCGGCTGCTGAGGGAGAGGAACAATGCCTTCAGGTCTGGTGACCAGACCCTCTACACTGTGGCCCGGGCTGACCTGAAAAGAGGCATCAAAAGGGCCAAGTTGGATTATCGGCGGAGGACTGAGGCATACCTGGGAAGTAATGACAGCAGGCAGGTGTGGCAGGGAGTCCAACAGCTCACCAATTACAGGTCCACCTTAGGAGCAGCTGAGGGTGAGGCCTCGCTGGCAGAGGAACTGAACACTTTCTTTGCCCACTTTGAGGTGGAACCAAGTATGGCAGCGACACCACACCTCACGGTCCACAGCAACTTCACCTTCACTGAGCATGAGGTGAGGCGTACACTGCAGGCCGTGGACCCGAAGAAGGCTGCTGGGCCAGATGACATCTCTGGGCGTGTTCTAAAAGACTGTGCGGATCAGCTGGCTGGAATCTTCATGAGGATTTTCAACCAGTCCCTGGCTGAGTCCACAGTTCCACCATGCCTGAAGTCCTCCACCATCGTTCCCCTGCCTAAAAAAACTCATATTTCCAGCCTCAACGACTACCGGCCAGTCGCACTCACCCCAGTGGTGATGAAATGCTTTGAAAAGCTGGTCCGGGGTCACATTACATCATGCCTGCCAAAAAGCCTGGACCCACACCAGTTCACATACAGAGCTAATAGATCCACAGAGGACGCTGTAGCTACAGCCCTTCATGCTACGTCGGGACTACGGAACTACGTACGGATGCTCTTTGTGGACTATAGCTCTGCTTTCAACACCATCCTTCCTCAAAAACTGATGAACAAACTGATGGACCTAGGCATTCCTTACGTGTGGATTCCGTATGTGGATTAAAAGCTTTCTCACTTGTCACACCCAGAGGGTGAGAGTGGGCCATCACACATCTACGGCCCTTAGTCTCAGCACCGGCTCCCCACAGGGCTGTGTGTTGAGCCCCCTGCTGTACACTCTCTACACGCACGACTGCACCTCCACCCACCACAATAACATCATAGTGAAGTTTGCGGACGACACTACAGTTATGGGGCTCATCACTGGAGCAGACGAGTCAGCTTACAGAGAGGAGGTTAAACATCTGTCGGTGTGGTGTAGGGAGAATAACCTTCTCCTTAACACTGTAAAGACCAAGGAGCTGGTGATTGATTACAGGAGGGAAAAGACTGACATCGCACCACTCATCATCAGCGGGGATCGGGTGGAGCAGGTGTCGGACTTCCGTTTTCTGGGTGTGCACATTGAGGAGGGTCTGACATGGAGTGTAAACAGTGTGAAGGTGCTAAAAAAGGCCCAACAACGACTACACTTCCTGAGGGTCCTCAGGAGAAACGACATCACTCAGAGACTGCTGTTATCCTTCTACAGGTGCTCCATTGAATCTATCTTAACATACTGCCTATGTGTGTGGTTTAGCAGCTGCACAGTAGCCCAGAAAAAGGCTTTCCAATGGGTCATTAACACGGCCCAGAAGATAGTCGGTTGCCCCCTCCCTACAATGGATGACCTTCACAGTGCTCGCTGTGCTAAAAAAGCTCAGAGCATTATTAGAGACACTTTATATCCCGGTCACTCCTTGTTTGAATTGTTGCCATCAGGCAGACGATACAGGACAATCAAATCAAGAACAAACAGACGTAAAAACAGTTTTTATCCAACAGCAATAACCATCCTCAATGCCATAAAAAAACATTCTTAAAACAATACTATATAGTCAGATTGTGCAATAACTATGACAGAATGAATGGTGGTATGTGTGTGTATCTCCAATAGGATGGGGAGGATGTGTTGATTATTAATGTTGTATTTATCTAAAAAAAAAATTTGATGCACTAACTGTCTGGCACTTTTAAATTTCGTTGTACAGGTTACAATGACAATAAAGGACTATTCTATACTATATACTTCCACTGTCATGAAGTGCTTTGAAAGACTGCTGCTAAATCACATAAAAGCTTCCCTCCCCTCCACACTGGACCAGCACCAGTTTGCCTATAAAGCAAACAGGTCAACCGCGGATGCCATCAACACAGCCCTGCACTGTGTGCTGACCCACCTTGAACATCCTGGCACTTATGCAAGACTGTTGTTTGTGGATTTTAGCTCTGCATTCAATTGCATCATCCCTGGAAGACTGGTGTCAAAGCTACTCGGACTGGGCATCAGCACAAACATCTGCAGATGGATCCATGACTTCCTCACAGACCGTCCCCAGTCAGTTCGTCTGGGCTCCAAGCTTTCCTCTGTTCTCACACTCAGCACTGGGGCCCCCCAGGGTTGTGTGTTGAGTCCCTTACTCTACATCTTATACACTCACGACTGTACCCCAGCTCATGAAAGCAATAGTTTTATTAAGTTTGTGGATGACTCCACTGTAGTTGGACTTATCCATAATAAGGATGAGTCTGCCTACAGGGATGAAATCCAAAAACTCTCCATCTGGTGCTCCACCAACAACCTGTCTCTCAACACCTCTAAGACTAAAGAGGTGGTGATAGACATCTGTAGGAAGAGGACTGACCTTGCCCCGGTCTACATCAAGGGAGACACTGTGGAGAGGGTTAAGGACTTCAAATTCCTGGGGACATACATCTCACAGGACATCACCTGGGCAAACAACACTACAGCCCTTGTGAAGAAGGCTCAGCAGCGGCTGTACTTTCTGCACCACAGCTATGGCACTTAAGAGCTATTAGCACTTTTCTCTTTGTTCTTACAGGCTTTTTGCAATCTTTTTGGGAATCGGTTTTATTTATGTAATTTTATTTTTTATTTTTTTTCATACACATTCTCACTTAGCTGGCATTAAATAAGTTAATGGTTTTTTTTTTGTTGTTTTTTTTAAGCACATTTTAAACATGTTGATTTTATCATTTATTAAGTTTTAACTGCAAGAATTACAAAACAGAGAAACTGAATTTTAAAAGGTTTTATTTTGATTTGATCCATTTGTTTTTTATTAGTAGTACAGCTGATACATCAGTGATGTTTTATTCTCCTTGTCACACACACTCAGGCAAATTCATCTCTCCATCATTACAGTATTGCATTAGGGGGATACTGCCTTTTAAATATTTGCCCCTCTGACATGCAAAGATGATTCTGTCCTCATGTGGTGAGAATATCTTTTCCCGTGGACGCCATTGCAGCTCTATTCCTCTTTTATCCATTTCCTCCACCGTCACTGAACAAGGCTCTGAAACAAACAACATCTCACTGTCACTGTTACAACATACATTCATTGATTCATCAGAACCAGAACAACTACAAGATTACATCAATCTTACAAATAATAATAACAATAATAACAATAAATACTGTTAGAAAAGACTCACATATCTTTGTTGTATAGAGTGTCCATACTTACTCAAACACTTAATATTCCCTCTCCATTCGCCTTGTTCACAGGTCATGTATTTGGAGTAGGGGTGACGCTCATCCAGTGTGTATTTATTAAAGCAGACGTATTCAACTCTCTCCCCTGAATTGTATTCAGGTTTTGTCATTTCTGTTGTATCTCCAGAGTCCACTTGTGGTGGAGGTCCACATTTTTCTAAAGGGGAAAGCAAAGTTATTTATTTATTTATTTTTAAACTCTTTTTAGATCACCAAAGAAGATAATAACATAGAACATGTTATTAATGTAATGCACATTATTAATATGAGAATTTGTGGTCATTTTTATAAAATGCTTTAAAATGTCTTTCTGAATTGAAATGATCTGTGGATTTTTCCATAAAATACTGTATATTCTAACTAGATCTAAATTTGAATCAAAATTGTGTTTATCCATGTAAAATTCGCTCCCACAGTGCTAGTGCGTAGCTATGCTGTTGCTAGGTTATTCTGGGTGGTTGCTGGGACATCTTCTTTGCCCAAATCAAGAGAGACGATGTGTCGATGAGTTACGTACCAAAGTTGAGCATTTACTTTAACATGAGCAATAGTGATGCTTGCAAACACTGCTAATAAAACTCAACTAAATAAGCATATAACCTTACCTCTTACACATTTGGGGAAAGGGCTGCTCCATTCTCCATTTGGCTGACAGGTGATTTCTCTCTGTCCTTTTAATATCAGCAATTGTCCATTGCATGAAAATATTAACTTGTGTCCAGGTTTGACGGGACCCTCAATATCAGGGGATCGCTCTATTTTTAAGTCTTCCACTGTTGTGCTTAGAGAACACGTTGCCTCTAGAGAAAGCAGACACTTGATCGCATATTGATCTACAGAGAAGCTTAGGTGGCCCTAAATTGCAATAAGTGGTTTAGCATAACAATTACATTTTTGACATATGATATTTCACAAGCTGCATTACAGCCAAGAAAACTTGAGTTAAAGGAGTTTACATCTATCCCTAACAACCTCATGAAACTTTTTAAAATAATGCAAATCTCAATTAAGGTCTGTTAGCTTGTGAGAGATTTGTGATACAAATAAATAAATAAAACAAATGACATTTTTCCACTTAATTCACAATCATTCCCAGCAGTTGTTCATCATGGATCTAGTGAATTTTTATCTATTATGTAAGTAAATGTGATTTTATATTAAGTTATTTAAGTAACTCTTTTGTGCAGAAAAACATTCCACTCCATTTTCCATTTTCACAGATCCATCGTCCTACTGGAATTTCATTATATGGCTCAGTGCACTAGAATTTCGTTATTTTTGTACATCTTTCTCATGTGCCCAAAATTTCTCAAGTAAAAATATATCTGGGGAGAGACTGTGGAGTCAGATACATTATTTAAAATTTTCCTCATTAATAGCTTCAGATGCATTCAGGTGTGTACATTATACTTAGTGTCCCTACTACTTTATTTAAAGAGTTGATATCATCATTTTGTTTTGCGATTTGTTTTTGTTTTCCAATTATTGTGACCATTTTTAAATCACTCAATCCTTTTTCTCAGGTTAGAACTTTTTTTTACAAGAAAGTAGTATAGTACAGTGGCACTAAAACACTCATTTTATTTTGATTCTAGAGAGCATTTGATTAGACAAAAAACTGTGTAGCGCAGGATGAGTCATCCAACATACAGTATACCAGCAAGCTGATAATGTTTATTATTACAATAACATATTAATCTAGTACAGATGGACAAAAAGTACCAAAACTCTATGATTTCACAGGGTTTTTGATTTATATTATAATTATTGTCGTCACTATGACAAACTTATCTGGGGACTTGATATTATTCATCTTGATTGTCAAATACCTTTTCTCTTTTCCCCTCTTATTTTTTATAATAAGAAGTTTTAAAAGACAGTTATCATCACCAATCAAAACCTTACCTTCACATGTTGGTGTTTCTTCCCAAGTTCCATTGCGGCAGAAAACTGTAGTTTCCCTATTCATTAACAATGAGCTTCGACATACATATGTTACACTAGATCCATGTGCATACAATTCTTCAGGTTTAGATGTTATGAATGCATATTCCACCTTTGGAGGAATGTTACAACTGACGTCCACTAAAAAAAAAAATGTTTATGGAAATTCATGAAATCCAGTAAGACTGAGATTAACATTGTCAATAAATAGTGTCTATTTTCCATTATGCTGTCGCTGCTCCCCACAAACATGCAATAAGAGATTGAGAAGCTCACCCTCACAAACTGGTTTCTCCCATGTACCTCTGATACATGATATGTAGCGTTGAGTTGATTTGAACCCTGGATCACATTCCACTTCAGCAGTTCCTTGATCATGAAGGCTTTGCTTTAGTTTTCCATGGGGAACACTGGGAAAAGCACCACATTCTTCCTCCGCTGTAAAGACAGAAAACAGGAAGCACATTTCAGGACACTATCATTCGTCTAACACCTGAGACTGACAATAATAAAACTCACGGATGCACCGAGGTTCTTTAGACCAAGAGCCTTTGCTGCATGCCACTGAATCGCCCAAGTTCCCAGTGAAGGGTTTATAACCCGTGTTGCAGGTGTAAAAGATTTCTTCCTCATTGGAGGGGAGGCTGTATATCAACCCGTTTTCCACGGATAGATCACGACACGATTTCTGCTTTGCTGCGAGGAAACAGTTGAAAAACATAAACATTCTGATCCCATATGTTTTGAGTCATCATTATTATTATTCATATTAGTATCCCACCCCTATTTCAAAACTGTGAACACAATGTTTTTACATTCTTTACAAGTGTAAAGAGCTGCGCGTGTAAACCTCACTCCCCTGGCCTCAAGAGATGCACTAGCAATTGACACTAGAGTCTGTGGTCTTTAGAGTCCTTGATAGTGTGTCCGCCTCCCACGCCCGGAGTCCCCGGCTCGAATCCAGCAAGGAGCAGGTCCAATAGGACCAGTTACACAAGTACAATATAATCTGATATAACCTGTCATGTAGTTCACTATCACTGTTTCACCATCAGCGTATGAAGATTTGTAAACTGGTTCTAAGTTTCCATATTTAATGTTTTCTGAGAAGCAGAAACGCCACACAACGCCACAACCAGGCATGTACTGGCCATCGGGACTACCGGGAGATTCCCGGTCTGTGTGGGACGGTGCGTGATGTATTTTGTTTTTAAAGGGGTCATATAATGCCATTTTTGTACAAGCTAATATGATTCTTTAGGGTCTTAATTAAAAGTTTGTAATATACTTTAATTAAAAATTCTCATTAGTATTGTAAGAAAACACTAATTTTACCTGGTCAAAAACAGCTCTGTTTTCAGCACGCCGTTTAAGTGCTTTGCTCACCCCGCCCCTCTGTTCTTTGGGCGTTTTGCCACAACAACACACGTGGAGTGTTGCCTTGACAACAGTTGAGGGTATATTTTGAAGAATGGCAGTGGGAGTCTCTGAGGACACTGTGCAACCGTATCAATTTGAACCGGAGTCGGAAAAACGGACGTTTCTGAATGGTTGGTTAACGTAATGTCACTTTGATCTATCTTTGTATGTACTGGCAGGGTAGAGTAGTGAGATACGAACGCTATGTGTTTACTGATGTATACGTTAGTTCATTGACAGATTGATGTTACAGCTAATGGTCATGAAAAACTTTTTTTCGGTAAATGTAGGCTTGTCCATGATGCGTAACGTTATCTATGCACTGTTAGGTACAACTGTCAGGGCTGAAGCACTAAAATTTTACTGATCTGTTTAAAAAATAACCAGTCTGTGAGACTATGACAGTCATTAGGCACATAAACAACACATACTCAGACAGGAGCTAATACCTTTTTCAATGTTCTCGTTTATAAAGCAGTCTGGTGAAATGATTCGCTCAAACATGGAATCAATATTTTATTTTTCATTCAGTTCTATGTAACATACTCAGATTTAACAGATTTATTTTTTTTGACTAATTCACGAGTTCACACTTACATATAATTTGAATGGGTAAGTTTAATGCGTATATGGCGTGCTGTCCGGAGGGAGGGCTCCGAGCTCGGAGTTCAGCCCGAACCCAGAGTACTCCCCCCGTATGTAAGTGTTTAGTACTAGAAGTGTGGAGAAGGGGTGGTGGAGGGATGCTGCAAAAACTGTCAATGGAATGAGGTGAGACTGCTGAGTATTTATACCTCTCACCATTGATTGCTGAGTGCTTTCCACTTGTGTTAATTATCTGAACGTGCTCCTCCCGAACCTTGTTAATAAAACATCATTTATCAAAATAATGTTTAGTCATACAAAGCTATTATTACCAGAGCATGTGATCAGAGCAGGTCATTTTACCATTGTTGCCCAGCATGGCTATACCAGCAAACAGAAGTCTACAACTGAGAAATTTCACATTATTTGAGCAGACTTTGCCTTTCCAGTGCGTGATCGGTACATGATTGGAGCGTTTGGGCCGTTAACGACAGAGCAGAACGCGCAGCGCAAACACAGAGCGGAACATTGAGCAGAGAGCGCAGCAGCGCGCCGACACACACACACACACACACACGGAACGGAGAGCGCGGCGCACACACAGAGCGGAAAAGACCCGCTTGTAAAGTTACTATACTATGGCAAGCGGGACTGCATATTATTTTCAATTGCAGCCGCAACAGGAAGTCATTAAAACGAGGCAAAAAATGGTTCTGCGTCAATTGCGTAATTTTTTTTAATGCGTTAAACATCTCAAATTAATCGCAAAGTTTGATGCGTTAATTCCCCCAGCCCTAATTATAACTATTATTAGTGTAATGTAGACAGACACTAACTAAAAGAGGATTGAGTTTTTCTTTTTCAATTTGCACACTGAATATGGGTTGGAGCTTTTAATTTTGAACTCTCAAAGTGCACCAGATTGATGAATTTAACATTAAAATGCACAAAATTTTCTTCCAGGCGGGCATGCCCCCGAACCCCCCTAGAGCAGTGGTTCCCAATCCTGGTCCTGGGGACCCACAGCTCTGCACATTTTCTATGTCTCCTTTATCTGACACACACAGTTCAGTTCATAGAGCTCTTTCCTAACGAGATGATGATCTGAATCAGGTGTGTTAAATGAGGGAGACATACAAACTGTGCAGAGCTGTGGGTCCCCAGGACCAGGATTGGGAACCACTGCCCTAGAGGACCCGAAGTCCACCCACCACAGTTTTACTAAAAATCCTGTGAGAAACAGGTATTGCTATGCCAGTGCAGCTTATAGCTTGTTTTAGGATTCATCACTCTGGGGTATAGATTTTTTTATAGTAAATTGTTTTAATAAATGACCATTTTTTTTGTCATTTCATCTGTTAACTCTCGCTTGTTCCTACTCACTCATTACATGGCATTAGTGGTTTTAAGGAAAAGGAGTTGGTATACAATGGCGTGCAAAGATGGGTGGTGTTTATGATCATATGTAGTGGGCCAGTCTGGGCCAAAATGCCAGGGCCGATTTTTTGTCCCAGTCCAGCCCTGGACACAACTGTGTATATTAAATGCTGAAGTACTTGCACTAGTCAACACTCTCTAGAGATACAGTTAAATGTTTTGGGAAGTGCATATAATAATTATTTTCAAGTCAATAAAATCAAAATGAAAAAGACATTAAAGAAAAACAACCAAAAGACGAAGTCGAGGAGTTTCACAAGTATCTTTGTTGGTCTGTCTCTGATACTCGTGTCTGCTTGGGGATCAACAAGTTAATTATTTATCAAAGTCAAAGAGAGGTTTTTCTTACACCAGACCACTCTGTACACAAGCAATATTTTCACTGTTCGCTTATGTTCTTCTTGAAGCAAATCATAAAATATATTGTAGTGAATTAATCTGTCGGGCATTGGAAATGAGTGAGATTGAAAAAGATTCACACGCTTTCAAACTTTTAAACAAATATTTCAAATGTAGTGTATTTTGTTACATTTAATTTGGAGAATCATTCAATCAGAATGAAGTAAAATCAAAATTCTGATAATTTCTATAATAATACTAATAATAGTAAATAATAATAATAATAATAAATAAAATCAATTATAATAATCATTAATGATACAAAAATGTTGTATGCCTGTCCGTTCAGTCTGGGAATTACAGGTGATTTGTACAGGCTGCTCTGGTTCAAAACCAGGACGACATTTATATTGTATTCTTGAATTGATGTTGTATTTTGTATCTCCTGCATTTGGGATGTTTGGTGCTACACACATGTTTAATGTAAACAAATATTCATATTATGTCATAATAATCCATTTGCACAAACTGTAACATTAATATGAGCCCATACCAGCACACAGTGGATTAGGTGTCCATCCGTCTCGAGTGCATGTGGCCACTGCTGACATTTGATCATATCCAGACATGCAATAGTAATATCTTTTTGCTCCCAATTTCAGATCTCCCCAGAAGCTAGAGGGGTCATACACATGCTGGCCTTGTGGAACTCCACATCTAATATCTGAAACAAGATTTACATTATTTAATAAAATGCAGTAAGTTCAGCACTAAATGCAGAAGTGTTTCTCTATAATCTTACCCGCACAAACAGGCTCATAATCCCACTGCCCATTCTCTCGACATGTAAATGAGTTGATGGTTTCTTTTGTTTTTTGAAAGAGCCTGCGTTTTCCAGCACAGGTGATCTCCACACTTTCTCCAGCTCTGAAAATAGTTTTTCCCTCTGGGTTGATCTTTTTTACTCCAAATGTGGTTGACTTAAGCTCACATGTTTCTTCTGTTCAAGACATAATTATGTAGAAATAAGGGTAAGAAGAGATAAAGCATAACAAATGTGTGAAACTGGATTAGCATGCTTTGTCTTTTGGGGGAAACAAATGATTCTGACAATAAATAAATAATAACAATAAAAAAAAAATCCTAAAATGGGAAAAGATATTGCTTGCCATAAATCAAGTTGAATAAGTCCCTAATAAGTATAAGCACATTTTCTATTTTGAGAACTTTTAGATATATTTGCTAAAGTATTATCTGGAAATTAATCAAGCAATTAGAAAGTAGTTATTAGTAAGTATTTTTTTTTTGTTGTTGTTGTTGTTGTTGTTGTTTTTAGCTGATTTTGTAGTTACCAAATAATAATGATCAGCAAATGCTGTTGTCTCATGATTTCCCCCCCCCCCCCCCAAAAAAAAACAAAAAAAAAAAAAAAAAAAAACATCAGTTGGACACTTTCTACAGCATCACAGGAAGAAAAGTAAATCATCTCATTCCATTTTCTCAACTTTTACAAATATTGGTGCGTTGACTCCTTTCATCATTTAGAAAGAAATCAAACTAAGATCAAGCAAATATTTTCTTGAATGCTTTGGAAATATACAATATTAGTTTATTAACTACATACTTGTTTTATTTCAATATTCAGTTTTTGAATTTAAGGTTAATGGCTATCTAATTTAAGAATGTTTCAGTGTGACACTACAGAGTTTTTTTTTTTTTTTGTTTGCATAATGAAATCACATTTTGGGTTCAGAGTCCAGCCAAATTTAGCACATCTGGGGATTCCCTCTCTAGACTTGAACCCTGGTGAACATCTGTATTTTAATATGGCATCTTTCTGGTATTCTTGCATTTTCTAAACAACATAACCATTTGGTATATCTGGTGCTGTGCATGTTATCTCTGTGTGAAAAGCAAGGGAAAGAGGAATAGTTAAATTGGTGCTTTGAATAAAGCTCAGAAATCTGTGATCATTGGGCGAAGATACGAACAAACACATAAACAGTGTAATGAACCTTTGCACTTTGGAACGGAGTCACTCCATTTGCCCGTCTCTGTGCAGTGAATGTCACTACTTCCGTCGATCTTTTTGTCATTAGATACACACTCAAAGTGAATAACATCACCATAACTTCCCTCCTGTGTAATCTCCCAATCACTTTCCAATCATATAGTAACAACAAGCTACAACCCAATTTTCCTCAAAACGAGTTTATAATATAAATTGGTCTCTATGAGCCGGGGGCAGAGAGAAGAGTCTGAAGGGACCGTCTGCCTGAGCTCACAACAGGTTTAGCAAAAGAACGCAAACATCTTTGCTAGAGAACACAGAAGTTTTGCTTAACGCAAGTTAAAGGGGTGGTTGATTGCTATTTCACTTTTTTCATTTTAAATACTGTGTAATGTTGCTGTTGGTGCATGAACAGTATCTGCAAAGTTGCTGCGCTGAAAGTTCAACGTAAGCAGAGATATTGTCTTTTAAAAATCAGGAAGTTTAATGCCTACAAAAACGACTCGAATGGGACTACAACGAGATACTTCCCGGGTTTTATACGTAACTAACCCATACATTTACATCAACCCTCCCTCCGGAACATGTTCTGCTGTCGAAGAGGAGGAGTTATAGTGGAGAGCTGTAGCTGTCAGGTCTTCTGTGTTCAGGCTTCCTACAGACGCTGTAGTTCATCAACAATGGTTAAAATTTAAGTTTGATTATGTTCCTGACAATTACAATCGTAGTTTAGCTCTCTGTGCTGCGCATTTTACGGAAGACAGCTTCCAGAATCTACACGAGTTCAATGTCGGATTCAACAAGAAACTATTACTCCAACATGAAGCAGTTACAGCTTTAAAACCAGAGGCCACAACCTGCAAGTAAGATTTAATCATTTTAAATGTATTTGCCTGTATAATTTAAGACGTAATGTTTTAGTTTTATCAAGGATGTAAAAAAATGCCGGTGCTGGCTTTAGTATATGACAGATGCGTATAAACATTTTGGACCCGAATTTGTATATGTACAAATTTTGTAAACGTATTTTCTATGTATACTTTATGACGTAATTTTTTTATTTGATCAAGAACGCAAACCAATGCCAAAGCTGTTTGGTTATAGTAGCTAGTTAGTTCGATGTTATTTTGTGTGTATAAGAAACGTGTACAAACTTCAAAAAATTATCGCAACAGCGAACTTCAGCTGCTGTTATCACATGTACACCTAAAGAAAACGACAAACTGAGTAACCGGTAAGTTTTGTGAATAGTTAAACGGTTGTTCATTCTATCAATAAAACAATATCTTTAAAAAACGGTATTACTCAGTCATGTATTCAGTTATATTAAATGTTTAATCAGGGGGAAAGCGTATCTCAAAAGCTAACAAACAGCAGTAGCATTTTCAAGTAACAGCGTATGGGAATTCTTTGAGAAAATAATAATAATTAAAAAAAAATACCATTCAGAAACGTTTAGTAAGAGCCGTGTTTGCGGAGGTTCTGCTTGACTCTCTTCATCACCGCTCTCTGGGTCTGATTCTGGCTCAAACTGATGAGGCAATATTGACACCATTACATTTGACCGGGTCCGGAGCACATGCAACTGTCGCCCGTAAAGGTAATGGGCGTGAAGATTCCGGACGCAGTTTAGCCAATTACAACACACCGGCCGAACTAACCAATCTGAGCTCATTGCCTCTTTCTGAGGGAGTGGTTTCATAGAATCAGGAAGTCAACCGGTCGTTCGAATGACAGAGGAGGAAGCGGCTTGCAATAAAGGTGAAATTTATGAAAAATAAGGCGTTTTTTAACAAACGAAACACGAAGACATGTTATATTGCAGCCCATAAACACAATCAAGCAAAGAAAAAAGGCAGTAAACCACCCCTTTAACGCAAACGATTTGAAAAATATTTTTTTTCTCCCATCCTCAATTGTTTCCACCACCATGTCCATTTAGGGCCTTCATACGTACAATATAAAGAGAATAAAAAGCATAAAGCACATTTACCCTTTCTCGCAAGTATACAACACTGTTGCTCCAAAAACAAACTCAGATCCTGATATAAGTCTAAAATCACCATTTGCTGTGACCCCTGGGTGACTGCATTATCTCTGCAGAAATCAAACAACGACACAACTGTGTATATTAAATGCTGAAGTACTTGCACAACTAGTCAACACTCTCTAGAGATACAGTTAAATGTTTTGGGAAGTGCATATAATATAACAATTATTTTCAAATCAATAAAATCAGAATGAAAAAGACATTAAAGAAAAACAACCAAAAGACGAAGCCGAGGAGTTTCACAAGTATCTTTGTTGGTCTGTCTCTGATACTCTTGTCTGCATTGGAAATGAGTGAGATTGAAGAAGATTCACAAAACTTTCAAACTTTTAAACAAATATTTAAAATGTAGCATCTTTATTTTGTTACGTTTAATTTGGAGAATAATCCAATCAGAATTAAATGAAATCAAAATTCTGATAACTTCTATTATAATAAAAATAAAAATGATAATAATAAATAATAAAAAACATTAAACAGCCCTTTTCTTCATTTTCTCTAGTCATGTAGCACTGATTTTTACCTTTCTTCTGAATAGGCAGCCACGTTTTGTTGAAAGCCAATTTTGCCAGCAGTGAATCTATACCAGTAAAACCTGGCATGCAGTTCACTTACATTGTTTCAATATTTATAATATGAAGCTTTCCAAACTGGTTCTATGTTTTCATATAATATCCTCTCAACGACATTCTGAGAAGCACAAACAAACGTTACACAAAGATGTAGTAGTCAACACTCTTTAAAACAACTTAAGGTCATTTAAAAGTGTTGGATGTGTATATAATACGAATAACATTCTACTAAAAATGAATGAACTCACCTTGACCTTGCACAACAGTAACAGAAAATAGAAAACAGGAAAAGCTGATGAATTGTACAGGAACTCTCATTTTGAACTCTCATTTCACAAATGACTGTAACTTGTTTTCTCACTCTGTTTGTATGATGGGGAATCAAAAAGTGAATCATTTACTAAGTCAAAAGGAGGATTCTTTTATACCAGACCACTTTGTGGATGTGCAGAAGGATATTTTGTTTAAAATCCCCCTGTAGTCAATACTTGTATCCCTTAAAACTCATCTTTGATCACAAAAATGACATAATAATAATAATGTGAATTTTATTTATTTATTTATTTACCTTAAAATAGCTTGAATGTAACTCTACACCCTTCCTTCATTTGCTTTCAAGTCAAAAAAATCTAATTGAAAATGACATTAAGTCAAATAACAATAAAATCAAAAATAATAGCTTAATTGCCTTCACTCTGCGCACAACTAAAGGAACATCACCAAAAGACAGAAATTCTCATTTTGAGTTCACATCACAAGTAGCTTTTTTTTTTCATTTGGACAAACCAAAGGACAAGTTACCCTAGACAAGTCAAACTTTGTAAGTCACATTTATGTAACATATAAACAGGAAGCAAAAAGGAAGTTCCAAAATATTTGATGTGTTCACTGCTGTGCTTTACAGGTTAAACCTGTTAGATTTAGATTTTTTTCACTGACTAGTGTTCTTTACATTTAAAGAAGAACATTATTACATTAATTAATTAATGATTGTTCATAATACTTATGTTACTAGAACATACATTGAGGTACAAGACGAGTTTGACCCTTAAAGTATCAGTATGTGCTTAAAACTAAAAAAACAAACAAACAAAAAACTGTTGTTGTCTCTATATGACCTAGATTGCCCTCCTTATCTCACACTGAAAAAATAAACAAATGTTTGTCTTTTTTAAACTGTAAAAACTGGATGTCATTTACGGGATCTTACGGTGTGGACTTTTGGTAAACATTGAAATGTTAAACTCAAAGGTCTTTAACTTTATAAGTAAATGGTTGTCATGTGCTGAGTTTGGGCACAATCAATGAATAGGATCAACTTTTTAATTTATTTTTATTTTTATTTTGTCAAACTAAATATTATTTGAGCCATTTTATGTTCTGTTCAATTTCAATGAGGTTTACATTTTTGGCAATGCTGTTTCCAAAATTTGTGACAAATAATAAAAACCTTGACTTATGTGATTTCATTATATATTCATCAAAATTCATTTGACAAAAAAAAAAGAAAAGAAGCAAATGTAGCATACAATTAAGCCTCAGTAGGTGCTACAGTAGTAGTTGTAATGACCGAAAAACATACTAAGATCTGAGAAAATTATTTTTTTAGTTTGGTTATATTTCCTTATCATAAATTTGATAACAGGGCCAAAATGGCCATTGTCGTAACAGGGAGTACCGAGAACAAGGGAATGACCTCTGGGCCGGACAGCGCAGGCACTGGCAGGCTTGAGAGCGCTGAGGCCAGTGAGCTAGATGACGCTGTTCTAGGGATGCCGGCTGCATGCACTGACATCAGCGGTGTGTCCTCCAAGCTGGATGCCAGTCTCACTCTCATAGGGACCACCTTAATGGCTTCATGTGCGACGTTCATGGCGACCGGGAACTTTGGTGTGTCGTTCATGATGGCTGGAGGTTCAGGCGTGGCGGCCATCTTGGCTGAAGACCCAGGCGTGGCGGCCATGACATGATGACTGGAGACACTGGTGTGGTAGCCAAGACAAGTGGGGACTCTGGCATGGTGGTACAGCATGAATGTCGCATTCCTTCTCCATGACACCCACCTTAAAAGCTGAATGTAATATTCCAGAGTCCAATTAGGATCATGCAAAGGCACTAGGACAGGAAATAACACAAAAGGCCCCACACAACACAGGGAAACACAGGCTGGGATCATGAAATCATTTTATTAATTTAATAAGTTTATTAAAATAAGATAATTTTTATTAACGAAACAAAAACAGGGAACCAAGGCAAATAAAGAAGCTCAGGATAGGAGCGTGTTACAGCAAACAATGACTGACAAACCACAAGAGAAACACAAGAGCAAGAGAAACAAAGGCTGGGATCATGACAAATACACAACTACTTTAGTTTGGCCCTCAATGGAGGAATATGCCACATTAATGCTGCCTACTGATTGGTGTTATTGCACATAATTAGAAATTGAACATGAACAGCCTCTCAAGTTGTACATTAGTCAAGTCACCTTTATTTATATAGCACTTTTTACAATACAGATTGTATCAAAGCAACTTCACAGTGATAACATGAAAATAATACTACAAAGTTTGTTTCTAGAAGAAAATTGTATCATCGTCCACCTTAAGCAAGGCAGATCAATAATATTGTTGAATATTAAATGTTCCTAACTAAGCAAGCCAAAATCCAAGTTAACAGTGTCAAGGAACCAAAACTCCATCAGGAGACAGAATGGAGAAAAAAACCTTGGGAGAACCCAGGCTCAGTCGGGGACCAGTTCTCCTCTGGCCAATGAGTGAACAGTGTATGATTATGATCCAGGCAGCATTACAGGTCAGAAGTCAGACTGGATTAGGATGGGAAACATTACTGGGAAACTCAGGCTGGCAATATCAACAGTAGCAGTCAGTTTCGGCTGTTGTTCAGTTGAAGTTAGTTCTGTGTCGATTCAGTTCTGTTGTAAAGATCATCAATTATTAAGTTAGTTCATTTTATCTATAAAGCAGTTCTGAAGAAATTATGTCATCGTCCAGCTCAGTTCAGTTATCATAACTTGTTCAGTTCTCTGTAAATTGTTTGTGTCTTAAAGGGACACTCCACCCATTTGCACTAAGCTTTGCATTGTTAGAAACCCAGTCATACTATTGAATGGTCGTGCAACACTCTCTCATTTTCCCCTGAGACGGGAGAAATCCGTTATTTACCTCTTACACTTCCTCCCACAATGACGCAAAAATCGTCATTTTGCGTCATTGTCGGAGGAAGTATAAGAGGGGGGGATTTCTGTTGAGACTACAAGCACTCGTTCCTCATCTTTCCCAGGGGGCGGGACACGCTCACGCTACAGACCTATTACAGATCAGTGGGTGGGACTTTACTCTCTGAAACTGAAAGCAATATCCTCCATCTTGTTTGAAGCTAAGCTAACAGACACTGTGGAGACAGATGTACAGTTATGACTATAGCGGAGGAGAGTACTCAATATGATATAGAAGAAGAAGATTTCGGAAGTCTGATGCTTGAATCAGGTGTATGTGGCTACCTTTACAAGCCGCATTATAGCGAAGAGCAGCCGAGGCAGAAGACCTGCCTGCCGCGGACGAGGAGCCCGGAATGGCTCGAGTTAGGGCGGACTGGTGGCGCCGATGATCTCACTATGCAACTCATAGACTGTAAGATGCAACTACGAACACAGAGATAGAGTCCGTCTGCGGCAAAGAATTTCAACGATGACAATTTCTCCTGGACGAAATCTCTGAATCAGATGAGGACACGGACGTTTGTGTTGTGAACTATCCTAGTTTCGCACCGCATATGTTCTGACTGAAAATCCCGGTACCATGCAATAATTCACCTTTTCGAAAGAAATACAAACGAGGAGTAATGCACTAATGAGTTCGCCAACTAACCAGACATTTTGTGTGAAATTAATTTCAAGCTCTGGTGGTAGCTAGCCTTGTAGACGGAAGAGTGATTTCTCTTATAGGCAGATATGCGCTGTTCTGGATTAGTGGGAGTGGCTTGGGGAGCTGTGCAATGTGGTGCATTGTGGGAGTTGTTGTCTTTCATACAAATGCATCCTGAAGTTATTTTTTGTCTTTCCTCGGTCACGAAGGCACCAAATTCAAAATTTATTTTACATTTCGACTACATATATGACCCACTTTCAATAAAAAACAATGTTCCTATGGGTGGAATGCCCCTTTAAGGACTTTTTCACTGGTGCATGTGCAATAATTGTTAAAGTTTAGTAAACAAGCATGGAAAACATTGTTTAAACCCTTTCCAATAAAGGTCTGTACAGTTTATCTGGATTTTACAAAATTATCTTTAAAATACAGTATCCTGAAAAGGTGACTTATTTTTGCTGAGTTTGCGTAAACAAATGTTTTGCATAAATAAAATGCATAAATAATGCAAGAAATATGTTTAACTAAGGACTGATTTTCCTGCTAAGACAAAACGCACCCTGCAATAAAGCCATAAAATGCACCCTGGACAGCAGATAGCAAAGACAGAGCACAGGACCTTGTCCTGCCCAAACTTATCTCCTTGTCTCCTTGTTTGACTTCAACTCACCCCCCCCCCCCCCCCTCCTCAAGTCACTGAAAGTTCATTAAGAATGTTTATATATCACATATGGTGTATCTTGTGAATATGTTGTTTTTTCCTTTTCATGTTTGGTATCATTTTAAGTGTCTTTTTTAAGTGTGCGATTGGTAAAATGGTCTTAATTTCATTGCAGTCATTGGTTTAATGAGAAAGATTGAGAACGTAGGAGAATCCTGTTTTTCCTCTCTGGGAGATATCTCTTTACGATGTCTCCTGAAACCAGGTGCTTCCCCCTGGGGTACATGGATTGGCCCAAACAACTCTAAACAATATTTGTATAACCCTTTTTGTTCTGGTCTAAGTATTTAAGGCGAGGTGACAGAGCAGTCTTTGGGACCCTTTACCAGGCATCCCCCATACAGTGCTGTTTTTTACCTGACAAATAAATGTTACATCTTGATTTACTCTGAAGTTTCAGAAATCATTCATTTCAGTAGATTAAAAGTGTAGTCTGGTGTTTCCGCAAATCTTTGTCCAGGATAGATCAAACTAAAGGCACTTTGAATGGACCATGGGGCACATCTTAGGAAGACCTTCTGATTTCTGACTATTCACTGACTTAGCATGTTGTACGCTGCAAATATTATAAAAATTACACCTATGGGTCTGCAGTGAGCGGCCGCATAGGGTAAAATACTTGCACTGCACCCTCTGACTATTTCAGGACTAGCTAGTTTGTAATCGTGAGCGCACATTCGCGACGTGACGTCTCAAAGTGACACTAGGTCCGTAATGAACGAATATTTGAAATTATGAGATGCCCAGAATAATCAAAGATCTAAATTAATTCATAATCAATATTTATGATTATTTTCTAATCAGAAACACAATCTAAATTTGATTATCATTTGAAATTGGAGTCAGATTACGCATAGAGCTAAAGTAATACTAAAACTAAATTCCAATAAATTAAGTGAACTTTTTCGCTGAAAAGACAAACGCATTATACCTTCGCCAGGCCGTTGGATTCCGTCGTTGGGCCAACGGATGGTCCCTGCAACTAAAATCCACACCCAAGTCACTATAATTACTAACATGTTTCTAATCACAAATGTCATTAAATTAATATTAAAATATAATAAATACAAACAATTTCTGTAAGATTATTACGAACGGCTCAGAGTCTTTGGTGGAACATCCAAATGCAGCTTTATTGGGACAATCCAGAATCATAGTCCATATAACAGGCAAAGGGTCAAACAATCTAAAAAAGCAACAGGGTTGAAAACACAGGCAAAAAGGAAAATCAAGAATACGGGAAGATAATCAAAAAACCAAGACACAGGAAACCATGATAACGCTCAGAAATGCAGTGTAACAACATACAAGACTTCGCAACGAATGAGTGAATACACAGGGCTTATATAGGTAAGAGTAAATAAAATAATAACACACAGGTGAAAGTAATCAAAACACTAGTTATTCCGAGAAATGGGTTATGGGAAAAGTAGTTCATGTTGAGAAAGCAGATGGAAGTAGTGTTCTCTGAGGGAGATCATGGGCACTCCAGCTGGTGGCTGTGTCAGAGATAATATATAATTCTATAAGTAATATTTGTAGCTGAATGAGAATGAGATACAAGCTTGAGTGTGTCTGTCCGTCTTCATAAACCTAATTACATGCTGAATTTTTACATTATTAGGCCACTGAAAATATTTAATATTCATCAGTTTGGGTTTGCAGTAGTCATTTTATATATCAACATTTAGTGCTTAAAAACATCTGAAAGAAAATACTAGAAGTCATTCTTAAAATCGAACTGGGTTACATTACCTCAACTACCACTCTAGTTTATTTTCAGTTATTTTGTGTATCACCTGGAAAAAAAAAAAACAAATTAATAAATGAATGTACAGAACACCAACGTGACTAATTCAGACTGAAAATGAGAAACATTACTCACAACTTTTGTCAATCTGAAGATACCCATTAGAACACGACACGTCCACATATGCTCTCATCCCACTTCCAGTATTCCATCCAGCTGTACAGTTAAGCCTATATTTGTTAGCATGCGTTATATAGACCTTTTCTGTAGGGAGCTGTAGATTGTACTTCTCAACTATGTCATCAATTTCACAAGGCCCTATGACAGATACATCGTCCAGTGAAAAACAATACAAAACAATTAGAGATTTGTTTTTACAAAAAAGCAAAAGAGAATTAATTTGTCATTGAATGACTCACTCAGACATTTCGGAGGAGTCTCCCATTTTCCATCCACACACTTATAAGATTCCTGTTGCTTGTCCAGCAAATAGTAAGACTGGCAAGTGTACAATACCTCTGTAATCACATCTTTTTCCGTACTGATGATGCTGTAGTCTCCATGTACTGATGATGCTGTAGTCACCTCCAGATATGGAGGTGGTGGACAAATACCACTTAAAAAAATAAATAAAAAATTATATTCATATACTGTACATTTTTGAGCAGCATTTAGTGTCCGCGATTATACTAATAAAAGTCTTGGGGCAACGGCCCCCCTGATCTGAACCCGAGTGGTGTTCTGTTATTGGACTTCTGTGCTAGTTACAGCTTGTTCATAACGAACACCAGGTTCAAGCATAAGGGTGTCCATCAGTGCACATGGCACCAGGACACCCTAGGCCGGAGGTCGATGATCGACTTTGTGGTCGTTTCATCCGACCTCCGGCCGTATGTCTTGGACACTCGGGTGAAGAGAGGGGCGGAGCTGTCAACTGATCACCACCTGGTGGTGAGTTGGATCCGATGGCAGGGGAGGAAGCTGGACAGACTCGGCAGACCCAACTGGGGATATCACCGGACGGTGGAAGGAATACTTAGAGGATCTCCTCAATCCCGTCGTCATGTCTTCCATTGAGGAAGCAGAGGCAGAGGGCTCGGAGGCGGACTCGTCCATCACCCAAGCTGAAGTCACCGAGGTAGTCAAGAAACTCCTCGGTAGCAAGGCACCGGGGGTGGATGAGATCCGCCCTGAGTACCTCAAGTCTCTGGATGTTGTGGGGCTGTCTTGGCTGACACGCCTCTACAGCATCGCGTGGCGGTCGGGGACAGTGCATTTGGACTGGCAGACCGGGGTGGTGGTCCCTCTTTTCAAGAAGGGGGACCGGAGGGTGTGCTCCAACTATAGGGGGATCACACTTCTCAGCCTCCCTGGGAAAGTCTATGCCAGGGTACTGGAGAGGAGAATCCGGCCGATAGTAGAACCTCGGATTCAGGAGGAACAGTGTGGTTTTCACCCGGTCGTGGAACACTGGACCAGCTCTATACCCTCTACAGGGTGCTGGAGGGCTCATGGGAGTTTGCCCAACCAATCCACATGTGCTTTGTGGATTTGGAGAAGGCATTCGACTGTGTCCCTCGCGGCATCTTGTGGAGGGTGCTCTGGGAGTACGGGGTTCGGGGCCCTTTGCTAAGGGCTATCCGGTCCCTGTACGACCGGAGCAGGAGCTTGGTTCGCATTGCCGGCAGTAAGTCAGACTTGTTCCCGGTGCATGTTGGACTCCGGCAGGGCTGCCCTTTGTCGCCGGTTCTGTTCATAATTTTTATGGACAGAATTTCTAGGCGCAGTCAGGGGCCAGAGGGGGTCAGGTTTGGGGACCACACGATTTCATCTCTGCTCTTTGCGGATGATGTTGTCGTGCTGGCTTCATCAAACCAGGACCTCCAGCATGCACTGGGACGGTTTGCAGCCGAGTGTGAAGCGGCTGGGATGAGAATCAGCACCTCCAAATCCGAGGCCATGGTTCTCAGTCGGAAAAGGGTGGTTTGCACGCTTCAGGTTGGTGGAGAGCTCCTGCCTCAAGTGGAGGAGTTCAAGTATCTTGGGGTCTTGTTCACGAGTGAGGGAAGGATGTAATGGGAGATTGTCAGGCGGATCGGTGCAGCTTCTGCAGTAATGTGGTCCCTGTACCGGTCTGTCGTGGTGAAGAAGGAGCTGAGCCGCAAGGTGAAGCTCTCGATTTACCGGTCAATCTACGTTCCTACTCTCACCTATGGTCATGAGATGTGGGTCATGACCGAAAGGACAAGATCCCGGATACAAGCGGCCGAAATGAGCTTTCTCCGCAGGGTGGCTGGGCGATCCCTTAGAGATAGGGTGAGAAGCTTGGTCACCCGGGAGGAGCTCAGAGTATAGCCGCTGCTTCTCCACATCGAGAGGGGTCAGTTGAGGTGGCTCGGGCATCTTTTCCGGATGCCTCCCGGACGCCTTCCCGGGAAGGTGTTCCGGGCATGTCCCACCAGGAGGAGACCCCGGGGAGGACCTAGGACACGCTGGAGAGACTATGTCTCCCGGCTGGCCTGGGAACGCCTCGGTGTCCCCTCGGAAGAGCTGGAGGAAGTGTCTAGGGAGAGGGAAGTCTGGGCATCCCTGCTTAGACTGCTGCCCCCGCGACCCGGTCCCGGATAAGCGGTAGAAGATGGATGGATGGATGGAAGTCTTGGGGCAGCATTTGACTACAAATTTCTGTGCTCTTGAATGTTTCTGGTCAAAGCATGATCTCCAGTCTCTGAGAGCAAGTGACTGTCTGTATGTGTGTGTGTGATTGCGCTTCATACACATTAATACAGAATATATATCCTGTATATACAGTATATATATATATATATATATATATATATATATATATATATATATATCAGGCACGGCGTTATGGGTGGGCCTGACGGGCCTAGGCCCACTCACTTTTCAACAGGCCCACCCAAAACTTTTCTTAAAAAAAAAAAAAAGTTCTAATTTTGTCAAGAACTATAAAAAATCGTCAATAAGCTCATAATTTGTGCTAAAATAGTCTAAATGTTTAGTTTTAAAAACAAATTTAAAAAGCTGGTTACGTCTATTTTGATGTTTCTGCACAAATTCAGCAGACAGTGGTTCGGGTTTGTTCCGATCAGAGCTCGTGAATATTTCTGAATATTCCGCTCCGCTCGCTCATTCCGTAGGGTCGCTCGGTCAACCCTGAATTGCCTTCTTCCTGGTTCGAAAATATGTGGAATAAGGGCTGCCTCCGATTTAAAAAAAATTCTAGTCGACTAGTAGCTGTTCATTTAAGCCATTCGTGGACAAATCGCCCCTGTATATTATTTTAATTATACTACTTAAATAGGCTATATAGCCTACACAGGATAATGAGCGTTTGTAATATCCGCACTCAAGCGCACGACCGAACGCTTAAAGCTTGCCACAAAGAACCGGTAAAAGTAATGATTATGAATGTGTCTAAAATAGCAAGGAGACATTTCATTATTTATTAATAAACTGGTGTTTTCTTTGCCGCTGCAAAGATGAAGTTGATGATGCGGACTCGCCATGAACGCCAGAGAGAAATTCACATTTCATATGGATTTCATAATCAGAGAGCCTATTTCTTTTGGTTTTGAATATTTTCGTTTAAAAGTAGACATGTCAAGCTTTCTATAATAGATAGATAGCCTATATTTCTCAAATCTGTGATGCACAAGCTGAGTTTCGGCGCCCTTCAGTTCACGTGCAATGCGATCAATGCGGCGCCTTATTACATTGTCTGCTATATATTTTCTTCTTATTTTAAATACAGGCAATTGGTTGACAAAACATTGATCAAAATTAAGATACAATTTATACAAAATGAAAATCTTTTAAAAAGAGTCTTTCTTCAAAACAAAACTCATTGAAGTGGTCAAAATCATGTCTTACATGTCATGTCTCCAGACATATTTGCGCATCTCATGATGTATCATATCTTTCTCAGCGACCAGCGCCATTGGAGGGCGCCAGCGCCTCTGACTCGCGAGTGGATGATAGCCCTGAAGACGCCTAACAATGGTATACCTTTAGTGGTAGCATACCTTTAGTTAAGTTATAGTCAAGAGTCTTCATAGCGCACTAAGAGACAACGCCAGGTATGATGCGTAATGGAGATTACAAAGCGCTCTTCTTTGGTCAGAACCATGGAGAGATAGAGAGTCTTTATTGTCCCATAGGGATAATCGTTTCCACACATCCTTTTTTTCCTTTTTCCATAGCACAGAAATATCACATATAAGAAACACATATAACGTGTAATACATATAACATATTCAAATACATATACAAACATACAGCTCATTAAGACACCCACAAAAAATTGTCAGATATAAAAACTACAAGGCAACTGAGGTTGGTGGTAGTAGTATTGATGATGGTGGTGGTTGTTGTGGTGGGGGGGTCGGTGGCAATATTACAGTTTGTTCAGCGTTGTGATGGCAGTGGGGACAAAACTTTTTTTAAAATAAGCTTTGGTCCAGGTTAGTGTTCTGTATCTGCGACCGGATGGGAGTAGTATGAAAAATTTGTTCAGGGGGTGGTCTGTATCAGCTACTATTGTGCGTGCTAGGCGTGTGATGGCTCTGTCATTCATGTCTGATAGGCTGGGTGTGGGGAGACTGATAATCTTGGAGGCAATATGTGTGATTTTAATGAGTTTGTTTTTGCAGGTGGCGGTTAGCATTGTGTAGAAACAGGTTGAACAGTACAGCAGGGTGGGTTGAATGATACTCATGTAAAGTAGGAGCAGGAGGTGTGGAGCAACAGAGAGGGCTTTCAGTTTGCGTATTACGTGTAATCTTTGTTGTGCACGTTTCTGGATGGCAGTGACATGCTCCTTGAAGTTGATTTTATTATCTATAATGAGTCCCAGGTATTTAAAACTGCTGACCTGTTCGATTGGTTGACCGTAGATGTATGTATGGTTCAGTCCAGGTGGTGATTTGGATGTGTACATGACCAACTCTTTTGTTTTGTCTGTGTTTAGTTGGAGGTAGTTGTCCTGACACCACTGTGAAAACTGTAAAATTGAATCCTGATATGCTGTAATGGAGTTATTGTTGTTGAGTAATCCAACTATGGCAATGTCATCAGCGTATTTGTAGAATGTAGTGACGGGTGATGGGCTATTACAGTCGTTAGTGTACAGGGTGTAGAGAAAAGGGCTGAGAACACAGCCCTGTGGGGCACCAGTGTTGGTGATGATGGTTGATGATGTTGTCGAACCAATTCTAACCGTTTGCGGTCTATTGCTGAGGAAGTTATGGATCCAGTGAATGAGAGGTGGGGGAATGTTGAGGTGCTGTGATTTCTTGATGAGCTGGTGGCGTTGAATTGTATTGAAAGCGGAACTGAAATCAATGAAGAGTACTGATGCAAAGTTCCCAGATGTCTGTAGATGTTGAAGAATAGGATGGAGAAGGCATGCCACTGCGTCCTCCGTACCTCGTCTGGGTCTATATGCAAATTGATGTGGGTCCAAGTGTTGTCTGACAGTTGGCAAGATGAGGTGAAGAATTAATTTTTCCAAACATTTCATGATTATAGGTGTGAGTGCAATTGGTCGATAGTGGTTAGGCTCTGAAGGGCGGGGTTTCTTTGGGATAGGTGCAATGGTTGAGGTTTTCCAGAGGGTGGGTATTGAGGCTGTCCTATATGATTCCCAGAAGATGTTATGGAAAATGGGAGAGAGCTCCATGGCACAGAGCTTAAGCACCCTTGCTGGGATGCCGTCTGGCCCTGTTGCCTTGCCAGGTTTGCACCTGGCCAGCTGCTGTCGGACATCCTCCTCTGTGAAGGGGGGGTGTGTGGGGTCTCGGCGGGGGAGGGCGCTGAGCAAGTCCTCACATGTGGTAGAGTAGTCATGGGTGTCAAACCGAGCAAAAAAGTTATTTAGGGTGTTGGCAAAGGTTAATGGGTCTGATGTTGTGATGTGGTTCTGTTTTTGTTCCTGTCCAGTTAGTTTTTTGACTCTTTGATAAGCTTGTTTTGTGTTCATGTTACTGAATTCCTGCTCCATTTTATCTTTATATTTCATTTTGGCTTTGGTGATATCATTTTTTGTCTGTCTATTGAGTAGTTTGAGAGTGACCCAGTCCTTCTGCTTGAAAGCTTTTTGTTTTTGTTTCAGAGTGAGCTTAATACGAGGGGTGATCCAGGGCTTAGAATTTGGGTATCTGGTGATGTTTTTTATTGGAATAGTTGTAGTGATACAGAACTTTATGTAGTCTGTTATTAGAGAAATCCGCTCATCCAAACTTCCCTGAAAAACATCCCAATCGGTGCAGGCGAGAGAGCCCTGCAGCTGTGCAATTGCATCCTCCGACCATTGAGTGGTGCTGTACGTTTGTGGCTTGATGCGTTTCAGTTCCGGTTTGTATTGCGGGAGAAGGAACACGACATTATGGTCAGAGAAGCCAAGTGGGGGGAAAGCCCGAGCGCTAAAGGCATCAGTTATATTACCATAACACAAGTCCAGAGTGTTCTCTTTTCTTGTGGGGACATCCACGTACTGTTGGAAGGACGGCAGTACATCGCGGAGAATGCATTTATTAAAGTCCCCTAAAATAAACGCCGGTGCCTCGGGGTACTTGGCTAGCATGGAATTAGCCACCTCGGCTAGTATCTCCGCGGCTGCCTTGATGTTAGCACTAGGAGGGATGTACGTACAGGTGACAACCACAGCAGGGAATTCCCTCGGGAGGTAAAAGGGGCGCAAGGACAGGGTCAGCATCTCCACATCTGGTGTGCATGTCTTATTATGGACTTTGATGTTCTCACACCACCTGTTGTTAATGTAAACACAGCAGCGATCGCGGATAGGTCCGTCCTATGCACCGACACTTTTTACAATGCAACAAAATATTTAAAGAGCATCAAGCTATTAAAATCTATATTATACGCACAGATAATATTAGTCAGTAATTTTTATTAGGTTAAACAGTGATTGGATAACGTTTTTAATTTAAGGTTTTTAATTTAAGGCCCACCCACAATTGGTCTGGCCCATCCAAAACTGAAATCCTGGCGCCGTGCCTGATATATATATATATATATATATATATATATATATATATATATATATATATATATATATATATATATATATATATATATATTAGAGGTGGGCATAGATAAAAAATTTTAATCTAGATTAATCTAGATTAATTTTGAAATTAATCTAGATTAATCTAGATTAAAATGGCTCATTTGAATTCTGCCGAAGGCATTCAGAATATGTGTGCTACCCAAATAATGACTATAAAAGTAGCCTAAGTCTTTGAGAACGGGTTTCTCAAGCCAGGTGGCGCATTATACCAGGGGCTCATCTCCTGTTTCCAAAATGCATCACAAACTGCTTGAGAAAGCTGTTCTACTCATAGACTGTAAAAGGTTACTTCTGTACTGTTACCGTCCGTAGGCAACATTAGGTAGGCCTATGTTATTATCAACTACTATAGGCTATCAATTAGGGATGGGCGATATGGCCTAAAATCTATATTGTGATATACATTGCAGCCTCTTGTGATAACGATATACAGTATATTATAATATATATTAGTATATTATTATATTTATTATATATATATATTATTATATATAAAACCATTTCAGAACAGGCTACACAGACCCTGCTAAACAACTGCTAAATTTATTTTTTTAAAGGGTATATGTAGTTTTGAGAACATATATTGTGCAAAACTGTAAGTATACAACATAATTTTGCAGATAAATAAAATTTAAGTACACTAGCTGCAGAGATCTTAAGTAGGTCTAATGTTTATTATAGCTTTGAGCTTATGAAACCCCAAATTTAAAGTTATAATATTGTATAACTGATGTCTTTTCAGTTAAAAAGAAACACAACAACGATTCTTAAAATCGGGCGTAGACAGAGATTATGTGTTAACGTTACACCACTAAGATATATTGGAATGAGAATAATACGCGCGCGCTGGTAGGCTATTCAGTGATATCATATTTCGTTTTGAATTTGAGGTGGTAGAACGGATTAGTCGTGTGTTAACTTACCGAACCGTTACCCCACACACTCGGATAGTTTGCTGCTGTTTGTCGGACGGCTTAAATCCGAACCAAGTCCAAATAATGGATGTTGCAGCTTTCACTTACAGCCGTGTTTACTTAAGATGACGACGAATATGCGTTGCAGCCGGGTTTACCTCGCGGCCGCGGGTAGATTGCGTCATCATAGCTTGTGTAGTAGAGCCATCTCCCAACCCAACTTGGGGAATAGATTAACGGCGATATTTTTTTTATCGCGCGATAAGAGTCTCGCGTTAACGCAGCGCGTTAACGCCGATAATGGCCCACCACTAATATATATATATATATATATATATATATATATATATATATATATATATATATATATATACACACACACACATACACACATGTACTGCATTAGATTAAACTGGGAAGGGTCATAGCACTTTTGTAGGCCTATTGTTAGTTTAACTGTAAATTGTTGTGGATAAAAGCATCTGCTAAATCACTAAATGTAGCCTAAATGTAAAATTGGCTTGACATTGTGCATTCGCACATTTAGGGACCATAAAGCATTGGCATACACAATAGCAATGTAAGATACAAGGTAATGGAGCCTTTCATAGATTTTCGTGTTTCTTTAGAAATAAATAAAGATGTTGCTGTAAAAGTGATGCCAAAATGAATGGGAGTCAATGGAATGCTAGCAGAAGGGGATGGTCTGCTAATCAATGGCGGCCCCCGGGGAATATTCGGTTTCCGGGTGATGGATTACTCCCTTGGCATAAACTATGGCTTTTTCAAAACATAAAAAAAAAATATTCCCTCACAGTACATAAAAAAAAAAAAAAAAAATCTAACTCCAGTCTTAAACCACCTGCGAAATGCAACAGATTTAAATATTCACGCAATTATTATTATTATTATTATTATTTGAAAAACAAAGCATTGGTATTCCTTTACACAGTACATTTTAAAAATCTAAATCCAGTCTTAACCTGCCAACAAAATCCACCGGATTACTGATTCTACTACTATTACTACTACTGTGATGCGGCAGCGAGCTTTAACACACATATGTGCTCTTTTTTATGTTTTTTAGAGGTTGAAATCAAATCAAATACTGCCAAAACACCCATACTACTTCTGAACAGTATTTATACTTCTTAAATATGAAATTATTGAAATACATGGTTCAGATCACTCAAAACATATATGAAAATGGAGGTGCCCTTATATGGTCAGAAAGCAAGCTTGGATGTCCATCTAGTGAAAAAGTTTGGTACTGCGCCCAAATAAAATCTTACTGCAAGCAATTTTTTTGAGATATCAACCTAAAATTTTGAACACAACTTGTTTAGATCTTTGGTTTTAATTTTCTTGCAGTTAAGGGGTTAAGTTAAACTCCTATATGTAAATAAATTGGGAGAAAATAGTTATAATATATATAATAAAATATTATATAAAATATATAATAATAAATAACAAACTCAGAGTAATAATTTGAAAGTTAAGCTTTATTCCAGTGTTAACACAGAGTCATATTACTGTAACATTAGCAAGTAGACTGAAGTATCAAGCAAGTGTGTGTGTGTGTGTGTGTGTGTGTGTGTGTGTGTGTGTGTGTGTGTGTGTGTGTGTGTGTATGTGTGTGTGTGTGTGTGTGTGTGTGTGTGTGTGTGTGTGTGTGTGTGTGTGTGTGTGTGTGTGTGTGTGTTGCTCCTGCAGCAGCATGTCTGTCCATCTTCATTCACATCTGTGGGATCATCAGATCTTAATACAGAAAACTATGATAAAAACAGAGTTACTAGTGGGCATTATTGTTGTTTTAATCAGTGTACATGCCCACAGAGACTTATTAGGGTCTTTATCCCATTCAAATTTTGCACCATAAAATCTATTGTGTTGCTATAAATCAAATGTGGATAGTAACATCATCAAAATGTTTCATAGTTTTTACCTCAGTGTTTTAATCCACCTTTCTTTCAATTTATATGTCTTATTGACCTGAAGAAAAGAGGGGAAAAAACAAAACAAAAAAATAATTCAACAGGAATGTACAGTTCCATTAAAAGTTTGTGGTCTTTTTTAAATTATTATTCAGTAATGATGCATTAAATTGATCAAAAGTGACAGTAAAGACATTCCTAATGATACAAAAGATTTTCTATTTCAAATAAATGCTGTTCTTTTGAACTTTCTATTCAGTAAAGCTGTCCGTAACTGACCCTTCATGAATTAAACCTCAACAAAAGAGGTCTATAATATCAGATTAGTTAGCAAGATGGTAAAGATGCAGCAGCAGGCAAAACCTGGTGACCTCAACTAATTCACATATGAAAGTGCACAAACACATGTACTCACATGGTGTAATGTTCAGCTTCCCATCAGAACATGTCAAGGTCACATATGGTCTGCTCCACCCAATATAATATTTACAGTAAGGATATCTCTTTTCACCATGGGGTAAATAGAACTTTTCTGGGATGGGTTCCACATTATGTCCTTCAAAAATCTCAGGTGTAATTTCGCATGGTTCTGTGAAAGATGCAAAATACAACCGATTAAACAAAAAGTTCAAAACACTTCATGATGGGAGTGATTCAAGAGAATTATTTGGAAATGAATGACTCACTTAGACATTTCGGAGGGGTCTCCCATTTCCCTTTCTCACACTTATAATATCGCTGTCGCTCATTCAGCACATAGTAAGACTGGCAAGTGTAATACACCACTGTGATCTCATTACCATCATAACCCGAGGGAATATAGTCTCCATTTTCAACATAAGGAGGTGGTGGGCAGATCTTACCTAAACAAGTAACAGTTTCAGACATATTTCAGTCCATTTTATGCAGTGTTTTATAGTGTCCCCTGAATCATTGTAACTGTTAGTGAACATGAGTTGTTTGTAATATATATGAATAAATGTTCCACTAAATTCACAATCATTCCCAGCTTTTGTTCATCATGGATCTAGTCCAGGGGTGGGCAAACTTTTTGGCTCAAGGGCCACACTGGGTTTTAAAAATTTGACAGAGGGCCGGCCCAGTAGCAGATTATGAAGCACAATCTCATGAAAGTGCGTATCTATACCACAAATTTTATTTCTTGTGCCATTTATATGCCAAAAAGGTTTTTTTTTTTCTTCTGCGTGCATGCTACACACTGTAAACCCCTTGGTTAGGATTAGGGGTGTGGAGTGCGTGCCTATTACACGCCATAAAGTGCATATCATATGCACGCGAAAACATATTATGCACTACAAATACAATTCGTGGTATTCGCACTTTCATAAGATCGGGCTCAGCAAACAGACAACGTTGTGGCAATGTCTGTGCGAAATTCAACAACTGAGAGATGACATTCTGACAATACATTTTTTATGCTATAGATATCCCCCATTTAGTATGTTATGTTTTGATGTTAATTTTTAAAGATGTTAGATAATTATAGCCTATACTTTTTAAATATTGTGTAGCTATCCTTATTATTATTTAATGGCCTAACAGTAAATTAGAAACAAAACATATGCAAGTGTACACTTAGAAGAGTAAAAATTACAGGTTACGTTAATTCAACTTTATTAAAACTGAATGGCAATTTGCACTTCCAAAAGTCATACATTTGTGGAAATAAACAAATATACAAATTTATTTTAAGAATAATAAAATTAAACATAAAAGGCAAAGGCAGATCAGAATATTTAATGAAAAAAAAAAACGGGTTCTGTACATGGCAGACAGGGGAGCGTAGTCGAAAGCCGGACGATAAAGGTCGGTAAACGGAATCGGGTTAAATTCAAGTTTTACATTATGCTTATCAGCAAAATAAAGCTGATACTTTATTTAAGAAGTTTCTATCATATCTTTTATTTTGTGAATTCTCTGAGGATTAACGTGACCATTTTTAAACCACTAATCACTCTTTCTCTTGGCTTCAAGCAGATGAGAAGACTGCTTTATGGGAAGGACAGTTTAACATTAGATTATAATCTAAAGTTTTTATTTTATTTTATTTTTTTACTAATCCGTACAAAGGTTTAAAAGTCAGTTATCATCACCAATCAAAATTACCTTCACATGTTGGTGTTTTTCCCCAAATTCCATAGTGGCAGAAAATTGTATTTTCTCCCTTCATTAATAATGATCTTCGACATTCATGTTACACTTGATCCATCTACGTACAATTCTTCAGGTTTAGATGCTATGAGTGCATTTTCAACCTTTGGAGGAATGTCACAATGCTCACCCACTAAAAAAGAAACTCCATTAAGACTGAGATTAACATTGTCGATTGATTGTCCACTATATGCTGTCGCTGCTCCTCACAAACATGCAATAAGAGTTTGAGAAGCTCACCCTCACAAACTGGTTTCTCCCATGTACCTCTGATACATGTAATGAAGCGTTGACTTGATATGAACCCTGGATCACATTCCACTTCAGCAGTTCCTCGATCATGAAGGCTTTGCTTTAGTTTTCCATGGTGAACACTGGGAAAAGCACCACATTCTTCCTCCCCTGTAAAGACAGAAAACAGGAAGCACATTTCAGTACACTATCATTCGTCTAACACCTGAGACTGACAATAATAAAACTCACGGATACACCGAGGTTCTTCAGACCAAGAGCCTTCACTGCATGTCACTGAATCCCACCAGTTCCCACCAGTGAAGGGTTTATAACCCGTGTTGCAGGTGTAAAAGATTTCTTCTTCATTGGAGGGGAGGCTGTATATCAACCCGTTTTCCACGGATAGATCAGGGCACAATCTCTGCTTTGCTGCGAGGAAAGTCGTGTTTTGAGTCGTCATTATGCAGATGTATAATGACTTGATTGGATACTGAAAAAATTCAACAGGTGTCTGCACGTTTTGCATGTTTTTACATTCTTTACAAGTGTAACTGTCATAGTACAGTAAGAGAGTGTAAACCCATGGCCTCAAGAGATGCACTAGCAATTGACACTAGAGTCTGTGGTCTTTAGAGTCCTTGATAGTGTGTCCGTCTCCCAAGCCAGAGTCCCCGGCTCGAATCCAGCAAGGAGCAGGTCAAATGGGACCAGTTACACAAGTACAATATGTAAGGGTTAATGCCCGACAAGGTGTCCATTATCAGGTATTAATGGACAACGGCGAGGCGTGAACCGTCCGACGCACAGCGGAGGATGGTTGCCTCCGTCGAAGTCCATTAATACCTGACAATGGACACCCCGAAGGGCATTAACCCGCTTATACCATGGTCACTTAAGAAAGAAAGAAATATTTAATCAATTAATAATACTTTAATGTGTTTTAGAGTAAAAATCGTGAGGATTTTTATTTATTAAGTCGAACGCACTATTTAATATCTCCCGTATACAGGCGTTGCCAAGCAACGTGGCCACAGCGACCCGACCGCAGCAGTTGATCAGTGAGTTTGAGCCACCCAATCATTTAGAACTGTCATCAGGCAAATTGACGGGACGCCTTTCCTAGGTGTACATTATCACTTTTTAATGGACACCCTGCAGCCAATCAGAATCGAGTATTCACCCAGACCATGGTATAAAATCTGATATGACCTGTCATGTAGTTCACTATCACTGTTTCACCATCAGCGTATGAAGATTTGTAAACTGGTTAAAGTTTCCATATTTAATGTTTTCTCGAAGACATTCTAAGAAGCACAAACGTCACACAACGACACATTAAATGCTGAAGTACTTGCACAACTAGTCAACACTACTACAGTTAAATGTTTTTGGGAAGTGCTTATAATATAACAATT
This sequence comes from Scardinius erythrophthalmus, assembly GCF_964197995.2. Taxonomy (NCBI): domain Eukaryota; kingdom Metazoa; phylum Chordata; class Actinopteri; order Cypriniformes; family Leuciscidae; genus Scardinius; species Scardinius erythrophthalmus. The sequence continues at coordinate 25,721,802 of NC_138234.1, forward strand.
CTGTTCAAATCAATTAAATCTAAATGAAAAAGACATTCAAATAAATAACAACAACAAAAAGAACTTGCCTTATTGGCCACAATTAAAGAAAAACAACCAAAAGACGAAGCCGAGGAGTTTCACAAGTATCTTTGTTGGTCTGTCTCTGATACTCTTGTCTGCTTGGGGATCAACAAGTTAATCATTTATCAAAGTCAAAGAGAAGGTTTTCTTACACCAGACCACTCTGTGCACAAGCAATATTTTCACTGTTCGCTTATGTTCTTCTTGAATCAAATCATAAAGTATATTGTGGTGAATTAATCTGTCGGCATTGGAAATGAGTGAGATTGAAGAAGATTCACAACACTTTCAAACTTTTAAATAAATATTTAAAATGTAGCGTATTTATTTTGTTACATTTAATTTGGACAATCATCCAATCAGAATGAAGTAAAATCTAAATTCTGATAATTTCTATAATAATAATAATGAGAATAATAATAAGTGATAATAATAAATAAAATCAATTATAATAATCATTAATGATACAGAAATCATACCAGTGCATTGTCGTATGCCTGTCCATTTAGTCTGGGAATTACAGGTGATTTGTATAGACTGCTCTGGTTCAAACCCAGGACGACATTTATATTGTATTCTTGAATTGATGTTGTAGTGTGTTCTCTGATCTCCCACAATCTCTGCATTTGGGATGTTTGGTGTTGCACACATGTTTACTGTAAAACAAAAATATCCATCATTCTAATTTGAATTCATAATTTGAATTCATAATATATACATCTGGGGATTCCCTCTCTAGGTTTGAACCCTGGTGAACATCTGTATTTTAATATGGCATCTTTCTGGTATTCTTGCATTTTCTCAACAACATCACCATTTGGTATATCTGGTGCTGTGCATGTTATCTCTGTGTGAAAAGCAAGGGAAAGAGAAATAGTTAAATTGGTGTTTTTAATAAAGCTCAGAAATCTGTGATCATTGGGCGAAGATACAAACAAACAAATAAACACATAAACAGTGTAATGAACCTTTACACTTTGGAACGGGGTGACTCCATTCGCCCGTCTCTGTGCAGTGAATGTCACTACTTCCGTCTATCTTTTTGTCATTAGATACACACTCAAAGTGAATAACATCACCATAACTTCCCTTCTCTGTAATCTCCCAATCACTTTCCAATCATAGTAACAACAAGCTACAACCCAATTTTCCTCAAAATGAGTTTATAATATAAATTGGTCTCTATGAGCCGGCGGCAGAGAGAAGAGTCTGAAGGGACCGTCTGCCTGAGCTCACAACAGGTTTAGCAAAAGAACGCAAACATCTTTGCTAGAGGACACAGAAGTTTTGCAAGGGAACGCAAACGATTTGAAAAATATTTTTTTGTCCCATCCGAATTTTTTTCCACAACCATGTCCATTTAGGGGCTCCATACATGTCATACAATACATATAAAGAGAATAAAAAGCATAAAGCACATTTACCCTGTCTTGCAAGTATACAACACTGTTGCTCCAAAAACAAACTCAGATCCTGATATAAGTCTAAAATCACCATTTGCTGTGACCCCTGGGTGACTGCATTTTATCTCTGCAGAAATCAAGTTTTACTCTGCATTGTAACATTGATTTAATAACCAAAAATGATGTGGTCATTGGTGATGTGGAATTGACCATTTTCTCACTTGCACATGGTTGATCAATGGATGTCTTCCATTGTCCTTTTTCACATTTGAATCTATACATTCCAGTAAAACCTGTCGTGCAGCTCAGCCTCACTGTTTCACCATCATCGTATAACTCTTTCACAACTGGTTCTGTGTTTTCATAGTTAATATCCTCTCACAAAAAAAAAATAAAAAATAAATAAAAAAATTACACTAAGACATTTTGTACATTAAATGCTGAAATACATGCAAAACTAGGCAACACTTTCTTAATCTACAGTTTGGGAAGTGCATTTAATATAACATTATATTCAAGTCAATAAAATCTAAATTAAAAAGTCATTCAAATAAATAACAACAACAAAAAATCACTTGCCTTGACATTGAACACAATTGAAGGAAAACAACCAAAAGACGAAGCCGAGGAGTTTTACAGGAACTCTCATTTTGATCTCAATTCACAAGTATCTTTGTTGGTCTGTCTCTGATACTCTTGTCTGCTTGGGGATCAACAAGTTAATCATTTACCAAAGTCAACGAGAGGTTTTTCTTATACCAGACCACTCTGTGCACAAGCAATATTTCATATAAGTAAAAAATAAAAATAAAATCTTATCTGATGCAGCAATTCTTATTTGCCATTTAAACACACCAAAAGAAATGTTACTTTAGAGAAGTCAAAATTCTTGAGTCATAGTTGTTCAACATAGCTGATCCTCATTATCTCACATAAAATAAAATAAAAAAAAGAGTTGGAAATGTAAAGGCTGGATGGATACTGGATTTACTGGATCTAACTTTTTATGTAAACACTGAATTGTTAAACTCAAAGGTCTTTAACTTTGTTAGCAAATGGTTGTCATGTGATTCTTGGCAAACAATTAATTCTGTTTAAAATAGGACGAAAAATGTATACAAATGTATTTTTTCCCCCAATAAATATTAAAAAAAAAAAATAGTTCTTGTGACTGTGAAATGCTGAATGTGAAAATAAATGTCAAACTAAATATTATAAGACGTTTATAAGTGAAGTTCTGAGGTTTGTGATTTTGCAACCCTGTTATCAGAATTTGAGATGTGTAAATACTAAAAACCCTGAATTGAATAGATTATTTTATAGCAATAAGCATAACATAAACGTCAAAATTAAATCGACAAAATTCACAAGATATAAAAAAGCTTGGTTTGAAGTAACTGATAAACCTATTTTTTTTATTTTTGTAGGGAATATTGTTTATTTGTTAAAATATCTTGCGTAGTTGAAGGGTTAGCTCACTGAATGCAGTCAACACTAGTGTAAAACAATTAATCATGGGTCTTGTAATTTTCACTAAAAAACTTTAAAGTGATAATTAAAAATATTGTGTATATTTTATTAAGAAAATTGTGGTTCAGTGTTGTATAAAAAATATTGAGAACATTTTACTAAGAGATACATTTTCCTAATTTTTGAAGGAAACATACACAGTTTTGAGGCTTAAATTGAGGAACTGATTAAGCTGATAAAATTAAGAAAAAAAAGCTACCTATTTATTTTAAGAGAATTTGATCAATTATGCGGTTTTAGAGACACCATTGTTAGTTCCCAGGATGCTTTGCACATGGCTGGAAATGGAGAGTACATCTTGAAATGAAGTGTTATTTTATGTGTTTTTGAGCAAAGGGAAACATCTGCTAATGTTTAAAGTTCAGTTGATTAAAAGAGGTTTTTTGTCTATTATGTTGAAGTTTTGATCAGCAGATTGTGCAGAAGAGTAGGGCTTATGGTTAGGTTGTAAATAACTGCATGATAATCTGAAGCATGTTGCTTTGTTCATTGAGCAATAACTTTGCTATAATGCTAGTGCAGGAACAAGTTTGTTTCTGTGCTGAGCAACATACAGTCTTTTAATTATACAATAGAAGTCAAATACAACTATAAAGAGGTTATTTCCATTCACTCTAAAATTATTGGATCAACTAAAAAAAAACTAAAAAAAAACCTTATATTTTTTTTACAGTGCTGTGATGTTTGTAAAATATAATGGAGAAAATAGAATGCGATTATTTGTCTTGTTCCTGTTAATTTTCCTGTTCCAAATAATGTCAAAATTTTTACCTTTTTTTCTCCGCTCAAAATAATGGATGACTGCTAAATATCTGCTTTAAGAATTCAATGGTCAATTGCACCACCAAGTGGTCCTTCTGTAGGTTAAAATTCATGATTGCATTTATTATTTTAAAATATACACCATGATTTTAATGTATATTGACTGCGACAGACAAAAAGATTGTCAGCAGTTTCATCAGAATATTAACCAACCAATCTCTGAACCCGTGGTTAAAATGTACAAAGTTATGAATAGAAGGGAGCACTAGTCATAATTATTTCCCCCACACTGTCAAATGCACTTTTTAATGTCACATATATTAACCAAGTATTTTTGTACATTTTACAATGATATCTGTATGAATTTGTAGTCAAGTGTCCCAGCTCTTAAGCACTATTTTTTAATATAATAAACGTCTGACTGTACATTATCCCACTGATTGCACGGCTACTCACCAGATAAAAATAAAATAAAATACATAGACATACAATACGAAACTTATCTGTATATTATTCTAAAGCTTCTGCAAAAAATACGAGTCCATTACAAAACAACCTTGCAACACACAAACACCACAACATGAGTACAGTATAGGGGTTGCACAGACTAGTCGACTTTTCAACTTTAATGCTCTGCTGTGACATTTTACATATTGCATTGTCATTTTGCATATTACATTTATGCAAAAACAAGGCACATGTGACCTGGATAGCTAACAAGGACACACAAGGAAGAACTAAGGCAGTGGGGAACACAGCGGACCTCTAGAGGTTCAGAGACAAACAACAGGAGGCAGGATGCTGACAAAATGAAAAGCATTTTGAGTAGAGATTTGCAGAAAACATTGAGAAAAGAGGAATGTGTGTGAAAACAAGTCAAATGTTTAAATGTCTTGAGAAATGTGTCTTTCTTTCTAGAACTGAATGAATGGTTTGGGATTTTGGGCCAACTGAATTAGTTTATTAACAATCGTGAAAACATGTTCCCTTTCAAAAGCTACACTCAATGCTGCGCTGAAGCGCTTTGGGAACAACTTTGTGTGACCAGAGGGCTGTTCCATGAAACACGATTAGAATTCAAGCCAGGCTTATTTTGGTTAGTCAGACTTATTGTTGGTGGACTCTGTTTCATAAAGCAAACTTAAAATAGTTCAAACTCAGTTACTCTGGCAACTTATGCTGGGAAACTAACCTGGTCCAGGGCAGGCTAACTTTTAAGCTAATCCTGAGTTGTTGTACCGTTCCTCTTACACTGACCTATGGAACACAATTATATTACCACTGACTCTCTCGCATACCATTATTTGACTTTATTAACAACTATCAGTCCAAAAATAAATATACAGTAGAACATCAACTTAAATAAGGCTACAATGATAAATGATACAATATAGACCTACAAATGTGTTCATTTATATTTTATATGAATTTTAAATAAGTCAAGTAATATTATTTAAATATTGAATAATACTAATATGAAATAAGTAAATAAATAAAATAAATAATTATAATTAAAAGGGGAGGGGGTTGTATAAAAATTAATGAATATAATTAATGTGATTTTATAGAATTTTTTTTTTTTTTTCAAAATTAATACTTTTGCTCTTAATTTCATGCAATCCTCTCCATAGTATACTTTAAAAACTAAATCTAAACAATAATTTAAAACCGGGGATTCTGGCTTTCTCCAAAATTGTGTTATTGATTTAAAAGCTGTAATTCACAGTATTCAAAATAAGTATAACTAATCTTTATTAAGTAGCATAGATCCTATACCCAAAATTATATTTTGTATCTTTATTAAAACATATTAATATCTTTATTATTATTATTAAAAATGTCAACAACAAAAAAATTCAGTAAAATAAATGAGTGTAATAATCTATAAGTTCACCACAACTTAGCCAACATCCTAAAGATAAATACTTAGTTAGAGGATATGTTTAATAAGAGAAGTTTAATCACCGCTTTTCTTAGCATCTTTTATGAAGCAGGCCTCTGCTGTGAATAATGTGTGTAACACATCAGCGAAAATTGACATTGAACTTGACAGCCTCAGACGGTGACGTCATCGGAATGCGTGCTCGTCAGATGTGTCACAGGTGCATCCCGAGGTTCTTTGGCCCTGTCCCAAAAGGCACGCTTCATATGAACTTTTGGTCTTGTGAACTTACAATGGCTGCGTGTGTCAGTTTGTAATTTTAGGTATCAGAAGGGTGCTCGTGAGCGCCCCCTTTGCCGAGCCCGCACTGATGCCAGCTTTAAAGCAGACTTCTTCCTGACAGTCCAATAGGCTTTACGTCATGAAAGTGCGGACTCAGAGTTAGACCGCGAGTGTTTAGGGTGCCATTTGGGACTGGGCCTTTGTCTAAAGAAAATAAGCGACATACAAGGTAAGAGGTGTGTGTGGAGGAAATGGAGGAACTGGTTGTCAGGGCAACAGTCAGCTGAGCCTCGAGCACCTGGAAGATGGACAAAGGCAGGCACTTCTACAGTGCCTCCCGGCCAAACTCTTTATGGAGACACCGGGCAGAACAGGCGAATTCCATCTGATTGTGGACTCAGAGAAACCTAATACTAAGCAGTGTTGCAAACTTGGGCCATTTGGTTTAGCCAAAATTAGCATATTGTTGCTGTTTTGTTTACTTTTTTGCACAGTTTTTATTTGTTTTTGTTTCCTCCTGCACTGTAAATATGGATTTTGTTTTGTTCAACATTTTGTACAGCACGTCGTTTCCCTTTTCCACTCCAACTGGTTGGCCTCCCTGCAGACCTATAAGTCCAATCGATTGTAAAAAAAAAATAATAATAAAAAAGATAAATAAACATTATTTATATTATTCACTCTCCTATAAATCATGATCATAATACATAATCAGCAGGAAACCCATGTTTAGTGAATTTTGAATGTGCCAAGTAGAAAATTTGTTAGGAGAACTAATCATGAAGAATGTTGTGGGTTTGTCACTATTTATTTATTTTTTCATCTAAATTATCCCTTACATAAAAAAAAGACCTATTGAGAAATGTGTCCAATCAATTGTGTAAAATGTGTAAAAAAGTGTAAAATGTTCATTATTTATTAAGCACCAATACCACTTTTTCCAGACCGAGTCCAATACCGATACCGTAACCGATACCTGTATTTTGACTGCATTTGTCATTTTTAAATGTATTGGTATAGAAACCAAAAGAATATAAATCATAGTAGGCCTAGTTTGCTTAATTGTTTCAACAAATATATATTTCCTTCACTTATTTTCATGCTTACTGCTAAAATGCATTGTATGAGCTTCTGTTACTTTCACTGTTCATTATATTGCTCTATCATACTTTATCTCTCTTTTACAGTTTTTTTCAATTGTTTAAACGCAATTTTGAAAACTGTTTTTATATATATATAATCACAATTATCCAAACACCACACTCAATTTGCATAATTCCTAGATTGTTTGCAAAATGACACACTTCAGTCAAAACATACACACTTTAGTCAAAACATATACACATATTTGTGAAATGCTATTAGTTTTCATTTAACCAACACAGTCCTCAATGATCAGACACTATTGCAGCCAGTTTCACACTGCTATGATAAATAAAAAACACATTTGTAAAAAAATAATAATTTTAGGAAATAGCATGTGCTAGATTTTTTGCAAGACATTGTTATGTAAGGGATAATTTAGATGAAAAAATAAATAAATAGTGACAAACCCACAACATTCTTCATGATTAGTTTGAGATATAGGGAGAATGTACACAAATAGGCCTACTATGAACTTACCACTTAAGCACTGCACAACACTGATGCTGCAGACTGAATATTTCAAGTATTTATTTCAATACTTACAGTATTTCTTACCATAATCAGTTACAGTAATCAACCAACAATGAAATCAATGAAACAAATCAAATCTGTAGACAAATAAAAATTACTGCATGAAGTACATACACTTTGACTCTGAAGAAAAACTACTGTAAAAGCAACAAGAATACTGTAACTATTCATCATCTCTCCGTCTGGCTGGATCAGGCCATAAGTTTTCACCCACATCACAGGCTATGTCTTCATTGGCAAGGCACCGTTGGAAGAATCGCCTCGTGTGACGAATCCACCCCTGCACAGAAGCTGCTTCGATATGATCACAGGCCTGCTCCATGGCCTGAATGAGGGGAAAACGGTCATAGGGCCGCAGGTCGTATACCTTCCACCGCCATGCTGAAAAAAACTCTTCTATTGGATTCAGGAAGGGGGAGTATGGGGGAAGGTATAAGACTTCAAATTCAGGGTGCTCATGGAACCAGTTCTGGACCAGAGCAGCCCGATGGAATGAGACATTGTCCCAAACGACAATGTACCGCATCTGGTCCACTTGGTTTAATGCTGTGACAATCTCGTGCAATTTGTCAAGAAATGCAAGGTTAAATCCAGCCTCATCCACATATATAAATTCATGTTGAATTTCTGCAGCATCCATTTGCAAGACTCTCTTAAACACAGTAGAAGACAATAGGATGCTATTCAATATCTTTTGCACAGTATTTTTTTGTGCCAGAACATTATGAGCAGTGCACAATACCACACCATAGTAAGAACAATACATACTCATTTCGCAGATGTTTCACTCTATACTATACTATCTATATATATATATATATATATACATGCAGCCTACTGTCAAATGTCACAGTTGTTACGGCCAGCTCGTTTCGACCGTACATAAAGGATACAAGTACACTGAATGACTTGCAAGTTTTTATTACTCTTCAAAATACAGATAAATTAATATAACAAAGTCTAGGGTTCAAAATCAAAGGGGAAAAATCATAATCCAAATGGGGAAGAGAAAAGGTTGGTATGGGTTGTAAATAAATAAAGGCACGCCAAAAAGTGACTTCTCCAGAGGGTGTCAATCCCCTGGACGAAGTGAAGAAGAATGGTGGAGGCCAAGGTTTTATCCTCTCCACAATCAAGTAGTGAACCGGTGTCAAGTGTGTACAATCTCCCACTCTCTCCTGAATCATAACACCACCAGCAGGCGAGGAAAGAAAGCGCAGGGTCGTAACACCTCCCTCCTCAAAAAGATTCGGCAACGAATCTAAAAACCAAAAGAAAGACAGTCAAGCACCACCCAAAATGGACACAATAAAAAGTTCTAGTGATCCAAAGAAACGTCTTCTACTCCTCTTCATTCTTCAACACCTCTGGGCCCTAGAGATGCAAAGAAAGAGAAGAACAGGCAATGCAGAGATCACGATTTTACGCTCTAGAAAGGGTGTCAGCTATAACATTATCTTTTCCTCTAATGTGTTTGATTTCTAAATGGAAAGGTTGTAAAATGAGACTCCATCGCATAAGTCGTTGATTTCGATTTCTCATCCGATTAAAAAAAAACAAAGGGTTATGGTCCGTATAGATGATAATCGGTGCAGCAATTGACCCTAGATATACCTCGAAATGCTGTACAGCCAACACTAGGGCAAGAGCTTCCTTCTCAATATTGGAATATACCTGTTGATGTCGATTAAATTTCTTAGAAAAGTTACTTACGGGATGTTGAACCCGGTTCGAATCCTCCTGCAAGAGAACAGCGCCCGCACCGCAAGCACTCGCATCAATTGCAAGACTAAAAGACTTTTCAAAATTTGGAGCTGTCAAAACAGGGGCACATGCCGGCAAAGCTTTACAATTTTCAAAAGCTTGCTGACATGTCTCAGACCACCAAAAAGGCATTTTCGGACTCAATAAATCGGTGAGAGGTGAGACTACACTGGCAAAATTCTTGCAAAAGCTCCGATAATATCCCACCATGCCGAGAAATCGGCGCAATTCACGACGAGTGGTGGGAGCTGGAAAGTTACAAATGGCTTCAACCTTAGTCTCAATGGGCTTTACACAACCATTTCCCACTACCTTACCCAAATAGGTAACGGTTGCCTTCGCAAACTCAGACTTGGCAAGATTAACGGTAAGATTAGCCTTTGCTAAACGAGAAAAGAGTTCTTTAATCTGGTTAAGATGCTCAAACCAGGAGGAACTATACAGCACAACGTCATCAAGATATGCCTCACATCCTGACATTCCATACAGTATACGGTTTACGAGTCGCTGGAAAGTCGCGGGTGCATTTCGAACTCCGAAAGGCATCACCGTATACTGCAGGAAGGCATCAGGCGTAACGAAGGCAGACAATTCCTTCGCGCGACTAGTCAAGGGCACCTGCCAATACCCCTTCAAGAGGTCGAATTTACTGACGTAACGGGCAGAGCCAACATGATCGACGCAGTCATCAACTCGAGGTAAAGGGAAACAGTCCGGCTTTGTCACAGAGTTAAGTTTTCGATAATCTGTGCAGAATCGATATGAGCCATCAGGTTTATTTACTAAAACACAAGGGGAACTCCACAAACTGAAACTAGATTCAGCCAGATTATGAGCAAGCAGATAGTTCACCTCTTGTTTCAGCAAATCTCTTTTAAAAGGATTGACTCGATAGGCGTTCTGTTTAACTGGACTTGAGGTTCCTACGTCGATATCATGTTCGATGACAGAAGTGCGACCGGGAACGTCAAGGAAAAGAGAGGGAAATGACATCACCAACTCAGTGACATCACTCCTCTCTTTCTCAGTCAAATAAGAAAGATGAGAGGACAGGTTAAGAAGAATCTCAGAGTTTTTAAGTCGCCCGTCGACCTTTTCTCGAGAAAGGAAACTCTCATCCTCATCAGCATTCTCTAAAGAATTCCCACTCGTGCTGCGAAAGAGAGGAGATGATTCTGAAAAAGAGTCACAAGAGTTTACCACATTAACAGTAACAGAACGAACAGGAGTTATATACAATTTCAACAAGTTACTGTGACAGACTTGTACTTTTTTCCTCCGGTCAGGAGTATTCAACAGATAATTATTATCGGAAAGACGTTTAGCTACACTGTAGGGGCCTGTAAATTTAGCCTGAAATGGGTTGGCAGGTAGAGGCAGCAAAGCCAATACTTGATCACCCACCTGAAACTCTCTCAGCTTAGCTTTTCTGTCAAAATGTTGTTGCATTTTTATTTGAAATTTACTCAACTTCTTTTTAGCGAGAGCTCGTGCCTCATACAACCTACGCCGGAATCCACTCACATAATCTGAAATGTTTTCAGAAGGTTTAGACGTTCGCCACTCATCAGCTAACACAGCCGTAGGTCCTCGCACTACATGTCCGAACACTAATTCATTTGGGCTAAAACCAAGACTTTCTTGGATTACCTCACGTATCGCTAATAACATCCACGGCAGACCTTCTTCCCAATCCGCATCGAGTTCCACACAATATGACCTCAAAAGGGACTTCAGGGTTTGGTGAAACCTCTCAAGAACTTCTTGACTCTGCGGATGATAGGCACTAGAAATATTGTGGTTTACTCGAAGTTGACGCAGGGCTTTGGAGAACTGTTTTGACATGAAGTTCGAACCCTGATCGGATTGAATAACTTTGGGAATTCCAAAGGTCGATATGAAATTAGTGAGGGCCTTCAAGACAGATTTAGTAGTGATGGACCTTAACGAATAAGCAGCAGGATAACGAGTAGTCTGGCACATGGTTAAAAGATATTGGTGACCAGTCTTAGACCAGGGCAAAGGACCAACACAATCAACTATCAAATGCTCGAAAGGAGTGGAAACGACAGAAATAGGCTGCAACGGAGCAACAGGCACTTTTTGATTTGGCTTACCGGTGATCTGGCATGTATGACAAGATCGAACATGTTTTGACACATCTCGTTTTACCTTAGGCCAATAGAACTGTCGCAAGACACGATCATACGTTTTACGAACTCCGGTATGACCAGCAAGTCCTTGATGAGCCAAATGCAACACAGAGTCTCTCACTGTGAAAGGAAGCACAATCTGAGTTTTAGGTTCCAGAGAAACATCTTTATGCAGGACCACTGTCCGACAAAGCAGACCATCGTCAAGAAAGTACGAAGAGGACAGAGGATCAGAACACTTCTTAGACCCGGCTACAGAAAATAAAGGTTTAAGAGTGTCAACGCTCTGTTGAGCTCTAATTAAATCCTCTCGAGAGATCTGTAACAAAGAAGTTAGAGAACAGTCATCAACATCAGAGAGATCAACATTGGTTTTCTCAGGGGTGGACAGAACCTCAGACATATCAGCAGATTAATTTTGCAGCACTGTTGAATCTTTCTAGTCAGAAGACAACGAAGGACAGGACTTCAGGTCTCTTTGCTCAAGACATTTAGACACATCAGATCCTGGCTTACCTGTATTAACAGTGTAAAAGAAGGTGTCATGCAGTGGAACTTCAACTTGGTTTTCAGACAGGGGTTTAGCCATTGATCGAGTAACTGCACAAGCTGGAAACAAATCAGGAAATTCTCTACAATTTTCAACATCAATTTTCCTAGGTATAGATGCTATTATGGGAGGAGCAGCCACACCACTCCGTCCCCAAACATTCCCACCAGCTAAATCATTTCCCAGAATAAATGTAATCCCAGGGACTGGAAGTGCAGAACGAACACCAACTACTACGTCACCAGATACAATGGCAGAGGAAAGATGGATTCGATGCAAAGGCACTTCAACAAACCCCATCTCAAAACCTCGCACTAATACATGAGTTCCAGTAGCGGTTTCAGAAGTTAAAGGCAAAATTCCTTCTAAAAGAAACGACTGCGCGGCTCCCGTATCTCGAAGAAGACGTACTGGCACCGTTTCGTTTGAACCAGGCAATGACACATTTCCCTCAGTGATAAAAGGTGTATAATCAACGGAGGAAGCTATACACTGATCAACAGATTTATCACTAGAACCATGTAAATGACGATCTTTCTCATCACGAGTGTCAACAGTGAATGGTGAAGTAGAAACTAAAGCAACAGGTTTCGACAATCTCTCTTTCTTCTTGAGAATAAGACAGTCAGATATTTTATGACCAGGCTTTTTACAATAAAAGCAAACCATGTCTCGTGAGAGTACAGGTTTACTAACATGTTCAGCAACTGTCGCCTTAATATTCCAACTCATCACAGGAGACTTCGTCTTAGGTTGAAAGCAAAACTTAGACTTACTCATATCGTTGGCTTTAAGACCGACCGAACTGAATGACCCACGATGGGTTAACACAAATTCATCAGCCATGATAGCCGCTTCAGAAAGTGTATTCACCTTGTGTTCAGTGAGATGCGTAGCTACAGCATGAGGAACACAATGTCTAAACTCCTCTAAGAGCACTAATTCTCTTAACTGCTCTTTAGTTGTAACTTTCATTGAAGTGCACCAACGATCAAATAAGTTCTCTTTTTCTCTTGCAAATTCAACATGAGTACATTCATCAGCTTTACTCAAACTCCTAAATTTTTGACGATATGCCTCAGGCACGAGTTCATATGCATGTAACACAGCAGATTTCACCACATCATACTCACCACTCTGTTCCAGTGAGAGTGCAGAATAAACTTCCTGAGCTTTACCTGTGAACACACACTGCAACAACAAAGTCCAAAAGCTTTTCGGCCATTTCATGGATAAAGCAACACGTTCAAAGTGATAGAAATATTTATCCACTTCCTTTTCAGAAAATGGCGGCACTAATCTCATATTTCTGTGAACGTCAAACACAGGTTCACCTGTATTCGCATGTTGTTGTAGACCAGGAGGCACATTCGCTTGTGAAACTTCAGCTGTCTTTGCTGCTAATTCTGAAACACTCTCTTCTCATTCCCGCTCTAACTGAAACGCTCTCTCGTCTCGTTCTCTCTCTAACTCAAGCTCCAGTCTTCGCATAGCTAACTGATAATCTCTTTCTACCGCTTGCTCTTTCATAGCGCGATCGTCACGTTCAGCACGAACTTTCGCGGCATCTAAACACAATTGCTTCTCTTGCAAAGACAATTCTGGAAATTTTGTCTCACTTTCACTTTAAACATCAGCAGGAGTAGACACAAAAGATTCACTGGGAGTAATTAACTCAGTGCTTACCTCTATAACTCCTCTATCAACAAGTGATCGCTTCAAAGTAGTCACAATAGTTTCCTTCAGCCTCTTTTCTTGAGAAGTAAGATCGACACTGAAGCGTTCGGCGATTTGCACCAGCTGCTCCTTTGTACAATTCTCAAGCAAAGCTTCTGACGGACACGCAAAGAAATCTTCGACCACCGAAGACATTTTGTTCGTATATATATACGCACAATAACACAAACGAAACTACTAATTTAGCTATCACACGTGAGACGCTGTTTACCCGAAATACAACTCCCATAAGCCACTGCTTCAAAAAGGAACTACGTCACTGTATTACGCAACCTATACTCATTCACAAAACTTCTGAAGACTTCCGACAAGTCAAAACACAGTGTAAGCGCGAGAATAAACCGCACTATACACACAAACGCAATGATTTACCTTTACTTATTTTTGTTGAATGGATTTACCATTTACAATATGAGAAAACTCCAGCTCCTAACTAAAAAAAAAACACTAATTAAATCCTACCTGGTCTTCAGAGATGTACCGGGCTCGGGGCGGCATTAAACGCTGAGCTCCGCGACAATCAGTCAGACTGAAGGCCCGGAAGCGTACCCCCTACAGAGAGTGAATCTCCACCCAGGATAACCTCCAAAAACAAGAAAGGCAAAATAGCAAAACAAAACAACAAACAGTGCTCCGTCGGAAGGATTGTATTCACAATCCAGCTGGAAACACTAACTAACCAGAGTTCTCATTTATAAAAGGTAATCATTCACAAAAACATACACACATACAACCCATACTTACCAACGTTTCCTACCCCCATAGGATCGCGGACGAGACACCCAATTTATGTTACGGCCAGCTCGTTTCGACCGTACATAAAGGATACAAGTACACTGAATGACTTGCAAGTTTTTATTACTCTTCAAAATACAGATAAATTAATATAACAAAGTCTAGGGTTCAAAATCAAAGGGGAAAAATCATAATCCAATTGGGGAAGAGAAAAGGTTGGTATGGGTTGTAAATAAATAAAGACATGCCAAAAAGTGACTTCTCCAGAGGGTGTCAATTAGTGATGCGTGGGTCTGCTTTTTTTCCAACCCGCGGGTCCCGCTTTTATGAAATTATTTGGCCCGCCCCAGCCCGTCCCAGCCCGCCCCAGCCCGCCCCGCACCACTGTATCTATTTTTACAACCCGCCCCGCCCCGCACCCGCGACCATTAAATAGACATATTAGGCATTGTAATGTAAATGAAAACAGCCTTTATTTCAGCCTGAAAGTGCTTGGAAACATCGCCAACTGGCAATAACAGACGTTTCTGAATATGAACCATAAATCAGGTCATATTAATAAGATAATGATTTAAACATTTTCAATATTTACAAAGCAGCGTTTGTATTCATCTAATTCATCATTCACCTTTTTTTCTTTAATTATGTAAAATCCCGACCTCAATTTCTCCCGCACCTCATCTTCCATCTTCACTTTTATTTCTCCGTCTTTGTTGTTGTGGCTGGCGGCGGGAGCTGCTTTGCGCGAGCTGTGTCACGTGACGCCAAAGGTTTGGGGAAATCACGCAAGTTGCATTGCTACGGCCTTATCAAAGAACCTACTAAAATATGATTAGATTGATATTCCCAAATATTTAATATAGGCTGGACATTGCATGCAACATATATGGATTTTTATTTTATTTTGTTTTTAATGACCCGCCCCAACCCGCCCCGCAAATAAAGTGACAATTTCTTTACCCGCCCCAACCCGACCCGCGGGCTACCCGCGGGTTATGAGACGACCCGTGCATCACTAGTGTCAATCCCCTGGACGAAGTGAAGAAGAATGGTGGAGGCCAAGGTTTTATCCTCTCCACAATCAAGTAGTGAACCGGTGTCAGGTGTGTACAATCTCCCACTCTCTCCTGAATCATAACACCACCAGCAGGCGAGGAAAGAAAGCGCAGGGTCGTAACACAGTAAACAATATTGATGAGTACAGCAAGCTTCAGTTTCAATGTACTGTGTGGTTAGCTTACCTGTTTTCGCGATGAAATGTCCGAATTACTGACGCAACAGTATTTCTGCTGAAATTTGGTTGAACTCTTTGTCCAGCTTCCATCAGTGTCAGTCCATGGCTGATAACATGGTCAATAAGTGTTGCACGGATTTCTTGAGTCAAATTTGGTCCTCGTCTTCTTTGTTCAGGTTCTATCAACTCTTCAAGTCCTTCTCTACCTCTTCCTCCACCTAGGCCTCTATCTCTATCTCTATCTCCTTCTCCTCTACCTCTACCTCTACCTCTACCTCTACCTCTACCTCTACCTCTACCTCTACCTCTACCTCTACCTCTACCTCTACCTCTACCTCTACCTAGGCCTAGGCCTAGGCCTCCTCTACCTAGGCCTATCTCCTTCTTCTCCTCTTCCTTCCCGGTGTCTCTTCCTGCTGCTGCCTTTTATAGCACACCTGAGTGCTGCATTTTCAAATTAGCACATGTGTGCTTTCACACCTGGTGGATGTGATTATCCAATTCGTTCATCGTTCATTGGCAATCCGGGGCTTTGTAATGCAGAGATGGCAAAAGTACTCACTTCCCGTACTCAAGTAGAAGTACAGATACTTGTGTTAAAAAATACTCTGGTAAAAGTAGAAGTACTGATTTAACTTATTTACTCAAGTAAAAGTAACAAAGTACAGGCTTGGAAATTTACTTAAAGTATAAAAGTAAAAGTAGCCTTGCGAATGATAACCATTTTTTTATGCAAAGCTTCCTGGACCACACAAATGTTACTAGAGTGCAAGCTGAGAAACTTAAGTAGATATGGAAAAAAGGTTCTTTATATGCCATTGCCTACATTTTAAATGGATGTCTGCCAATAGGCCTAAAACATCACATAGCCTATTATTATTGTGACAGAGACTGGGACTCCAGGTTAATGAGATTCTGACTGAGTAGCAAGATATGAATTAAATTGTGAATTAAATTGTGATTCTGTGAGAATTCACAGACCCATTTTCTCTTTTTTAATCTTCCCCTTAACATTTAAAGTAATCTACATGTTGGCTATTTAATGATTTTTCCGCGTGGAGAAAACCATTCAGGTGTAAGCCTGGGGACTTCCTTGAGACTGAGGGTGGTGTCCACGGACGCATCCTCCTCAGGATGGGGAGCGCTACTCGAGGGCAGACCGCTCTTTGGCCAATGGTCAAAACGGGAGAAGCTCCTTCATATAAATTGCCTCGAGATGTTAGCAGTGAGCAAAGCGCTCACACGCTTTTGTCCCCTGATAAAGAGGTACCACGTCCTAGTACGTTCAGACAACGTGTCGGTGGTATCCTACATAAATCGCCAGGGCAGCCTCAGGTCCCTGACCCTGTACAGGCTAACCAGACGCCTCCTGATATGGGCTCGCAGCAACCTGCTCTCGCTGAAAGCAGCGCACGTGCCAGGGCTCCTGAATGTAGGACAGGACAGACTATCCAGGAACCACGTTCCGACAGGAGAATGGTCTTTGCACCCACAGACAGTACAGACAACCTTGGTTCCCAGTGGTGATGCAGTTAGCAAGCACCGCCCCGTGGCCAGTGCCTCTGAGGAAGGATCTCCTTTCTCAAGCCAACGGCTCGATCTGGCATCCTCACCCAGAGCTGTGGTCCCTTCACGTGTGGACCATCAATGGGTACCCGCTGACCTCCCACAGGGAGTGTTAAACACGATCACGCAGGCCGGAGCTCCGTCTACGCGACGTCTCTACGCCTCCAAATGGTCGGTGCTTTCTGGCTGGTGCACAGCTCGTGGCGTGTCACCCCTGAATTGCGGAGTGATGGAGGTTCTCTTCTTCCTACAGGAGCTGCTGGATAAGGGCAGGTCCCCTTCCACGCTCAAAGTCTATGTGGCGGCCATAGCAGTGTTCTCTGCGACAACGCTTGGCCAGTCCATAGGAAGAAGCGATTTAGTCATTCGCTTCCTTAGAGGAGCTAAGAGACTGAATCCTCCCAGACCTCCCACAGTCCCTATATGGGACCTTTCTACGGTACTGGAAGCCATGAAATGTCATCCTTTTGAGCCCTTGCAGATTATTGATCTTAAACACCTGCCGTTCAAGACGGCGTTTCTTCTGGCTCTCGCTTCAGTGAAGCGCATTGGGGACTTACACGCGCTCTCAGTGAGCGCGACGTGCATGGAATTTGGGCCTAATGACTCTAGGATTATACTCAAACCTAAGCACGGTTATGTTCCTAAATCCCTCAATACACCGTTTAGGGCACAGGTCATTTCCCTGTCTGCCCTACCGGTCACTGAAGGAAATGAGGACGAAAGCTTCCTCTGCCCAGTCAGGGCATTAAGAGCTTATGTGTCTCGCTCGTCTGCTTTCAGACAGACGGAGCAGCTCTTTGTTTCATTCAGCGGGCGTTCGAAGGGACTATTGTGAATAGCAGTGCTGCTCTAAGCTGCCATATACGGAAGATAGTGGCTAAACCCCTCTTCTTCCAGGATTCCCTGTGAGTCCCCTAGGTGATTGTGCACTATATGAACTCCGGGCTGTCGCCCTTTGAGTCTATGGTGTCAGATCCCAGCACACACGGCGTTTTACATTAGGTTCCCCTAGCGTATTCTACGCAGTACGAGATAATCTCTCGTAAGAGAACGTACTCGGTTACTAACGTAACCTCGATTCTCTCATTGGGTATGACGTCACTCTAGGTCTCGCTCGATAGGCTCAAGCAGTTGCCAGCAGACCAGCCAATAGGCACGTGAGCTGTCTCGCCTATGCCTGTATGCTGCAGCAACGCGTTTTACATTAATACAAAATTAAGGATAATTTTTTGGCTTCAGTATTCTCGTGGAAAAGGATTTTCCCCTAGTGTATTCTACGCAGTACTCGTTCATCTCTCTAGAGAGAACCGAGGTTACGTTAGTAACCGAGTACGTTCACTTGAGATATAACTGACTTTGTTTGCAAGGATACTCACCAAGACAGGCATTTTTACATACTTGTGTGAATTCGTCCGTACAAGCTCAATTCAGTATTCGAGCGCTGTCTGACCTGACGCATTCAACAGAAGTGCTCTCTCTCTCTCTCTCTCTCTCTCTCTCTCTCTCTCTCTCTCTCTCTCTCTCTCTCTCTCTCTCTCTCTCTCTCGTCAGTTAACGTTATCAGCTCGCGCACCACAGCTATATAGGCTTTACTATATTTAATTTAATATTCCACTAATAACATACATTTACTTAATAGACAGCCTTCTTTTTTATCCCCATTCTCTGTTGTCAGTGTTTCTTTGTCTGGACACAGACACTGTCATCACATTTGTTATCAGAAATCCAGAGCAAAAATAAAGTTCAATGTATTTCTTTCCCCCGTATTTGCGCGATAGTAAAAATACTTGATTATTATTTTTCTCTTTGTTCTTACAGGCGTTTTGCAATCGTTTTTGAAAAGTTTTTTTTTCATACACATGCTCACTTAGCTGGCATTAAATAAGGTAATAGCGTTTTTTTAAAGCACATTTTAAACATAATGATTTTATCATTCATTTAGTTTTAATTGCATGACAGAGAAAATTGAATTACAAAACAGAGAAACTAAATGTAAAAGGTTTTATTTTGATTAGCTCCATTTGTTTTTTATTAGTACAGCTAATGCATCAGTGATGTTTTATTCTCCTTGTCACACACACTTAGGCAAATTCATCTCTCCATCATTACAGTATTGCATTAGGGGGATACTGCCTATTAAATATTTGCCCCTCTGACATGCAAACTCGATTCTATCCTCATGTGGTGAGAATATCTTTTCCCGTCCAGCCCATCGCAGCTCTATACCTCTTTTATCCATTTCCTCCACCGTCACTGAACAAGGCTCTGAAACAAACAACATCTCACTGTCACTGTTACAATATACATTCATTGATTCATCAGCACTACAAGACTACAAGATTACATCAAACTTAAAAAAAATTAAATACAGTCAGAAAAGCCTTACATGTCTTTGATGTATGGTTTAGTGTTCATACTTACTTAAACACTTAATATTCCCTCTCCATTCGCCTTGTTCACAGGTCATGTATTTGGAGTAGGGGTGACGCTGAACCAGTGTGTATTTATTAAAGCAGACGTATTCAACTCTCTCCCCTGAATTGTATTCAGGTTTTGTCATTACTGTTGTATCTGCAAAGTCTACTTGTGGTGGTCGCTCACATTTCCCTGAAGGCAAAGCAAAGTTATTTTTTTTTATTTTTAGACCACCACAAAAATTGGCAAATGACATCAAAGGATTAGTTCACTTTTAAAAAAACTTTTGCTGATAATTTACTCACCCCCATGTCATCCAAGATGTCCATGTCTTTCTTTCTTTCAATGGGCCCCAAACGGTTCACGGTCCAAATGACAGTTTCAGTGCAGCTTCAAAGGGCTTTAAACGATACCAGACGATGAATAAGGGTCTTATCTAGCGAAATGATCGGTCATTTAAAAAAATAAATAAAAAAGTTTAAGTTTTATAAGCACAAATGCTCGCCTTGCTCTGTTCTATGATGCGCATTCGTGACGTCACGTAATACGCAATTACGTTGAAAAGGTCGCGCTTGACGTAGGCGGAAGTACCGAGTCAGTGTTTACAAATGTGCGGAAGGAGGACCATATACACATATTCAAATGTCTTTGTGTCAGTTTATCGTTTAAAATGCCCATTTCGTGTGCGTATCCTGGGTGTTTTAATATTAAAAAGCCTAAAAGAAAATTTTCGTCAGGACAGAAAAGCTTGACCTTTTCAACGTAATTGCGTATTACGTGACGTCACGAACGCGCATCACAGAACAGAGCAAGGCGAGCATTTGTGCTTATAAAACTTAAACTTTTTTATTTATTTTTGAAATGACCGTTTCGCTAGATAAGACCCTTATTCATCGTCTGGTATCGTTTAAAGCCCTTTGAAGCTGCACTGAAACTGTCATTTGGACCTTGAACCGTTTGGGGCCCATTGCAGTCCATTATATGGAGAAATGTTTTCATCAAAAACCTTAATTTCTTTTCGACTGAAGAAAGAAAGACATGGACATCTTGGATGACATGGGGGTGAGTAAATTATCAGCAAAAGTTTTTTTTAAAAGTGAACTAATCCTTTAACCCTTGTATGGTGTTTGGGCCTGTAGGACCCGTTTTCATTTTTTATCAAAAGAAAAATTATACAATTAATTATTTATTCAACCTCAGACTCATTGGCCTTGGCTCATTTTCTGTGAAGAACATATCTCAGAACACATTTTCAATGACCACACACTGTACACCTGTTAAGTTGGAATAGGAACGGATAAAACGCAGACAGACCCGAGCAGTAGCTTAGCATTTTCTTTACTCTCTCTTCTTCACCGCTCTTACATCAATTGAACATGTAAACACATCAATGCCACCTAGTGGACATGAATATTATAGCAATGCAATAGAGAGAGGACACAACAACACCCCCCCTACACATTTATATTACACACAGGATGTTCGGGTCCACTGGTGTTCTTGTGTATGGTTTTTGAGGACACAAATGTGTATAATGACATGGGTATTACAACGTAAATATGGTTTATGAGGACATCTGTGTCCTCATTAACCAAACGACTTAAAAAAACATACTAAATGGTGTTTTTTGAAATTCAAAAAAGGCCAAAAGTTTTCTGTGATTGGTAGGTTTAGGACTAGGGTTAGTGTAGGGGGACATTAGTAAAACCATTACGCCTATGGAGAGAGTGTGTGTGTGTGTGTGTGTGTGTGTGCGTGTGTGTGTGTGTGTGTGTGCATGTGTGTGTGCGTGCATGTGAGAGAGAGATTGTGTGTAAGTGTGAGAGAGTGTGAGTGCAAAAGTGAGTTTTGTTTCTACCCCTGCCGTTCCCGCACAAGGTTGCAATTCTTAATGTGATCTAACAAAGGTAAAGGGAAAATATTTACCATATATGCTGTTTATATTGCTTGTAATTGGGATGAAGTAAACATCTGTTGAGTATTTTAGCATAAATTGTTTGATTATGTTGAATTTAAACCCCAAAAATGCAGCGGGTCCACCAGACCCACGAACACTGGCTGAATAACAAAAATATGAACACCACACAAGGGTTAATAAATCTCGATATCAGCCACAAACATAGAACATGATTTTATGTAATGAACATTATTAAAATGAAAATTTGGGGTCTTCTTTTAAATGTTTTAAAAAATGCCTTTCTGTATGGAAGAGATCTGTGGATATTTCTATAATATATTATAACCAAATCTAAATTTGTGTCTGAAGTTGCGGTTATGCATGTAAAGCTCATCGACACAGTGCTAGTGCATAGCTATGCTGATGCTAGGTTATTCTGGGTGGTTGCTAGGACATCTTCTTGGCCCAAATCAAGATGTGATTACGATGTGTCGATGAATTACATATCAAAGTTGAGCATTTACTTTAACATGAGCAATAGTGATGCTTGCAAACACCGCTAATAAAACTCAACTAAACCTGTGAACCTTACCTTATGCAAAGAAAATATATTTCCTTATATAAATGATCAATATATTAAACAATTTAACGACATATTTGAAAATGTTCAGAATAATATATTGTGCTAATATATCACCATATTGAAAAATACATAAGGAATTGCCGCTTTTCATATATCGAAAAATATGTGACAATATATTTACTAATATATCATTCCACAGCCATTGCACAGCCATTACTTTTTAAATATAGTAACATATAGAGCCCTATTTTAACGATCTAATGTATGATCTAAAGAGCTTAGTACTAAGGTACTTAATGTGTGTCCAAATCCACTTTTGCTAGTTTAACGACGGGAAAAATGGTCCGCATGCCCGGCACACATGCATATGCTATGTAAACAACGTGGCGCAGGCCATCAAAACACTTGCCTGGCGCTACATTGCGCTGGGTGTATGATAGGGCCCATAGTCTTAATGTTGTTTTGCTAATTATTGTCAACTAACCACAGGCTCTACTCTTCAGCACAATAACCCCCAAAACACATAACAGAAAACCTTTTCAATTCTAAAATAACAGAACATTAAACACTAGCAGCTCTCCCACTACATTAATATTGACCAAAACACATGGAATAACACTTCATTGTAAAATGTACTCTTAACAGTCAGAAGCAAAGCATGCTGGGAACTAGAAATCTTCTGCAACTCATTCCGTGAATGTGTGTATATATGCGTGTACATACATTCACATTTATATGGGAACATGTATGTGATATATATGTACACAATAAAGGATACAATTTTATGAAAATACATGTAATGCTATTTTTGCCTTAATTTCTAAATATGTCATATTTATCAATATGTAGCCATACATGGACATTGCATATATTGAAAAATATAAGCACTACGTACTTTCCCATATATGGAAATGTATTATGTAATATATCACATTCAATTTTGCAGTATATTCCCATATATTTATGGTCGTAAGGGTTACCTCCTACACATTTAGGAAATGGGACGTCCCATTCTCCAGTTGGCAAGCAGGTGATTTCACTCTGTCCTTGTAATTCCGATTCCTTCCTAACACATGAAAGAGTTATTGTGTCTCCAGGTCTGATTGAAACCTCAGGCCCCAGGCGTCCGTCTGATCTCATGTTTACTGGCAGGTTTGCGACACACATTACCTCTAAAGAACATAAAGATCTGATAAATCAAGCATCCTCCATGTGAACAACAGATCTATCATTGATCTATCTTTGTCCAATCCAAGGCTTTTACATTCTGTGTCCTTACCTTCACATTTAGGGAAAGGGCTGCTCCATTCTCCATTTGTCTGACAGGTGATTTCTCTCTGTCCTTTTAATTTCAGCCCTTGTCCATTGCATGAAAACCTTAACTTGTGTCCATGTTTGATGGGACCCTCAATATCAGGGGATCGCTCTATTTTTAAGTCTTCCACTGTTGTGTTTAGAGGACACGTTGCCTCTAGAGAAAGCAGACATTTGATCACATATTTATCCACACAGAAGCTTTTATACTTTGTGGCCCAGTGTTCAAGAGTAACTATGCTAATTACTTTTGCAAAAGTAGTGGTTTAGCATAACAATTACATTTTTGTCATATATTCAACAAGCAGCGTTACAGCCAAGAAAACTGAGCTAAAAATGGAGTATACATCTATCCCTAACAACCTCATGAAAAATTCAAGATCATATAATACAATATACAATATAATGCATATTCTGACTAAGGTCTGTTAGTGATACATATAAATTAATAAAACAAATGACATTTTTACACTTAATCACCATCAGTCCCAGCTGATGTTTGTCATGTATCTAGTAAATTTGTACCATTATGTAAGTAAATGTGATTTTTGATTCATTAAATTTTAAGTAACTCTCTTGTGCAGAACTTTTCACTCCATTTTCCATTTTCACAGATTCATTGTCCTTCTGGAATTTCATTGAATAGCTCAATGCACTTTTATCTCCGAATTTCTGTATTTTCATACTCGTATCTTTCTCATGTGCCAAAAAAAAAAAAAAACCAAGAAAAAAATATATGTGGCGAGAGACTGTGGAGTCAGATACATTATTTTAAATTCTCCTCATTAAAGGAGAACTCCGGTCAATTTTAACATTGAGCTAATTTTTTTGTACATTTGGAGTGCTGTCAATACAGAGAACAACGACAACAATCGGTGTTGCCTACACCGAGTTATTCTATTTTTAAAATTTGCACCCTGTTGACTTCAATGGGGCAAGTACTAAACCTGCTTTTAGCCTCTTAACATCCTTGATGTGTCATTACAAGTGCACAGAAAATGTGAGTGATTCCTTCTGAGTGAACACGAGTGGATCTGACTGCAGTAGATGTGAAAGATATGTATAAAAATGATGTTATTTAAGCCAGCGCAAATACCTGTGTTTACATCCTGTTTTTCGGTTGAAGTCCAAAGTAGTCGATTGCCGAGTTCACACGCATAGGTTTAGTACCTATGATCACGTGCTGAACTCGGCAATCGACTACTTTGGACTTCAACCGAAAAACAGGATGTAAACACAGGTATTTGCGCTGTTCACTCAGAAGGAATCACTCACATTTTCTGTGCACTTGTAATGACACATCAAGGATGTTAAGAGGCTAAAAGCAGGTTTAGTACTTGCCCCATTGAAGTCAACAGGGTGCAAATTTTAAAAATAGAATAACTCGGTGTAGGCAACACCGATTTTTGTCGTTGTTCTCTGTACTGACAGCACTCCAAATGTACAAAAAAATTAGCTCAATGTTAAAATTGACCGGAGTTCTCCTTTAATAGCTTCAGATGCATTCAGGTGTGTACATTATACTTAGTGTCCCTACTACTTTATTTAAAGAGTTGCCATCATCATTTGGTTTTGTGATTTCACTGAGGATTATTGTGACCATTTTTAAATCTCTCAATCCTTTTTCTCAGGTTAGAACTTTTTTTTTACAAGAAAGGAGTATAGCACAATGGCACTAAAACACTCATTTTATTTGAGCATATATTGGACAAAAAACTGTGTAGCTCAGGATGAATCATCCAGCATATATCAGCAAAAACTGATAATGTTTATTACAATACAGTTTTTCTGAATTGCTAAGACACTAAATCCCATTGTAAAAACTAAACTGGCAACTGCCAAAACTCTTTTATCAAATCAATCACACTGTTGTCAAAATCTTAAACACTATTCATCTGTTTAGGACACAATTTGCGAATCTGAATCGCCCATTTACCAAAACTCTAAACACATTCTCAAACACAGAACACAACTTTGCAGTGTCATACACTTGTACCCAGAATGGTGCACACAGGCTACAGAAGTTAAACACAACTAACACACTGTTCTCATCCTTTACACACTACCACTCAAAATTGAAAAAACATGTGTCCAATCAGTGCACACAATTAGAAAACGATACTTGGTTACTCACGTAACCTCGGTTCTCTCTAGAGAGGGAACGAGTATTGCGTAAGCTTGCTTACGCTGCGGGAAAAGTCTTCTTTTCTCGTGATACTGAAGCCAAAAATTATCCTTAATTTCATTTTTTGTCAACGCAGTGCAGCTGCGGCAGCTGAGCTAGAGCGGCATACTGCACGCTCATTGGCTGCCGCGCGGCAACTGCTTAAGCCTACCAGTGAGCCTGGCGTGACGTCACGCCCAATGAGGGCGCGCGTGCCCTAGCGCGTCACAGCCCGCCAGAATGGGCGGCGTCAGAGCGTATATAAGGAAGGCTCGTAGGCTATATTCTCTGTTTTCTGTCGAATGAAGCGACACGAGCTATAGGCTTTAAGCACGGCAGGGAACGCAATACTCGTTCCCTCTCTAGAGAGAACCGAGGTTACGTGAGTAACCAAGTATCGTTCTCTTACGAGAGGTTCTCTCGTATTGCGTAAGCTTGCTTACGCTGCGGGAACCCCTCGTCCACGCCGTGCGTGCCTAACAATCACATATGACACTTTATGAAAAGCATAGAGGTGAAATGACAGGTGGCCAGCAGTGCGGGCCAACACATTTTCATAAGCACACCCAGGGAACACAAGAACGGCACGGCCGGTCTATGCATACTGATACCCTGAGCGTGCAGCTCAACAGACAAGCTAATCGATAGTACAGCCTGCGCACATGAGCAGGACATGAACACGACTAGACTGACAGAAGTTTAGCCTGCAGGGCGGGAACTTCCAGGTTATAAAACCTAACAAATATAGAGGGGGACGCCCAGCCCGCCGCCATACAAATGTCATAAATGGAAATCCCACTGGACCATGCCCACGATGAGGCCATGCCTCTGGTGGAATGAGCCCGTATGCCCAACGGACATTGCAGGTCTTTTGACGCATATGCTGCTGCAATAGCGTCAACTATCCATCTGGATAGCGTCTGTTTCGAGGCGGCGCAACCCTTAGCGCGCCCTCCAAACGAAACGAAAAGCTGCTCTGAGAGCCTGAAGGCTGCAGAGCGCGTGACATAACACCTTAACGCCCTGACCGGGCAAAGGCGGTTAACACCCTCCTCACTGCCGGATGACGGCAGGGCCGATGGGGTAATGACTTGAGCCCTAAAGGGAGTACCTAACACTTTGGGGACATAACCGTGCTTCGGTTTGAGAATGGCTAACGAGTCGTTAGGTCCAAACTCGAGGCACGACGCGCTGACGGACAGCGCATGCAAATCACCCACTCGTTTGACTGAAGCCAGAGCTAGCAGAAAAACGGTTTTAAGCGTCAAGTATTTCAACTCCACAGAGTCCAAAGGCTCGAAGGGATGCACTTTTAGGGACTCTAGGACCAGAGACAGGTCCCAAATAGGGACTGACGGGGGCCGAGGAGGGTTCATCCTCCTGGCCCCGCGCAAAAAGCGGGTAATGAGTTCGTTCCTGCCCAGTGAGCGGCCGCGCGCCGAATCGGCGAACGCTGCTATGGCCGCGACGTAAACCTTGAGCGTGGAGGGGGACCTGCCCGCGTCCAACATCTCTTGGAGAAAGTTTAATACCTGTGGGACTCCACAGGACTGAGCATTAGAACCCTTTCCCACACACCATTTGCTAAACACCGACCATTTAGACGCATAGAGCCGCCTCGTCGAGGGGGCTCTGGACTGCGTGATCATGTTAATTACCCCTTCTTGCAGATCAACGAATATCCGTTGATTTCCCATGAATGCAGAGACCAGTGCTCTGGATGGGAATGCAGAATCGATCCTCGGGCTTGAGAGAGAATATCTCTCCTCACCGGAATCGGCCATGGGGCTGTGTCTGCCAGTCTCATTAGCTCGGGGAACCACGGTTGGTTTTCCCAGCGCGGAGCTATGAGGAGCACTGCGCAGTCCGCCTCCCTGATCCTCGCTAGCACTTGAGGCAGCATCGAGATCGGGGGGAACGCATACAGCGGAATGCTGGGCCAGGTCTGGGCCAGCGCGTCCTAGTGTTTTGAGAAAAACCTCTGGCACTGAGCGTTCTCGCTCGCGGCGAAGAGGTCGATCTGCGCTTTGCCGAAACGACGCCAAAGCGTTTGGACCGTCTGGCGGTGTAGAGACTATTCCCCTGGGGGAACGTTGTCCCTGGACAGTCTGTCCGGGCCGTTGTTCAGACGACCGGGTACATGAGCTGCCCTTAGGGAGCGCAGCGGGCCCTGAGCCCAGGATAGGAGGCGCTCTGTGAGAGCGCGCAGGGATCTGGATCTGATTCCGCCCTGGCGGTTCACGTAAGACACCACAGACGTGTTGTCCGAGCGAACTAGCACATGGTGTCCCCGTAGAAGCGGTAGAAAATGCTTCAGCGCTTTCTCGACCGCCAGCATCTCTAGACAGTTTATGTGAAGGCCTTTCTCCGTATTCGACCATGGGCCGCAAATCGGACTGCCCTCGTGAGTCGCTCCCCAACCCATGTTGGATGCGTCTGTCGAGACCACTTTGCGGTGTGCGATGACCCCCATCGTCACTCCCCGCTGATACCATTCGGCCGCCAGCCAGGGCTGCAGGGCTGAGACACAGCGCTGAGTCACTCTGACTGGTGCACGGCCCGAAATCCATGCTTTGCGGGGCACTTCTGACTTTAGCCAGCATTGAAGCGGGCGCATTCGAAGTAAACCCAGCTGCAGGACCGCTGCGGCTGACGCCATATGGCCCAAAAGCCTCTGAAAGATTTTCAGGGGAAAAACTTTTCCCACTTGAATGGAAGCGGCGAGGCGTCGAACACAGCGTGCGCGTCATCGCCGTCGAATCCAGATCTATACCCAGAAAAGTGATAGACTGCCCGGGGGTTAGAGAGCTCTTGTCCCAGTTCACGGAAAGACCCAGGCTTTCCAAATGACCGAGAAGCGCTTTCCTTTGAGAAACTAGTTCCTCTGTTGAGTGCGCTATAATGAGCCAATCGTCCAGATAGTTCAGAATTCGCATTCCCTTTGATCTCAGGGGTGCGAGAGCCGCATCCATGCACTTCGTGAATGTGCGGGGTGCCAGGGACAAACCGAACGGCAGGACGGTGTACTGATATACCTGACCGTCGAAGGCGAATCTCAAGAATGGCCTGTGACGGGGTATAATCTGAATCTGAAAATACGCATCTTTCAGATCGAGAGAAATGAACCAGTCCCCCGGGCGAATCTGCGCGAGGATTTGACTGGTCGTGAGCATTTTGAACGGCCGTTTCACGAGCGCTTTGTTCAAATATCTCAGATCTAATATAGGTCTGAGCGCTCCGCCCTTCTTGGGTACGAGGAAATAACAGCTGTATAAGCCTGCATCGGTAACCGGAGGGTGAACTCGTTCTATCGCCCCTTTGTGCAGCAAATTCGCTATTTCTGCGCGAAGCAGATGAGCTGCATCCGCCTTCACTTGAGTCTCGACCCAGGCGCGAAAGCGCGGGGGGCGGCGAGCGAATTGAAGCGAATAGCCCTTTATCACTGTGTTTAATACCCACTTCGACACTCCCGGAATAGCTTTCCATGCATTCACACTCATAGCTAGGGGTCGAATAGCCTCCGGGTCCCGTCCGTCGCACAGCGCGGGACAGGGAGCCTGTGGCGGTATGTGCGCGAATCGCGCAGCGGCAGTGAGGGGAGACGGGGGCTCGCTGATAGCGGCAGCCGGCTGAGTGACGCTGTGATAGAGCGTTGTGTGTGACGGCTCGCGGCGCGGAAGCGGGGCGGGCTCGTGAGTGTTTACATGAGAGTGTGCGTGCTGTGTAGCGGGCACAGGGCTCTTTATTAACACACAGCCGGTGGCGGAGTGTTCTGGTCCCCGAATGTGTGAGACAGAGCGGGCACTGTGTAGGTGTGAGCACTGGGGAGTGGGCACGTGACCTACAACTAACACTCGAGCGGCCGTAGCGCGCTTTATGTGAGTGCACTCTGTGGGGTACACAGGGGAGATTGTGCTTGTGTGTAGCAATGAACACTGGGGCGTGGGTATGTTTACTACACTCATAACACTGACGGCGTGAGCCGAATGACCAGATTTTACACTCTTTACTTGATTTATCTGGGTCGCCGTAAAAACGGCGTTTGTGGGCAGGCGAGAGAGTTGAGAAACTGGCTCGTTGGCTGCGGTGGACACTACTGCAGTAGCCTTTATCAAGGGGACTGGAAGAGGGATACAAGTTAGCTTTGACGGCGGTCCGGCCGCGGCGGGACCCAGCCGTCTTTTCCTCCCGACGAGTGCTAGGAGGACTTCGCAGGCTCGGGTTTCAGCGAAACTCTAGGCCGGGGACCCCGCGGGGGTGGCGGCCTGTGCTGGCTGGTGGAGCGGCACCTGGGTCGGCCGCGCTGGCGCTGCTGCGAAGCTGGAGGTCGAGACGGGCGCTGCGTGGAGCTGCGTGCAGGAGGCTGAGTGTTAGAGCGGCCTGCAGCGGAGCTCGAGCGGCGGGGCAGAAAGAGGTTCATGGCCTGTGACGCCTTCTGTACTTCAGAGAAGCGGTCCACGAGGCCACTCACCGCAGGGCCGAAGAGACCGGTGGGTGAGAGCGGGGCGTTGAGAAACACGGACCGCTCTTGTTCCCCCATATCGGCTAGCATTAGCCATAGGTGGCGCTCTAAGACGGTCAGCGAAGCCATGGAACGTCCGATAGCTTGGGCCGCTGTCTTCGTTGTGCGAAGGGAGAGGTCCGTCGCACTGCGCAGGTCGGTCAAGGCAGACTTATCCAGTTCTCCCTCGTCGAGCTGGCAGAGGAGGTCGGCTTGGAGAACTTGAAAGACCGCCATTGTATGCAGGGCTGAGGCGGCTTGCCCAGCGGCAGAGAAAGCGCGGCTGGCAAACGCCGAAGTAGTCCTGCAGGCCTTAGACGGGAGGGCAGTCTTTGAGCGCCATCTCGCGGATGGGGGGCAAAGATGCGCTGCGACCGCCTGTTCGACCGGTGGGATCCGGTCATACCCTTTCCCCGTGGCTCCGTCCAAGCGGGAGAGAGTTGATGAGGCCGGAGAGCGGAGTCTGGCTGAAACTGGAGCATTCCACGATTTAGCAAGCTCCTCGTGAAGCTCCGGCAGAAAAGGCGCTGGTCTGGACGCTGGAGCTTGTCGACTGGCGGGCAGAAAACATCCATCGAGCCTGTTGGGCGGGGATACTGCCGGCGGGGACCATTCAAGGCCCAGGTGCTCGACTGCCAGTGTGAGGAGGCGGAGAAGTTCGGCGTCCACACTGGCGTGAGTCCTGCTGGACGTTCTGGCAGAGGAGGCGGAGCGGACAGAACCGGACCATCCCTCGCTGTCCGACGCCATTAATGAGCACGCGTCCAGTAGCGCGTCGTCATCCGCTTCATCCCCTGAGGCAACGGCATCGAGGGCGAGAGCCGTCGGCTGCGCGTCGGTGAGCGGGGGCGGAGAAGGAGAGAGCGAGGTTCGCGGGAGAGGCTCCGGCGAGGCGCTGGCTCGAGTCTCAGGCTCCGGTGGTCGTTGAGAGCGGCGTTTCTTCTTTCGCGGCCCAACGACGGAAGGAGCAGGCTCTGTGAAAAGGGCGAGTCGAGCCCGCAGGGTCGACATCGGCAGCTCCTCACAGAAGGCGCAGCCGCCCGTGGAAAGCGCGACGGCTGTGTGGTCCCGGCCCAGGCAGAGAGCGCAGATGAGATGGCGGTCTCTGTCGCTGAGCGGAGAGTGGCATGAGCCGCACATGGTGCGAGGCATTTGCAACAACGCCTTTGCTCTTTTAGATAGTGCTGCGGAAGCAAAACACACACACAAAGAGCTTGCAATAAAAGGATATCGCCGGATAGCTGAGCTGGCACGGCAGGCTGAAGGCGGCGAAGACTCGACCGGCTTCCTCAGGCTGTCCTAAGCTGGCTCGTTAGCTGTTCCTTGCAGGACAACGGCGACGGCTTCCTCCCAGAGTTCAGCGATGCGAGTGCTTCGCTGAAAAGACAGAAATCAGAGAATATAGCCTACGAGCCTTCCTTATATACGCTCTGACGCCGTCCATTCTGGCAGGCTGTGACGCGCTAGGGCGCGCGCGCCCTCATTGGGCTTGACGTCACGCCAGGCTCACTGGTAAGCTTAAGCAGTTGCCGCGCGGCAGCCAATGAGCGTGCAGTATGCCGCTCTAGCTCAGCTGCCGCAGCTGCACTGCGTTGACAAAAAATGAAATTAAGGATAATTTTTGGCTTCAGTATCTCGAGAAAAGAAGACTTTTCCCGCAGCGTAAGCAAGCTTACGCAATACGAGAGAACCTCTCGTAAGAGAACAGTATTTAAGCCTAGTCAAATGCAAATGGCATGAGTTGATCCAACAGTGGAGCAGAACAGAGGAAGAGGTGGAGGAAGAGGAAGAGGAAGAGGAAGAGGAAGAGGAAGAGGAAGAGGAAGACGAGTCTGTGTCAGAGGTGGTGGGCGAGGACAAAGACCAAGCAGATCAATAATTTCAAATGACATTCGAGCAACTGTCATAGATCATGTTCTGGTGCATGGCATGACTATGAGGGAGGCAGGGCAACGTGTGCAACCAAACCTAAGCAGGTTCTCAGTGGCTTCTATAATCCGGACCTTCAGAGAAGAAAACAGGTAAAGTATACTTGTCTCAGAAAGGGGACAATGAGACATAACTTTTCCATGGTACTGTGTTTTGAAAA
The DNA here is from genome assembly GCF_964197995.2 of Scardinius erythrophthalmus. Classification (NCBI taxonomy): domain Eukaryota; kingdom Metazoa; phylum Chordata; class Actinopteri; order Cypriniformes; family Leuciscidae; genus Scardinius; species Scardinius erythrophthalmus. Next base: position 25,754,106 of record NC_138234.1, read on the forward strand.
CATTTACTGAATAAAATGTGTGTGTATGTGTATACTTCTAACTAAATGGGGTTCTTTTTACAGAATTCTGACATGTGACGTGGATGAAGTCCTGTGGCCTCACCCAGCAGAGAGGCGCGATCCTGAGGCAGAATAAATGCTGTAAACATGTCTTATTTATTTTTTTCTTTACATAACTTTTGTTTCTCTTTTTTGCTGCAGTTTTTTTAAAAGCTTTATTTTATTTCTTTTTGCTTAAATCTGAGTACAAGAATAAAATTATTCCCGCTATCCCACAGTGTTTTGCATTTATTTATGTAGTGTGTAATGGTTGCTAAGTTGTGTTTGCACATTAGCTGGTTTTGTGTGGTTTTTGACGGTAGTGAGTGATTTTGATTAAAGTTAAAATGGTTTTGGGTCAAATGTTTGGTTTTGCAAGAGGAGTCAGAGGTTTTGTGAATGTAGCTTGAAAATTGGGTTTTGTGTTCACAGTTTAGAGAAAAGGAGAGCAGGTTTTAAGAAATGTGTCTTAGCAATTCAGAAAAACTGTAACATATTAATCTAGTGCACATGGACTAAACTCAAATTATGATTTTACTGAGTCTTCAGAGCAAATTTATTTTGTAATTACTGTTGTCCCCACCACAAATTATCTGTGGACTTGATGTTATTCCTCTTGATTGTCAAATATCTAACAGTCTCTCTTTATTTTCACATACAAGATTGTTTTTTTTTTTTTGTACTAATCTGTAAGACGTTTTAAAAGTCAGTTATCACCACCAATCAAAACCTTACCTTCACATGTTGGTGTTTCTTCCCAAGTTCCATTGCGGCAGAAAACTGTACTCTTCCCATTCATTAAGAATGATCTTCGACATACATATGTTACACTAGATCCATGTGCATACAATTCTTCAGGTTTAGATGTTATGAATGCATATTCCACCTTTGGAGGAATGTTACAACTGACGCCCACTAAAAAAAAATTGTTAATGGTAATTCATGAAATCCAGTAAGACTGAGATTAACATTGTCAATAAATAGTGTCTATTGTCCACTATATGCTGTCGCTGCTCCTCACAAACATGCAATAAGAGTTTGAGAAGCTCACCCTCACAAACTGGTTTCTCCCATGTACCATTGATACATGTAATGAAGCTTTGACTTGATATGAACCCTGGATCACATTCCACTTCAGCAGTTCCTCGATCACGAAGGCTTTGCTTTAGTTTTCCATGGGGAACACTGGGAAAAGCACCACATTCTTCCTCACCTGTAAAGACAGAAAACATTTCACATTTCAGTCCACTATTATTAGTCTAACACCTGAGACTGACAATAATAAAACTCACGGATACACCGAGGTTCTTCAGACCAAGAGCCTTCACTGCATGTCACTAAATCCCACCAGTTCCCAGTGAAGGGTTTATAACCCGGATTACAGGAGTAAAGGATTTCTTCTTCATTGGAGGGGTGGCTGTATATCAACCCGTTTTCCACGGATAGATCACGGCACGATCTCTGCTTTGCTGCGAGGAAACAGTTTAAAAACATAAACATTCTGATCTCATATGTTTTGAGTCGTCATTATGCAGACGTATAATGATTTGATTGGATATTGAAAAAATTCAAGATAAAGGCAGTATGACTGAGAGAAATTCAAAGACAAAAACGAAAACTTCCAAGAAAGCGTAACCTCACAGAAAGGAACATTATTATCCCAGCCCTATTTCAAAACTGTGAACACAATGTTTTTACATTCTTTACAAGTGTAACTGTCGTAGGACAGTAAGAGCTGTGAGTGTAAACCTCACTCCCCTGGCCTCAAGAGATGCACTAGCAATTAACACTAGAGGCTGTGTTTAGAGTCCTTGTTAGTGTGTCCGCCTCCCATGCCGGAGTTCCCGGTTTGAATCCAGTGAAAAGCAGGTTGAATAGGACCAGTTACACAAGTACAATATACCGTATTTTCCGGACTATAAGTCGCACTTTTTTTCATAGCTTGGCTGGTCCTGCGACTTATATTCAGGTGCGACTTATATATCAAAATGAATTCAGACTGAGATGAACCAAGAGAAAACATTACCGTCTACAGCCGCGAGAGGGCGCTCTAGTTGGCGGAGTTACTCAGAAGCGACACCATATGAAGAAAATTTAATGGATTCAGTGATGTGGAATGAGATCACGGGAGCTTGGTGAACTTGTTTACTGGTAACTTGCTTGTTGGACTCCCTGGCTTATGTTAATTTAGCCTATTCCGTCTCCCAGGTATATGTTCTTTATGCTATTGTGTAACTTAGCTGAATAACTGTTAATGTGTTGCGTTAACATACCGGACACCTACTCAGCCTGTTGCTCTGTGTGCTACTGTGTAGTTAAATAACTTGCCTTTCCAGATTAAATGTCTGTTCTTGGTCTTGGATTTTGTGAAATAAATTTCTAAATAAATGCGACTTATATATGTTTTTTTCCTCTTCATGACGCATTTTTTGACTGATGCGACTGATGCGACTTATACTCCGGAGCGACTTATAGTCCAGAAAATACGGTAATCTGATATGACCTGTCATGCAGTTCACTATCACTGTTTCACCATCAGCATATGATGATTTTTAAACTGGTTCTAAGTTTCCATATTTAATGTTTTCTCGAAGACATCCTGAGAAGCACAAACATCACAACTGTGTATATTAAATGCTTAAAGGCACAATATGTAACTTTTTTGCTTTAAAAATAGCAAAAATCACTATATCTATGTTATATATATTTTTTTTTAGTTGTGTACTTACATTTTCCCGACTGTTTCCAACAACTTTCAAACCAGGAGAAATTTGTTATTTAATTCGAGAAACATCCCGTTTCTTTATTTCTGTTTTGTCGCCGTCAATGGCGTCATATCCGCGTTGTCCCTGGTTTCCGCTCGTGCTGCCATAGCAACCAGAGCCCTCTGATATTAACCAAAGCGACTGACGCGGACAACTTTGTAGTTTGCAATGTCTATTTGCGCGCTGTTGTTGTTTCGTTCAAACATTATGAACCATGGCAAGCAGACTTTGGATAAAAAAGGAGAACTAAAACGAGAATCAATATCAGCGCGGTGTTTTCGAGATGCCTAGAGCTCCCATCAGGGGCGTCACTAGGCCCTTTTTAGGGGGGCTTCAGCCCCCCTAAACTTCTGCCCAGCCCCCCTAAAAAATATTTGATTAATACATTTTTGATCGCTTCAGTCCCCTTTAAAAAAACTCATTTGAAACGGCGGCAAACTGCTTCAAGTTCCGGCTCCTCCCCTTATCTGAGTCTGCTTGGATTTAGCGCATTTTCAATCTGCAGGGGCGCCGAGCAGAGCGAACATCAGAGAGTACGAGGTGTGTCGTGAGTGCATTTATTGATAGATTGCTATGATATTACATCTGCATCGGTGCAGTTCTTTGTCATAAATGCATTGCAGTTTACATAATGTAATGTTACTGGAGCATTGGGAGCAACACGGGACGGTTTCTTATCCAATACCATACGTTTCGCTGCGTAGGCTACACCTTCAGCCCTTATCAGTGTGATAGTTGTTTTTTATTCCTACAAAAATGAAGCGATTAACACCCATGAAAACATACTTTAGAAAACGATCATGATTTATTTTAATTTACTTTTTAAACTTTAAAACATATTATTTTGTATTTCGGCATTACATTATGCTGCCATGCACAGAAATGATTAAAGACACACATCATTGTCTGAAAGCACTAGATGGCCCAGAGAGAGAAACATCATGTGGAGTTATTTTGTTTTGTATTAATAAATATAGTTTTGTATTAAGTAATAATGAATCAGGAGAATTGTACCATGATACATATATTAGAGTAAGAGTAGAGTAAAGGGATTTGTGATTTTCTTTTAAGTACTTTATTTATAGAAGTGGAAAATTGATAATTCATGTTGCTATTTAGAACAGAATATAGAACAGATTAATCATATTGCCAATAGACAGTTACATTAATACATGTTTAGCTGGTTAGTTGAATGATTTGAAATTAAATAGATTTTCACGGGGTGACTTGATGAATAACCAACCGTATTGTTGATTTATAAAGGCTAAAAAGCTTAAAAAATAAAATAATTTATATTTCATTGTAGATGGACTTAGTTACCTAGCTTTCCTGGTAGCTTTGTCTGAGAAAATGATTCATAAATCAACCTATCAGTTGACCCTATGTTTACTTTCTTCACTGACAGACAAAAATTAAAAGCCTATATCAGTCAAAGCTCAGCTTTAGGAGAGGAAAAGATAAAAACAAAGAGAAAAAGAGTGTGATGCTGATGAGGAGAGAAAAATAAACAGCTGCCCGCACATGGTTTTAAAGCTATTGTCATCCAATTTTTTTGGCCTTCAAAACATCTTAAAATGCACATATGTAGATCAGAGAAATCAAAATTTTCTCGGGGGAGCATGCCCCCGAACCCCCCTAAATACCTCACATTCGGGACCTCAGCGATTTTAAAACCCTGCCATATGCATGTTACTGGATGAATGAATGAGACTAGTTAATAATGAGCATTAGACCATAAACAAATTATTATTTTTTTTTTTTTACATCATACCCTCATTGGGGGCTGAGCCCCCCTAAAATGAAAATCCTAGAATCGCCCCTGGCTCCCATAGACAGTATATAAACGAGAGCTCCACGTCCGAGACTTCGACCGCTCCTACATCTACTTTATTAAACAGGTAAGCACATTTACATAAAACTAATCAATGTTTTATAGTTCAACAATGATAAAATGTCAGAATATGATCTGTATGTTATTCTAATGTTGATCTAGCTTACTGCTAGTCTCATACAGACAGTCTAACACATACATTTCAACACATTCAAATGCAGTTTAGTGTGATAGTGTAATGTTAGACCAAGTGAAACAGCACTGCTGTCCTCACAAGTTTAATTTGTCTAATAAACTGACCTGTGAGAAGTAATTCTGCGTGTAGTTCGGTAGAATGAAATGTCCATATTCCTTTTATATCCGCGGGACTCGCGTCGCGTGTGGAGCTGATACCTGTCTCTTAGCAATCCCAAACTGCTTCATATCACAGTCATGATAAAAGCATCAATGTATTCAGTCATCCATAAACATTATTAGATCGGTCGGCTTGACGCTGACGACAAGATCCATAATTCTTAGCAAATGTTGCGTCATCAAACTACGCCTTTGTTATTGTAAATAGGTTAGCGACCCCTAGTGGAGAAAAATCCCATACTGTCCGTTTAAGTACTTGCACAACTAGTAAACACTCTCTAGAGATACAGTTAAATGTTTTGGGAAGTGCATTTAATATAACAATTATTTTCAAATCAATTAAATATAAATGAAAAAGACATTTAAATAAATAACAACAACAAAAAGAACTTGCTTTATTGGCTACAATTAAAGAAAAACAACCAAAAGACGAAGTCGAGGAGTTTCACAAGTATCTTTGTTGGTCTGTCTCTGATACTCTTGTCTGCTTGGGGATCAGCAAGTTAATAATCATAAAGTATATTGTGGTGAATTAATCTGTCAGGCATTGGAAATGAGTGAGATTGAAGAAGATTCACAACACTTTCAAACTTTTAAACAAATATTTAAAATATAGCGTCTTTATTTTGTTACATTTAATTTGGAGAATCATCCAATCAGAATGAAGTAAAATCAAAATTCTGATCATTTCTATAATAATAATGAGAATAATAATAAGTGATAGTAATAATAAATAAAATCAATTATAATAATCATTAATGATACAAAAATGTTGTATGCCTGTCCATTCAGTCTGGGAATTACAGGTGATTTGTACAGACTGCTCTGGTTCAAACCAAGCGGCAACCTCCCCGCCTCTCTCTTGAAACCAACACGGAAGTGAGTTAAACTGCAATTCGTTGACTGGCCGCTTGAGGCTGATGTCAAAAGTGAGTCAAATCTGTATCTCCCCCATGTTAAAATGCCAAATTTTACAGCAGAAAAAAACGTGTTTACAGCCTGGTGTCTGTATGTTTTTTTTGGTCTATAGGCTACAGCTAATTTTGCCCTTCATGACAACTGTGAGGGGGGTGAATTTTTTTATAACTCATCCGTTTAGTTGATTAATATTTAAAGTTCTGCATAATTAAGGGTGTGTCCACTTTTGAGTGACAGGTGGATTCCCGCTGATGTCAATGCTAGCCGTTTGTCTGCTGTTAGCCGCGTCACTTCACCTCAGCAAATTTTAGCTGCTGAACTTGCCATCTCTGCAGTGTTTGTGCTTTTTTCGGGATTATTTCATATAATTTAATACACCCATTACTTAGCCCACGGCTTCGGATTCCGTCGTTGTCGTCGAGTATCGTTCGAGAGAACAACCAGCGCTGTATTCAGTTGTTTTCCTCTGTGAACATGCACTAATGGATGTCTGACAATTTCGTTGCTTTTTGGAGTTTTCAGATTTAAAAAAGGTATATTGATATAAAGGCTCGTTCATTCTGCTCTCACGGAACAGATAGATTATAATATGCTTATGTACCGTCAGATGAAATCCTGCAGGTGTCGGCGCTTTCTCCGTCCATGCAATAAATCCTTGAATGAACTTCATAGTTAATATATCTATGGTTTAACCCATTTGAGAGGCGGCCGAAATCAGAATTTAAAATGGACTGAATAAGCTCTCTACGAACTTGACGAGCGATGCCGCGCTGACGGAGACTATAAAGAGTGACTGACATGTAACTGTTATGCACATAAATCACTGTCACACACACTCTCTCAGAGTAATAGTTATTGCATAATACATTTTCAACTAGCAGAATAGTACAGAATCACGATACACAGTCTCACTTGTAGCCATGTCTTTTAACTATTATAATATTTCGAAGGGCAAAAACAGGAACTTTTAATTGGCTTTTCATCATCAACTGTCAATTTAGCGCGAGGCCCTGTGAAGTCGCAGACTTGGTACTTTCCATAGGGTACTTTCAGTAGCATATAGCATTAGCAGCTACCTCCCAAGCCTGAGCTAACTCGATCACGTCGAGGGGTGAGCGTGGTTTCAGCTCCTCAGCTCCACACCATAGACTGTAAAAAATAGCTCCACACACGCCCCGCCTCTTTGCCCATTTTCTGTTATCCGGGAGTGACGCAAGGTGACGCGAGGCCAAGATGGCGACGGCCGGCTCCGCCCACTTTAGGCTTCAAAAATGCTCTTCAGAAACCTACGGGTGACGTCACGGACACTACGTCCATATTTTTTTACAGTCTATGGTTCAAACCCAGGACGACATTTATATTGTATTCTTGAATAGATGTCGTAGTGTGTTCTCTGATCTCCCACAATCTCCGCATTTGGGATGTTTGGTGTTGCACACATTTTTACTGTAAAACAAAAATATCCATCATTCTAATTTGAATTCATAATATATGCACATCTGGGGATTTCCTCTCTAGACTTGAACCCTGGTGAACATCTGTATTTTAATATTTAATATCTTTCTGGTATTCTTGCATTTTCTCAACAACATAACCAATTGGTATATCTGGTGCTGTGCATGTTATCTCTGTGTGAAAAGCAAGGGAAAGAGAAATAGTTAAATATGTGTTTTGAATAAAGCTCAGAAATCTGTGATCATTGGGCGAAGATACAAACAAACAAATAAACAGTGTAATAACCCTTTTTGCACTTTGGAACAGAGTGACTCCATTCGCCCGTCTCTGTGCAGTGAATGTCACTACTTCCGTCTATCTTTTTGTCATTAGATACACACTCAAAGTGAATAACATCACCATAACCTCCCTCTTCTGTTCCCAATCACTTTCCAATCATAGTAACAACAAGCTACAACCCAGTTTTCCTCAAAACGAGTTTATAATATAAATTGGTCTCTATGAGCCGGGGGCAGAGAGAAGAGTCTGAAGGGACCGTCTGCCTGAGCTCACAACAGGTTTAGCAAAAGAACGCAAACATCTTTGTTAGAGGACAAAGAAGTTCTGCAAGGGAACGCAAACGATTTGAAAAATATTTTTTTTCTCCCATCTGAATTTTTTTCCACCACCATGTCCATTTAGGGGCTCCATACATTTCATCCAATACATATAAAGAGAATAAAAAGCAAAAAGCACATTTACCCTTTCTTGCAAGTATACAACACTGTTGATCCAAAAACAAACCCTGTTAAGACTAAAATCACCATTTGCTGTGACCCCTGGTTTTACTGGTTTGCTGTGACAAACGTTTTACTCTGCATTGTAACATTGATTTAATAACAAATAATGATGTGGTCATTGGTGATGTGGAATTGACCATTTTCACACTTGCACATGGTTGATCAATGGATGTCTTCCATTTTCCTTTTTCACATTTTAATCTATACATTCCAGTAAAACCTGTCGCGCAGCTCAGCTTCACTGTTTCACCATCATCGTATAACTCTTTCACAACTGGTTCTGTGTTTTTATAGTTAATATCTGCTATACGACATTCTGAGAAACACAAACAAATGTTACACTAAGACATTTTGTACATTAAATGCTGAAGCACATGCAAAACTAGGCAACACTTTCTAAATCTACAGTTTGGGAAGTGCATATAATATAACATGTATATTCAAGTCAATAAAATCTAAATTAAAAAGACATTCAAATAAATAACAACAACAAAAAATCACTTGCCTTGACTTTGGGCAAAATTTAAGGAAAACAACCAAAAGACGAAGCCGAGGAATTTTACAGGAACTCTCATTTTGATCTCAATTCACAAGTATCTTTGTTGGTCTGTCTCTGATACTCTTGTCTGCTTGGGGATCAACAAGTTAATCATTCACCAAAGTCAAAGAGAGGTTTTTCTTATACCAGACCACTCTGTACACAAGCAATATTTCATACATGAAGCAAAGGTTCCAACATGCCATGTTTACCTCTGAACTCTTAAATTCTGTTAATGTTTTTCATGTTCTTTGTGAATCAAATCATGAAGTACATTATGTGGTGAATGAATATGTCCCATAAAGCATAATGAGTGAGATCGAAGAAGATTTACAACAATTTTGAAGAAGAGTTAGAGCCTTAAAGTATTCGACTGACTGTGCTTAAACTGTTTTTGTCTCTTATGACCTAGATGATCCTCCTTATCTCACATAAATCTTAAAAAGAGTTGGAAATGTAAAGGCTGGATGCAGTGTTGCCAGATTGGGCGGTTTTGCATTTGATTGTGCGGGTAAAAAAATTGGTTTGGGCGGGTGGACAAAATCTGGGCGGGTTTGGGATCAGTTTGGCGGTTTTCAAAAAAATGATAGGCTAATTATTTAACACAACCCAAGTGTGCATGTACTCCATCCAATCAGTCATTGTAATGTAACTAAACACACCCACTGCATACTCGGCTGTGTTGGTGATGTTGACAGTTGACGGCTTGACGCCAACGTCACGAGTCACAACTCACGAGCCAATCGAGTGATAGCAGCAGTCAGGACTCAGTCAGCAGCACTCAGGCAGCGGGAAATACAAATTAAAAAGATGTCGAAGTGGGCAAAATATAAAAAAACGCACCGGAAGGAGTGGTAGAGTGATTCGGACCTAAAGCCATGGATAACGCAGTCTAAATCGTATGATAGCAAAGCTCACTGCAAATTCTGCAACACTGACATAAGGGCTCACTTTAAGGATTTGAAGGACCATGCCGAAACCAAGAAGCACAAGATGCGGTGCCTGCCCACAATTAAGGCTTTCACAGTGAGTAAAGCTAGTTTAAGTAACTCGGCGTCCATTTGTGATGACCAGAAGCGTCGTGAACTGCGGATAGTAACATACGTTGCTTGCCACACATCAGTTAATGCCGTGGACGACTTATCGGACATACTGAAGGATGAGATCGGAGCATTCCAGATGCACAGGACCAAATGTACGGCTGTCATTAAGTCAGTTCTTGCGCCATATTTTAGAGAACAACTTCGACAGGACATTGGTGACTCGCCTTACTCTCTTTACTTGGACGAAACAACCGACATTACCGTAAACAAGTTACTTTGCGTATGTGTAAAATATCGTTCTAAGACACTCAATCGGTTTGTGAGCACTTACCTGGGACTTGTCGAACTTTTGGACGCTGATGCTAATGGGATTGTGGATGCTATCATCAGCTTTCTGCAAGCTAATGCACTGGATGTAGCGAACATGGTTGGCATAGCAACAGATGGAGCAAGCGTAATGGTGGGGAGACATCATTCCGTGTATACGCTGTTCAAACAGAAACAGCCTAACTTACAACTAATCAAATGTGTATGCCATTCCCTGGACATTGTAGCTCACAAGGCAATGCAGCAGCTCCCTAGCAATATTGACTACATGATCAGGGAGACTTACAACTGGTTTGCACATTCATCTAAGCGTCAGAATGACTACCGAACTCTTTATGAGATGGTTAACAGTGGAGGATGTCCTTTGAAAATGCTTTCTCCAAGTTCCACCCGCTGGTTAGTGACAGCAGATTGCATTGACAGAATCCTTGATCAAGAAGATGCACTTACTTTACATTTCAGTGTTGCAGCAAGCTCTGAACACTGCTATGCAGCGCGGCTTCTGAGTGAAATGTACAAAGACAAGACCAACAGCATTTACCTGCATTTTCTCCATCCTGTCAACAAGTGTTTTCAGTTAGAGACCGCTGATAGCCTTTTAGTTTTGGCTGTACATGTCAACACTGAGACGTATAATCAAGCCGAGCGTTTTATGTATGAATAACGAACAACAACTCATGGACTTAGACCTAAAATCTGCCAGTATATACCTCTCACCTAAAGATGCTGACCTGGGGACCACATTCAGTCAGAAGTTGGAGGCGAGCACTCTGTCACCTGAGAAAAAGCAGGTGGTCTTAACACGCTGTGTAGACCTCTTAAAAGAACTCCTGGCCCAGTATCAAATGCGTTTGCCTGCATCCTTGGAGTTGCTGTGGAAGCTTGAACTCCTGTGTCTCGCGTCTGTTGTGTCAAATAAATCATCCTTCCGAGAGCTGCCTAAGGAATTCTTTTCAGGCTCACTAGATTTACTTGAGACTCAGTGGAGAAATGTTGCCTCAGCAGGGTTCGCACCTAATTTAACCATTGATGCGTTTTGGTTAGAGACTCTTTTCAAGATGCTGCAGGAAACCACTGATTTCATGATTTAGCACTAGGTGCAATTAAAATCCTCACTCTCCCCATATCCAACGCTCCGGTTGAAAGAGCATTTTTGCAAGTCACGCTGCTTAAAGATGTCACTAGAAATAGAATGGGATTGCCGCTCCTTTCTGGTTTAATGGATGTGCGCTCAGGGCTGGCACGGAATGGATGGACATCGGCTACATTCCGTCCTCCCCAACAACAAAAGTTTGATGCATCCATGTACTAGACAGCTCAGCCAGACTGTAAATAGTTCTAAAACGTTGCATTCAGATGTTCAGCTGTGTTCTTCAGCATCCTGTCAAGTTACAACCGACAGCCTGTTACTAAAGGTAAGATATCTCGCTCTCTCTTTCACACACACACATTCACCCGTTTATCAGGAGTAAAATGTAGTAGTACTAATGGAAATAATTAAAATATATAATATAATTTAAATACATATATAATTTATTAAATATAACAAAATAAACTGGGTATTTAAATTATCGCAAAACATTTTAAATCTACCCTGTGAAAGTGCATTGTGTGTAGTCGAAGAGCATAGATGTGAACTGTTTTTTTTGTCATTAGGTTGTGTATCAAATAGCACGATGCTGACAGACAAATCACACGACTCGATCCGTGCAGCTGTTTAACTTGCGTCAGAACTAGAACTGAGCTCGTTCCAAACCATTATTATTGTCACCACAAGGGGGCAGGCTTTAACATAAAAACTATGATACCCACCCACATATTGCAGGTTGTGTTGTCATTTTGTTATTGTGGTTGACTGTTGCTGCTGGTGTTTGTCGTTTGTAGCTATGGTACAGTAATCGTGGCAGTTAAAATAACTAAATATTGATCAAATATTTTGGGCGGTTTTGTGTGCGTTTGGGCGGGTTTTGGACAGGTTTTGGGCTGGAAACTATCAGCTCTATCTGGCAACACTGGCTGGATGTCATTACTGGATCTAACTTTTTATGTAAACACTGAATTGTTAAACTCAAAGGTCTGTAACTTTGTTTGCAAATGGTTGTCGCTATTCTTGGCAAACAATTAATTATGTTCAAAATAGGACATGAAAAATTTATATAAATGTATTTTTTTCCCCAATAAATATTGAAAAAAGAGTTCTTGTGACTGTGAAATGCTGACTGCAGGGCTGGACTGGTAATCTGGCATACCGGGCAAATGCCCGGTGGGCCGACGTGCTTTTTGGGCCGATACATCTCATACTTTTTTTTTTTTAAACGGCCCATAAAACTCGTACATCGGCGGCCCTTTCGTTTTGTTTTGTTTAATTGACGGCGCTGGGTTAGTGCCGGTGTAATGCATTGGTCAAAAAAAAAGGAAGCGTTCGTTTTTTTCCCACTGACAGACCGGCCCATGAAACGCGTAGATCAGCGGCCCATTGGTTGTTTCCTTGATTGACACTGGGCTGGCCCAATCACAGCTTTAAAAACCTCCCCCTTTGGGCTTTGAGTGAGCGTGCAGTGTCAAGTGTGTATCTGTCAAAATAGTCTTAGGAATGGAGAAGAAACGCAAGGAATGTGCAGAGAAATAGCGTGTAATAGAAATAGCAGACGCTGTAAAATGTGTCAAAATATATATGTTTTCTGCAGCAGCAGGACCTTCATCAGCTCCAGTGGCTGATGAGGAGGATAGTGAGGAGGTGAGAGAGATGAGAAAGTGTCGAGTCCGCGCGCGGTAAGCAGAACTACTTTCAAAACACTTTGGCTATGAGTGTAGGAACCCATTACCCAGTTACGCATTATTTCCACATCTGCATAGTTGACGATTACAGAAATTTACTAGAAGTTTAATGAGACGCGTTTTTATCATAGACTGTAAAAAATATGGACAAAGCGTCTGTGACGTCACCCATAGACTTTCTGAAGAACGGGTTTGAAGCCGTTTATGGGGGGTATGGGCGGCGCCATCTTGGAAAATCTTGGGAAATGCTAACCCCGCCCACCTTCTAACGCAGCGCGCGTCACTCAGCTCGCTCTGCTACTCCGGTTATATTTCAGGCAATGAACTATTTTTTTACAGTCTATGGCAACGAAATATGTTATAAAACACCATACTAACTCGTTTCGTTTTCATTTAAAGAAATCTTAAACATTATAGCCACACAAATGTGGTTCAGGCAACGCATATTGATTATATTCAACTGCACATAACGTTTGCCTATTTATGAAAAACAAAACAAAATATAACACAAATCTGCCTCTTTTCATTTTAAATATAATATAAAAATATTAAACATTTTATGGTCCAGGCAATATGTGCATTTGTATTAAACAACAGATTTTGCAGTAAACAACATTACATATCATCTTTGTTGTATTAAAATGACAAAACTCAACCCAGTCTCTTTTTGTTAAATTTCAGTTTTATCAATGTTAGCCATTATAAAAGTATAAGTAAAAGGTATAAGAAGCTATACAAATAAAGCAAACAATTCAATCAAACATACAAAGTCAGCGCGAGTTTAACCATACATCGGTAAAGTTAAATAAATAGCTTATAAAGTTATTAAACTTCCCCTCAGCCAAAACGATTGCCCAGGGAAAAAAATATAACGTTAGATTCACGAGACCAAAAATCGCCCATTAGATATACACAAGATGAATTATATCTCATGTTTAACCACTACAGAGACGCCAGAGTCCGCGGCATTGGCGGCAAACCTTAGAACGTCAAGCCGATGAAAGACCGTTCCAGGCGGGGTACATCGCGCCGAGCACCCGGTCATCGCTGGATCAACTGGATAAAATTTTCATAAATCTTTAAATAAACCACAGATTTGAGCTTTAAACAACTACATTCTCGCCTGAAAAACTCTTAAAACTACATTTCATGATACAGAAACAGTAGTATTATATGTCAACTGTATTAAAAAATGGCGCTTCTTATGTTGTCATTCTCCGTGGCGCTGCCTTGTTAGCTGTCAATCAAGCTGTCAATCAAAGTTAACCACGCCCTTATTGTCATACATTTTATATCTAAATACGATCTAAACTAATGAGTTAGAAAAAAATTCACTACCCTCGCCGTTGTCAGGCACTCGGAACCTATCGAAAAATACAATAAAAGTCCATGGGACCAACCTGTAATGACATGAATTTATGCTGTGAAAACGGACATTTTAACATGAGGGCTATGGACATTTGCTCCCTTTTGGGACCTTCCCCTAGCGGATTTTCGATGTATTGCAGTTTTTCGCACTTCCGGGTAGGCTTCATTTCTCAGATCAGAATGTTGCCGCTTGGTTTTTATCCATGTTTTCCGCCAAAATAAAAGCTTGATGCAGTTTCCGTCAAAATAAAAGATCTCTTTCAAGTTTAGAAATTAGTACAAAACAAATTATGAAAGTTTTCTTTATTTTTTAGTGCATTTGTTTTACAATATATGGCTATTAGGCTACTGTCATGAGGTTAATATTATAACTATTATTATGTAGTAGTGTAATATAGACAGACACTGTTACTAAAAGAGGTTTGATTTTTTTTCTTTATTATATTTGCACACTGAATTTGGGTTGGAGCTTTTAATTTTAAACCCTCGAACTGCACCAGATTGATGAATTTAACATTAAAATGCACAAAATTGTCTTAGGGGGAGCATGCCCCCAAACCCCCCTGAAAGACTTAGGTCCACCCACCACAGTTTTACCAAAATTCCTGTGAAAAACACTGGTATTGCTATGCCAATGCAGCGTATAGCTTGTTTTTGGATGCATCACTATAGTTCAATTGTATAAATAAATTACAATTTTGTACTTATTTCATCTGTTAACTCTCACTCGTTTATACTCACTCATTACATGGCATTAGTGGTTTTACTGAACAAACACATATTCAAGGGCGTGCGCATGCAAAGATGGGTGGTGTGGTGTTTATGATCATATATAGTGGGCCAGTCTGGGCCAAAATGCCAGGGCCGATTTTCGGTCCCAGTCCAGCCCTGGCTGACTGTGAAGATAAATGTCAAACTAAATATTATAAGAAGTTTATAAGTTAAGTTCTGAGGTTTGTGATTTTGCGATTTTTGTGTAAATACTAAAAACCCTGAATTGAATAGATTATTTTATAGCAATAAGCATAACATAAACGTCAAAATTAAATCGACAAAATTCACAAGATAAAAAAGCTTGGTTTGTAGTAACTGATAAACCTATTTTTATTTTTGTAGAATATTGTTTATTTGTTAAATATTGTTTATTTGTTAAAATATCTTGCGTAGTTGAAGGGTTAGCTCACTGAATGCAGTCAACACTAGTGTAAAACAATTAATCATGGGTTGTAATTTTCATTAAAAAACTTTAAAGAGATAATTAAAAATATTGTGTATATTTTTTAAAGAAAACTGTGGTTCAGTGTTGTATAAAAAATATTGAGATACATTTCACAAAGAGATACATTTTCCTAATTTTTTAAGGGAACATACACAGTTTTGAGGCTTAAATTGAGGAACCGATTAAGCTGATAAAATTAAGAAAAAAAGGCTACCTATTTATTTTAAGAGAATTTATTCAACCAATTATGTGGTTTTAGAGACACCATTGTTAGTTCCCACTTCCCAGGATGCTTTGCACATGGCTGGAAATGAAGAGTACATGTTGAAATGAAGTGTTATTTTATGTGTTTTTGAGCAAAGGGAAACATCTGTTAATGTTTAATGTTCAGTTGTTTAAAAGAGTTTTTTTGTCTATTATGTTGAAGTTTTGATCAGCAGATTGTGCAGAAGAGTAGGGCTTATGGTTAGGTTGTGAATAACTGCATGTATTGATAATCTGAAGCATGTTGCTTTGTTCATTGAGCAATAACTTTGCTATAATGCTAGTGCAGGAACAAGTTTGTTTCTGTGCTGAGCAACATACAGTCTTTTAATTATACAATAGAAGTCAAAGACAAATATAAACAGGTTATTTCCATTCACTCTAATTCACACACTTGAGCATCAACTTTAAATATAATATATATATATATATATATATATAGACTAAATAATTTAGGGGATTTTACATTATTTATTCAGGTAAATTCCATGAATGAAATCAAGCCTTAACTACTCAAAAATATCATGTGAAATGTTACCAAAAGGAAATAGCAATAATGTCACAGGTCGGGGTGGAGCGCCAGCGGACCGCCCACCCCTTCCCTTGCGTGCCGCCCCTGAGGAGCCGGCCGAGGACACGAAGGAAATGGCGGACACAGAATTCAAAATAAATATACTCTTTATTAAATAATAAAAACAATGTTAAAAGTCTCTTCAGTTCAAGTTATCTCTTCATGTATCTCTTCGCGTTTCTCAGCACCTTCGGACAGAGAGAGGAATGGACATAATCCACAGCTTCCGCATTCTCTTCAGCGTTCTCTTCGCGTTTCTCAGCACCTTCGGACAGAGAGAGGAATGGACATAATCCACAGCTTCCGCATTCTCTTCAGCGTTCTCTTCGCGTTTCTCAGCACAGCATTAGCAGGCTCTTCACTGGACTCAGACAGAGGGAGGAATAGACACGTGTAACTCACAGCATTAGCAGGCTCTTCCAGCATTAGCAGGCTCTTCAAGCATTAGCCGGCTCTTCACTGGACTCAGACAGAGAGAGGAATAGACACGTGTAACTCACAGCATTAGCAGGCTCTTCACTGGACTCAGACAGAGGGAGGAACAGACACGTGTAACTCACAGCATTAGCAGGCTCTTCACTGGACTCAGACAGAGGGAGGAACAGACACGTGTAACTCACAGCATTAGCAGGCTCTTCACTGGACTCAGACAGAGGGAGGAACAGACACGTGTAACTCACAGCATTAGCAGGCTCTTCCAGCATTAGCAGGCTCTTCACTGGACTCAGACAGAGAGAGGAATAGACACGTGTAACTCACAGCATTAGCAGGCTCTTCCAGCATTAGCAGGCTCTTCACTGGACTCAGACAGGGGGAGGAATAGACACGTGTAACTCACAGCATTAGCCGGCTCTTCACTGGACTCAGACAGAGGGAGGAACAGACACGTGTAACTCACAGCATTAGCAGGCTCTTCCAGCATTAGCAGGCTCTTCACTGGACTCAGACAGGGGGAGGAATAGACACGTGTAACTCACAGCATTAGCCGGCTCTTCACTGGACTCAGACAGAGAGAGGAATAGACACGTGTAACTCACAGCATTAGCAGGCTCTTCCAGCATTAGCAGGCTCTTCACTGGACTCAGACAGGGGGAGGAATAGACACGTGTAACTCACAGCATTAGCAGGCTCTTCACTGGACTCAGACAGAGAGAGGAATAGACACGTGTAACTCACAGCATTAGCAGGCTCTTCCAGCATTAGCAGGCTCTTCACTGGACTCAGACAGGGGGAGGAATAGACACGTGTAACTCACAGCATTAGCAGGCTCTTCACTGGACTCAGACAGAGAGAGGAATAGACACGTGTAACTCACAGCATTAGCAGGCTCTTCACTGGACTCAGACAGGGGGAGGAATAGACACGTGTAACTCACAGCATTAGCAGGCTCTTCACTGGACTCAGACAGAGGGAGGAACAGACACGTGTAACTCACAGCATTAGCAGGCTCTTCACTGGACTCAGACAGAGGGAGGAACAGACAGCTGTGATTGCGAGTGAACAGCAGAAACAATTCCCACACTCACATTTCCACCACACACTGTAAGGTTTCACTCGTGCTCATTTCCACAATAAAACTGCAACTCAACAGACCCACAGTGTACCAAGGCCTCCGCCCGCATTCCAGCTGAAGTTCTCTCTGGCTCTCTCATCTGTCTCTCTCTCTCATCTGTCTCTCTCTCTCATCTGTCTCTCTCTCTCTCTCTCTCTCTCTCTCTCTCTCTCTCTCTCTCTCTCTCTCTCTCTCTCTCTCTCTCTCTCTCTCTCTCTCTCTCTCTCTCTCTCTCTCTCTCTCTCTCTCTCTCTCTCTCTCTCTCTCTCTCTCTCTCTCTCTCTCTCTCTCTCTCTCTCTCTCTCTCTCTCTCTCTCTCTCTCTCTCTCTCTCTCTCTCTCTCTCTCTCTCTCTCTCTCTCTCTCTCTCTCTCTCTCTCTCTCTCTCTCTCTCTCTCTCTCGCGGCCTCCCGCCGCGACCGCGGCCGCTCACGTGCTGCGCGCCTCACCTCTCATCCCCCTTGTGTGTTTTATCCTCTCAAAAAGCGGGAGTGGCCTCAATCAGACGCTCAGAGTGAAGTCCCTACACCTGTCACCAATCTGCCGTTTAGTTGTCATGACGACAAACACTCATACAGATCTGGAGCTGTTTGTCACCCCGTGACAATAACATTTTTTTTTTACAGCGCTGTGATGTTTGTAAAATAAAATGGAGAAAATATTTTTTTTTTTATTTGTCTTGTTCCTGTTAATTTTCCTGTTCCAAATAATGTCACAATTTTTACCTTTTTTTCTCCGCTCAAAATAATGGATGACTGCTAAATATCTGCTTTAAGAATTCAATGATCAATTGCACCACCAAGTGGTCCTTCTGTAAAGTTAAAATTCATGATTGCATTTATTATTTTAAAATATTCACCATGATTTTAATGTATATTGATTGCGACAGACAAAAAGATTGTCAGCAGTTTCATCAGAATATTAACCAACCAATCTCTTAACCCGTGGTTAATATGTAAAAAGTTATGAATAGAAGGGAGCACTATTCATAATTATTTCCCCCACACTGTCAAATGCACTTTTTAATGTCATGTAACAACAATGACTTATGTTAGGGAATTAATTAGCTCAAATTAGCCTTAATGTGAATATGCATATGTTGCTTACATGAATTAAAGAATTACCAAATAGGGAATTGGTCAAAACCTCGGCTTATATCAGCGGTTACACAATTACTTGTAGTACTCCCTGATATAGACGGGTAGAATATGTTCAATTTGGGGAAATTGTAGGTATAAGTTGAAGAATGTTCATTTATTGTACGAACTGTATGTCCAGCACACAAAAGGTACAATATCTGAACGGAAATCTCACGTCTTTAACACTGATAGACAATTTCTTTTCTGTGGCCACAAGAAAATAACTTATCTTAGTGTTTTAGACCATTTGAGATTTCTTTCAATAGCAAAATTTATCGTAGAGCGTTAAGAGGTAAAGATCTGCACTACTCAGGGACTCAGTATTGAAACAAACAGGCAAACTTAATTCAAATGATTTAACAAAGTTTATTCAAACGAGCTACTGGTTACATATACTAATTTTAAATCACACAGGAGTAAATATGCATAAACAAAACAATATACGATCGCAAATAAGGAATATAACAAAATAAACGTAAGATCAAAGGTTAGAGTAGGGGAAGAAAAGGGAGAATATAAGAGAGAGAGAGAGAGAGAGAGAGAGAGAGAGAGAGAGAGAGAGAGAGAGAGAGAGAGAGAATTTTAAGAAAAGGTTTTGTGTGTGTACACTGAGAGTGTGGTAAGGAGAGGTGTGTGTGTGTGTGTGTGTGTGTAGGAGCACGCCTTTAGCAGCACGTGGCCGTGTGTTTATGTCTAGGAAACACGTGGAGAGGTGGACGTGTATGGGTGTGTGTAGGTGCAGATGTGTGCGTCAAAGAGTGTGTAAGTGTGAGTGAAGAGAAATGAGAGATAGGTAGAACAGTTCAGTCATTCACCTGAAACCCCAACAGACACAGTAATATTAGACACTTTAAACAGCACTTCAGATTGGAAATTAAGGTCTACGTTACGTCTGAGTTGTAGATCGGCCCTCTTTGTGTGGTCTCGTCTGTGTTGGACGGAAGCAGAGTCACGTGATTACAGCGTCTAGTTGCTATAGCGACTTGAAGCGAGCGGAACTCAGCAAAAGGATCTTTAGCTTTAAGTTGGTATCTTGGGTTGGTTGAAGGAGACTATCAAAACTGAAGTAAGGTAGTTTGAAGAAAATAAAACTTGGAAGAAAAATGAAAATAAACGAGAACGAAGCTTCCAAGGATGGAAGAAGGCGTGTCGTCTCTCTCTCTCTGGCGATGTGCCCTGAGATCAGAGAAGCGCGGCACTTTGAAGGGGTTAAGCCCAGCCTCTTTAGGTGCATGACCCAATCGCCTGGAAGGGCGATTGTGACTACCTCCTGACGTTTTGCGGAGGCTCACGCCCCTTCTTAATAGTTATGGAGAAGCTAAACTTGTTCCTATCGTTAATAACACTGGATTTAATAAAATAATGCGTCTTCGGAGATTTTGGGTTAAAGATTCCACACCGTTGGGATTTATGGAGCACAATGATACCACGAATGGTATCTTTATGACATAGTCACCCCTGGATACATGATTTTGCGCGATTATAGTCACATCAAATGGATTACAAATCAATAAACTATATAGGCATAATATTTGGGACAAGGGATCATGCATACATCAAGAGAATACATTTTAAACATTTCACAAGATGATTTTGATTCACACGTGGTAGGATCTGTGTGTGTTTCTGTGTGTGTGTGCTGGAAGAGTCACTGAAGGTTCATCCTGCTGCGTTGAACTTTGTCCCCAAGCACGGGATGAGAGTCTATGTGTGTGCGCTTTTCTGGTCTTGATGAGATTATCAGTTTAGCACATCTGGTTAGACAGAGCTCTTTGTTTTCTGAGCGTGTTAAATGAGTGTCTAAATGTAAATAAATGTCAGAGAGAGGATCCTTGGGGTTCTCTCGAGATTGCTCTTATTGGTCAGCGGATGTTCGCCAAGCCATAATTCCGAGGTCAGCAGTAAGGAATCTCTGTTTTCAGATTAGGCAGTTAATGATTTGCGCCATTTATCGGCGCCGTTGGGTCTGGTATCCAGGAAGGCAGAATCTTGAGGCAATAGAGGTGTTTGTGGATTAGGACACCAGTGATTTAATTAGGTCTCAGAGCAGAAGACAGGCTAATTTCAGTACATTAACATATAGAGAGATAGAGCTGGTGATCTGACCATCTGCTGTGTGTTACAGTCACATATTAACCAAGTATTTTTGTACATTTTACAATGATATGTATGTCCCAGCTCTTAAGCACCATTTTTTAATATAATAAACGTCTGACTGTACATTATCCCACTGATTGCACGGCTACTCACCAGATACAAATAAAATAAAATATGTAGACATCAAATATTAAACTTATCTGTATATTATTCTAAAGCTTCTGCAAAAAATACGAGTCCATTACAAGACAACCTTGCAACACGACGAACACCACACCATGAGTACAGTATAGGGGTTGCACAGACTAGACCTTTCAACTTTAATGCTCTGCTGTGACATTTTACATATTGCATTGTCATTTTGCATATTACATTTATACAAAAACAAGGCACAAGTGACCTGGATAACACTAACAAGGACAGACAAGGAAGAACTAAGGCAGTGGGGAACACAGCGGACCTCTAAAGGTCCGGAGACAAACAACAGGAGGCAGGATGCTGACAAAATGAAAAGTTTTTTGAGTAGATTTTTGCAGAAAACATTGAGAAAAGAGGAATGTGTGTGAAAACAAGTGAAATGTTCAAATGTCTTGAGAAATGTGTCTTTGTTTCTAGAACTGAATGAATGGTTTGGGATTTTGGGATTTTTATTAACAATCGTGAAAAACTGAAACCTAACCAACTTGTTCCCTTTCAAAAGCTACACTCAATGCTGCGCTGAAGAGCTTTGGGAACAACTTTGTGTGACCAGAGGGCTGTTCCATGAAACAAGATTAGAATTCAAGCCAGGCTTATTTTGGTTAGTCAGACTTATTGTTGGTGGACTCTGTTTCATAAAGCAAACTTAAAATAGTTCAAACTCAGTTACTCTGGCAACTTATGCTGGGAAACTAACCTGGTCCAGGGCAGGCTAACTTTTAGGCTAAGCCTGAGTTGGTACACTGTTCCTCTAACACTGACCGACAAGAACACAATGATATTACCACTGACTCTCTCGCATACCATTATTTGACTTTATTAACTATCAGTCCAAAAATAAATATACAGTATACAGAGCATCAACTTAAATAAGGCTACAAAGATAAATGATACAATATAGACCTACAAACGTGTTCAATTATATTTTATATGAAATTTTTTATATACACTCACCTAAAGGATTATTAGGAACACCTGTTCAATTTCTCATTAATGCAATTATCTAATCAACCAATCACATGGCAGTTGCTTCAATGCATTTAGGGGTGTGTCCTGGTCAAGACAATCTCCTGAACTCCAAACTGAATGTCAGAATGGGAAAGAAAGGTGATTTAAGCAATTTTGAGCATGGCATGGTTGTTGGTGCCAGACGGGCCGGTCTGAGTATTTCACAATCTGCTCAGTTACTGGGATTTTCACGCACAACCATTTCTAGGGTTTACAAAGAATGGTGTGAAAAGGGAAAAACATCCAGTATGCGGTAGTCCTGTGGGCGAAAATGCCTTGTTGATGCTAGAGGTCAGAGGAGAATGAGCCGACTGATTCAAGCTGATAGAAGAGCAACTTTGACTGAAATAACCACTCGTTACAACCGAGGTATGCAGCAAAGCATTTGTGAAGCCACAACACGCACAACCTTGAGGCGGATGGGCTACAACAGCAGAATACCCCACCGGGTACCACTCATCTCCACTACAAATAGGAAAAAGAGGCTACAATTTGCACAAGCTCACCAAAATTGGACAGTTGAAGACTGGAAAAATGTTGCCTGGTCTGATGAGTCTCGATTTCTGTTGAGACATTCAGATGGTAGAGTCAGAATTTGGCGTAAACAGAATGAAAACATGGATCCATCATGCCTTGTTACCACTGTGCAGGCTGGTGGTGGTGGTGTAAGGGTGTGGGGGATGTTTTCTTGGCACACTTTAGGCCCCTTAGTGCCAATTGGGCATCGTTTAAATGCCACGGCCTACCTGAGCATTGTTTCTGACCATGTCCATCCCTTTATGACCACCATGTACCCATCCTCTGATGGCTACTTCCAGCAGGATAATGCACAATGTCACAAAGCTCGAATCATTTCAAATTGGTTTCTTGAACATGACAATGAGTTCACTTTACTAAAATGGCCCCCACAGTCACCAGATCTCAACCCAATTCGCCTTATTCACCTGGCGGCCATTTTGAAAACTCGAACGCCGTTGAGGGGTACACAAACCCGGAAGTTTGACTCCGACGCATACGATCTTCTATGGAAGATTCAGCAGCTCCAGACATATAATAAAACTAACCTTAAAATTACGACCAGGATGCCTTCTGATGTGTATTATCCATTGTCGAGGCTATAGCACGTTAGTTGGCTAGAAAAAAAGAGCTATAGAGAGTATTTTGCTAAATATGTGTAGGCCTACTATATTACATATTTATTATATTTGTACTTATATCATTAAATAAAGTTGTTATTATAATAAAAAAACGCATTATATTTAATTTGAGTTATTTTAACCTTAAATAATACTGCCAGCTGATATGTCTCTCTGTATGTTTACAGCATTAGGGGAGTTGTTTTTTTCTTTAGAAAATGTAATGCCTATCTTGAATACCTAATATTTATCCAAATGAGTCAATATTAAATCAAATCACACTAATTGAATTGAATGGAAATAATAAAAAAGCGTAGCTTACCAGAAATTGTAGGCTACCATGTAAACATTGTAACATGTTGTCACTAAACCTAATAAAATTCAGTTTAGTTACTAAAAATGTTTTGACAATCCCAACACACTTATTGTAATGCAATATATTTTTTTTACATTGGGGAACACAGCCGTGAGGCGCCATTGCACTGAGATAAATCGCGTTGTGAGAACTCCCGGAAGTGGTCAGTGTACCCCTCAGGCTCGGTGGAACGTTCGAGGTGAATAAGGCGAATAGAGCATCTTTGGGATGTGGTGGAATGGGAGCTTCGTGCCCTGGATGTGCATCCCACAAATCTCCATCAACTGTAAGATGCTATCCTATCAATATGGGCCAACATTTCTAAAGAATGCTTTCAGCACCTTGTTGAATCAATGCCACATAGAATTAAGGCAGTTCTGAAGGCGAAAGGGGGTCAAACACAGTATTAGTATGGTGTTCCTAATAATCCTTTAGGTGAGTGTGTATATATATATATATATATATATATATATATATATATATATATATATATATATATATATATATATATATATATATGTCACATTCACCGTCTTCTTCCTCATCTGTGTGTGCACTACACTTCCCATCATCCTCCTTGGCACACCTGCACTCATTCAGCCATCATCATCACCTGCACTCCCTCGTTAACAAGCCCTATATATACAGCACTCTCCCTTCACTCTTCGTCTGGTCTCGTCTATACACGTTAATACAAGACACACAAGCTGTGTCCCAATGTTGAAGGCTGCATCCTTTGAAGGACGCAGACTTCAAGGATGCAGCCTATGCGTCCTCTGAAGGACGCACCATGTAGCCTTCCTAGGATTTCCTAATTGTGCAACCAGGTGTTCCCGATCACCGCTCCTGGCGCCAAGCAACGGTACGAGAGGACAGCTGCCATCCTGATCATTCATTTTGATAACCGAGTAAACAGCAATGGAGCCAGAATTGGCTATTGTCATTTTTATGGTTTATATTTTACTGGAGGACATGGTGAGGATTTTTTAGCCCCGGCGCTGCCGGATCATGTATTTTCAGTTTAGCCCTGTTTGAATACAAAACCCAGTTGAATATAAAAAGTCCAGTATTTCTCGCGCTCGTCATCTGCAGCTGTCACAGTTGCCAGGCGACAAGAACAATCCTTCGTAGGCTAGACGGATCCGAGCGCGTCAGCTGCACCCTTTGAAATGGGACGCTGCTGTAGTTAGCAAAAAATTGTTAATATTGTGACAATAAGCCTTCATTTTGTTACTTTCATTTTCGGAACTGCATATTTCGTTAAGTATTCACTTACAAATGTGAAGTAACAAGTAACCTACTGAAGTACTTTTTTCCCTCTCATCACAATATGATTAAACTACACAAAAGTATATAATGTAACAACCAGATATTACTGTATATTGAAAATATACAGAAGTAAAATGCAACATAGCCTACGCAGTAATGCAGTAGTAGCCTAATATAAATGCAGTAGTTATTAAAAGTACTTTTTTCAGAAAGCCGTCGATTGAATCAGCCCTGCAAACCTGTTGGTAGACAACTTAGTGGATAGTGGAAATATGCACTCAAACGCTCTGGAGACCATCCCAGATGATGTCCCACCAGCAAGAGGCCTTACCAGGGGCAGCCCATCCCGGTCCAGCAGTTCAGCTCAATAGAGTCTACATCATTTTTTTCTTATTTTATGTATTGTAAAATTAAATGTTTATGTTGACTTTGATATGTTTAACGTATTTTGTAAATAGTTGGAAAAAGTACTTTAATGTAGCCTATAGAACAAATGACTTTCATTTACCAATTTTATTTGAAAAAATAAAAAGGTATAGAATTTGTTTCATGCAGAAAGTATTACTGTCATTACAAAAATAAACAATGTCCAGAACAATTCATTCTCTTTTATTTACACAATTAAAGTTGCATAAAAATAAATGTACATAATTTTTATTTTAAAAAATAAAAGTGAAAAAAGTTCAACAAGAATATGTAGAAAATGTATATATTTTTCAATCATTCTCTCAAGAAGAGAAAACAGCCTGTCCATCCTCTCCCTTCTTTCCTGTGCTCTCCTCGCCTCTGCCTCCCTCTGTAGTCGCATTTCTTCTCCGATCAAGTCCAAAAACCCGTCCTGTCTCGCCGCCTTCGTGCTGGTGCTGGTGCTCCTGCTGGTGCTACTGGTGGGGCTGGTGCTGCTGCCCCTGGCTCCTCCTCACCGTGGGTACCCACTACTGAACTCGGCCCTGGTGTGTCCTCAGGGATTGAGGCGATGAGGACAGGGGGGTTGGTGCAATGCCTCTGTCCCAACACCTCATCCATGAGGACAAACCAGGGCCAAGTTTCAGCAGTGGGTTTCCCACTCACACCCTCACCTGTCCCAGGACACTTGCAATCCTAAGGGCAGAGCAAATGAACCATGGCTTGTTAACAACAACAGGACAATACATTTTTAGCAAAGATGTGTGTATTACTTTTCATATATATATATATATATAATATATATATATATATATATATATATATACCCATTTTTTCCTGAATTGTTCTAAAAAAAAGCAGAAAAGGGTACTTAACACAGAGGAGCAATCTTAAATGCATTGTTAACACTGAAAAATATGACACATCAAGACACGCATACAAAATACTTAAGAAATCATATTTCTGTATACTAAAATTTGGTTAAAACCACATAGCTTGCATGACAGCACTACAAAAACACATAAAAGTGAAATCCCATTGCCTTATCTACTGCTTTTCTTATTGTTTTGGGCTTTATTGGGTGAGTGATATTTTTTTATAATACACAAGTGCAAATATTACAAATAGGTCGTTAAACTAATAACGTTATTACCACAGTTTTTTGCCTAAAACTACCTGATAAATGTAGCCACGCAATGGTGACGAAGGAGTTAAGTTTATAAGAAACTTTAACTCTGGTTCCCTTTCAAGGGAACTCCCGTTGCGTCGAGAATGACGCTATGGGGAACGCTTTGCGTGATGACGTCTTGAAGCACATGTAAAATCAGTCCAATGGTGTGGCGGAACGTCAGAGGCGGGTGACGTCACGTACCAGGAAGCTATAAAAGCCGGCCCGAAACAGAAAACGAAAGCTTTCTGAGTCTTCAGTTGCGCTCTGTGTTGAATCTGTCCGTTTATTTGGTGTTGTCTGTCTATATATCTATATATATATTATTCAGTATGGCGAGCAAGCAGCAGTTTAGAGTGTGTGTCCATCCCTGCCCGCGTTATTTAACGGGAGGTGACACACACACTCTTTGTGTTGTTTGTTTGGGAGAGGAGCATGCCCAGTCAGCACTCGAGGGTGGTGACTGTGTGCATTGCTGTGCGCTTCCATTGCGGACGCTCCGATCCCGTTTGGCTCGGTTCAATCCCGACCACGTTCCCCAGGGCTCGGGTCCCGCCGCGGCTGAGGCTCGGCGGCGATCTCAGACCTGGGGTTCGCAAATGGATCTGTCAGTGGATGTTGAGACGGGCTCTGCCTTATCTCAGCCTCTTACTGACAGATCCAGTGCCTCTCATCAGGGTGTGGAAGCACGCGCGGCGGTTTCTTCCCCCCCGATGGAGGCACCAGTACTGCAACTTTCCAGCTCTGAGGAGTTGGATGTTGTGAGTATTGATGCTGAGTCTGAGGATTCGCCACCTCAGTCTCATGCGTTTGAAGAATTGCTTGATGTTATTACTAGAGCTGTTGACAGACTTTCAATTGAGTGGCCAGAGGATAGGCAGGACGTTCGTTCGAAAAGTAAGCTCGACGAACGCTTCCTGCCATCTCGTGCGCAGCCCCAGCGCAGGAGCCTGCCGTTTTTCCCCGATCTCCACACCGAGGTGTCGAGATCGTGGGGGAAACCAGTGTCTTACAGAGTTTATACACCACAAACATCACACTACTCCTCAATATATAAATATAAAGAGTATGGTTATGGGGAGATGCCGAAGGTGGAAGAGACGCTTGCGGGCTATCTCTCTCCAGCAACGGCATCTTCCCTGAAGGCTCCTACACTCCCCTCTAAGCCAGTTAAAGTAACATTTTCCCTGGTTCATAAATCATATGCAGCCGCTGGTCAAGCCGCAGCGTGTCTGCATACGATGTCAATCATGCAAGCATATCAGGCTGAATTATTGGGGGATTTAGAGGAGGGCGGGGGGATTGGTCCTGACACGGTGGCCGAACTACGCAGAGCCACAGATCTGTCTCTCAGGGCCACCAAGGAGACCGCTAAATCTATCGGGCGGTCTATGGCAGCCCTGGTGGCCACTGAGAGGCATCTGTGGCTCAATCTAAGTGATATCAAGGATAAAGAAAAGCATGTCCTCTTAGATGCTCCGGTCTCCACTGTTGGTTTGTTTGGCGATGCAGTTAACGTTGAAGTAGCAAAATCACAAGAAGCCGCTAAGCAAGCAGCTGCTCTCCAAAAACTTCTTCCCCGCCGTTCTTTCTATGAGGCTGCTGAGCGGGAGCAGCCTCACTCCTCTAAAAAGAGCGCTGATCATCGTGCCACTCAGAAACAGAGTGTGTCCTCCCGTGCTCCCCCACAAAAATCTCGGGGACACGGAGGGCGCGCTCAAACCCAGCAGTCTTCGAGGGGTAGAGCGGATCTGCGGACCGTTATTACCGCCAAGAAGGCTGCTGGGAAGAAATCCTGATGTCCGAGGGCTCAGGACATATGAGGGTAGTCCCCCCCGAAGCAGAGCGGTTAACACCTCTTTTTACGGTGCCCGTCTCTCTTCGGTACCCTCAGGGGACCGTTCTGCCAACCCTGCCGCCTCAGGTGTTACAGGGCGCAGCGGTCTCCGGCGAGCACATATCTCAAGGACCACCCGGAAACGTAGTGGCCTCGGGATGCCCGCCCCCTCCGAGGAGGGTGTTAGAGCAGTCTGTTCGGTCGCTCCCTGCCGGTGCGCCGTTACAGGGCGTCGAATTGACTGCTCAACAACAACAAAATCCAGAAACCAGTCTCGAGAGGCTGGTTCCTCTAGTAGAATCTTTGACAGCGTGGAAGCTACTGCCAAATGTTTCTCGTTGGGTCCTGCAGACCGTAGAAAAAGGGTATCAGATACAATTCAAGCAACGCCCACTTCGGTTTATGGGGGTCCTGCCCACAGTGGTGGGCCCCGAGCAGGTTCTGGTTATGGAACAGGAAGTAAACACTCTGTTAGAGAAAGGGGCCATAGAATATGTACCTCCCTCCAACAGGGAAACCGGGTTTTACAGCCGGTATTTCATAGTTCCGAAGAAGGACGGGGGATTGCGTCCCATTTTAGATCTTCGAGTTCTGAACGAGTCAGTCATGCAGCTCAAGTTCAAAATGTTAACATTGAGACAGATCGTGCCACAGATCAGGTCCGAGGACTGGTTTGTCACGATAGACCTCAAGGACGCATATTTCCATATTTCCATCCGTCCGTGTCATTGGAAGTTCCTGAGGTTTGCTTTCGGGGGCAAAGCATACCAATATCGTGTTCTTCCATTCGGCCTAGCTTTATCACCCCGCACTTTTACCAAATGCATGGATGCAGCTCTGGCGCCGCTGCGCCTCCAGGGTATTCGCATCATGAACTACATCGACGATTGGTTGATTTTAGCTCAGTCGCATCAGTTGGCGGTTCAACATCGAGATGTTGTTCTCGCCCACATGAAAGAGTTGGGGTTACGGCTGAACGCCAAGAAGAGTGTGCTTTCTCCACTCCAGAGGACCACTTTTTTAGGCGTAGTTTGGGATTCAGTGTCGATGCAGGCGCGCCTGTCACCGCCACGTATAGAGTCCATCCTTGCAGCTGTGAAAAGTGTAAAGCTAGGCCAGCTACTCACTGTCAAACAGTTCCAGAGACTGTTGGGTCTCATGGCAGCAGCTTCCAACGTGATACCTTTTGGACTGCTACACATGAGGCCCCTGCAGTGGTGGCTCAGGACCAGGGGGTTTTCCCCGAGGGGCAACCCATTTCGCACAATCAGGGTCACGCGGCGATGCTTACGTGCCCTGGTTATGTGGAAGAAACCTTGGTTCCTGTCCCAGGGCCCAGTGTTGGGAGCTCCTTGTCGTCGCAAACTGCTAACGACGGATGCTTCCCTCACGGGTTGGGGAGCGATCCTGGAAGGTCGCTCAGCTCAAGGTCTGTGGGAAGACCATCATCGTTCCTGGCATATCAATCGCCTAGAGATGTTAGCTGTCTTCCGGGCTCTGAGGAGCTTTATCACAGATCTCAGGGGACACCATGTGCTAGTACATACGGACAACACGTCGGTAGTTGCCTATATCAACCACCAAGGGGGTTTGCGCTCGCGCCCGTTATCCAACTTGGCACGCCATATCCTCTTGTGGTCCCAGGGGAAGTTACTGTCACTCAGGGCAGCTTACATCCCCGGGGTCCAGAATATAGGAGCAGACACTCTGTCGAGGCAGGGGCCGAGGCCCGGGGAATGGAGGCTCCACCCCGAGGTGGTGGAGCTTATATGGAGGGAGTTCGGCCAAGCACAAGTGGATCTGTTTGCGTCTCGAGAGACGTCTCACTGTCCACTTTGGTTCTCCCTCACGCATCCAGCTCCTCTGGGACTGGATGCTATGGTTCAGACGTGGCCGAGGCTACGTCTGTACGCCTTTCCCCCAGTTGCTCTGCTCCCGGGAGTTCTGGAGAGAGTTCGCAGGGACCGGGTTTGCCTACTTCTTATAGCCCCGCGTTGGCCGGGCAGAGTATGGTTTCCCGATCTGGTCTCCCTCCTCGACGGGCATCCTCTGGAGTTACCCGTCAGGAGAGACCTTCTGTCCCAGGCAGGGGGCTCAATATTTCACCCCCGCCCAGAACTGTGGAACCTGTGGGCTTGGCCTCTGAGGGGGCCCAGCTCATAGAGTCAGGTCTCTCAACTGAGGTTGTTGAGACCATTCTACAGTCCAGAGCTCCCTCCACGAGGAAACTTTATGCCCTGAAGTGGAGAGTCTTCACTTCTTGGTGTAGTGACCGTCGGTTGGACCCAGTTAACTGCCCAATTGGTACAGTGCTGGAGTTACTGCAGGACCGGTTCACAGCAGGTCTAACCCCGTCCACTTTAAAGGTTTATGTGGCGGCCATAGGTGCTTACCACATTCCTTTGGGTGGAATGTCTGTGGGGAAAGACCCTTTGATATCTCGTTTCCTTCGTGGCACTTGGAGGCTGAGGCCTGCAGTTCGCTCTAGGGTGCCACCATGGGATTTGTCCATTGCGTTACAAGGCTTGTCCCTGGCCCCCTTTGAGCCAATTGAGGAGGTTCCTGAGAAGTTTTTAACGCTGAAAGCTCTTTTCCTTCTTGCTATTTCCTCTCTCAAGAGAATAGGGGATCTCCAAGCGTTGTCGGTTGCTCCGTCATGCTTGGAGTTTGCTCCGGGTATGATCAAAGCATTTCTTCATCCAAGACCGGGCTATATCCCCAAGGTCCCCACTAATGTGGTCAGACCTATTGTTCTGCAGGCCTTCTGTCCTCCTCCCTTTCAAAATGCGGACCAGGAGGCTAATAATTTGCTTTGCCCTGTGCGGGCGTTAGACGCATATGTCCACAGAGCTGCCCTGTGGCGAAAAAGTGATCAATTATTTGTGTGCTTTGGGTCCCCTAACAAAGGAGGTCCAGTGTCTAAGCAAAGGATGAGCAAGTGGGTGGTCGAGGCTATCTCACTTGCTTATGAGGCGGCTGGGCAGCCTTCTCCTTTGGCTGTCCGGTCGCACTCGACGAGGAGTATGGCGGCCTCTAAGGCCCTTATTTCAGGAGTTTCTTTACAGGACGTCTGTGATGCGGCAGGCTGGTCCTCACCGCACACTTTCGTCAGGTTTTACTCTCTGGATCTAGACTCTGCTCCAGGGTCTCATGTTTTGTCTTCCTAGTGCTGCTCTCCAGATTACACACAGGACAGACATTCGTAGCTATGGAGGCGTTGGTATAGACGTTCCCCATAGCGTCATTCTCGACGCAACGCTCGTTCCCTCTTCAGGGAACCGAGGTTACAGTCGTAACCGAGGCGTTTTGCTAGCTTTTTGAGTAAATGAAAACATAATACTTACATTTAAATGTGAAATTGCTGTCCACCACCGATCTCTAGTCTCGGCCGCCTTTAAAAATAAATAAATAAATGCTGTCGTCAACGGCGCGCAATGACTTATGGGGTAGAATAGGCCGCTAAGTGTCCATTTATGTATCCTTCTTTTCACTGGGACACGAAGGGTGCATTTGGCGTCGCTTTTGAATCAGGGAAGCCTTCGTCGCGGCGCGATGACGCAACCGGCCTTCGAATACGGCCTTCGGAGGATGCAGAATTGAATTGGGACAGCCTTCATCGAGCCGCGGTGACGCAATCGGCCTTCAAATGCGACCTTCCAAGGATGCAGCCTTTGAATTGGGACGTCCTTCGTTGCGCCGCGGTGACGCAATCGGCCTTCAAATACGGCCATCCGGCCTTCAAATACGGCCTTCGAAGGATGCAGCCTTCACTTTGGGACACAGCTACAGACTCCCTTCCTACAAGACTTTACCTACCTGCATGCTCACCGTTGATCCCGATCCTCTTCAGCCAGTCTTCATTCCGTCATCAGAAACTTCATCATCTTCATCTGAATAAGAAAGAGAGAGAGACTTGGTTACCATTCAGTTAAGCTTCATCTGATTCTCTACTTCCTGTTTACTCACCATTCACGCTGTGTCCGATCCATTCTGCTAATAAACATATTAAACTTACCATCTCGTCTGTTCCCTGTGTGAACCGTGACAATATGTTAATACAAAATTAAACATTCACATATTTTTATCAAATGACACATAACCCCTAATAAGTCAAGTAATATTATTTAAATATTGAATAATAATAATATTAAATAAGTAAATAAATAAAATAATAAATAATTATAATTAAAAGGGGAGAGGGTTATATAAAAATGAATTAATATAATTAATGTGATTTAATAGAATATTCTTTTTTTAAATGAATACTTTTGCTCTTAATTTCATGCAATCCTCTCCAAAGTATACTTTAAAAACTAAATCTAAACAATAATTTAAAACTGGGGATTCTGGCTTTCTCCAAAATTGTGTTATTCAATTAAAAGTTGTAATTCACAGTATTCGAAATAAGTATAACTAATCTTTATTAAGTAGCATAGATCCTATACCCAAAACTATATTTTGTATCTTTATTAATAAATATTAATATCTTTATTATTATTATTAAAAATGTCAACAACAAAAATAATAATCTATAAGTTCAACTTAGCCAACATTCTAAAGATAAATGCTTATAGTTAGAAGATATGTTTAATAAGAGAAGTTTAATCACCGCTTTTCTTAGCATCTTTTATGAAGCAGGCCTCTGCTGTGAATAATGTGTGTAACACATCAATGAAAATTGACATTGAACTTGACAGCCTCAGACGGTGACGTCATCGGAATGCGTGCTCGTCAGATGTGTCACAGGTGCATCCCGAGGTTCTTTGGCCCTGTCCCAAATGGCACACTTCATATGAACTTTTGGTCTTGTGAACTTACAATGGCTGTCGCGTGCGCATGTCAGTTTGTAATTTTAGGTATCAGAAGGGTGCTCGCGAGCGCCCCCTTTGCGGTCGATATGCGTCCTCGATACGCACTTTTGCCGAGCCCGCACTGATGCGAGCTTTAAAGCAGACTTCTTCCCGACAGTCCAATAGGCGTTACGTCATGAAAGTGCGGACTCAGAGGTAGACCGCGAGTGTTTAGGGTGCCATTTGGGACAGGGCCTTTGTCTACAGAAAATACTGTGTGTGTATGTGTATGTGTGTGTGTGTGTGTGTAACAAGCTCTCTCTTGCTCCTCTCACTCTTGTAAAAGAAAAAGAGAGGAATAAGAATAAGCGACGTACAAGGTAAGAGGTGTGTGTGGAGGAAATGGAGGAACAAAACCTCCTGGTCGCCAGGGCAACAGTCAGCTGAGCCTCGAGCACCTGGAAGATGGACAAAGGCAGGAACTTCTACAGTGCCTCCCGGACAAACTCTTTATGGAGACACCGGGCAGAATTGTGATTGTTCCATCTGATTGTGGACTCAGAGAAACCTAATACTAAGCAGTGTTGCGAACTTGGGCCATTTGGTTTAGCCAAAATTAGCAAATTGTTGCTTTTTTGTTTACTTGTTTTGCACAGTTTTTATTTGTTTTTGTTTCCTCCTGCACTGTAAATATGGATTTTGTTTTGTTCAACATTTTGTACAGCACGTCATTTCCCTTTTCCACTCCAACTGGTTGGCCTCCCCACAGATAAGTCCAATCGATTGTAAAAAAAAAAAAAACGTATTTTTATTATTCATTCTCCTATAAATCATGATCATAATACATAATCAGCAAGAAACCCATGTTTAGTGAATTTTGAATGTGAAATTAACTACTGTGCCAAGTAGAAAATTTGTTTGGAGAACTGTGTGAAGAGATAAAAAAAAAAAAAAAAAAAAGACCTATGTATTGAGAAATGTGTCCAATAAATTGTAAAAAAAAAAAAAAAAAAAAATTTTAAAGGTTCATTATTTATTAAGCACCAATACCACTTTTTCCAGACTGAGTCCGATACCGTAATCGATACCTGTTTTATAAAATGTTTTCATCAAATATATATTTCCTTCACTTATTTTCATGCTTACTGCTAAAATGCATTGTATGAGCTTCTGTTACTTTCACTGTTCATTATATTGCTCTATTATACTTATATAGTATAATATAAGTATATTATATTATTATATTATTATACTCAGTGCTGAGGAATGGGTCAGTGGTTCCAGTGAAATATCAATTGTTTATTCCAATTTTGATACTACAACAAAAACTACAGTAATCAATCAAATGTGAAAAAACACTGTATATTCATTACTGTATAAATTAAATATGGATGGATCTTTTTATAAAGCTACAAAATGTAGCCTATTTAGTCAAGAGCAGTGAGTAATTTATTTGTCCTTTGTTTGATTAACATTAAAACACAGCAGCAAGTTTATTAAAATGCTGCCCCTTTAAGACCGAACGCACGGACCCTACGTGAATAATACGTTCACTTGAGATATAACCGACTTTGTTTGCTAGGATACTCACCAAGATGGGCGTTTTTACATAATTGTTGTGTGAATTCATCCGTACAAGCGCATGATGTGAAAGACAATTCAATTCAGTATTCGAGCGCTGTCTGACGTTGGTTTTCGGGGCGCGCGCTTTGGATGTTTGCGTTCATGGGACTTCTTGACCTGCAAACGTCCTGTAATAATGTAGGAACCACTCGTTCCTGGACTCTCTCGTTATAGTGTTAACGTTAGAAAGTCAGTTAACGTTAATGATAAGCTACATGGCTGCAGAGCAGGGATCAGGGTCCGGCTAAAGAGGGCACCACACAGGCCCGCGCTACCCAGCCTTCTTGTGTCCAACGCCAGATCACTATGCAACAAGATGGATGAGCTGGCAATGATCATCGAGGCAAACAGATATGCTCTACATCTTATACACTCACGACTGTACCCCAGCTCATGAAAGCAATACTTTTATTAAGTTTGTGGATGACTCCACTGTAGTTGGACTTATCCATAATAAGGATGAGTCTGCCTACAGGGATGAAATCCAAAAACTCTCCATCTGGTGCTCCACCAACAACCTGTCTCTCAACACCTCTAAGACTAAAGAGGTGGTGATAGACATCTGTAGGAAGAGGACTGACCTTGCCCCGGTCTACATCAAGGGAGACACTGTGGAGAGGGTTAAGGACTTCAAATTCCTGGGGACATACATCTCACAGGACATCACCTGGGCAACCAACACTACAGCCCTTGTGAAGAAGGCTCAGCAGCGGCTGTACTTTCTCAGGTCACTTAACAAAATTAACCTCTCCCAGAAGTTGCTTTTATCCTTTTACAACGGTTCTGTCCAAAGTATCATCTCACACGACATTCTAGTGTGGTTTAGTAGCTGCACCACTGCTGACTAAAAGGCACTGGACAGAGTTAGGAAATCAGCACAAAACATAATTCACATAGAGCTCCCTTCACTCACTGACATATATCACACCATGCCTGCAGCGGGCAAACAACATAATTCAGGACTGTTCCCACCCAGGTCACAACCTCTTCACTCTGTTGCCATCTGGAAGCCGTTACAGATCTTTCAAGGGTCGCACTTCTAGACTTTTGAATAGTATTTATCTAAATGCTATAAAGCACCTGAACTCATGACTCGTCGCATGTCTGTGCCGCTGCACGCTCCGTGTTTTTCTCTTATCAGCTCGCGCACCACAGCTATATAGGCTTTACTATATTTTGTTTAATATTCCACTAATGAGATACATTTACTTAATAGACAGCCTTCTTTTTTATCCCCATTATATGTTGTCAGTGTTTCTTTTTCTGGACACAGACACTGTCATCACATTTGTTATCAGAAACCCTGAGCAAAAAGAAAGTTTAATAACTAATGTATTTCTTTCCCCCGTATTTGCATGATAGTAAAAATAGGTGATTATTAGCACTTTTCTCTTTGTTCTTACAGGCTTTTTGCAATCTTTTTGGATTTTTTTTTTCATTCACATTCTCACTTAGCTGGCATTAAATAAGTTAATGTTTTTTTTTTTGTTTTGTTTTTTTAAAATCACATTTTAAACATGTTGATTTTTATCATTTATTTAGTTTTAATTGCAATAATTACAAACAGAGAAACTGAATTGTAAAAGGTTTTATTTTGATTAGCTCCATTTGTTTTTTATTAGTTCAGCTGTTACATCAGTGATGTTTTATTCTCCTTGTCACACACACTTAGGCAAATTCATCTCTCCATCATTACAGGATTGTATTAGGAGGATACTGCCTATTAAATATTTGCCCCTCTGACATACAAATGTGATTCTATCCTCATGTGCTGAGAATATCTTTTCCCGTCCACCCCATTTCAGCTCTATTCCTCTTTTATCCATTTCCTCCACCGTCACTGAACAAGGCTCTGAAACAAACAACATCTCACTGTTACAATATACATTCATTGATTCATCAGCACTGCAAGACTACAAGATTACATCAAACTTACAAATAATAATAATAACAATAATAACAATAAATACTGTTAGAAAAGACTCGCGTATCTTTGTTGTATATGGTAGAGTGTTCATACTTACTCAAACACTTAATATTCCCTCTCCATTCGCCTTGTTCACAGGTCATGTATTTGGAGTAGGGGTGACGCTGAACCAGTGTGTATTTATTAAAGCAGACGTATTCAACTCTCTCCCCTGAATTGTATTCAGGTTTTGTCATTTCTGTTGTATCTCCAGAGTCCACTTGTGGTGGAGGTCCACATTTTTCTAAAGGGGAAAGCAAAGTTATTTATTTATTTATTTAACTCTTTTTAGATCACCAAAGAAGATAATAACATTGAACATGCTATTAATGTAATACACATTATTAATATGAGAATTTGTAGTCATTTTTCTAAAATGCTTTAAAATGTCTTTCTGAATTGAATAGATCTGTGGATTTTTCCATAAAGTATATTCTAACTAGATCTAAATTTGAATCAAAATTGCGTTTATCCATATAAAATTCGCTCTCACAGTGCTAGTGCGTAGCTATGCTGTTGCTAGGTTATTCTGGGTGGTTGCTAGGACATCTTCTTTGCCCAAATCAAGAGAGATGATGTGTCGATGAATTACGTATCAAAGTTGAGCATTTGCTTTAACATGAGCAATAGTGATGCAAACACTGATAATAAAACTAAACTAAATAAGCATATAACCTTACCTCTTACACATTTGGGGAAAGGGCTGCTCCATTCTCCATTTGGCTGACAGGTGATTTCTCTCTGTCCTTTTAATATCAGCAATTGTCCATTGCATGAAAATATTAACTTGTGTCCTGGTTTGACTGAACCCTCAATATCAGGGAAACGCTCTATTTTTAAGTCGTCCACTGTTTTGCGTAGAGAACATGTTGCCTCTAGAGAAAGCAGACACTTATTTATCCACAGAGAAGCTTTTATACTTTATGTGGCCCTAACTTACGATGAGTATGGTTTAGCATAACAGTTACATTTTTAACATATGATATTGCACTAGCCGCGTTACAGCCAAGCATTTTTTTTATATAATGAGTATCCTGACTCTAAGGTGTGTTAGCTCGTGTGAGATTTGTGATACAAATAGATAAATAAAACAAATTACATTTTTCCACTTAATTCACAATCATTCTCAGCTGTTGTTCATCATGGATAGTAAATTTTGACCCATTATGTAAGTAAATGTGATTCTAGATTCATAACATTTTAAGTAACTCTTTTGTGCAGAAAAACATTCCACTCCATTTTCCATTTTCACAGATCCATCGTCCTATACTGGAATTTTATTATATGGCTCAGTGCTCTAGAAGTTCTTTATTTCCGTACAAATCTTTCTCATGTGCCCAAAATTTCTCAAGAAAAACAATATGTGGCGAGAGACTGTGGAGTCAGAAAAACGTCCTCATTAATAGCTTCAGATGCATTCAGGTGTGTACATTATACTTAGTGTCCCTACTACTTTATTTAAAGAGTTGCTATCATCATTTTGTTTTGCGATTTGTTTTTGTTTCGCGATTATTGTGACCATTTTTAAATCACTCAATCCTTTTTCTCAGGTTAGAACTTTTTTTATAAGAAAGGAGTGTAGCACAATGGCACTAAAACACTCATTTTATTTTGATTCTAGAGAGCATTTGATTGGACAAAAAACTCATCCAGCATACAGTATATATACCATCAAGCTGATAATGTTTATTATTACAATAACATATTAATCTAGTACAGACAAAAAGTAGCCTACCAAAGCTCAAATTATGATTTCACAGGGTTTTTGATTTATTTTATAATTATTGTCGTCACTATGACAAACGTATCTGGGGACTTGATGTTATTCATCTTGATTGTCAAATATCTTTTCTCTTTTACCCCCCTTTTTTATAATAAGAAGTTTTAAAAGACAGTTATCATAACCAATCAAAATCTTACCTTCACATGTTGGTGTTTCTTCCCAAGTTCCATTGCGGCAGAAAACTGTACTCTTCCCATTCATTAACAATGAGCTTCGACATACATATGTTACACTAGATCCATGTGCATAAAATTCATCAGGTTTAGATGTTATGAATGCATATTCCACCTTTGGAGGAATGTTACATCTGACATCCACTAAAAAAATGTTAATGGGAATTCATGAAATCCAGTAAGACTGAGATTAACATCGTCAATAAATAGTGTCTATTGTCCACTATATGCTGTCGCTGCTCCCCACAAACATGCAATAAGAGTTTGAGAAGCTCACCCTCACAAACTGGTTTCTCCCATGTACCATTGATACATGTAATGAAGCTTTGACTTGATATGAACCCTGGATCACATTCCACTTCAGCAGTTCCTCGATCATGAAGGCTTTGCTTTAGTTTTCCATGGGGAACACTGGGAAAAGCTCCACATTCTTCCTCCCCTGTAAAGACAGAAAACAGGAAGCACATTTCAGTCCACTATCATTCGTCTAACACCCTGAGACTGACAATAATAAAACTCACGGATGCACCGAGGTTCTTCAGACCAAGAGCCTTCACTGCATGTCACTGAATCCCACCAGTTCCCAGTGAAGGGTTTATAACCCGTGTTGCAGGTGTAAAAGAGTTCTTCTTCATTGGAGGGGTGGCTGTATATCAACCCGTTTTCCACGGATAGATCACGGCACGATCTCTGCTTTGCTGCGAGAAAACAGTTTAAAAACATAAAGATTATGATCCTCATATGTTTTGATTCGTCATTATGCAGATGTATAATGATTTTATTGGATATTGAAAAAATTCAAGATAAAGGCAGTATGACTGAGAAATTCAAAGACAAAAACAAAAACTTCCAAGAGAGCGTAACCTCACAGAAAGGAACATTATTATCCCACCCCTATTTCAAAACTATGAACACAATGTTTTTACATTCTTTACAAGTGTAACTGTCGTAGTACAGTAAGAGCTGTGCGTGTAAACCTCACTCCCCTGGCCTCAAGAGATGCACTAGCAATTGACACTAGAGGCTGTGGTCTTTAGAGTCCTTGTTAGTGTGTCCGTCTCCCATGCCAGAGTCCTCGGCTCGAATCCAACAAGGAGCAAGTCGAATAGGACCAGTTACATAAGTACAATATAATCTGATATGACCTGTCATGCAGTTCACTATCACTGTTTCACCATCAGCGTATGAAGATTTGTAAACTGATTCTAAGTTTCCATATTTAATGTTTTCTCAAAGACATTCTGAGAAGCACAAACGTCACACAACAACACATTAAATGCTGAAGTACTTGCACAACTAGTCAACACTACAGTTAAATGTTTTTGGGAAGTGCTTATAATATAACAATTATGTTCAAATCAATTAAATCTAAATGAAAAAAAAAACATTCAAATAAAGAACAACAACAAAATTGGCCGCAATTAAAGAAAAACAACCAAAAGACGAAGCCGAGGAGTTTCACAAGTATCTTTGTTGGTCTGTCTCTGATACTCTTGTCTGCTTGGGGATCAACAAGTTAATCATTTATCAAAGTCTAAAGAGAGGGTTTTCTTATGCCGGACCACTCTGTGCACAAGCAATATTTTCACTGTTCGCTTATGTTCTTCTTGAATCAAATCATAAAGTATATTGTGGTGAATTAATCTGTCGGGCATTGGAAATGAGTGAGATTGAAGAAGATTCACAACACTTTCAAACTTTTATACAAATATTTAAAATGTAGCATCTTTATTTTGTTACATTTAATTTGGAGAATCATCCAATCAGAATGAAGTAAAATCAAAATTCTGATAATTTCTATAATAATAGTGAGAATAATAATAATATGTGATAGTAATAATAAATAAAATCAATTATAATAATCATTAATGATACAGAAATCATACCAGTGCATTGTCGTATGCCTGTCCATTCAGTCTGGGAATTACAGGTGATTTGTATAGACTGCTCTGGTTCAAACCCAGGACGACATTTATATTGTATTCTTGAATTGATGTTGTAGTGTGTTCTCTGATCTCCCACAATCTCCGCATTTGGGATGTCTGGTGTTGCACACATTTTTACTGTAAAACAAAAATATCCATCATTCTAATTTGAATTCATAATATATGAAAAAATTGTAAGATTTAATATCAGCCCATACCAGCACACAGTGGTTTTGGTGTCCATCCGTCTCGTGTGCATGTGGCCTCTGCTGCTGTTTTAACATATCTATCCGTGCAATAGTAAAATATTTTAACTCCCAATTTCTTATCTCCCGAGAAGTAATATCCTGGGCTATACACACCAGTATGGTCATATGGAACTTCACATCTAATTTCTGAAACAAGATTTACATTAATTTGATATCATGCAGTAAATTCAGCAATGAATGCAGAAGTGTTTCTCTATAATCTTACCCGCACAAACAGGCTCATAATCCCACTGTCCATTCTCTCGACATGTAAATGAGTAGATGATTTCTTTTGTTTGAAAGATCCAGTATTTTTCAGTGCAGGTGATCTCCACACTTTCTCCAGCTCTGAAAATAGTTTTTCCCTCTGGGTTGATCTTTTTTACTCCGAATGTGGTTGACTTAAGCTCACAAGTTACTTCTGTACAAGACATATGTAGAAATAAGGGTAAGAAGAGATGAAGCATAACAAATGTGTGAAACTGGATTTGCATGCTTTGTCTTTTGGGGGAAACAAATTATTCTGACAACTGACTTTAAAAAAAAAAAAAAAAATCCTAAAATGGGAATAAAATATAGCTTGCCATAAATAGAGTAAAGTCCCTAAATAAGTATAAGCACATTTTCTATTTTGAGAACTTTTAGATATATTTGCTTGGAAATTAAGCAAGCAATTAGAAAGTAGCTTTTTTTTTTAGCTGATTTTTACCAAATAATAATGATCAGCATGCCAGTTGCCTCATGATTTCCCCCAATAATAATAAAAAAAAACATTGATTAAAACCTATAAAATCAGCTGGACACTTTCTACAGCATCACAGGAAGAAAGTAAATAATCTCATTCCATTTTCTCAACTTTTACAAATATTGGTGTGTTGACTCCTTTCATCATTTAGAAAAAAATAAAATAAATAAGATCAAGCAAATAGTTTCTTGATTGTTTTGGAAATATAAAATGTTAGTTTATTAACTACATGCTTTATTTTAATATTCAGTTTTGAATTTAAGATTAATGTCTATCTATTTTTTTTTTTTTGGCATAATGAAAGCTATATGGATATAATGATTTTAGTGTTATTTCACATATTAATTGTTTATTATGTAACATTGGTGTATTAACATCACATTCTGGGTTTAGAGTCCAGCCAAATTTAGCACATCTGGGGATTCCCTCTCTAGGTTTGAACCCTGGTGAACATCTGTATTTTAATATGGCATCTTTCTGGTATTCTTGCATTTTCTCAACAACATAACCATTTGGTATATCTGGTGCTGTGCATGTTATCTCTGTGTGAAAAGCAAGGGAAAGAGGAATAGTTAAATTGGTGTTTTGAATAAAGCTCAGAAATCTGTGATCATTGGGCGAAGATACAAACAAACAAATAACCAGTGTTATGAACCTTTGCACTTTGGAACAGAGTGACTCCATTCGCCCGTCTCTGTGCAGTGAATGTCACTACTTCCGTCTATCATTTGTCATTAGATACACACTCAAAGTGAATAGCATCACCATAACTTCCCTCCTCTGTAATCTCCCAATCACTTTCCAATCATAGTAACAACAAGCTACAACCCAATTTTCCTCAAAACGAGTTTATAATATAAATTGGTCTCTATGAGCAGGCGGCAGAGAGAAGAGTCTGAAGGGACCGTCTGCCTGAGCTCACAACAGGTTTAGCAAAAGAACGCAAACATCTTTGCTAGAGAACACAGAAGTTTTGCGAGGGAACGCAAACGATTTAAAAAAACATTTTTTTTCTCCCATCCTTAATTGTTTCCACCACCATGTCCATTTAGGGCCTTCATACATTTCGTACAATATAAAGATAATAAAAAGCATAAAGCACATTTACCCTTTCTCACAAGTATACAACACCGTTGCTTCAAAAACAAACTCAGACCTTGTTATAAGTTTAAAATCACCATTTGCTGTTAAAAGTTAAATGTTTTGGGAAGTGCATATAATTTAACATTTATTTTCAAGTCAATAAAATCTAAATGATAAAGACATTAAAGAAAAACAACCAAAAGACGAAGTCGAGGAGTTTCACAAGTATCTTTGTTGGTCTGTCTCTGATCAGCCCGGTCTCACCCCAAAACGTCACATACTGACGGGTCTTGACCATACGTCAACATACGACGAAAAGGGTAACCCTATAACGTCAATATGAGACGCAGACATAAGCGCACCAGCAGCGCCTCCTAGCTGTACCCTAACGCATACCTAAACCTACCCATAACCCGAATCGTCACACATGGACGTTAAAGGGGTACCCTTTTCGTTGTATTTTGCCGTATGGTCAAGACCCGTCATGTGACGTTTTGGGGTGAGACTGTGTTACTCTGATATTTTCACTGTTCGCTTATGTTCTTCTTGAATCAAATCATAAAGTATATTGTGGTGAATTAATCTGTCGGCATTGGAAATGAGTG
This sequence comes from Scardinius erythrophthalmus, assembly GCF_964197995.2. NCBI lineage: Eukaryota > Metazoa > Chordata > Actinopteri > Cypriniformes > Leuciscidae > Scardinius > Scardinius erythrophthalmus. Next base: position 25,797,459 of record NC_138234.1, read on the forward strand.
AGATTGAAGAAGATTCACAACACCTTCAAACTTTTAAACAAATATTGTTGTCTTTATTTTGTTACATTTAATTTGGAGAATCATCCAATCAGAATGAAGTAAAATCAAAATTCTGATCATTTCTATAATAATATTGAGAATAATAATAAGTGATAGTAATAATAAATAAAATCAATTATAATAATCATTAATGATACAAAAATCATACCAGTGCATTGTCGTATGCCTGTCCATTCAGTCTGGGAATTACAGGTGATTTGTACAGGCTGCTCTGGTTCAAACCCAGGACGACATTTATATTGTATTCTTGAATTGATGTTGTAGTGTGTTCTCTGATCTCCCACAATCTCTGCATTTGGGATGTTTGGTGTTGCACACATGTTTACTGTAAAACAAAAATATCCATCATTCTAATTTGAATTCATAATATATGCACAAATTGTAAGATTTAATATCAGCCCATACTATCACACAGTGGTTTTGGTGTCCATCCGTCTCGAGTGCATGTGGCCTCTGCTGCTGTTTTAACATATCCAGACATGCAATAGTAAATTTTTTTTGCTCCCAATGTCTTATCTCCCGAGAAGTAATATCCTGGGCTAGACACATGCTGGTCATATGGAACTTCACATCTAATTTCTGAAACAAGATTTACATTATTTTAATATCATGCATTAAGTTCAGCAATAAATGCAGAACTGTTTCTCTATAATCTTACCCGCACAAACAGGCTCATAATCCCACTGCCCATTCTCTCGACATGTAAATGAGTAGATGATTTCTTTTGTTTGAAAGATCATGTATTTTTCAGTGCAGGTGATCTCCACACTTTCTCCAGCTCTGAAAATAGTTTTTCCCTCTGGGTTGATCTTTTTTACTCCAAATGTGGTTGACTTAAGCTCACAAGTTACTTCTGTACAAGACATAATTATGTAGAAATAAGGGTAAGAAGAGATGAAGCATAAAAAAATGTGTGAAACTGGATTTGCATGCTTTGTCTTTTTGGGGAAACAAATTATTCTGACAACTGACTTTTTTTTTTTTAAATCCTAAAATGGGAATAAAATATAGCTTGCCATAAATAGAGTAAAGTCCCTAAATAAGTATAAGCACATTTTCTATTTTGAGAACTTTTAGATATATTTGCTTGGAAATTAAGCAAGCAATTATAAAGTAGCCGAGGGAACGCAAACGATTTGAAAATTTTTTTTTTCTCCCATCCTTAATTGTTTCCACCACCATGTCCATTTAGGGCCTTCATACATTTCATACAATATAAAGAGAATAATAAGCATAAAGCACATTTACCCTTTCTCACAAGTATACAACACCGTTGCTCCAAAAACAAACTCAGACCTTGTTATAAGTTTAAAATCACCATTTGCTGTTAAAAGTTAAATGTTTTGGGAAGTGCATAATTTAACATTTTGTGGCGAGCAGGACGAGGTCGAGGGCCGTGGGAGAACGGCACGAGGCCGGTGGCGTGATTGCAAATGAGTGACACCTGCGCGACGCACCGGTCTCGCATCTCTCATGGAGGAGCGGAAGCATAAAGGAGGAGCGACGACAGTGAAGAGCGAGAGAGGACAGGCCTGATTTTTAGTCCATGTTTTGTTTCTGTTTGTGTTGCCAGCAGTCGTCCGTGAGGGGCTGCTGGCTTTTACTTTCATTTTTGTATTTGTGTATTTATTTATTAAATATGTTTGAATGTCCGCCGGTTCCCGCCTCCTTCTTCCCATAACATCTGAACCCCGTTACATTGGTGCCGAAACCCGGGAAGAAGGAGGGACACGCTGTCGGAGAGCCCTCGCTGCTGGGAGGAATCGCGGTGCTGAGGAGGTCGGGCAGCACGAGGGAGCGTCGGCCGCCGATTGCTGCCCGAGGCGATGGTGCTGGATCGAAAGAAGATCAGGTGGGACGGAGAGCTCGCTGCCGTCCTCCTGGGTCGAGGAGGGATGGCTGCCATCCGCGAGGGAGCGGAGGAGTCGCTCCCGTTCGCCGTGGGCCGGAGCCTGTTGCCGTCGGCCATGATGGGGGCGGAGCAGGGGACGGGAGGCTCGCTGCCGGCTGCCCTCGACAGGAGGAGCCATCGCCGTCCGCCAGGAGGCGGAGGAGCGTCGAGCCGTCCTCCAACGGATGTCCAGTACCATCGCATGGCACCGCGAGTGAGTCTCTCAGCTGGTTGAGGGCCGAGCGGCAGTGTCTCCGGGAACCGGATCAAAGATTATTATTATTATTTTTTTTTCCTCTCTCCCCTCTCTCGTCTCTGTCGCTCCTCATGCTTCCGTCTCCTGTACTCTCGCCTCGTCTGTCCATACCCCCAGGTACCGCAGCCGCCGTGATCTGTCCTCCCGGGGAGGGGGGGGGGGAGTAGGCGCAGCCTCGGTGGTACCCCCCGGCCTGCGAGGGGCGATGGGGGTATGTGGCGAGCAGGACGAGGTCGAGGGCCGTGGGAGAACGGCACGAGGCCGGTGGCGTGATTGCAAATGAGTGACACCTGCGCGACGCACCGGTCTCGCATCTCTCACGGAGGAGCGGAAGCATAAAGGAGGAGCGACGACAGTGAAGAGCGAGAGAGGACAGGCCTGATTTTTAGTTCATGTTTTGTTTCTGTTTGTGTTGCCAGCAGTCGTCCGTGAGGGGCTGCTGGCTTTTACTTTCATTTTTGTATTTGTGTATTTATTTATTAAATATGTTTGAATGTCCGCCGGTTCCCGCCTCCTTCTTCCCATAACATCTGAACCCCGTTACACATTTATTTTCAAGTCAATAAAATCTAAATGAAAAAGACATTAAAGAAAAACAACGAAGTCGAGGAGTTTCACAAGTATCTTTGTTGGTCTGTCTCTGATACTCTTGTCTGCTTGGGGATCAACAAGTTAATCATTTATCAAAATCAAAGAGAGGGTTTTCTTACACCAGACCACTCTGTGCACAAGCAATATTTTCACTGTTCACTCTTGTAATTCTTAAATCAAATCATAAAGTATATTGTGGTGAATGAATCTGTCCCATAGAGCATTGGAAATGAGTGAAATTGAAGAAGATTCACAAAACTTTCAAACTTTTAAACAAATATTTAAAATGTAGCATCTTTTTTTTGTTACTTTTAATTTGGAGAATAATCCAATCAGAATTAAATTAAATCAAAATTCTGATAATTTCTATAATAATAAAAATAATAATGATAATAATAAATAATACTAATAAAAAAACATTAAACAGCCCTTTTCTTCATTTTCTCTATAGTCATGTAGCATTGATTTCAATTTGTTTCACCGTTCTTCTGAATAGGCAGCCACGATTTATTGAAAGCCAATTTTGCCAGCAGTGAATCTATAAAACCTGGCACGCAGTTCACTTACAATATTGTATTGTATATTGTTTCAATATTCATAATGAAGCTTTACAAACTGGTTCTGTATGTTTTCATATAATATCCTCTCAACGACTTTCTGAGAAGCACAAACAAACGTTACACAAAGATGTAGTAGTCAACACTCTTTAAAACAACTTAAGGTCATTTAAAAGTGTTGGACGTGTATATAATACGAATAACATTCTACTAAAAATGAATGAACTCACCTTGACCTTGCACAACAGCAACAGAAAATAAAAAACAGGAAAAGCTGATGAATTGTACAGGAACTCTCATTTTGAACTCTCATTTCACAAATGACTGTAACTTGTTTTCTCACTCTGTTTGTATGATGGGGAATCAAAAAGTGAATCATTTACTAAGTCAAAAGGAGGACTCTTTTATACCAGACCACTTTGTGGTCGCGCAGAAGGATATTATAAAAAATCTGGTGATTAGCTTGAATTTAACTCTACACCCTTGTGTTTTGATGTATTCACTGCTGTGCTTTACAGGTTAAACCTGTTAGATTTAGATTTTTTTCACTGACTAGTGTTCTTTACATTTAAAGAAGAACATTATTACATTAATTAATGATTGTTTCATAATACTTATGTTACTAAAACATACATTGAGGTAAAAGAAGAGTTTGACCCTTAAAGTATCAGCATGTGCTTCAAAAAAAAAAAAAGAGTCGTTGTCTCTTGATGACCTAGATTGCCCTCCTTATCTCAGGCTGAAAAAATAAATAAATAAATGTTTGTCTTTTTTACACCGTAAAAACTGGATGTCATTTACAGGATCTTACGGTGTGGACTTTTGGGAAACATTGAAATGTTAAAGGAGAATTCCGGTCAATTTTAACATTGAGCTAATTTTTTTGTACACTTGGAGTGCTGTCAGTACAGAGAACAACGACAAAAATCGGTGTTGCCTACACCGTGTTATCCTCTTTTTAAAATTTGCACCCTGTTGACTTCAATGGGGCAAGTTCGAAACCTGCTTTTAGCCTCTTAACATCCTTGATGTGTCATTACAAGTGCCCAGCCATGTGAGTGATTCCTTTAGAGTGAACACGGGTGAATCTGATTGCAGTAGATGTGAAAGATATGTATAAAAATTATGTTATTTCAGCCAGCGCACATACCTGTATTTGCATCCTGTTTTCGGTCGAAGTCCAAAGTAGTCGATTGTCGAGTTCACGCGCGTGATAATAGGCAACTAAACCTATGCGCGTTTTTGTCGTTGTTCTCTGTACTGACAGCACTCCAAATGTACAAAAAATGAGCTCAATGTTAAAATTGACCGGAGTTCTCCTTTAAACTCAAAGGTTTTTAACTTTATAAGTAAATGGATGTCATGTGCTGAGGTTTGGCACAATCAATGAATAGGATCAACTTTTCTTTTTTTTTTTTTTAATTTATCCTAAATGTCAAACTAAATATTTTTTGAGCCATTTTATGTTCTGTTCAATTTCAGTGAGGTTTACATTTTTGGCAATGCTGTTTCCAAAATTTCTGACAAATAATAAAAACGTCTCAGGTTACGACTGTAACCCTAGTTCCCTGAGAAGGGAACGAGACGATGCGTCAATGACGCTTTGGGAACGCTTCTGCGTGATCGCGTCTGAAGCACTTGTATCAACAAGTCCAATGGCGAGAGTGGGCGTCACGGGCGGGTGACGTGACGACCAGGAAAGGATAAAGGACATCCAGTTTAGAACCGCGCTAGCTTCGAAAAGGGCCGAAGCAAGTCGATCACAGGGATGTAGGAAGTATGGCAAAGTGACGCATCATCTCGTTCCCTTCTCAGGGAACTAGGGTTACAGTCGTAATCTGAGACGTTCCCTTTCGAGGAAAGTCAATGGAAAGTAGGAAGTCAATGACGCTTTGGGAACGAGAATGCCCAATACGCCATACGAAACAGAACCTGTCTGTGTGAATACTGCACAACTAAGACAAGAGCATTTGAGAACCTGGGGAAGCGCCCAGGTCGAAGTTGCAACGCCTTACGAATGTGAGCGGAAAGGACCAGGCTGCCGCATACCACATCCTACAGGGATATCTACATATATAATAAGGCTTCTAAGCCGCCATACTCCTGTCCTGGTCTAAAAGCACCATGGAAGAAAGAACCAAAGGCCCCCCCCCCCCAGGGAAATACCACCAAAAGGGACATGGTTGGCACTAAGGCCGCCACGTACACCTTCAGTGTGGAAGGGGATAGCCCTGCGGAAACTGAACCAGCAGTAACTCCAGCACTGTACCAATCGGGCAGTAAACTGGGCCCCACTGTCCGAAACCCGCAATATGAAGTGAAAACCCATCACTTAATACAAAAAGTTTCCTCGTGGAGGGAGTTCTGGAGTGAAGTATGGTCTCCTATGGTCTCTCTCTCTTCTATGGTCTCTAAGTCAATGAGTTGGGCCCCCTCAGAGGCCCAACCCATGGGATCCAAATCTCTGGGCTGGGTGAAAGATCACCCAATCCACTTGATACTGAAGGTCCCTCCTGACTGGAATCTCCAAGGGAGAGCCGTCGAGGAGAGACACCGTGTCTGAGAACCAGTAGGCACGGCCAGTATGGTTCTACTAGTAGTATAATTATCCATCCCGGCGGACCTTCTCCAGAACTCCTGGGAGCAGAGTAATTGGGGAAAGATGTACAGATGTAGCCTCGGCCATGTCCATACCACAACGTCCAGCCCCAAGGGAGCTGGGCGTGTGAGGGAGAACCAAAGTGGACCGTGCGTTGTATCCTGAGACGCGAAGAGATCCACTTGTGCCTGACCATAAACCCCCCAAATGTGCTCCACCACCTCAGTGTGGAGCCTCCATTCCCTGGGCCTCAGCCCCTGCCTCAACAGGATATCTGCTCCAACATATTTATGTAAGAGACCACCGATGTGTTGTCTGTATGGACAAGCACATGAAGGTCCTTCAGGTCTGGGAGGAATGTCTCAACGCATTGAAGACTGCCATCATCTCCAGGCAATTTATGTACCAAAAAAGATGACTCCTCCACAGGTCCTGGGATGAGCGGCCTCCCATTACCGCTCCCCAGCTGGTGAGGTAAACATCTGTCGTGATAGCAACTCGATGGCAAAGAGCTCCCAACACCGGAACCTCGGAAATGAACCAGTATTTCCTCCATATAACCAAAGCGCGCTGATCTTGACCGTACGAAGTGGGTTTCCCCTCGGGAAGAACCCTCTGGTTCTGAGCCACCACTGCAAGGGCCTCATGTACAGTAGGCCAAAGGGAATCACAATGGACCTGCTGCCATGAGGCCCAACAGTTTCTCGAACTGTTTCACAGTGCGTGACTGCTCATGTGGGATAGGAACCAGTATTTCCTCCATATAACCAAGGAGCGGAGAAACTGCCGCGTGATCTTGATCGTACAAAGTGGGTTTCCCCTCGGGGAGAACCCTCTGGCTCTGAGCCACCACTGCAAGGTCTCATGTACAGTAGGCCAAAGGGTATCACATTGGACGCTGCTGCCATGAGGTCCAACAGTTTCTCGAACTGTTTTACAGTGCGTGACTGGCCTAGCTTCAACTCTTTTGTGGCTGTGAGGATAGCAGCTACAAGAACGGGCAATAGTGTGCCTCGCATCGTGACTGAATCCCATACCACACCAAGGAAAGTGGTTCTCTGTAATGGAGAAAGCACACTCTTCTTGGCCATGAGTCTCAACCCCAATTTCTTCATCTGAGTGAGGACGACATCTCGATGCCAAACCGCTAACTGCTCTGATTCCGCCAGAATCTGCCAGTCATCGATGTAGTTCAGAACGCGTAGCCCTGCAGCCTGACGAGGCCAGAGCTGCATCTACGCACTTTGTGAATGTGCGGGGTGATAGAGCTAGACCGAATGGAAGCACCCGATAATGGTATTCTTTGCCCCCAAAAGAAAACCACAGGAAACTCCTTTGTAGAGAGAGGATGGAAGTAAGCGCCTTTTAAATCTATCGTGACAAACCATTCCTCGGATCTGATTTGAGTCACGATCTGTTTGAGTGTGAGCATCTTGAACTTGAGTTTCATGACTGCACGATACAACAGACAGAGATCTAAAATGGGACGCAACCCCCCCATCCTTTTTCGGAACAATAAAGTAGCGCTGTAAAACCCCGATTCTCTGTCGGGCGAGTACACCTGCTCTCTATAGCTCCCTTCGCTAATAGAGACTCTACTTCTTGCTCCATTACCAGAGCCTGCTCAGGTGTACTAACATGAGTAGCACCCCGTTGTTAACAAGGTGGAGGAGAACGAAACTGGATTCTGTAACCTCTCTCTATTATCTGCAGGACCCATAGATATATTCAGCAGATTCTTCCACTCTGTCAGAAAATCTACTAAGGGTACCAGTCTCTTGAGACTGGCCTCTGATGTTATTGTAACAGCCACTTCAGTGACCTGAAGCATCCTGGCAGGAAACAACCGAACTGACTGTTTTTGAACCCCCCTAAGAGGGTGCGAGTTTGACACGGTGTCGTGGTGACACTGAGCCATATGCTCGCTGGAGACCGCTGCGCCCCGAGACCAAGGGTGCGGGGTTGGCCAAACGGCCTCCTGAGGGCACCGAGGTGGGGCGGGCACCGTATACTGAGGTGAACACCGCTCCACCCCGGTCGGGGTTGCCCCCAGAGGTCTGACACCAGTGGCATCAGGACCTTGGCCGAAGCCTTTTTCACAGAAAACAGTCCTCAGATCCATCCTCTGTTGAGAATGCCATTCTGGTCCCCAATCTTTCTGAGGGGGAGCACAGGAAATGCCACTCTGCCTGTACAAGGAGATTGTTAATGGCTAGTGCTGCTCTGCCCAGCAGCCCCATTTATGAAGTTGTAAACTCCAAACTCATTGTACACAGGAGATTGAGATGGTTTTTAGAATCTTCAATTCCCTTAACTCGATGCTCAGCACATAATTTTACCATTTAATTCCTCCAAATAAAATATAGTAAAAGATCAACCAGACAAGTTACACAGTCTGGATGAAATGCTGAACTTATACATGAATCTAACTAATGAAAGTCAGATAAGCAAATTTTCCACTTATTTAGTTCCTCAGAATCAAACAGCAAAAGATCAACCAGACAAGTTAATATGGTCTGTGGCTGAATATATATTTATATATAAGCTTATATATAAAAATAGTTTCAACATACAATAAAATAATCCTAAATTCGTAGCTTGCAATACACTATGTATCTCTTTAATCAATGCATTGCATTTGTATAACCACTGGACTCTTATTGCAGTCTTTTTTTAAATAAACAGTAGCATGGGGAAACTCTTGATAGTGAACACACGTCGGTAATGTTCATGAATGAACATGGCCAGTCCACTATTATTGTTGTAGCAGACCCCGTAATCTATGCGCTGCCTCAGCACACGCGAGATCCGAGATCAAGTAACAGAATCTTTATTGCAGACCCGTAATCTACACGCTGCCTCAGCAAACGCGAGATCCGAGCCAAATAATCTTTATTGACTTTCTTCCCTCGAGAAGAAAGCCATCGGGAGCAGAGCTAAACTCTCGATAGTGCAAAAGATACACGTCGGGAATTTATGAATGAACACTGTCAGTCCCCTTATTTTACTAGAGCTGACCGTTCATGCTCCACTCCCAAACAAACAACACATGAATCGTGTGTGTCCCCACTCGTAATGAAGCGAGGGCAGGGAGGAACACACAATCCAAAGCTGTTTGCTCCCCATACTCCTGTCTAGATATATAGAATATGCTTGTGGTTGTGGACATGCATCGATGCTCAGCACTCTACCTCCTCAGAGATAGACTGCTGAAACACCGAGCTCTCTAACCAGGACGGAAGCCGCGGCGCGGGCTTCCGATCGCAAAGAGAGAGAGCGCTGGATCCCCCAGATAAAAGCAGAGAAAAGGTAGAGCCCGTCTCTAACCTCTCCGCGAGATCCATTTGCGTACCCACAATACCAACTTCCGTGCTGCCTCGGCAACACGGGGTCGGTACTGCGAGGAACGCGAGCCTGAACACCCTCCTCAAAGAGTGACAAGCGGGAACGGAGCGAGTACGATAGTAATTTGCAATGCTCGTAGTCAGCACCCTCGAGCGCTGACAGAACATGCTCCGTTCCAAACAAACAACACATACATCGTGTGTATCCCCACCCGTAAAGACAGAGGGCAGGGAGGAACACGCGATATAAGGTTGTTTTGTGCGCCATAATATCTTGTTTTTACAATAAATAACACAGAGCGCTTGCTGAGGCACAGAAGCTAGCGCGGTTCTAAACCGGATGTCCTTTATCCTTTCCTGGTCGTCACGTCACCCGCCCGTGACGCCCACTCTCGCCATTGGACTAGTTGATACAAGTGCTTCAGACGCAATCACGCAGAAGTGTTCCCAAAGCGTCATTGACGCATCGCGAGTTCCCTCGAAAGGGAACCTTGACTTATGTGATTTCATTATATATTCATCAAAATTCAATTGACAAAAAAAAAAAAATCCAGAATGAGCACCAGGGGTGTAAATGTAGCATACAATTAAGCCTCAGTAGGTGCTACAGAAGTAGTTGTAATGACTGAAAAATCAAATATACTAAGATCTGAGGAAAAAAAATTGTTTGGTCATATTTCCTTATCATAAATTTGATAACAGGGCCAAAATGGCCATTGTCATAACAGGGAGTACAGAGAACAAGGGAATGACCAGCAGGCACCGGCAGGCTTGAGAGCGCTGAGGCCAGTGAGCTAGATGACGCTGTTCTAGGGATGCCGGCTGCATGCACTGACATCAGCGGTGTGTCCTCCAAGCTGGATGCCAGTCTCACTCTCATAGGGACCACCTTAATGGCTTCATGTGCGACGTTCATGGCGACCGGGAACTTTGGTGTGTCGTCCATGACATGACGACTGGAGACACTGGTGTGGTAGCCAAGACGAGTGGGGACTCTGGCATGGTGGGTACTGCATGAATGTCGCGTTCCTTCTCCACGACACCCACCTTAAAAGATGAATGTAATATTCCAGAGTCCAATTAGGATCATGCAAAGGCACTAGGACAGGAAATAACACAAAAGGCCCCACACAACACAGGGAAATACAGGCTGGGATCATAGCATTTTATATTTTTTTTTTAAATAAAATAATTTTTAAAAACAAAACAAAGACAGGGAATCCAGGGCAAATAAAGAAGCTCAGGATAGGAGCGTGTTACAGGAAACAATGACTGACAAACCACAAGAGAAACACAAGAGCAAGAGAAACAAAGGCTGGGATCATGACAAATACACAGCTACTTTTGTTTGGCTGTCAATGGAGGAAGATGCCACATTAATGCTGCCTACTCATTGGTGTTATTGTACATAATTAGAAATTGGACATGAACAGCCTCTCAAGTTGTACATTAGTCAAGTCACCTTTATTTATAAAGCACTTTTTACAATACAGATTGTATCAAAGCAGCTTCACAGTGATAACATGAAAATAATACAACAAAGTTCATTTCTAGAAGAAAATTGCGTCATCGTCCACTTTAAGTAAGGCAGATCAATAATATTGTTGACTATTAAATGTCACCAACTAAGCAAGCCACAAGGCAAGGCAACAGTGTCAAGGAATCAAAACTCCATCTGGAGACAGAATGGAAAAAAAAAAAACTTTGGGAGAACTCCTCCTTCAGTTCTCCTCTGGCCAACGAGCGAACAGTGTATGATTATGATCCAGGCAGCATTACATGTCAGAAGTCAGATTGGATTAGGAATGGGAAACATTACTGGGAAACTCAGGCTGGCAATATCAACAGTAGCAGTCAGTTTCGGCTGTTGTGTCAATTCAGTTCTGTTGTAAAGATCATCAATTATTAAGTTAGTTCATTTTATCTATAAAGCAGTTCTGAAGATGATAAAGCCATCAGTTATCATAAATTGTTCAGTTCTCTGTAAATAGTTTGTGTCTTAAGGACTTTTTCACTGGTGCATGTGCAATACTGTAATTGTTAAAGTCCGCGTGAACCGGAAGTTGCAAACGACTTTTCTCCAGTGCTGTGACGTATTTCCCAGTGAAACGGAATATTGAACAGAGGGCAGGGTTTTACTCTAGCGCTCCTCCTCTCCATCTCAGCTCATAGTAGACTAACGATTTGAGGGGAGTGGTTAAGCATTTCCCAACCCAAGTCCTCAAACCTACGTCATCAGAGAAGGGACGCCATTCCAGACCGGAAGTAACTTTTCAGACTTTGATTAAAGATTACGACGGCAAACAATTTTTTTCTGTGTTTTAACTTGCACGTATGAGGCGCCACGTAGGATTTAAATCAAACTTCGCTTATCAATACATACATAACACACGTGCATACACACCTATAAATTACTCGCATATACATGTATACTATTGGATGTTCAAAATACATATATGAAATACACGTGCACACTAATATGAAATCCATACCAATACATATTATGTTAGTCATGAATGCATATACACTTGTGAATAACTTGCATATACATATAAACTTGACGCACGCATACACCTATAAATACTCGCATATGCATATAAACTTCCATGCATATACACCTATAAACACTCGCACATACATTTAAACTTCCATGCATATACACCTATAAACACTCGCACATACATATAAAACTCCATGCATATACACCTATAAACACTCGCACAATCACATACATATAAACTCGATGCGCGCATACACATCCATAAAACACTTGCGCATACATAACGTGGATGTGTGCTTTGTGTATATATGTATATGCGAGTAATTTCATGTGTATGTGCGTGAACTTTTCAGTGCAAACGGAAGGCATTTCAGTGTAAAAGGAAGGCATTTCAGTGTAACCGGAAGGCATTTCAGTGTAAAAGTCATTTGTGTCATTTTGATAGTTTGTTTTCCAATTTGAAATGAAATAAACGGCCTCTTTATTCGCTTTTTTCGTAAAAAAAAAAAAAAAAAAAGATTTCGGCTTGATTTTTCGTTTTTTTAGTTCACAGGCAAAAAACGAATAAATTACTTCAAAATTCTTTTTCCACATGTGGGCGGCCTGACACGCCCCCTTCCGCCGATTGGTCAAGCAAGTCTGAGCATGTGACGTCATCAGTTGTCGCTCAGGTGGGGTCTGTTCTACAAAATAATAGTCCTCTACTATGGCTACAGATTCTTAAACTGTACAGGGCAAGTCCTATTGGGCATTCTTCTGTGCAACTTTACGCGTTTCACAGAAATCTTTACATCAGAGATATTAATTATTAGTCTGCCACCAGCCCAGGGGCGGATCTAGAAAAATATTTATGGGGTGGCGAGAGGGGGGCAGGAATTTTTGAGGGGTGGCAACATATGGCAGAAGTATATATACTGAATTTAAATCACAGTTAAATTGGCCATAACTTTTAATTAGTTGCTGCCAATAGGGATGGGTATCGTTAAGGTTTTAACGGTATTACTACTCTTACCAATACTCATTATCGATCCAGTACTTTGACGGTATTCTTATCGGTTCTTTTTGTTAGGGGGGAAAACTATTATGAACACATTTAATATTGCTTTATATTTTGAAATGTAAAATAAATATCTATAGCAAAAAAGCAATGCTTTAACAAAACAAATAAAACATGCATGTTATGCAGAAGGGTGCATGCTTTTGTGTTTTATATTCAGAAGACATAGGACACCAAAAACAAAGTACAAACACATGGTCAAAGAAAAAAAGTATACAATTAAACAAATATACAAATCATATACCCAGTGCTTTAATTTCAGTAATGTCGGCATTACTGTTCAGGAGTAATATGGGCTAAAAAGACATCTAATAAAGTCAGATTTAAAATAACACTGCATAGTTTATCATAGATTAAAGTTATAAAAGCCAAAATTATTCATTCAAGAGCTGCGACTGATTTTCTCTTTGCCTTTTGTTGTTTGATTCACATTAATGGAGCAATCGTCAGCAGGATTATTAGACTGCTGCCCCTTTAAGACCAAATGCAGATCTAATCATTATTACGCATCATATTTTCTCCCAACTATTAACGCCCATTTAAGACATAAACTGTATTTAAGTGAATAAACTGTTTAAGTGAATCTTCAAGACAGCCATTTTGACATATTTGATCGTTTAGATGTGCACACGAAGCCCAAAATATACATTGCTTGTCTCGGTAGTTGAACAAATTTCTATTGCAAAACAGTCAAATATATAAAAAAAAATTCTACTTAACGTTACATTTTACCAGGCATTCGTTAACTTATCAAATCATTTTGACATTGATGAGCTAGACCGCTGAACTTTTAGTCTTCCTAACAACAAACAGAGCGTTGCGTAATGTAGTGCATCAGAGCAGCATCAATAATAATATCACATGAATCTCTTATTTGCATCAAGTCTATTGCCAATAATAATGACAGTTTGCGAACGTGAACTCGGTTAGCTCGCGCAAAACACATCTTCAGCACAGCGACTCATATAAACGCCTCTGATTGGCCGATGTGTTTTATGGATGTGTATGCGCGCATCGAGTTTATATGTATATGCGAGTGTTTATAGGTGTATATGCATGGAAGTTTATATGTATATGCGAGTGTTTATAGGTGTATATGCATGGAAGTTTTTATGTATGTGCGAGTGTTTATATATATTTTTTTTACAAATTATAACATTTACAGGTTAAACTGATACAGCCTGTCTGTCTTGAGTATGCTGGTCACATGATTTGCTTCATGTTATCTGTGATCAATTAGTCAGCCTGACCTAAATCCAACATTTTTTTACCATTTTACCAAATTGTTTTTTACCATTTCTATGGTAACGCAAGGTCCAATTTCAAAACGGTTTTCACAGGCTGAATCTTGAGTTTGTAAGCTTTCCAATGATATATAATATATCAACATTATATGAGTTTAAACATGAAATGGCAGTTACAGTTATAGATTTGGTCCTTTTTTATACCCTAAACAGGCAATGTGATCTGGGAGTCACAACTCATAAAATTCTTTTGGATATGATTTACGTAAGTCCAGATGATATAAAAAAAAAATGACATGAAATTATTTGTTTCTTATCAGTTTCTACTCTTGCCTGTTTAAGGGTAAATGTTTTCTCGAAGATATTCTGAGAAGCACAAACATCACATGCTGAAGTACATGCACAACTAGTCAACACTCTCTAGAGATACAGTTAAATGTTTTTGGGAAGTGCATATAATATAACAATTATTTTCAAATCAATTACATCTAAATGAAAAAGACATTCAAATAAAGAACAACAACAAAAAGAACTTGCCTTATTGGCCACAATTAAAGAAAAACAACCAAAAGACGAAGCCGAGGAGTTTCACAAGTATCTTTGTTGGTCTGTCTCTGATACTCTTGTCTGCTTGGGGATCAACAAGTTAATCATTTATTAAAGTCAAAGAGAGGTTTTTCTTACACCAGACCACTCTGTGCACAAGCAATATTTTCAGTGTTCGCTCTTGTTCTTGGATCAAATCATAAAGTATATTGTGGTGAATTAATCTGTCGGCATTGGAAATGAGTGAGTTGTGAATATTCACAACACTTTCAAACTTTTAAACAAATATTTAAAATGTAGCATCTTTATTTTGTTACATTTAATTTGGAGAATCATCCAATCAGAATGAAGTAAAATCAAAATTCTGATAATTTCTATAATAATAGTGAGAATAATAATACGTGATTGTAATAATAAATAAAATCAATTATAATAATCATTAATGATACGGAAATCATACCAGTGCATTGTCGTATGCCTGTCCATTTAGTCTGGGAATTACAGGTGATTTGTATAGACTGCTCTGGTTCAAACCCAGGACGACATTTATATTGTATTCTTGAATTGATGTTGTAGTGTGTTCTCTGATCTCCCACAATCTCTGCATTTGGGATGTCTGGTGTTGCACACATTTTTACTGTAAAACAAAAATATCCATCATTCTAATTTGAATTCATAATATATGCACAAATTGTAAGATTAATATCAGCCCATACCAGCACACAGTGGTTTTGGTGTCCATCCGTCTCGTGTGCATGTGGCCTCTGCTGACATTTGATCCTATCCAGACATGCAATAGTATTTTTTTTTTACTCCCAATTTCATATCTCCCCAGAAGAACAATTCTGGGTTAGATACATGCTGGTCATATGGAACTTCACATCTAATTTCTGAAACAAGATTTACATTAATTTGATATCATGCAGTAAATTCAGCAATGAATGCAGAAGTGTTTCTCTATAATCTTACCCGCACAAACAGGCTCATAATCCCACTGCCCATTCTCTCGACATGTAAATGAGTAGATGATTTCTTTTGTTTGAAAGATCCAGTATTTTTCAGTGCAGGTGATCTCCACACTTTCTCCAGCTCTGAAAATAGTTTTTCCCTCTGGGTTGATCTCTTTTACTCTGAATGTGGTTGACTTAAGCTCACATGATTCTTCTGTACAAGACATAATTATGTAGAAATAAGGGTAAGAAGAGATGAAGCATAAAAAATGTGTGAAACTGGATTTGCATGCTTTGTCTTTTGGGGGAAACAAACGATTCTGGCTTTTTTTTTCTTTTTTTTTTTAAATCCTAAAATGGGAAAAGATATTGCTTACCATAAATAGAGTGCAATTTCCTTGAGAGTCAAAGTCCCTAAATAAGTATAAGCACATTTTCTATTTTGAGAACTTTTAGATATATTTGCTAAGCTATTACCTGTTTAGTAAATAAGCAAGCAATTAAAAGTAGTTATAAGTAAGTAGTTTTTTTTTTTTTTTTTTGCTGATTTTACCAAATAATAACGATCAGCAAATGCTGTTGCCTCATGATTTCCCCCAATAATAATAATTAATAATAATAAAAGTTGATTAAAACCTAGAAAACAACATCAGTTGGACACTTTCTACAGCATCACAGGAAGAATATATTGGTGCGTTGACTCCTTTCATCATTTAGAAATAAATCTAACTAAGATCAAGCAGATATTTTCTTGAATGTTTTGGAAATATAAAATTCTAGTTTATTGACTACATACTTGCTTAATTTTAATATTCAGTTTTGAATTTAAGAATGTTTCAGTGCAGGGCCGTGCACAGGGGGGTGGCCCGGTGGCTAGAGCCACTGCCCCTCTGCCCTCATCGACTGAGGTGCCCCTCTTCCCCACCCCCACCGCTCCGCTCAAAGCATTCCGCTGATTCCGCTAATCCGCTCCAGGTTTTCCCGCTCGCTCCGCAGCATCACTCACAGTATACGACAGTTCACGAAAGCTGCCGCATTGACAGGTAGGCTATGCAAGACAGTGGTTGAATGGGTTGAATTTGCGAAATTAGTCATGAAACACGTAGATCAGCGGCCCATTGGTTCCTTTCTTGATTGACACTGGGCTGGCCCAATCACAACTTTAAACGAGTGAGCGAGCGTGCAGCAGTGTCAGTGTGTATCTGTCAAAATAGTCAGCAAGATGGAGAAGAAACGCAAGGAATGTGCAGAGAAATAGCGTGAAACAATAGAAACAGGCCCTTAAAGCAGACACTGTAAAATGTGTCAAAATATACACTACCATTCAAAAGTGTGGGGTCAGTAAGATTTTTTAATGTTTTTAAAAGAAGTATCTTCTACGGTGGCCGAGAGAGCTCAACGCGCTGCAAATGAATAAAACACATGCAAACAGAAAAAAACGCATGCAAACAGAAAAAAACGCATGCAAACAGAAAAAAACACATGCAAATAGAAAAAAAAACACCAGCGAATAAGAAAACATCTTCATCAGGTTTACAACTCACGTGCGTCCCAATACTCACAACACAACCAAATACGGAAACGCGCTGCAATTACAGAAACGCGCTGCAAAAGTTCACAACAAAACCAAATACAGAAACGCGCTGCAAATAGAACAGAACACAACGGAAATGTTTCCGGGGAACCCAATAAGTGACGGACGGACGGCTAGGACATGCTTACAGCTGTCTACTTTTATTTATTTATTTTTATTATTTTTTTGCAAAACATACAAAGATGACACGTTTATGACATACAACTTTGTAACGTTATACAATATACAAAATGTATTTGCGATATGTTCAATGTCATAAGAATACTAAAAAGAACAATGAGCTGAAGACTAAAATAAATAAATAAATAAAAAAGATAGAGAAAAAGAACGAGGAAAAGACATTAATCTATACATCAGTTACATTGAACACATTTTGAAATTTTTCATAAGTTTCATGAGAAATGTTAGAATGTAGCTATAGGTCCAAATATGAGACGGCAAGTTTTAAAGTTGAGACACTCACACAAAGATATAACACATATTTTAAAAACTTTGTTGTATAAAATGTATATTTATTTGCAACAGTTATGTTAACAGCATTAATACTATATTTCCGGTAAGAACAGCTATTCAGCTGATGGACACGCGCTGCGTTGTCATGGGAACATCCCAGGTGAAAATAATGAGGAAATTACGTTGTCTTTCGTTGCTCCCTTCATCAACATAATGGCACACAAGTGCCCCGCTCACTCCAAAGTGCCCAATTCAAGGGCTCTGCCCTTTTAAGAGAGTAACGTTAGGGCATAGGTAAAGCCAGAGCCCGCGTCTCTCTGGTAAAGCTTGCGAGCCGTCCGTCCGTCACTTATTAGGTTCCCCGGAAACATTTCCGTTGTGTTCTGTTCTATTTGCAGCGCGTTTCTATATTTGGTTTTGTTGTGAACTTTTGCAGCGCGTTTCTGTAATTGCAGCGCGTTGTGTTGTGAGTATTGGGACGCACGTGAGTTGTAAAACTGATGAAGATGTTTTCTTATTCGCTGGTGTTTTTTTTCTATTTGCATGTGTTTTTTTCTGTTTGCATGCGTTTTTTTCTGTTTGCATGTGTTTTATTCATTTGCAGCGCGTTGAGCTCTCTCGGCCACCGTAATCTTCTGCTCACAAAGGCTGCATTTATTTGATAAAAAACAAACAGTAATAGTGTGAAATATATACAATTTAAAATGTTTTCTATTTTAATATATTTTAAATTGTAATTTATTCCTGTGATCAAAGCTGAATGTTCAGCATCATTACTCCAGTCTTCAGTGTCACATGATCCTTCAGAAATCAGTATAATATGATGATTTGATGCTCAAGAAACATTTATCATTATTATCAGTGTTGAAAACAGTTGTGTACAATTTTTTTCAAAATTCTTTGATGAATAGAAAGTTCAAAAGAACAGCATTTATTTAAAATAGAAACTTTTCTAACATTAAACATGTCTTTACTGTAACTAATCAGTTTAACTCATCCTTGATGAATAAAAGTATTGATTTTTTTTTTACCCCAAAAATAAAATTCAAATTCTTACTGACCCCAAACTTTTGAAGGGTAGTGTTTAATGTTACAAAAGCTTTAGATTTCAGATAAATGCTGTTCTTTTGAACTTTTTATTCATCAAAGAATCCTGAAATAAAAATGTAAATAACTGTTTTCAACATTGATAATAATCATCATAAATGTTTCTTGAGCATCAAATCATCATATTAGAGTGATTTCTGAAGGATCATGTGACACTGAAGACTGGAGTAATGATGCTGAAAATTCAGCTTTGATCACAGGAATAAATTACACTTGTTTTAAATTGGAATAATATTTCAGAATATTACTGTTTTTGTTTGCATTTTTAATCAAATAAATGCAGCCTTGGTGAGCAGAAGAGACTTCTTTTAAAAACATTAAAAATCTTACTGACCCCAAACTTTTGAACGTATGTTTTCTGCCCTTCGTCAGCTCCAGCGGCAGATGAGGTAGTGAGGAGAATCAGGAGAGAGATGAGAAAGTGTAGAGCCTGCGGTAAGCAGAACTACTTTTAAAACACTTAAGCCATGTCATGAGTGTAGGAACCCATAACCCAGTTACAGATTATTTCCACATCTGCATAGTTGACGATTACCGCAATTCACTAGAAATTTAATGAGAGGCGTTTGTAAACCATGTTTTCCGCCAAAATAAAAGCTTGATGCAGTTTGCGTCAAAATAAAAGATCATGTGCTTATCTCTTTCAAGTATAGAAATTGGTACAAAACCAATTATGAAAGTTTTCTTTATTGTTTTAGTGCATTTGTTTCACAAAATATGGCTATTACTGTCATTGGATTAATATTATAACTATTATTATGAAGTAGGTGTAATGTAAATAGACACTGTTACTAAAAGAGGTTTGAATATTTCTTTGTTTAATTTGCACACTGAATATGGGTTGGAGCTTTTAATTTTTAACTCTCAAAGTGCACCAGATTGATGAATTTAACATTAAAATGCACAAAATTTTCTTAAGGGGAGGCATGCCCCCAACCCCCCTAGAAGGACCGAGGTCCACCCACCACAGTTTTACCAAAAATCCTGTGAGAAACACTGGTATTGCTATGCCAATGCAGCTTATAGCTTGTTTTAGGCTTCATCACTGTATTAATAAATGTCAAATTTTTACTTATTTCATCTGTTAACTCTCACTCGTTCCTATACTCACTCATATAGTGGGCCAGTCTGGGCCAAAATGCCAGGGCCGATATTTTTTTTTTGCCCCAGTCCAGCCCTGTGTACAACATATCCATATTCTTAGAATTAGCTGCTTGTCTAATCAAATTATTGTACTCTCGATCAGATCTAATACAAATAACTAAATTTTCTGTTGTTGGCACACTTTGTAGTGTGCCAACCCCCCCAAAAAAACAAAATAGTGCCCCTTTTTTTGGTTTAGGCCACTGCCCCTTAAAATGTCTGTGCACGGCCCTGTTTCAGTGTGACTACAGAGTTTTTTTGTTTTGTTTTGTTTTGTTTTGTTTTGTTTTTGCATAATGAAAGCTATATGGATAGAATGATTTTAGTGTAATTTCATATCAATTGTTTATTTTATAATATTGGTGCATTACCATCACATTCTGGGTTTAGAGTCCAGCCAAATTTAGCACATCTGGGGATTCCCTCCCTAGGTTTGAACCCTGGTGAACATCTGTATTTTAATATGGCATCTTTCTGGTATTCTTGCCTTTTCTCAACAACATCACCATTTGGTATATCTGGTGCTGTGCATGTTATCTCTGTGTGAAAAGCAAGGTAAGGAGGAATAGTTAAATTGGTGTTTTGAATAAAGCTCAGAAATCTGTGTTCATTGGGTGAAGATACAAACATACAACCAGTGTTATGAACCTTTGCACTTTGGAACGGGGTGACTCTATTCGCCCGTCTCTGTGCAGTGAATGTCACTACTTCCGTCTATCTTTTTGTCATTAGATACACACTCAAAGTGAATAACATTACTATAACTTCCCTCCTCTGTGTTGCCCGATGCAATCACATCCCCATCTGTGCGAATGGCTGGACATGTCACAGCTAGGCAATAAAATATAACAATAAATACAAAATAAAGTAACAACAAACCAATCAATTATTTTAGTTATAATTCACTTGTCACTATAGTTCAGAAGTTTATGACTGAGAGAAAATCAAAAGAAATCAAAAATATCAAAAGACAAAAAAGAAAACTAGTTTCTGCAGAAAGCGTACCTTCACAGATAGGGAGAGTATTGTCCCATCCTTGAGCTCTGCAGGTACGCTGATTGATTCTGCTTGTCATTTCAAACCTGCAGAACACAAGTACAAGTGCACACTTTTTACAAGTACAAGGAGTGTTAAACTGAAAAGGACAGTATGCATGTCATACAAGATAATAAATAGCATAAATCACATTTACCCTTTCTTGCAAGTATACAACACCGTTGCTAAAAAAACAAACTCAGACCCTGATATAAGACTAAAATCACCATTTGCTGTGACCCCTGGGTGATCTCTGCAGAAATCAAACAAGTTTTACTCTGCATTGTAACATTGATTTAATAACCAGAAATGATGTGGTCATTGGTGATGTGGAATTGACCATTTTCTCACTTGCACATGGTCTCTCAATGGATGTCTTCCATTGTCCTTTTTCACATTTGAATCTATACATTCCAGTATAACCTGTCGTGCAGCTCAGCCTCACTGTTTCACCATCATCGTATGACTCTTTCGCAACTGGTTCTGTGTTTTCATAGTTAATATCCTCTCTACGACATTCTGAGAAACACAAACAAATGTTACACAAAGATGTAACTTTGTACATTAAATGCTGAAGCACATGCAAAACTAGGCAACACTTTCTAAATCTACAGTTTGGGAAGTGCATATAATATAACATTATATTCAAGTCAATAAAATCTAAATTAAAAAGACATTCAAAATTTCAAATAAATAACAACAACAAAAAATCACTTGCCTTGACATTGAGCACAATTTAAGGAAAACAACCAAAAGGCGAAGCCGAGGAGTTTTACAGGAACTCTCATTTTGATCTCAATTCACAAGTATCTTTGTTGGTCTGTCTCTGATACTCTTGTCTGCTTGGGGATCAACAAGTTAATCATTTATCAAAGTCAAAGAGAGGTTTTTGTTACACCAGACCACTCTGTGCACAAGCAATATTTCATATAAGTGAAAAAAAAACTCTTATCTGATGCAGCAATTCTTATTTGCCATTTAAACACCAACAGAAATGTTACTTAGAGAAGTCAAAATCCTTGAGTCATAGTTGTTCAACACATGAACATGAAGCAAAGGTTCCAACATGCCATGTTCACCTCTGAACTCTTTAATTCGGTTAATGTTTTTCATGTTCTTTGTGAATCAAATCATAAAGTACATTATGTGGTGAATGAATCTGTCCCATAAAGCATAATGAGTGAGATAAAAAAAAAAACACTTAAGAAGAGCCTTAAAGTATTCGACTGACTGTGCTTAAACTGTTGTTGTCTCTTATGACCGAGATGATCCTCATTATCTCACATAAAATAAAAAAAAAAGAGCTGGAAATGTAAAGGCTGGATGTCATTTACTGGATCTTACTTTTTATGTAAACACTGAATTGTTAAACTCAAAGGTCTTTAAAACTTTGTTTGCAAATGGTTGTCATGTGATTCTTGGCAAACAATTAATTATGTTCAAAATAAGACACGAAAAATGAATACAAATGTATTTTTCCCCCCAATAAATATTGAAAAAAAGAGTTCTTGTGACTGAAAATAAATGTCAAACTAAATATTATAAGACGTTTATAAGTAAAGTTCTGAGGTTTGTGATTTTGCAACCCTGTTATCAGAATTTGAGTTGTGTAAATAGCCCACTAAAAACCCTGAATTGAATAGATTATTTTATAGCAATAAGCATAACATAAAGGTCAAAATGAAATCGACAAAATTCACAAGATAAAAAAGCTTGGTTTGTAACTGATAAAGCTATTTTTTATTTTTGTAGGGAATATTGTTTATTTGTTCAAATATCTTGCGTAGTTGAAGGGTTAGCTCACTGAATGCAGTCAACACTAGTGTAAAACAATTAATCATGGGTCTTGTAATTTTCATTAAAAAACTTTAAAGCGATAATTAAAAATATTGTGTATATTTTATTAAGAAAACTGTGGTTCAGGCAAGCCAGACCTACATCAAGATGTTAGGTCTGGAAACTCACCATAGTCACGGCTCACTCCGAGGGGCGGGATAAACAGCTGTCTTTCAAATTCCCTCTGCACGCAATAGAGCTGGTAAGTCCCGCCCCTTCCGCAAAACCCCGCTGGACCTCAAAGTTGAAAAACCGTCAATGCAAGTGAATGGGAGAAAATAATTATTTTCTGGTCCCGTTTGAATTGTGCCATGAATGTGAACATATGTTGTCTGTGAATTTTTTATATAACTTTTCGTGTAAAGAATGATACAATTTAGCGTGTAGAAGTTTGATACGGTTAGATTTTGTGTGAGAGCACTTTGTGGACTACAACTCTCGACGCGTTTGAAACGTCAACACACTCGCACACAGACACTAGCTCACGGATCCCGCTAAACATGTCTGTGTCTTTGGTGCACTTCACCGCCTTCTTTCAGGGAGAGGACAAAATCATTGAGGTTGGCGAAAACCACGGGTAAGTCAACTTTATGGGGTGACGTCACATGTAGTCTTTCTCGTTATATCTTTTCCACAACTGCTAGCCGAAGAATCATACCATATACTGTCAAACTCGTAACATGAAAAGTTATATAAAAAATTCACAGACAACATATGTTCAATTCATGGCACAATTCAAACGGGACCAGAAAATAATTATTTTCTCCCATTCACTTGCATTGACGGTTTTTCAACTTTGAGGTCCAGCGGGGTTTTACGGAAGGGGCGGGACTTACCAGCTCTATAGGACAGCGCTTCAACCAACCAGAGCGTTTTCCCAACAGCGGAGCTTAGTTGATAGATTCAACTTTTGCCATATCTGGCCGGCAAAACGACGAACACATCTTCCTTTTTTTAAGAATGACTTAAGTGCCGTTCTTTGCTCTTTTCTCAAAGAAAAACTTAACTCCAAGTCCTCCAGAGTCGCGGCCAAAGCCGATTCGAAAGACTGTTCGCCAGCAGCAGCCGCCATTCTTTGTTTTCAAGTAGCAGCAGCCAGGTAACCGTCGCAACTCTGTCGTGTATGTTAAGCCCGCCCCCGCCTACTCTATACACAACGTGATTGGCCTGACCCAATCTGGGTTTTTGCAGCGAGAAGGTTTATTGAGAGTTGCCAGGCCCACCTGGCTGCGAAATACATTTTGCTGCCGCTAGGGTGCGTCTAGATTTCTAGGCTAGTGGTTCAGTGTTGTATAAAAAATATTGAGATACATTTCACTAAGAGATACATTTTTCAATTTTTTTTAAGGAAACATAAACAGTTTTGAGGCTTAAATTGTGGAACCGATTAAGCTGATAAAATTAAGGAAAAAATGCTATTTATTATAAGAGAATTTGATCAATTATGCGGTTTTAGAGACACCATTGTTAGTTCCCAGGATGCTTTGCACATGGCTGGAAATGGAGAGTACATGTTGAAATGAAGTGTTATTTTATGTGTTTTTGAGCAAAGGGAAACATCTGTTAATGTTTAATGTTCAGTTGATTAAAAGAGTTTTTTTTTTTTGTCTATTATGTTGAAGTTTTGATCAGAAGATTGTGCAGAATACATATTTTTATCAAATGACACATAACCCCTAATAAGTCAAGTGATATTATTTAAATATTGAATAATAATAATATTAAATAAGTAAATAAATAAAAAAATACATAATTATAATTAAAAAGGGGAAAGGGTTATATAAAAATGTATTAATATAATTAATGTGATATGTATTCCTTTATTTTAAAGACTATTCTTTGATCTTTTCAAAATGAATACTTTTGCTCTTAATTTCATGCAATCCTCTCCATAGTATACTTTAAAAACTAAATCTAAACAATTATTTAAAACTAGGGATTCTGGCTTTCTCCAAAATTGTGTTATTGATTTAAAAGCGGTAATTCACAGTATTCAAAATAAGTAGTAACTAATCTTTATTAAGTAATAGATCCTATACCCAAAACTATATCTTTATTAATAAATATTATTATCTTTATTATTATTAAAAATGTCAACAACAAAAAAATTTAAATAAAATAAATGAGTGTAATAATCTATAATTTCACCGCAACTTAGCCAACATCCTAAAGATAAATGCTTAGTTAGAAGTTTAATCACCTCTTTTTTAGCGTCTTTTATGAAGCAGGCCTCTGCTGTGAATAATGTGTGTAACACATCAATGAAAATTGACATTGAACTTGACAGCCTCAGACGGTGACGTCATCGGAATGCGTGCTCGTCAGATGTGTCACAGGTGCTTTTTAAACATTGATTTGATCATTTATTTAGTTTTAATTGCAACACAGTAAATTTGAAATCCGGAAATCAACACCAATAGAGTTAATTTCAACACTTTAGAAGTGTATATATGGGAACCACCCACAAAGTGTTAGTTCAACACTTTCAAAAGTGTTGCCTCTCGCAACACCGACACAGTGTTACAATATGAACACTAAGAGAGTAAAATATTAACACCAATGCAGAGAACAACAACACTGTTACAGAGCTGGGTGCAGTTAAAATTCTACACTGTTCTGGTGTTGACCTAACACTTTAAAAAAAATGGAAATCACAATCTTCTCAACCTTATAGGAGTCAAATATTACACCTTCCTGGCGTTGATAAAACACATTTTTACAAATAAAAACACTAAGGGAGTTACCAGTTTTTCTTATTAGTGTTCTGCATCTGCCACTTTAAAGAACTGTAAAATAAACTCACAAATAATTTAATCTGAAAAGAATAAATTCAATTTGAAATAAACACATCACTCTATATTACTCTTTCAAACCTTTATTTCAAAACAATCCAGAAAGTTAAATTGTAACCTCAGTCTGGGATCATAGTAGAATTCTGTTCATAGTAAAGTTAAAAATAAAGGTAAAATGCAAACAGTTGTTTTAACAAACTATTTGTTTTATCTAACAAGCCCCTTTACATCATAGGTTAACTTTTAAAATAAATGATGAAGGCACAATAAAGGCATTTCGCCAGAATTATATGAAAGCTGCTTATTCAAATGGTCTGTAAAACCTCAAGTCCTGTACATGTCAGTGAATGTAAGTTCTGTGTCAGTGAAGTTGATTCAGTACCTTCGACTTTGCAACAGTAGGCTACAGCAGTGCATGAGTCAACAACATTCAGCAGATGAAAAACAGTTGCAGAATATGAGTGGATCAGTTGTGTCCAATTGCTAACAGTAAAGTTCAGTGCATAGGTGTTGTTTCACAGAGAAGGAAAGGCTGTGCAGATCCAACTTTCTCAAAATCCTGGAGTGCTGGTTCCCTAGACAACACAAAACCAGACCAATTACAATCAATACAATTTGTGTTTTATAAATACAGCAGGTTTATGGTGGAAAAAGTTCAATCATCTTAGACTTTCGTGACTCAACAAGAAACTATTTTGGTTAGATTAAGACTTGAAATTTACTTTCCAAGTAAATTAAAGACTTTATTCGTCCAAAAATTTGTATCCTGTCATTAATTACTCACCCTTATGTTGTTCCAAACCAGTAAGAGTTTTGCTCATCTTCAGAACACTTGATGATTTTTAATGAAATCTAAGAGATTTCTGTCCCTTGATCGACAGCCTATTCAACTACCACTTCCAAAGCCACGGAAAGGTATAAAAGAAATCACAAGTAATCCATGTGACTCCAGTGGTTTGACCTCACAATTTTAACTCAACTTTATTTACAGAATATTAATATTCAATGCACGTTCACACAACAACATCTGCTCTCGCATTAACAACATGCACGAGTTGTAATATTCTCATGAACGCATGTTTGAAATTAATTTTTTTAATTAAGTGGTAAATGTTTTTTTGCTACAAACACAGCATTTGCATAGTTAAATAAAATGTATTTTAAACCACTGGAGTCGCATGGAGTACTTTAATGATGTACCTTTCTACCTTTCTGGGGCTTGAAAGTGGTAGTTGCGTGGACTGTCAATGGAGGGACAGGAAGCTCTCAGATTTCATTAAAAATATCCTCATTTGTGTTGTGAAGATGAAAAAGTCTTACATGTTTGGAACGACATGAGGGTGAGTAATTAATGGCAGAATTTCCATTTGTGGGTGACCTAACCCTTTAAGAAAAAACACACACCTGAAATATCTCACAAAATCATCAGCTGCCGGAAGAATCTTTGCTCCGTTGTTGTGGCTTTGTGATGTAGGAGGCAGGTGATGGGCAGAGATTTCCCAATCAGTTGAGTCTAAAATAAAACAGCAAGAAAACATATCTGTCAAATCATGAAAAGGTTTGAAACTCATTCTAAGCTAAAAAAAAAAAAAAAAAAAAAAAAAATTCTTTTGTAAAATAATTTGACTGGACATTCAAAATGAGTGTTAAGAAAAACAGAAAATCTAGTTATACCAAATAGCAACAAAGCTATGATTTTTTTTTTGTTTGTGTCCATGATTCTCTCATACATGTATGTTATCTGTTAAATCTTACCATCACCAGGTTCTAGTCTGTACAGTCTAACACCCAGCCTGCTACCCTTAGTCACTTGGTGCATCATAGAAATGCTCCTATCAAACACAAATAGCAAAATCAATACATTTAAACATAAAAGCATATCCAAACATCAACCAAAAAGTAAATCTGATGAATACATTTTGCATAATTATTTAATCTGAAAGAATTACTTACCAATTTTAAGAAAATGGTCCTCCAAATAAGGAAATAAAGTGACAATTCCACGTGCATTGTCGGTCCGCAGTTTGAGGAGTTTTTCAGTTAACGTTGGTGTGCTGGCAAACAAGAGTAAAAGATAGTTTGAGGATAAATACATAGGCTACTTTATGATATTTGCAAGTCACAAATATTGTCATAAAACAATATAACATTATAAAACACGTAACTTAGCCTATTGTAACGTTAAATGAGTTAAACACTTAACTTACTCGGTGTTTTCACTGTTAAAGGCAAACTCCGTGTCAGCACTGCGTCACGAGTCTGCGAGAAAGGTTTAAGCCATAGACTGTAAAAAAATATGGACGTAGTGTCCGTGACGTCACCCGTAGGTTTCTGAAGAGCATTTTTGAAGCCTAAAGTGGGCGGAGCCGGCCGTCGCCATCTTAGCCTTGCGTCACTCCCGGATAACAGAAAATGGACAAACAGGCGGGGGGGGGCGTGAGTGGAGCTGAGGAGCCTGGCTATCTGAAATCACCTAACGTTAGCTCGACGTGATCGAGTTAGCTGATGATGTAAAGCCAATTAAACGTTCCTATTTTTGCCCTTCGAAATATTATAATAGTTAAAAGACATGGCTACAAGTGAGACTGTGTATTACTTCGAGAGTGTTTGTGTGTGACAGTGATTTATGTGCATACATGTCCGTCACTCTTTCATGGTCCGTCAGCGCGGCATCGCTCAAGTTCGTAGAGAGCTTATTCAGTCCATTTTAAATTCTGATGTTGGCCGTCTCTCAAATGGGTTATGGTTTAACCGTTAAACCATAGATATATTGCCTTTGAAGTGCAAGTAAATGCGCTAGAAAATCGAGTAGGGTCTGCCTGCAGAGTCGGAGGCTTCATTTTCAGGACCCCACTTTTAGGACCGCATTTCTAGGACCCTAGGTTTTTAGTGACAGCGCCACCTACCGAATTAGAGGACCAGCGAAGATGGATGACAATCAGAGTGTGAGTATCAAATGCGAATAATTTTTTACAATTGCGATGCATTTAATTGGAAAGTTAACGTAGCAAACGTGATGGTGATTTGCTAAATAAATAGTCTTGAATGCATAGCCATAGTATTTAGCCTCTAATGCTTGAAAATGAATTGTTAGCACGTTCATTTAACGGAACTGTTGCTTGAAAATGAATTGTTAGCACGTTCATTTAACGGAACTGTTGCGTGATAAGCCTGTATTGACTTATTGACAGCACAATAAAACTGTAGCATGTTCGTTCTGAAAGCTTGTTAATTACTCATTGTTCTTCCATTTTAATTCAGTTAAAATAATCTTAATGTTTTCATTGTCACGTGCTCACAGTCAGCCTGTTTAACGTTACCCACAATACATGTTATGTGTAGTATGCGTCTACATGCGTCTCTTCATTTTGACATTGTTTTATAATGTGTGCTTTAAATATTATATACATATGTAAATGTGTGTGTATATATTTATATATATATATATATATATATATATATATATATATATATATATATATGGTCAGAAAAAAAGTCGTGTCAATGTTATTTCTATTCAGAGATGGGCTTTATTGACATGAGTGTTTCTAGAACCTTTGTTCCCACAACATCAAAAACTTTTCTTTTTTTTTTTAATCTTTGAACAGTATGCAATAATAGTATTATGAACATTAATTGATATGTGTGCACTGTTTGGTAACTAAGAAAAAAAAATTAAAGAGTAGAACATGTTCAACTAAATGTTCCTTATTTAATTCACTTCTCTTTCTCTCTCTCTCTCTCTTAGGAGTCAGTGATGATGTTGTCCATGAAGTTCTGTTTGTAGTCCACATCATGAACAAATTTGTTTTTGTGTGTGTTCAAGTTCAGTTATTATATATTATTTTGTAAAATATTTTGTGTGTGCAAGTTCAGTTATTATATATTATTTTGTAAAATATTTTGTGTGCAAGTTCAGTTGTTATATATTATTTTGTAAAATATTTAGTGTGTTCAAGTTGAGGTGTGATATGTTATTTTGTAAAATATACACAATCTACCCCCAGAGTCATCCTTGTCTTCCCTCTATACTTGAAAATGTGGTCGATCCTAGTGACTGAAAAGACTATAACGTGATTCCTTGTTTATTTTACTTGAGTTATTATATTATGCTAGACCCAATAATTTCTCAACATTCCTAGGAACCAGGTTTAATTGCAATAAATAAAGTAGTATTTGGGTGCAATAAAACTGTAAAACTCTAATGTAGTTAAAACTGGTTTGGTGGAAATACTGCCTGGCACAACTAGGGTCCTGGAAATGCGTTCCTGAGACTGCGGTTCTCCGAGTCGGTAGGTGGCGCTGTCACAAAAAACTAGGGTCCTAGAAATGCGGTCCTAGAAGTGGGGTCCTGAAAATGCAGCCTCCGGCTCTGCAGGCAGATAATATTGAGAAAATCCGCGCTCATTCACGGACGGAGAAAGCGCCGACGCCCGCATGATTTCATCTGACGGTAACCTACATAAGCATATTATAATCCATCTGTTCCATGGGAGCAGAACGAACGAGCATTTATTGACGTTTTAAATTTGAAAACCCCAAAAAGCAACGAAATTGTCAGACATCCATTAGTGCATGTTCACAGAGGAAAACAACTGAAATACAGCGCTGGTTGTTCTCTCGAACGATAACGACGGAATCCAAAGAAGTGAGTTTTGTAACGTTACCCAAGTATTAAAATTGTATAAAATAATTATCCCGAAAAAAAGCACAAACACTGCAGAGATGGCAAGTTCAGCAGCTAACATTGCTGAGGTGAAGTGACGGCTAGTAACAGCAGACAAACGGCTAGCACTGACAGCGGCAATCCATCTGTCACTCAAGGGGCTTGGCCACACCCTTAAATTTAAATATTAATCAACTAAACGGACGAGTTATAAAATAATTCACCCCCCTCACAGTTGTTATGAAGGGCAAAATTAGCTGTATAGACCAAATCCACATACAGACACCAGGCTTTAAACACGTTTTTTTCTGCTGTAAAGTTGGTCATTTTAACATGGGGGAGATACAGATTTGACTCACTTCTGACAACAGCCTCAAGCGGCCAGTCAACGAATTACAGTTTAACTCACTTCCGTGTTGGTTTCAAGGGAGAGACGGGGAGGTTGCCGCTTGGTTTAAGCGCGCACATCACATAAATATCGTTACAAAACAATAACGTTAATGCCATGAAAAACATGTTGTAAATTAGGTTAAAAACACTTACATTCTGTGTTTTACCTGTTAACGTTACAAGCCTCGTCTCCTCGTCGTCAGCTCCGTATTGAGTCAATGAAGATGTCGCCTTTGAAAAAAGTTTCGGCTCGTTTAAGCGCGCAGAGCATTTAAATATCGCTATAAATCAATATGTTAGAAAACACATATTGCAAATTAGTTAAAACACTTACTTTAGTCGTTTCCCTGTTAAAAAGCAACACCATCCTGGTCTACTCCGCATCGCACGTCATGGAAAATGCCCCTCTGAGAGCGGTTTAGCAGTGCACAGCACATACATGTTGTTTTAAAACAATATTATGTTATAAAATGCATGTATAAATGCGATTAAACACGTAATTGATGCGTTTTCCCTCCTCGTATGCCTTGCATCGTGAGTCAAAGAAAATGGCGTCTTTGAAAAAAGTTTCAGCTCATTTGGTCGCGCCCAGTTGGTAAATGTCCCGGATGTAACTAATAACACTCTCTCGGTGTTATTAATTTAACTCCACATATTTTCACCACCCAGAGGGTGCGGTTTACACTAGCAGTGTTAATCCCTTGAAATTCAACACCAGAAAATTAACACTTTACTCTAAAAGTCCTTAACACCAGGATTTCAACACTGGAGATTTTACTGTGAAGAATTACACAACAGAGAAACTGAATTGTAAAAGGTTTTATTTTGATTAGCTCCATTTGTTGTTTATTATTACAGCTGATGCATCAGTGATGTTTTATTCTCCTTGTCACACACACTCAGGCAAATTCATCTCTCCATCATTACAGGTTTGTATTAGGCGGATACTGCCTATTAAATATTTGCCCCTCTGACATGCAAAGCTGATTCTATCCCCATCTGGTGAGAATATCTTTTCCCGTCCACCCCATTTCAGCTCTATACCTCTTTTATCCATTTCCTCCACCGTCACTGAACAAGGCTCTGAAACAAACAACATCTCACTGTCACTGTTACAATATACATTCATTGATTCATCAGAACCAGAACAACTACAAGATTACATCAAACTTACAAAATAAAATACAGTTAGAAAAGCCTTACATGTCTTTGATGTATGGTTTAGTGTTCATACTTACTTAAACACTTAATATTCCCTCTCCATTCGCCTTGTTCACAGGTCATGTATTTGGAGTAGGGGCGACTCTGAACCAGTGTGTATTTATTAAAGCAGACGTATTCAACTCTCTCCCCTGAATTGTATTCAGGTTTTGTCATTTCTGTTGTATCTGCAAAGTCTACTTGTGGTGGAGGTCCACATTTTTCTGAGGGCAAAGCAAAGTTATTTATTTATTTATTTATTTATTTATTTATTTATTTATTTATTTATTTATTTATTTATTTATTTATTTATTTATTTATTTATTTATTTATTTATTTTTAAACTCTTTTAGATCACCAAAGAAGATAATAACATAGAACATGTTATTAATGTAATACACATTATTAATGAGAATTTGTGGTCATTTTTCTAAAATGCTTTAAAATGTCTTTCTGAATTGAATCGATCTGTGGATTTTTCCATAAAATTTATTCTAACTAGATCTAAATTTGAATCAAAATTGCGTTTATCCATGTAAAATTCGCTCTCACAGTGCTAGTGCGTAGCTATGCTGTTGCTAGGTTATTCTGGGTGGTTGCTAGGACATCTTCTTTGCCCAAATCAAGAGAGCCGATGTGTCGATGAATTACGTACCAAAGTTGAGCATTTACTTTAACATGATGAGCAATAGTGCTTGCAAACACTGCTAATAAAACTAAACTAAATAAGCATATAACCTTACCTCTTACACATTTAGGGAAAGGGCTGCTCCATTCTCCATTTGGCTGACAGGTGATTTCTCTCTGTCCTTTTAATATCAGCAATTGTCCATTGCATGAAAATATTAACTTGTGTCCTGGTTTGACTGAACCCTCAATATCAGGGAATCGCTCCATTTTTAAGTCGTCCACTGTTTTGCGTAGAGAACACGTTGCCTCTAGAGAAAGCAGACACTTATTTATCCACAGAGAAGCTTTTATACTTTATGTGGCCCTAACTTGCAATGAGCAGTGGTTTAGCATAACAATGACATTTTTAACATATGATATTGCACTAGCCGCGTTACAGCCAAGCGTTTGTTTTTTATATAATGCGTATCCTGACTCTAAGGTGTGTTAGCTCGTGTGAGATTTGTGATACAAATAGATAAATAAAACAAATGACATTTTTCCACTTAATTCACAATCATTCTCAGCTGTTGTTCATCATGGATAGTAAATTTTGACCCATTACGGTATGTAAGTAAATGTGATTCTAGATTCATAACATTTTAAGTAACTCTTTTGTGCAGAAAAACATTCCACTCCATTTTACTGGAATTTCTTTACATGGCTCAGTGCACTAGAAGTTCTTTATTTCCGTACAAATCTTTCTCATGTGCCCAAAATTTCTCAAGAAAAACTATATGTGGCGAGAGTCAGAAAAACGTCCTCATTAATAGCTTCAGATGCATTCAGGTGTTTACATTATACTTAGTGTCCCTACTACTTTATTTAAAGGTCCCGTTCTTCGTGATCCCATGTTTCAAACGTTAGATAGTGTGTAATGTTGTTAGAGTATAAATAATATCTGTAAAATTATAAAGCTCAAAGTTCAATGCCAAGCGAGATATTTTATTTAACAGAAGTCGCCTACATCAAACGGCCGGTTTGGACTACATCCCTTTACTTCCTTCTTTAATGACGTCACTAGAACAGTTTTTTGGCTAACCTCCGTCCACAGGAACACACAAAAAAAGGGGGCGTGGTCTTGTTGCGCTCCCACGGAGAAGAGGAAGAGTTGGGTTTGTAGAGTGTGTTTGTCGCCATGTCGTCGAGATGCTGTTATTTTCATCCCGGAGTCCAATCACCTTTGTTTGGCCTTCCCAACGAGCAACGTGCGCTAAGCTGCTGTCGAATCACAACACAGGAACCGCTGGCACAATCAGAACTCGTTATGCATTTCTGAAGGAGGGACTTCATAGAACAAGGAAGTCATCAGCCTATCTTAGGACAGTGAAAACAGCGGTAGGCTATACAGATGCGAAACATGAACACATGTTATATTGCACACTGTAAACACAATCAAAGCTTCAAAAACACACGAAAAACGGGACCTTTAAAGAGTTGCTATAATAATTTTGTTTTGCAATTTCACTGAGGATTATTGTGACCATTTTTAAATCTCTCAATCCTTTTTCTCAGGTTAGAAGTTTTTTTTATAAGAAAGCACAATGGCACTAAAACACTCATTTTATTTTGATTCTAGAGAGCATTTGATTGGACAAAAAACTCATCCAGCATACAGTATACCAGCAAGCTGATAATGTTTATTATTACAATAACATATTAATCTAGTGCAGTCAAAAAGTAGCCTACCAAAGCTCAAATTATGATTTCACAGGGTTTTTTATTTATTTTATAACTATTATCGTCACTATGACAAACGTATCTGGGGACTTGATGTTATTCCTCTTGTTATTTTTTTTTATAATAAGAAGTTTTAAAAGACAGTTATCATAACCAATCAAAATCTTACCTTCACATGTTGGTGTTTCTTCCCAAGTTCCATTGCGGCAGAAAACTGTACTTTTCCCATTCATTAAGAATGATCTTCGACATGCGTATGTTACACTAGATCCATGTGCATACAATTCTTCAGGTTTAGATGTTATTAATGCATATTCCACATTAGGAGGAATGTTACAACTGACGCCCACTAAAGAAAAATGTTAATGGAAATTCATGAAATCCAGTAAGACTGAGATTAACATCGTCAATAAATAGTGTCTATTTTCCACTAAAATAGATAAATAGATTCCACATGCAATAAGAGTTTGAGAAGCTCACCCTCACAAACTGGTTTCTCCCATGTACCTCTGATACATGTAATGAAGCGTTGACTTGATATGAACCCTGGATCACATTCCACTTCAGCAGTTCCTCGATCATGAAGGCTTTGCTTTAGTTTTCCATGGGGAACACTGGGAAAAGCACCACATTCTTCCTCCGCTGTAAAGACAGAAAACAGGAAACACATTTCAGTCCACTATCATTCGTCTAACACCTGAGACTGACAATAATAAAACTCACGGATGCACAGAGGTTCTTTAGACCAAGAGCCTTTCCTGCATGTCACTGAATCCCACCAGTTCCCAGTGAAGGGCTTATAACCCGGATTACAGGAGTAAAGGATTTCTTCTTCATTGGAGGGGAGGCTGTATGTGAACCCTGTTTTCCACGGATAGATCACGGCACGATCTCTGCTTTGCTGGGAGGAAACAGTTTAAAAACATAAACATTCTGATCTCATACGTTTTGAGTCGTCAGTCATTATGCAGACGTATAATGATTTGATTGGATACTGAAAAAATTCAAGATAAAGGTAGTATGACTGAGAGAAATTAAAAGACAAAAACGAAAACTTCCAAGAAAGCGTACCCTCACAGACAGGAACATCATTATTCCACCCCTATTTCAAAACTGTGAACACAATGTTTATATATTCTTTACAAGTGTAACTGTCATAGTACAGTAAGAGAGTGTAAACCCATGGCCTCAAGAGATGCACTAGCAATTGACACTAGAGTCTGTGGTCTTTAGAGTCCTTGTTAGCGTGTCCGCCTCCCACGCCGGAGTCCCTGGCTCGAATCCAGCAAGGAGCAGGTTGAATAGGACTAGTTAACCAAGTACAATATACAGACCCTTTCCAAAAAATTTTAATATCATGGAAAAGTTTATTTATTTTCAAATTCAAAACATTAAACTTCCATTAATTATAGATTCAGGGCCCACAACTTAAACGATTTCAAGTATTTAGTTGTTTATTTGTACATAATTTGGGCTTCCAGCTCATAAAACCCACGAAAACAGGATTTCAAAAAAATTGAATATTACATGAAATCACACAGTAATTATTACACAGTGATACCATGGTCATTGAACCAGGTTTTGGTTCTTTTGGCAGTGTGGGCAGGTGCAAATCCTGCTGGAAAATGAAGGAAGCATGAAGTGCTCTGAAAATGTCCTGGTAGACGGCTGCGTTGACTCTGGATTTAATAAAGCACAGTGGACCAAAGTCCTCTTTTCTGATGAGAGCAAATTTTGCATCTCATTTGGAAACCAAGGTCCCAGAGTCTGGAGGAAGAATGGAGAGGCACACAATCCAAGATGCTTGAAGTCCAGTGTGAAGTTTCCACAGTCTGTGTTGGTTTGGAGAGCCATGTCATCGGCTGGTGTTGGTCCACTCAACACAGCCGTCTACCAGGACATTTTCAGAGAACTTCATGCTTCCTTCAGCAGACAAGCTTTATGGAGATGCTGACTTCATTTTCCAGCAGGATTTGCACCTGCCCACACTGCCAAAAGAACCAAAACCTGGTTCAATGACCATGGTATCACTGTGTAATTACTGTGTGATTTCATGTAATATAATTTTTTTTTTTAAATCCTAATTCGTGGGTTTTATGAGCTGGAAGCCCAAATTATGTACAAATAAACAACTAAATACTTGAAATCATTTAAGCTCCTGGCCCTGAATCTATAATCTATGGAAGTTTAACGTTTTGAATGGAATTATGGAAATAAATAAACTTTTCCACGATATTCACATTTTTTGGAAAGGGTCTGTAATCTGATATGACCTGTCATTGTAGTTCATTATCACTGTTTCACCATCAGTGTAAAGATTTTTAAACTGGTTCTAAGTTTCCATATTTAATGTTTTCTCGAAGACATTCTGAGAAGCACAAACGTCACACAACGACACATTAAATGCTGAAGTACTTGCACAACTAGTCAACACTCTCTAGAGATACAGTTAAATGTTTTGGGAAGTGCATATAATATAACAATTATTTTCAAATCAATAAAATCTAAATGAAAAAGACATTAAAGAAAAACAACCAAAAGACGAAGCCGAGGAGTTTCACAAGTGTCTTTGTTGGTCTGTCTCTGATACTCTTGTCTGCATTGGACATGAGTCTTAAACATGACATTAAACAAACTTTTAAACAAATATTTAAAATGTAGCCTCTTTATTTTGTTACTTTTAATTTGGAGAATAATCCAATCAGAATTAAATCAAATCAAATTATTTTCTTTTCTTCATTTTCTCTAGTCATGTAGCACTGATTTTTTTTCACCTTTCTTCTGAATAGGCAGCCACGTTTTATTGAAAGACAATTTTGCCAGCAGTGAATCTATACCAGTAAAACCTGGCGCGCACTTCACTTACATTGTTTCAATATATTTATAATATGAAGCTTTCCAAACTGGTTCTATGTTTTCATATAATATCCTCTCAAGGACATTCTGAGAAGCACAAACAAACGTTACACAAAGATGTAGTAGTCAACACTCTTTAAAACAACTTAAGGTCATTTAAAAGTGTTGGATGTGTATATAATGCAAATAACATTCTACTGAAAATGAATGAACTCACCTTGACCTTGCACAACAGCAACAGAAAATAAAAAACAGGAAAAGCTGATGAATTGTACAGGAACTCTCATTTTGAACTCTCATTTCACAAATGACTGTAGCTTGTTTTCTCACTCTGTTTGTATGATGGGGAATCAAAAAGTGAATCATTTACTAAGTCAAAAGGAGGACTCTTTTATACCAGACCACTTTGTGGATGTGCAGAAGGATATTTTGTTTAAAATCCCCCTGTAGTCAATACTTGTATCCTTTAAAACTCATCTTTGATCACAAAAATGTCATGAATTTTATTTATTTATTTATACCTTAAAATAGCTTGAATGTAACTACACCCTTGCTTCACTTGCTTTCAAGTCAAAAAGATCTAATTGAAAAGGACATGAATAACATTAACCTCAAAAATAATAGCTTGCCTTCACTCTGCGCACAACTAAAGGAACATCACCAAAAGACAGAAATTCTCATTTTGAGTTCACATCACAAGTAGCTTTTTTTTTATTTATTTGGACAAACCAAAGGACAAGTTACCCTAGACAAGTCAAACTTTGTAAGTCACATTTACGTTACATATAAACATGAAGCAAAAAGAAAGTTCCAAAATATTTGAACATTTAAAGAACATTATTACATTAATTAATTAATGATTTTTTCATAATACTTATGTTACTAGAACATACATTGAGGTAAAAGAAGAGTTTGACCCTTAAAATATCAGTATGTGCTTAAAAAAAAAAAAAAACTGTCCTTGTCTCTATATGACCTAGATTGCCCTCCTTATCTCAAACTGAAAAAAGAAACAAATGTTTGTCTTTTTTAAACCGTAAAAACTGGATGTCATTTACGGGATCTTACGGTGTGGACTTTTGGTAAACATTTAAATGTTAAACTCAAAGGTCTTTAACTTTATAAGTAAATGGTTGTCATGTGCTGAGTTTTGGCACAATCAATGAATAGGATCAACTTTTCTTTTCTTTTTTTTCATTCATCCTAAATGTCAAACTAAATATTATTTGAGCCATTTTATGTTCTGTTCAATTTCAGTGAGGTTTACATTTTTGGCAATGCTGTTTCCAAAATTTGTGACAAACAATAAAAACCTTGACTTATGTGATTTCATTATATATTCATAAAAAATCATTTGATAAAAAAAAGAAATCCAGAATGTGCAACAGGGGTGTAAATTTAGCATACAATTAAGCCTCAAAGGTGCTACAGTAGTAGTTGTAATTACCGAAAAACATACTAAAATCTGAGAGAATTTTTTTATTATTATTTTTTTTTGTTTGGTCATATTTCCTTATAACTTTGATAACAGGGCTGAATGTTACGATATCAGTTTTACAATATTTGCAAAAAAAATTGAGAAAGCAAATGAAATTTTACTTGCCATGCTGCATTTAAGGAAATTAAGAGGTTTAAATATTGGTTGGTTTTCTTTTATTGAGAAGTTTAAATATTGATTGATTTTATTCTAAATGCGAGTAAAGTATTGATGAAAATATGTTGTTGCAGGTGAAAATTCTGAAAAAGTCACAATTTTTTAAATGTTGAATTTTAAAAATGTTAAATGTTTAAATGTTGTTAACAGTTAAAATTTAATTAAATGATTTAGAGAATGGTCAGTTTTGCTCTTAGTTAGAGTAAATAATTCTCAAAAAGCATAAATGAAGATATGATTGTTTGTCTGAAGAGAAAAATGACTGGTTGACAGAGCTGGTCTGTTGAGGTTATTTTGTGCAAATTTTTGTTTTATTGATTTAATTTTCAAACTTTGACTGATTCAATTCGAATTCTGTAATGCTGAGGCAGGGACGAAGCAGAGATATGCAAACACTATTAATAAAAACAAACAGGGAATCCAGCTCAGGACAGGAGCATGTTACAGCAAACAACAACTGACAAACCACAAGAGAAACTCAAGGGCAATTTATACACAGGCTAACAAGGTAACAAAGGGGTGTTGTAAATTGTAATGGGAACACACAAGGGTAACAAAGGGAACTAACAAGACATACCTGGGGAGACTGATCAAATTAAAAAACTATAAAGAATTACAAAACATGGCACAAGACAGGAAATAACACAAAACTCCGTACACAAGACAGGGGGACACATGCTGGGATCCCCATGACATTACCCGTCCTCAAAAGAGTGACTTCCAGATGCTCCTAAAAGCAAGTCCAGGAGGGCGGTAGAGCGGAGACGGGCCTAGGGGTGGGATGGAGGGCCAGGACCATGGAGTGGAATAACTGGAGAAGAAGGCAGAGCAGGAGACGAAGGTGGAGCGGACTGGGCACGAAGAGCTGAAGATTCCCATGGCGGAGCAGAAGACCACCACAGAAGAGTAAACGAGCTTAAAGACCCCCACAGCAGAGAAGACCGGGCTGAAGTCCACCAAGGCATTGATGAGGGCAACCAAGACAACCAAGGTTGAGGACAACCAAGAACCAGGAAGTTCAGGGATGACCTCTGTGGTCGCGTCGAGGCAGACAGGAAGTTCAGGGACGACCTCTGTGGTCGCGTCGAGGCAGACAGGAAGTTCAGGTACGACCTCTGCGGTCGAGGCAGACAGGAAGTTCAGGGACGACCTCTGCAGTCGAGGCAAACAAGAAGTTCTGGCAGGACCTCTGCAGTCGCATCAAGGCAGACAAGAAGTTCAGGTATGGCCTCTGCGGTCGTGTCGAGGTACACAGGAAGTTCAGGGACGACCTTTGTGGTCGCATCAAGGCTGTCAAGAAACTCAGGGACAAAAGTGGGCTCTGGAGCGGACTCATTGGCTGAAGAGCAATGTGCTGCCCAAACACACAAAATGGCCATTGTCGTAACAGGGAGTGCCGAGAACAAGGGAATGACCTCTGGGCCGGACAGCGCAGGCACTGGCAGGCTTGAGAGCGCTGAGGCCAGTGAGCTAGATGACGCTGTTCTAGGGATGCCGGCTGCATGCACTGACATCAGCGGTGTGTCCTCCAAGCTGGATGCCAGTCTCACTCTCATAGGGACCACCTTAATGGCTTCATGTGCGACGTTCATGGCGACCGGGAACTTTGGTGTGTCGTCCATGACAACTGAAGGTTCAGGCGTGGCGGCCATCTTGGCTGAAGACCCAGGCGTGGCGGCCATGACATGACGACTGGAGACACTGGTGTGGTAGCCAAGTCGAGTGGAGACTCTGGCATGGTGGTACAGCATGAATGTCGCATTCCTTCTCCATGACACCCACCTTAAAAGCTGAATGTAATATTCCAGAGTCCAATTAGGATCATGCAAAGGCACTAGGACAGGAAATAACACAAAAGGCCCCACACAACACAGGGAAACACAGGCTGGGATCATGACATCATTTTATTAATTTAATAAGTTTATTAAAACAAGATAATTTTTATTAACGAAACAAAAACAGGGAACCAAGGCAAATAAAGAAGCTCAGGATAGGAGCGTTTTACAGCAAACAATGACTGACAAACCACAAGAGAAACACAAGAGCAAGAGAAACAAAGGCTGGGATCATGACAAATACACAACTACTTTAGTTTGGCCCTCAATGGAGGAATATGCCACATTAATGCTGCCTACTGATTGGTGTTATTGCACATAATTAGAAATTGAACATGAACAGCCTCTCAAGTTGTACATTAGTCAAGTCACCTTTATTTGTATAGTATTTTTTACAATACAGATTGTATCAAAGCAACTTCACAGTGATAACATGAAAATAATACAACAAAGTTTGTTTCTAGAAGAAAATTGTGTCATCGTCCACCTTAAGCAAGGCAGATAAAAAATTTTGTTGAATATTAAATGTCCCTAACTAAGCAAGCCAAAATCCAAGGCAACAGTGTCAAGGAACCAAAACTCCATCTGGAGACAGAATGGAGAAAAAAACTTTGGGAGAACTCCTCCTTCAGTTCTCCTCTGGCCAACGAGCGAACAGTGTATGATTATGATCCAGGCAGCATTACAGGTCAGAAGTCAGACTGGATTAGGATGGGAAACATTACTGGGAAACTCAGGCTGGCAATATCAACAGTAGCAGTCAGTTTCGGCTGTTGTTCAGTTGAAGTTAGTTCTGTGTCGATTCAGTTCTGTTGTAAAGATCATCAATTATTAAGTTAGTTCATTTTATCTATAAAACAGTTCTAAAGAAATTATGTCATCGTCCAGCTCAGTTCAGTTTTCATAAATTGTTCAGGTCTCTGTAAATTGTTTGTGTCTTAAGGACTTTTTCACTGGTGCATGTGCAATAATTGTTAAGGTTTAGTAAACAAGCATGAAAAACATTGTTTGAACCCTTTCCAATAAAGATCTGTACAGTTTATCTGGATTTTACAAAATTATCTTTAAAATACAGTATCCTGAAAAGGTGACTTATTTTTGCTGAGTTTGCATAAATAAATGTTTTGCATAAATAAAATGCATAAGTAATGCAAGAAATATTTTTAACTAAAATCCACACCCAAGTCACTATAATTACTAACATGCTTTTAATCACAAGTGTCATTAAATGAATATTAAAAGATAATAAATACAAACAATTTCTGTAAGATTATTACGAACGGCTCAGAGACTTTGGGTTGAACATCCAAATGCAGCTTTATTGGGACAATTGAGAATCATAGTCCATATAACAGGCAAAGGGTCAAACAATCTAAAAAAGCAACAGGGTCGAAAACGAAAGGGCAAAAATGAAAATCAAGAATACGGGAAGATAATCATAAAACCAAGACACAGGAAACCATGATAACGCTCAGAAATGCAGTGTAACAACATACAAGACTTCGCAACGAATGAGTGAATACACAGGGCTTATATAGGTAAGAGTAAATAAAATAATAACACACAGGTGAAAGTAATCAAAACACTAGTTATTCCGAGCAATGGGTTATGGGAAAAGTAGTTCATGTTGAGAAAGCAGATGGAAGTAGTGTTCTCTGAGGGATCATGGGCACTCCAGCTGGTGGCTGTGACAGAGATAATATATAATTCTATAAGTAATATTTGTAGCTGAATGAGAATGAGATACAAGCTTGAGTGTGTCTCTCCGTCTTCATAAACACAATTGCTGAATCTTTACATTATTAGGCCACTGAAAATATTTAATATTCATCAGTTTGGGTTTGCAGTAGTCATTTTATATATCAACATTTAGTGCTTAAAAACATCTGAAAGTAAATACTAGAAGTCATTCTTAAAATCGAACTGGGTTACATTACCTCAACTACCACTCTAGTTTATTTTCAGTTATTTTGTGTATCACCTGAAAAAAAAAAATAATAATAAATGAATGTACAGAACACCAACATGACTAACTCAGACTGAAAATGAGAAACATTACTCACAACTTTTGTCAATCTGAAGATACCCATTAGAACACGACACGTCCACATATGCTCTCATCCCACTTCCAGTATTCCATCCAGCCGTACAGTTAAGCCTATACGTGTTAGCATGCGTTATATAGACCTTTTCTGTAGGGAGCTGTAGATTGTACTTCTCAACTATGTCATCAATTTCACAAGGCCCTATGACAGATACATCGTCCAGTGAAAAACAGTACAAAACAATTAGAGATTTGTTTTTACAAAAAAGCAAAAGAGAATTCATTTGTAATTGAATGACTCACTCAGACATTTCGGAGGAGTCTCCCATTTTCCATCCACACACTTATAAGATTCCTGTTGCTTGTCCAGCACATAGTAAGACTGGCAAGTGTACGATACCTCTGTAATCACACCTTTTACTGTACTGATGATGATGCTGTAGTCTCCATGTTGAAGATATGGAGGTGGTGGACAGATCCCACCTAAACAAAAAATAAAAAAAATACATACATATACTGTACATTTTTGAGCAGCATTTAGTGTCTGCAATTATACTAATGAAAGTCCTGGGACAGCATTTGACAACAAATATCTGTGCTCCTGAATGTTTCTGGTCAAAGCATGATCTCCAGTCTCTGAGTGCAAGTGACTGTATGTGTGTGTGTGATTGCGCTTCATACACATTAATACAGAACAG
This sequence comes from Scardinius erythrophthalmus, assembly GCF_964197995.2. Classification (NCBI taxonomy): domain Eukaryota; kingdom Metazoa; phylum Chordata; class Actinopteri; order Cypriniformes; family Leuciscidae; genus Scardinius; species Scardinius erythrophthalmus. Next base: position 25,840,706 of record NC_138234.1, read on the forward strand.
TGATTCAACTGACTGGAACTACCTGTGCTTTACATGTTTTGAACACGTTTAAGCCAAATATGGGTGCGTTTTCCCGTACGACGATGTAACTCACTGCTTAACTACCATACGATGCATCATTGAATAAATCAACTAGCTAGTCACGACTGTTTCCCGAAACCGCATTGTCGCAAAGTGGTCGTTCAACCATCTTGGTTTATGACGTCACGCGTGAGGTGCAGTAATAACTTCTTTTTATAAATCTGTTTGAGATCGAATTAATATGGTTTGCTATAAATTACAGACATAGCATGAGGACTATTTCTCATTTTTCTCATGTGGACGTAAATGTTTTTTTTTTTAAAAGGAGGAGGAAAAACTTTATAAAAATACCCATGTACTTGTGGACTAGGCCTAAGGGTCCATTTACACGACACTGACGTTTTTAAGGCCTGGTAATGCAAACTTTTGAAAACGGGTTTCAACGTGCAAGTTTTGGAAAATTATATGGTTATGGTGATGTCATGCGCAGTTGCACATGCCTATTAGATGTTCAGTTTATAGGCACATATTTTTTCTTTACAATCTGACACCGACAACTACTGGTCTGGCACGATTTTGAATCGCTTTCTTGGATCAGTGTGAATGGGGATCGTTTTGAAAATACGCATGCACATGATGTCACCACATTCACAAATTCACGTTTTTGTAGTTTACACCAATAGCCTGGTTAAAACCAGACCATTCTCAGTAGTAATTGAGTTATGGTCTGGCAAAGCTTCATTATTAACTCATTTCCAAAGGAGTTGAAACGGACCAACGGACGTCGCTCAAATGCCTCTGGGAGCAATTGGATAGACCTAAAACCAATCAGAGCGATCGTCATTGTGTAAAGCCATATGCTGCGTCCCAATTCGCCTAAGTTACACTGCGCCATAAAAGTATGTACTCTTTTTGTGAAGAAAAGGTATTTACTTTTGAATGTGTAGCAGACTACTTGCAGAGCAAATCTAAATTTGCTGGAAGTTTATCTGGGTTTTCCCAGGCTATTACACCAAGACAATAACAATATAATTTTCAAAAAGTGCACACTGAAACCCATTTTCAAAAGTTTGCCAGCTGTCGTGTACATGAACAGCCAAAACGAATAAAAAGTTTTCAGTGTAAACAACCCCTATGAACTAAACAAGACATGAATGTGACAGCTGTATCATTGTATGTATGTTTTGTATTATTTATCAATATTTTTTTGATGCACCCATAATCCACATTTGGGATTGGATCATCATTGATAGCTGGGTTTTCTGCTGGGTAAATAAATGTGAATGTAAGATTTTGTGGGGACTCACTTTTGCAGACAAATGTTCCGTTCCATTTTCCATTTTGACACATCAAAGCTCCTCCTGAAGTTTCATTGTATGGTTCATTGCATGTATATTTCAGAATCTCAAAGTTGCTGAACACAATTTTCTTATCTGACACTTTCACAAATCGCAAGTCCCTTGTTGGTTGGGAACACTCAACTGTTCCTAGAGGAACAATTTAATGCAAAATATTATATGAAAAATACTATTAATTAGTTATATATTACATTATTTCAAATGTCAATGGTCATGTTCAGATGGTACTAAATTAACACATTTGATTACTACTTAGATTCTGATTTATAGAAATGTTTCTAAATATAAACACAAAAGAAGACATTTGTACCTCCACATTGTGGATATGGGTAATTCCACCTCCCATCTGGCTGGCATTCAATTGCACGTTGGCCGTAAAATCTCATGTTGACATTAGTGCATCGAAAAACTAAGATATGCCCAGGATTATAAGGTGAAGTGATGCCTGGATGTCCAAATAGAATTTCTAAATTTTTTAGTTCTTGCTCCTGACAGGTACCATCTGTATATACAAAGATAACCTATGGTTTAATACTCAACAGTAGTGTATGTAGTGTCTGCCTTAATTTTTTTTTAATTAGAATATGTATTTTTTTAATATAAGACACATATATCAGTTCCGTTCCAGTCAGTCACTACGAGTTACGTCAGAAACTGACGAATGGGGGTTTCGCTAGAGAGCCCTATCACCTTCGAGTTATTAGAAAACGAGCCAATGGTATGAAAATACCATGGGTCTGCTGAATTTGCATCGCGAACTCCACCTCACTCCACGGACTGGATACGTGCGCTATTTTACTCAGATGAGTTCCTCCTGCATTGTTGATGCCATCACCAGAGTGCATGCCCGGTTGGTCAGCCCTCGTGATCGGTTAGGTGCCTCCATGTGCATGGTTCCCCGGTTGGGCAACCCCCACATGTGTATATTCCACGGTAAGTCTCCTCCGAGCATGTGTTTTCCCTCGGCAAGACCCCTCTTGCCATCTTGAGGTTGAAACATTCCACCCTGTGGGCTGAATACCTCTGAGTTCTCCATATGCATCCCGTACTCAGGTCATATGTGTATTCTAAGTCCTCCCTGCGGGTAGGCGCTGTGTCACATATTCCATCTGGGATATGCTACCCAGTGTACTTAGGTATTTTTGGGTCAGCCTGGCCCTTCACTCGTGCTAGCCTCACGACAAGGAGCTGGGGCTTGCGCAGGACACTGGAAGACAGCCGCATTGGCTAGATTAGATTGGGCCCCTCATTCATCAGTCTCTGACGTAACTCGTAGTGACTGACTGAAAGGGAACATCTCGGTTACATATGTAACCCTTCTTCCCTGAATGAAGGAATGGAGACGTTACGTCCCCATGCCACTGCCGCAGTACCACTGAAACGGCCGGGGCGCAGGTCTCGGCTCCTCAGCAGGTAACATAATGTGAGATTGCACCCGCGGCTTCTTTTATACCCACGCGGTGGGGCGGAGTTCACAATGCAAATTCCGCAGACCCATGGTATTGTCATACCATTGGCTCATTTTCTAATAACTCAAAGGTGATAGGGCTCTCTAGCGAAACCCCAATTCGTCAGTCTCTGACGTAACATCTCCGTTCCCTCCTTCAGGAAACGAGGGTTACATACATAACCGAGACGTTATCTATGGCTTGTAAATGATTCATCCAAATTTTTTGCTAAAAGTTAAAAGTATCTGAATTTATGATACAATATAATCAAAGCAAAGCAAACAACAAAACAACATCAAGCTGTAACTTTCCAGTGCAGGTCTGTATGTCTGTCCATTGGCCCTCGGAATCACAAGTGATTTGTACAAGTTCCTCTGGTTCAAATCCAGGACGACATTTATATTCTATTCTTGAAGATATTTTATACTTCTGTTTCTGACCTCCCACAATCTCTGCATTTGGGATTTTTGGTGGGTCACACATAATTTCTAGAAAACAAACATCCACATAATCATAGAATATATATTATGGGATTTTATGAGTAGTGCAGATTTTAATACTCTACAGCAGAACATACCAGCACACAGTGGTTTCGGCCTCCATCCGTCTCGTGCACATGTGGCCTCCGCTGACATTTTACGATATCCAGACTCACAACTGTAAGATTTTTTTACATTCAAATTCAGATCTCCACGGAAGTAAAATGTTGGTAGATACACATGCTGGTTGAGTGGAACTTGACATTTTATCTCTGAAACAAGATTCACCTGCTTTTAAAAATATTCAATGACTTCAGCACCAAATCCAAGAGTGTTTCTCTACATTCTTACCCTCACAAGATGGCTTGTAATCCCACTTCCCATTATTTGTGCATGTAAATGTTTCCTGGTTGTATAAGAACATGTTTTTGACAGAGCAGATAATTTCCACTGTTTCTCCAGCTTTGAAAATGGTTTTTCGCTCTGGTATGGTTCTTACTGCTCCAGATTCAGTCACATCAAGTTGACAAGTTACTGTAAAGACATCATAATACAAAACTGAGTTAAGAAAAGGGTCAAGTATGCCAAAAATTCGATTTTGCTTACTGTTTTATGAACTGCATATTCAGACATATTACTATCTGACACATTGCTTAGTGAATGTTTGTATTGTATTCATACTGCACACAAGCATACTACTTGATCCTACTTTATTAATGGTTGAAAAGTATGTTCATCATCAAATGCTTATTTGGCTTCCAAAAACAATAATTAGGAAAAATTAGTTTACAGAAAATAAAAAATACTACTAGTTTTGTACAGCAAAAAAAAAAAAGTGTCTATTAGGGGTTATAATATACTCTACTAGCATATCACAATTCATTATAGCAAAACTAATTATCTGTACCAATGGTCTACGGATGAAAATGATTTTGGAATTCTAGTATTAGTTATCTCTTCATGAAATGTGCAAGTACATCAAGCAGTGATCTTGAATAAAGCAAGAGACTGTGGAATTAACCTATGCACTGTGGAACAGGTCCGCTCCAAACGCCATTCTCCATACAATGAATGACACTACTTCCATCTAGCTTTTTCTCAGAAGATACACACTCAAAATGTATAACATCGCCATAAGTTCCTTCCCGTCTGTTCCCTGATGCAGTCACATCCCCATCTGTGTGAATTACAGGGCATCTCACCTCTAGGAAAACAAATAATCTGATTTAGGCTGAGTTTCCTGATAAATCGCTCTGTGTCAAATGTTATTTTAACATTGGAGCAATGCCTGTTTCCCAAACCAGCATGTAGACCGCTAACCATTAAGTACAACTCAGTAAAGTGCATCAGTGACAGGAGATGTCAGGTCCACTAAGATCCCAATTTTCATAAATTTCTCTGTGATTTTATCTCTCCAACAAAAAAAAAATGTAGCTCTTCTTCATTGCAGTGACAGACTCCATGTCACTGTTACATGGAGGTCTAAGCACTGTTACTTTGCTACTTTTGCCTTCCACTATGCAATATGCAATATGTGACTGCCACACTACGTGTAAAGACCAATTCAAACTGCACCGACAGACGCTGACCTACGTGGACAATCACCAGATTACAGTATGTCATTTCTCAGACATTCCACAACCTGACAAAAGCCGATTCAATATGTTCAGGCCGCAAAAACAAGCACAGACATTTATTATTAAATTCACATACATGTAACAATTTAAATTATTCAAAAACTAATCATCACACTTTGACTTCATTTAGTTGCATATTAAAGCTGGACTACATATCTTTGGTCCTGTTTACACCTGGTATTACGATTTGTTTTGGTCGATCGGATCACAAGTGGACGACACGAAATAAGGGGACGGGAGCTTAAGCTTGTCCACTTTCGACCACTTCCAGAGGTAGTTGAAAACACATTCGACCGGATCTTCTCAAAACCTGCTGACCTAATGAGTAAACATTAATGGACGTACACAAGTTCGAAAGGATTTAAACTTTGTCGGCTGGTGACCCAAGTTTGGTTTGAAGATGAAAAACACACCAAACACAATGTTCTCACACCATTCCTGATTTCTAACACACACTCACAGTGTTCGGGCGTGGTCTTGCGTCTGTCAGAGCAGAAATGAAAGCTGTTGCTCCCAGTGTGTTTTTCCGTTGTCTCCAGGTGCGCTCATATGTAAATTGCAAGAGTTTGTTTCATACATTAGATTGAAAGATCTGAAAAAGCCCATACATATACCCGCCCATAGACCCTTCCCTCAAAGAAATCAGGACAGAAGTCGTCAAAAGTGGACAAAAGAGACGGATTAAAACACCAGGTGTAAACGGGAATGTGTCTCCCTCGTCTACCTGTGATCCGATCGAACAAAACGAATTCTAATACCAACTGTAAATAGGGTCATAGTGTCTATCATGTAGCCTTCTTTAAATACAGACATATTAGTTTTGTGTGCAAAATGTTGAGTAGACATAGTTTTTAAGTAGAAAAAAAAATCTTAGTGTCCTTTCGAATTTGAAGTTGAAAGATCAGTTGAAATTGTAGCCTAATCTACTTCTGAGTGGCCTGATGCTCTACTCTTTTATGAGAGAACATCTTATGTGCAACTTTGATGGCATTGATTCTGAGAAAACTACCACGGAGATTAAAGGCAACCAGCATGTCACTAATGTTCTACATTGTGCTTTGGGAAACCTGGCAGCCCTTGTGGTGCTGTAAGCGAGGTTAGCAGTTCGAGAACTTTCGTCATCGATGTAGACATGCCCCTATTTCTACACCCCCGTGGTTTTTACGAAAGTATATTTACCTGTCAAGTTAGGCAAGAGCAAATCAAGCTTGCCATATGAGTTTTATTTCCCTCCACCAACAAAAGAAGCTGTATCAATGCTCAGTGTCTGTGATCTTGAACATTATGCATTGTGAAAACTACTACGAGTGCCTACTGTGAATGTGCAAAATGATTGACAGGCAGAGAGCACCTCAAAAGTCTTATGATTAGCTAAACATTCATTCTGGACGAGGCCCGCAGACTCTTTAATGTTACTGTTTACATAGTAAACAGTGTCATCACGTGATTTCTCAGGACAGTTATTTCAGCGATATCTTCTAGAGAGTAGATTCGTTCTCTATGTACCTTACCATAACAATCGCTTACAGCACCTTTCTGAATCAAAAGACAATAATGTAAACAGATTTTAAAGATAGCGTACCCTCACAGACAGGGATAGAATTATCCCACCCTTTCATTCTACAGTGACGTCGATTGATTCTGGTTGTCATTTCATACCTATGAACACAAAGTATTTCAACTTTTTAAGTGTAAGTAGTGTCAAGTTAAACAGGACAGATTTGAACTTTATAAATTAGAAAACGCTTTTTCACATTTACCCTTTCTTGCAAGTATACTCCACTGTTGCTCCATAAGTATAATCTCTGCCCTCTATAAGTTTAAAATCACCATTTGCTGTTTCCCCTGGGTGACCACATTGTTTCTCTGCAGAAATCAAACAAGTTGTCCTCTGAAAGTGAACATTTGAATTAAATGAGATAAAGTGATGTGGTCACCATATTGAATTTGTCTTACTTGAGCAGCTTCGTGCAATGAACGTCAGCCATTGTCCATTTTTACACTTTAATTTATAAAAGCCGATATAACCTGTCACACAGTTCACTTTCACTGTTTCATCATCGTCATATGAAGGTTTTGATACTGGTTCTATGTTTTCATATGTAATATCCTCTCTTAGACATTCTGAGAAGTACAAACAAACATTACACAAAGATGTAGTAGCCAACACTCTTTAAAACCACTTAATGTCATTTAAAAGTGTTGGAATATACATAACATGCATAAACATTCTACATGGTAAAAATTATAAACTCACCTTGACCTTGCACAAAGGTAACAGAAAATAGGAAACAGGAAAAGCAGATGATTTTTACAGGAACTCTCATTTTCATCTCATAAATGACTGAAGCTTTTGTTTTCTGGTTTTGGTCTCTGTTTGTATGCTGGGGAGTTAAACAAGTTATCAAGTTGACCAAGATAATCATTAACCTGGTCAAAATGAGGACTTTTTTTTTTTTTTTAAGTAGCCTACCAGACCACTCCATGGCTATTCACAAGCTATATTTCGATTAAAAGAATTATTATTATTTTATTTTTTTTATATATATATATATATATATTCTAAAGAGAAATCAAGCTTTTTGATTCACATTTTCATATCACACATCAACAGAAGAAAGCAAAGGGCAAGTTGCAAAGTAATTGCTGTCTTCTCTTCTCTCTTTTTTTCACGTTCTCGTTGATTTTGACACTAAAGGCAATAAAAAGTATTGTAATGGCCTGTTTATACCAAGGGCAATAACTATAAAGATAACGATAAATATATAAATATAAATAACTATGTTCTAAAAATCATTTTCAATATTAAGGAATAGCAGAGTTCACACCACAGCTATAACGATAAGGGAAACGGAATCGTTGGAATTTCAGAACGATTTTATCCAGCTGATGAACGTTAAAAACATTGACAGCCAATCAGAATCAATCCTGCTGAAACGAGCTCAAGCGCGAGATGGCAAATCTATATGAATCAAGCAGTTTAATCCAAGTTTTCTGAAGAGACACGATTGCTTTATATTATGAATAGATTGAATTTAGGCTTTTATTCACATTGATCAGCAAACATAGAGCTTAAACCATTTTTTGGTTCTTATGCTTGAGCTTCATTGATCGTAATTGATGTACTCAATATATGTTCGCTGATAGCGTTTATGTGACTAAAAGCATGAATTAAATGTGTTCATCATATAAAGTGAAGACTTGATTAAACTGCTAGATTCATAGGGATTTATTTTACAATCTCTTTATGAACCTTTTGAACTGTCAGAGTTTCTATGGGCTGACAGAAATCACTCAGGTTTCATGAAAAATATCGCTAAACAGAATGATATTTTCCACTGGCGTGGACTTGACAGATGCCCTAGAGATCGTTCTTCTTCTTATCTCACTCCAAATAAACATTACACTTGTTGCATCACCCACTTGTATAAATATAAGGGGGTTTCAACTATTGGCACTTTTGGTCCAACGGACTTTAAAAAATGACACTTGTTTATAGACGCAGTCAAATTTTGATTGTGTTTTGCTTAAATAAGCAGGACAATCTTCAGTAAGACATTTATGGAACTACATTATCAAGGCCTCACCTAGGCTGATTTTATTTATTTTTTAAATACAGTAATAATACAAATTAGTCATTGTGCAATATAATTACAAAGTTTTCTATTTTAATTTATTCCAAAATGTTCGTCTACTGTCTACCCATCTAAAGTGATTTTGTCAAATGTCATTGGTTTTCAGCATCATCTCTTCAGTCTTTAGTGTCACACAGGGCTTAATTTGAGCCGGAACACGCCGGAACATGTTCCGGCACCTCCGACATTGGATCCGGAACCTTTTTTATTGGATCCGGCACCTCCCGTGTCAATAAAATTAATTGCCTAAATAAAATAAAATTACTGTTTTAGTGTTCAATGTTTGTGACACATGACTTGCGCGCTTGTTGTACGAGTTGAGATTGATGTTAGCCTCGATCGTTTCACTCAGGGGAAAAATGTCAAAAAGACGCTAGACAGTCAGATCCCAAACAAGCAAAAATCGTTTCTGCTGATCAAAAAGGAGACCACGGTGGACACAGTAGCCTAGTATCGACATTATATCTCGTTATTTCGACATAATAAGGGGACATTCTAATCTGCCACATTAAGCGTTCTTATAATGGTTTTCTATATATGGGAGGAAAATGCTTAACGTGTAAATGCGTTCATATTATGGGCTCATCTGATTTTTTGTACATAGCATATTTGTCAGGATTTTAGTATCATAATGATTAATAACGCACAATTATCCGTGAACTTGATCTGAACAAATGCCTTTCACTTGTGTGTGCAAAATTCAGAATTAAATTAATGTGCAGAAATGTGTACAAATAGAGAGTATGTAGGCCTACTATGCCGTTGTAGCCATTAAAAAAGCACATTTAGTTTCATATTTGTTAAAATATTATAATGTTTTTGTTTTTTTTTTCATTTATGTTGATTTATGAAAAGTGAACAGCACGACCGAGTAAGATAGGATGCGCAATATGAGACATGGAGCGGGTCAGACATGATTTTGTCCGTTGAAGTTGAAGTTGTTTAGAAAGCCTTTCTTTAAAGTGAATTTCGTTTTGTATAAATTGTATCTTAATTTTAATCAAATTTTCATCAACCATTTGCCTGTAGGCCTATTTATTGAATACGAAAAAAATATAACGGAGGCGCCAGCGCGCTCACTTGCATTGCACGTGAACAGCAGCACGAAACTCAGTGTATGCCTCACACAGACATGACAAATACATCAAATACACAAAGCTTGAAATGTCTTTAAACGAAATAATTCAAAACGAAAAAGGAAAAAGGCTACTCTCTGATTATGTAATCCATTAGGCCTATTTATGTGCATTTCTCTCTATAAGTGCGTTCACACGGAGATGGCGATCGTCAACTTCATCTTTGCAGCTGAGTCGACACTTTTAGAGAAAACACTTTATTGTTTTTATTAATAAAAATCAATACACGCGTCACCGGATTTACAGATGCACGCACACATATTATTTCGAAATAACGAGATATTTTGTTGAAATAACAGTCATTATTATTAATTTATTTGTTCTATCTGTAATAAAATAAATAAACATTATTATTAATAATAGCCTACATCTTTTAGAATATTTGATTGAATGCTGAATGTTATTTAAGTAGCCTACTTGTTCAATTTAATAAAATTAAAACTTTAATTGTGATCATTAACATAACTGAATATTAAATATTTAGTGGCCAAGTTTTGCGCAGCTCCCCGTCAATGATCTATCTATAGCACCCACTCAGCTGGCGCTGTCCCTGCAGAGAAGCTACGTAGGCAGTGTAATTATTATTATTTATTTATTTTGTTCCGTTACCTCCAACCCCCGTTTTGAGTCGCCGGATCCACCCCCCCTCTGCGCTCCGGGACCTCCCACTTTACAAATAAAGCACTGGTGTCACATGACCAGTGTTGGGTGTAAGTAATTAATTACTGTAATTTTTTTAATTTTCCTGGTACAGGTCTGCCAGGTTCCTGCTCTACACTTCCTCTGTTCCCACCTGCACGCCATTCCTGATCACACACACCTGTTCCTCATCATCACCACCACTATAAAGACTCACTCTTCGCTTCCGTTCAAGGTCTGGTCTCGTTCATATGAAGAGGACTATTTACTGCTATCGCTAACCTTGATTCGCCAAATCTCCATAAGAAGAACCATTCCACTCATCACCTGCACACTTCTCTCCAAAGTATCAGTGTTCATATCACTTACCTGCATTCTGTCTCTGCTCAGTGTTGTCAATAAACTCCTGTTAACTTCATTATCCGTCTCTTGAGTCTGCTTTCGTAACATTTCTCTTGGTAAAGGATTTCTCTTAAGTTTTCTGTATTTTAATTAGTTGCTTTTGATGTAATTGCATTAAATAACAATAGGTTGATTTAACATCAAACTTTAATGTCTAATGTTAAAATGTATGTTTAATGTACTTTGGTCACGTCAAGAATAATTTATACAATTTTATATTTATTTGAATGAATTGAAAGAGCAGTTTCATGTGTATCCTTGTACTGGTCAGCTGGTTGACATGGGCTTTAGGAAGTAATCTACTTACGTTGTTGAACTAATTACAGTAGCTAGTAATTACTTTTAAAGGAACTTATCCAACACTGCACATGACATGATTATTCTAATATGCTGATTTTGCAGGTAAAGAAACATTTCTTATTATCACCCAAGTTGAAAACAGTTCTGCTGCTTAATATTTGTGGATGAACCATGATATTTTTTTCTCAAGATTCTTTGAATTGAAAGAGCAGTGTTTGTGTAACACGCACACAAGTATCATAGTAACATGTACATACATATTCCTATTATTTATCATTGTTATTATTATTATTTTCCATGTTGCACTTATAAAGAACCCCACATGTAATGGTAATTAGTTGCTGATTATAAGGAATGCTAAATTGTGTCTTCTCACATCTCTGCTGTTGTAGTACTTTATATCCGCCACTAGAAAGCAGAAAAGCCCCTTGGAATCGGCTCCTCATGAACTGTCCAGATGCCACAACAACTGACAGTAGCTGAGCCACAGAAAGTAGCATGTCATAAAATATTTCAGTTTATACAAACATGTTGTGATTGTATATGTCATCTTATGTGTAGATGTGAAAATGCCTCTTATAGGCACTAATTTAAAATGAACATCTGACTGTATTTACAAGTTATTTTCAACCTTTTCAATTCTAATGGATAAAATCAAGTCATCCTGACTTTTTTTTTCCTCATGCAATATTACTCAGAGTTGCAAATAGTTACATAAAATCCAAGATTGCATTTTATTTGTCTGTATGACTGTATGCACTAAGTAATGCACAGTAAGGCAAAATGCTAAATATACGGCGAGATTAACATCAATGTCCAGACAGCCGTAGACATGAGAGGTATTTGCGCACAGTTTGGGCTATACAGTGCTCTTCGACGTCAGGACCCGGTCTAAAGGTTTCCTTTGGCTGGAGGCTTAGTGAAAACTCCTGCTTTACTCTCTGCCATAAAGGTAACAGAGAATAATAGGTGGGTGGTTGACAGATGACCTACATTAGACGCCGCCACGAGAGGAGGAGGAGAGAGAGAATGAAAGCAAGCCGTGCTAAAGGAGTTTAACGCACCTTTTTTTTTTTTTGCACACAGCTGCATTTATCAGGCATTAATGAACAGTAGAGAGGGGCAGGGATGCAGATTCAGAGGGCGCGATGCATCCTCCGTTCATTTAGATAAATGAGAAACAGAGTGTTGCCGCAGGCCTCGAGGCCATCTCTTAGTCACCCTCACAGTCAAGTGCTCTCCGGCGCTGTTGACATGGACGCTTGTCATTAAAGTGATATAAGAGCCCACTATGGGTCAGTGGTCTCTCTGCGCTGAGAGCCACCACTCCACCATCTGATTTTGCACATTGGATATGCCCATCTTTTTCATAGCAGTTTTTTTTTTAATATTTATTTTTACCTTTTATGATTTGTTTTCAGATTTTGAATAGAATGCTTTGCATTTAATAAGATTGGAGAAAAACAGATCAGTTATTTGGGGCTGCCAATTACTAGATCCACTAAAAAGAGAGGACAGTACAGCAAAATGGCTAAAATTACCATTGGATTTACGGAATAATGGTCAGGATGGATCTTTAGACATAATGTTTTATGCTAATGTTTTCTTGAGATAGATGGGAAAAGCAAGTTTAAAGGGATAGTTCACCCAAAAATAAAATTACTCGCCCTCAAGTTGTTCCAAACCCGAATGAGTTTCTTTCTTCTGATGAACACAAAGGAAGATATTTTGAAGAATGTCGGTTACCAGACTTTTGATGGACCCCATTGACTTCCATAGTATTTTTTTTTTTTTTTTTTCATACTATGGAAGTCAATGGGGTTCATCAACAGTTTGGTTACACGCGTTCTTCAAAATATCTTCCTTTGTCTTCAGCAGAAGAAATAAATTCATACAGAGTTGGAACAACTTGATGGTGAATAAATTATTTTTTAAAATAGTAACATTTCAGCTTTGGAATCACTGATGGATATACGATTATATATATATTGTGTATGTGTATGAAGTCGGAATGAAACGGAAGGTGCGATAGTCTTTTCTTTCCTATTGTGACGAATATCCAAGTGAAACGGCTTTTGGAACAAGAACAAATGTAGGGTGGGGCTTGATTTTGTCCATTAGGATTTGATTGGATGGTTGTGGTTTGCTATTGGTGGATATCATGTGAGTGACAGATTGCCCCGCCCTCACGCCAGTAAACGCATCATCAGAGAAGAGCTGAGCTGCAAGTTATTTTGATTAAAAATTACGAGGGCACAAGAATAAATAAAAAATTTATGTGCACGGATAAATAATTTATAGCACACTCCAATATAAAAAAAAAAAAAAAATGGGAATAGTCCATTTTGATTTCATAGTGACTTAAGTAATTGTGCTTTTCTTTTCTGTCACAGCCATGATATTTCAACACGATCATCTAAATGGCAAAGGCATGGGTTGGATAATTTCCCTCATTTTCTTCGAAACAGCGGTGTGAATGAAATGAAAACAATTTTTTAAAATCTTTTTTTTAAACTTCTACTAGTTCTGCAGCTTGTATTGTTTTTATTTCTAATTATTTGCTTAAACTATGAGGGTTAATGCTCTTCATCATAAACTTAACCTAAAATGCATAATGAAGTCATATGATATGAATCATGCTAAGCTAACCTCACTAAGATCTAACAAGGCTGTTTTGCATCCACTGCTAGAAATCATTGATTCTCCATGTCTCTTCCTCACCAAGAGCAATTAGTTCCAGATCGTTTTCTGATTGCCCGGCGTTTGATTTATCGAAGTGTCATCCGTGTGTTGGCTAACTGTCTTACAGCACCCTTCCCCGCCAATAGACCCTGATTGGGCCTAGCGCTAACTACCCACTACCTATCCAATCACAATCACCATGGAAACAGCAGGTGCATGGGGAAAGCTGCTCGTAACCTGGCTGTTTTGCAGAAACATATTCTGATAGCTTTCTGTTATTGTTCTTTTTTTTAATCTCAACCTTTTTTTTTTTTTTTACAAATCAGGAACTATATAAATTATTACACATGTCAGTGTCTTTCCATGCCCTGTAAATTGGGATTCAAGGTGAATAAACTGAAGGAATTAAATATTCATATCCTGATTAGCTATTCCCCTCATTCAGAATGAGGACATGCATTAAATATGCAACAAATGTCTTGAAAATAGAGTGGAATCAAAATGAAAGATTGCTTCAAACTTGCAAGTGTGGCTTCTTTCAAATTCACATTTGATTGCTGATGCGTAATAATAAAATCTGTTTTTTCTTTCCTTTTCTCCCCCTCACAGTATCTCAAATGTTTTTCTATCTGTGCTGTTAAACTCATTTATTAGGTCACATTAAATCGAAATTTTATACATTTGGGCTTACTAAATCTCCCCAGTCCAACCTATTGTGCTTGAAGTGATCAAATTGTTCTCAGGGATGTGGAGCAATAAACAGAGACATAGCGGCTGTGTTCAAAGGATCTATTCTCATTTCCCTCAGCGGTGCGGATCTAAAGCTTGAACACATACTTTTTTAGCCACAACCAAAAGAGTTTCTCTAACCAACCATTGAAACAGCAGTTCAATTTGAAACTGAATCTGTCCCATTGGGCAAATTTGCATTCCACACTTCTCACCACTGGGGTAAAAGTGCTTGACGGTTAAAAGAAAAGATAAATATTGTGAAAATGATCCAGTTTGTTTGGTTGTTTGATGAGCGACCGGGCATTGAAAGCGTATTTAGCTTTATCTAAAACATTAACCCCCGGTTTCACAGACAAGGCTTAAGCCTATTCCCAGACAAGGCCCTGTTTACACCTGGTATTAAAAAGCGTTTTGGTCGATCGGATCACAAGTGGACGATGCTAAATACAGGTGTCACCAGGGTCTAAAACGTTTTGAGCTTGTCCACTTTCGACCACTTCCAGAGGTACTTGAAAACGCATTCGACCGGATTGCTTTCGTAGTGTAAACGCTCATGTGGCCGAATGTGTTCGAACAGCCACAAAAGACCGTCTTCTCTTCGCCTACTGACCTACTGTAACATTAAACATTATGGGAAGCGCACTAGCCAGACGAGATTTAAACTTTGTCGGCTGAAGACCCAAGTTTGGTTTGAAGATGAAAAACGCACCAAGCACAATGTTCTTTCACCATTCCTGATTTCTAACACACACTCACAGTGTTTCGGTGTGGTCTTGCGGCTATCAGAGCAGAATCAAAAGCTGCTGCTCTTTGTATGTTTTTCTGTCATCTCCGGTCGCATTCATATGTGAATTACATAAGCTTATTTTGTCCATTAGATCAAAAGATCTGGAAAAGAAAAATACATTTACCTGCCCATAGACCAGGGGTCGGCAAATAACTTTGGCCGCGGGCCAATATTTTTTTTAGCCAGTAGATGGCGGGCCAGCTACACGGAGTAGGGATACAAATTAAATCGCTTAAAATACACTCTGTATTCACCCGCTATATCCCGACCTGACGGGTCCGCAAAATTTAGATCTCATTTCCAGAATCTCACATTCAAATGTCTCTAACGGAAAGAGAGAGATTAAGTAGCCTATAACAATTATAAATGCTATACAAAAATTGTGTTCGTGTCAATATAAATATTATTTTAACATTGTAGCTACTGACAGCAGAGAAAAAAATGTCACAGAAAAAAAATAATGAAATAATATAGCTGCGAGCAGCGATTGCGGGCCCAAGCCGGTGGCACCGCCACCCTGGTGCATTTAGTTGCACTAAAGGCACCGGGTGGCGGTGTCACCGGCTTGGGCCCTCCATCGCTGCTCGCAGCTATATTTTTATATATATATATATATATATATATATATATATATATATATATATATATATATATATATATATATATATATATATATTTATATATATATATATATATATATATATATATTATATATATATATATATATATTTATATATATAAATGTAATGTAAAACATTTGGAACAAGTGTCGTAATACATCATAATACATGTCGGACAAGTAATATTCTCTGTCTTGTCACTTTAAAATATATATATATATATAAAATTCAGAGGCCGATTTTGCAAATAAATTCACATTCAAACCAAAATATCTGACTTCCTGTTGGTCAGAGCTAATGACTGTAAAATAGAAACTTGTCCGGCTCGATGAGACCAATATATGTACTGATTTTTGTAACTGTGGGTAAAAGTAACCCCCCATTTTGCCAAAAGCATTTTGAAAGTGTCACAGTTATTGTTGCCAGTTGGTGGCGCTATAACTTTGACTCACAATAGTTACATCCATCTGACTGGCCTCTTACCACGAACACACTACTGAAGTTTCATCAAGATCAGTTAATGTGTGCAGAAGTTATAACACTTCGTGTCTCTCTTTTCTCGCCATAAATTCGTTTCCTCGCCACGGCCAAACCGTTCGAGATATCAAAAATCCGTCCGCAATTTTGCATCCTCAAAGTCTTGACTTCATGCACACCGAGTTTGGTGGGGATGGGATGAATTTTCTAGGAGGAGTATTTCACATTCCACAGCAAGCGTTCTCCAAACAACCCATAATAGCCGACTTCCTGTTGGGCTGGTGTAAAACTTGACCGGGGAAAAGTTGTTTGGCCCGATGAGATCTATATGTGTACCGAATTTCATATTAATTCATGCAAGCGTGTTTGATATATGGGCCAAGTTTTCAGACCCCGTTTAAGGGGGCGCCGTTGAGCCCCCCTGCCACGCCCGTTTCTGAAACATTTTTGACATGTCTACTGGCTAATAAGTGTTATGTGTCTGTCGAGTTTCATCCAATTTCAAGCATGCTAAGAGTTTCAAACGCATCCGAAAAGAATATTAAAATTTGATGCGTTGCCACGGCAACAGTATCTAAGATATCAATAATCCTTTCACAGGTCTACATCTGCCGTGTGTTTACATTATACACATAAAGTTTGAAGCAAATCGGGTAAAAGTAAGAGGGGGACTTCAAAGCATTTTGAAAGTGACACACTTCCTGCTGCCAGTTGGTGGCGCTATAACTTTGACTCACAATAGTCACATCCATGTGATCGGCCTCTTACAACGAATACACTGCTGAAGTTTCATCAAGATCAGATAATGTATGCAGAAGTTATAACACACTTCCTGTGTCCCATTATTCGCCATAAATTAGTTTCCTCGCCACGGCCAAACCGTTCGAGATATCAAAAATCTGTTCGCAAGAATTCATCCTCAATGTCTTGACTTTATTCTCACCGAGTTTGGTGGCGATCGGATGAAATCCCTAGGAGGAGTATTTCACATTCCATTGTATGCGTTTTCCAAACAACGTATAATAACCGACTTCCTGTTGGGCTTTTGTAAAACTTAGAGCACGAAAGTTGTTCGGCCCGATGAGATCTATATGTGTACTGAGTTTCATATTATTACATGCAAGCGTGTTTGATTTATGGACCAAGTTTTCGGACCCCATTCCAGGGGGCGCCGTCGAGCCCCCCTGCCACGCCCCAGTACCAGCTTCAGCCCGGCCCTGATGGCCGCGGGTTCTGACGTGTGTGCAAAATTTCAAGAGTTTTTGAGCATGTTAAGGGCCCCAAAAGTGTCAAAAAGGCAAAAAAAAAAATAATGAAGAAAAAAAAAAATAATCCTTACGGAAACAATAGGGCCTTCGCCCTTTCAGGGCTTGGGCCCTAATAAATAACAAATAAATATCAAATCACTCAAGCAACATAAATGAAAACCATATTGCCCAACTGACAAATGAAGAAGGCTATTTTCTGCCAAACAATTTCAAACATCCTTGCAAAAAAAAAAAAAAAAAAAAAAAAAAAAAAAAAAAAAGAATGTTGTTGAATGACAATGGTTTCAGTACTAAACAGCTCCTCAGATCTAGGTGTAACTTACAGGTGGTCAGAATGAAGTGCGGATGCGCTGTCAAAACATGTCGGGAGTCGGCTATTGTCAGTCAGATCGCCCGCTCTGTCCAAACTAGGTAGCCTTCACCAGAGTTCTGACCGCTACCGTCTTTATACTTTAAAATAGAGTCCTGCACGGGTTCGGGTACCCGACGGATCACCCGCAAATTTTGCTCAAACGGGTGAAAAATATCCAAGTTCCAACTGTGTCAGATAGCCTATGGTGCGGGTCGGATCGGACACGGGGGAAACACGGGTTTAAAACAATCACATTCAAACGTAAAAATACATGCATATTTTTAGGAACACGTCTACAAAAATATGGCCAGTATTTCAAGTTTATAAAATAATTTAAAATCCACATCAGTTTGTGCCCACGCGCCACGACCTCCCAGGATCTATAACGTTACCTAGGTTACTTTCACTTTTAAAAATTCACAATAACCGTTGTCGAGATGGATGCATTGCATGGTGAGGAGTTGAAGAAAAGAATAGCTAGTGGAGATTGTAAAGTTGTCGACAATAGTCATCAAAAATCAAGTCCAGTGTGTGGGAGAAATTTGGAGTTAGGCTATCTGAAGAAAATATTGTGAAAGGCTTTGCTGCATGCATTTTCGTGTTGGATAGCCGCAAATGTGGAACTTCATCGCAGGAAGCACGCAGATAACTGTGGTAAGAAAGCAGTTCTATCGAACAGTATTTTTCAAATTTAACACTGTTAAGTAGGCTAGCGTGTGGTGTGCAGCGCGTGTTTGAACCCAAAATTGTCAGATGTAGGCGCGCGGCCACGGCTTTTCTCAAGTAGTGGAAGAGTTTTGTGCAGCATTTAGTGCAAATATTTTTTAATCAGGTAATACATATTATTTATCAGTGTGTTATACCCGAATAAATAATAATGAAAAAAAGTTCAAAAGTCGGACTGTAAGCGAATGAGACTTACAGGAGAGCATGATTGCTATTCACACCCTTATTTAAATGGCTGTAATAATCTGTTACCACAATAGTACTTGATATGTTTAAAATGATTTAATTGGTATATGTCTGCTAGGTGTTAAATTAAAATTCAACATTAAAATTCGTCTAAACCTGTTATTCATTTTTTTTCTATTTTTGATCTGAGCGCACAATCAGAAAATCGGAAAACGAGTCGTTATTCGTTTTTCATTTTAGTTCAGGAAATAAATAATAGAAAATAAATAAAATTAAAACATGATTGAACGAATGATAGGCGGGCCAATTTGTAAACCGTTATTGTAAAATAAAAATAGGCTGATAAAAAAAAAAAAAAAAAAAAAAAAAAACGGACTTCCAAAATAATCCGGCGGGCCAGAAAATAGTCATAGACCCTGCCCTCAAAGAAATCAGGACACGAAAGTGGTTAAAAGAGACGGATTAAAACACCAGGTGTAAATGGGAATGTGTTTCCTTCGACTAAAATGGTTTTAGTTGTTTTAACTTCAAGTAACTTGCATCACAGTGCCTAATCCTGGCTTAATCTAAGCCCTGTTTGTGAAACCAGGCCTAAATGTTGATGTGACATTCAGGAACAAAAGAACAGCAGCAACTTTAAGCAGAGAAATATCCTTCTGTCTCACAATGTCATTTGTGCATATCTTTTGCTAAAATTATTACCAACACTGTTGTTTTCCCAGCAGCCTTATTCAAACAGATTTCAGAGACGGCCATCTGACAGACCTGCAGTCTGAAAAAAGACGCTATACATCCTCTTATTGCATCATGCTGTGTTGAATTGGCCTCTGTGGATGGTTTTAGCCTTTGATTCTAGGTTCAGGAAAAATGGCATGCCAGTTGCACGGCTGAACTTTACACCTGTAACAAGGGAGAAGTAGCGGGTGTGAAAAATGCTATAAACAATGCACAGAGATCTGTTGGTACTTAGAGAACTTTTAAGTGAAACATTGTTTCTTTTTTATGACAAGCCAAAGAACATCTTAGTACAATCAGAAACAGTCCAAGACGAAAATGGCTGCCAAGACATCTCATGAGAAAACATAACTAATTTGGTAGGAATCGATTTTGTATATGAATTTGAACAATGTGATTCCAGTGGAAGTGTCTAGTCAAGTCAGTGATTCAATGACGCAAACAGAGTTGATTTTAGTCTGTACAGCATCTCTAAAAGAAAATAGTGCCATTTTTCAGCTGAAGTCAGTTCAGTGTTGATTCAGTTCTGTTGTAAAGATACAGTTCTGCAGAAACAGTGAAGTTGTCGTCCAGCT
This sequence comes from Scardinius erythrophthalmus, assembly GCF_964197995.2. NCBI lineage: Eukaryota > Metazoa > Chordata > Actinopteri > Cypriniformes > Leuciscidae > Scardinius > Scardinius erythrophthalmus. Next base: position 25,860,901 of record NC_138234.1, read on the forward strand.
CAATTCAGTTCTCATCCAATAGTGTCAGTGCAGTCAAATCAATAATATTGATATATATATAAAAAAATATATCAATAATATTGTTGAATATTTAGAAAAACTGAGTTATGAAAAACTGATCATTCAAACATTTTAAAATAATTTATAGATGTATAACAAAACCATTTCTAAAGGCAGCTCAAGTGAGGCAATGCCCAACATTACATTGACTACGATTGGATTATTTGAACCATATTGTATCATTCTTTCTAGATTTTTTCTTGCCGAAAAGCATTGTCAAAAGTGTTTTCTGAGTCTGTGTTGGCTGCAAAGATGAGGATGACGATGCTGACTTGTCATATATGCAGTGTAGTGACCGCGCGTGCCTATAGAGAGAAATGTACCATTTATATGGATTTCATAATTAAACTATTTGTTTTCGAATTGGTTTGTTTAAAAGTAGACATTTCAAGCTTCTATAAGCCTATTTCTCATGTCTGTGAGGCAAGTATCCTATAAGCTGAGTTTCGGTTCTTCAGTTCTTCTTGCTGTCGAAGACGGATCAACTCTCTGCTGGTAAGTTTATTCTGTGCGCTGTTAAGTGCTTCATCAGATTTGTCGTGTTGCCGGTCATGGCAGCAGTCATCTTGTTGCAAATATTGCATTGCTCGCTGCTGGCATCGAGTCTGGTGAAACATAGCTACACTTTTGATCTTTTCTACTATTTTTCGTCAATGTGGGTTAGGACACTTACACAGTATAGCCTCACATGTGAGTCACATCTCTGTGGGCAACCGCGTATCTAGTGTTTTTCTGCCACACTCCAATCATGCTGCATTATTGTCTCACTGCAATATTGGCTCACTGACATTGACGAGATTAACCCCTTAGGTATCGAAATCTGGTAACAAACGACAAGACATGTTTCAATACTCGATAGCATCGAGGCAATTCGGTCGGTACCTAAAAAGTATCGAACTCGATACCTAGCCCTAGCTGTTGAATATTTTGCTGCTGATTGCTGCTGCTGTTGGATATTGTTGCTGATGGTTATTCATGCTGCTGCTGATGCTTCTGTTGGATATTGCTACTGCTGATGGTTATTACTGCTGCTGTTGGATATTGTTGCTGCTGTTGCTGCTGACGGTTATCCCTGCTGCTGATGATGCTTCTGTTGGATATTGTTGCTGCTGTTGGTTATTCCGGCTGCTGCTGATGCTTTTGTTGGATATTGCTGCTGTTGATGATGCTTCTGTTGGATATTGCTGCTGATGCTTCTGTTGGATATTGCTGCTGCTGCTGATGCTTCTGTGGATATTGCTGCTGCTGCTGCTTCTGTTGGATATTGCTGCTGCTGCTGCTTCTGTGGATATTGCTGCTTCTGCTGCTGCTTCTGTTGGATATTGCTGCTGCTGCTGATGATGATGCTTCTGTTGGATATTGCTGCTGCTGTTGGATATTGCTGCTTCTGCTACTGTTATTGCTGCTGCTGCTGCTGTTGCTGATGGTTAGTGCTGCTGCCATTGGATATTGCTGCTTCTACTGCTGTTATTGCTGCTGATGCTGTTATTTCTGTGGATATTGCTGCTGCTGCTGCTTCTGTTGGATATTGCTGCTGCTGCTGATGATGCTTCTGTGGACATTGCTGCTGCTGCTTCTGTTGGATATTGCTGCTGATGATGATGCTTCTGTTGGATATTGCTGCTGTTGGATATTGCTGCTTCTGCTACTGTTATTGCTGCTGTTGCTGATGGTTAGGGCTGCTGCCGTTGGATATTGCTGCTTCTACTGCTGTTATTGCTGCTGATGCTGTTATTTCTGCTGTTGGATATTGCTGCTGCTGTTATTGCTACATGAATTACCCGTAGCAGATCTATCAAGTGGAGCTGGGGAAGGTGGAGGGTTTCAGAAAGCACGCTGCAACTGCTACAATAAATTATGTCCAAGTATTTGAAGGTTGAACAGCGAGCTCATTGACTACTGATACAGCAGGAACCAATCAGCTGTGCCCTATAGATAATGATGTGATTGCAAGCAGATTGAGTCTGTGCCACCTAAACAAATGAGTCAACAGTATAAATTAAGTTTAAATTAAAATTGTTTTTTGGGGGGTATAATTTTGGTGATTAACAGGGCATGTGCAAGTTTGGCTGTCATTAAAATAGTTTGCAGTGTTGGTTTAATTCCCAACATGGATAGAGTCCATGAGCTGCAGCAACATAAACACACAGTGGGAGTTTCTACCATTTGACATATGTAGCTCCTGATACATACGCACATAGTGGCTCTTATAAGGGATTACTGTCAGACCAGATGACAGCTATGTGTCTGCTTAGAGCATGTTACAGAGCATAAGTGAGATAACTGCTCTTTGAACGTGATGCTAGCCTGCTGAGTAGTTCATTGCGCTTCCCGTCCCTGGAGCTTTATGGTCTGTAGCTTGACAAAAACTTCATCTTGAGATGTACCTACTCAAAAGCTGTCAGCGACTGCTTCACATTTTGTTTATCGCTGTCTTTATAGGGACCCTCTCCTCGTGAACTTACCATTTGGAGGTCTGCCCACATTTCTCAGCTCTTACCTGATATGATTGTGTGAATCTCTCCAGGTCATATGCTGCCTTGATCATAGGAATTATCTTTTACGAATTGAGCACACGGGCCACCAAGTTGCAATCGTGAATCTTAATTGAATGCATTAACATTCATTTTGAATGCAGTTTGAGTACTGTTGTGACATAAACGTTGCTGGAATATATAATTTAGCTGGTCATTTTAGCTGAAAAGCTAGACTACTCTTTCCATCATTCTGGCTGTAAAGATAAAATACTCGGACAAAACATCTGTTAAACATCTAATGTGCATCATTTGTGCTTCCTGGAATAAACATAACATTTCCCAACATAATCATTTTTCAAAAATGGTGATCACACATGATATTATTAATAATTTACCAGAAGGACTTGAAGGAAGATACATTCCACCCCAGCATCAAAATAACACAGCATAAACACAGGCAACACAGTATAAACAAGTAAAATATTTATTTTGATTGTTTCTATTTTCAAATAAATTATTTCTTACAACTTTTTTCATTAATTATTAGCTTTTCATACATTTTATGAACTAGATGCTGTTTAATTTTTAATGCATATCAATATGGTACAAGATTATACTGTTCAAATCAATGTTGTTGTCACAGTCACTAGATGGTGTGCCCAGGACAACCACCAGAGGGCACTCCTCCCCTGATCATTGCCATTCAGTCATGGACTTCATTGCCCACAATCCTTTGTACTCATTATGGTTTCATTCATCACACCTGTGGATTGTTATCTTGTTGGATCTGGCTTATTTAAGTGGTGTCTTTTCACAAATTCTTTGTGTAGTCTCATTTGCTTGTTACCTCTTCATGTCTGAGCTCCTGCATTACTGTATGTGTTTTGTTCCTCTGCCTAGTTGTTTGCATTTTACCCTGTATTGGATTATCTTGATTGGTTTGTTTGGAACTTTGCCTGCTTTCAACTACTCTTTGGATTACCCTTAAATAAAGTATTGCATTTGGATCTTCAGCCAAGACTCGGAGCATTGATTCGTAACAGTTGTAAACAAATTTGGTCAAAAGTAATCTAAAAGTAATCCAAAGTAAAGTACCTAAAATGTGTAATGTAATAGATTGTTACTAACCACATTTTTCATCATGTAATTAATATGTAGTAATGGACTACAATTTGTAACCCACCCAGCACTGTCAATGTGTTCTGCTTTTAGAATTTAATAAAACAAATAAATTAAATGGTGTCTGGTAATGGAATTTTTAGAGAATTTTTATTTTATTTTTGCTAAATATAATATCTTTATTTACATTCAATAATATTATATGCACATACAACTCTGAGCACATCAGTTGGTGTGTATATTAATGTGTGAAGTTTCTACATTGCTTGGCAACTGAAAACAGCCTAGTTACACCATGAAACGATCTGGAAAAACAATTGTTTATTGGCATTATTAGTTCTTTTAATGGTTTATTGAACCTCAATGTCTTTTATCATGCGGCCTTTGCCTCTGTTTAATGAAAGCCATAAGGCACTTGAACCCATATGTTAAATTGATTTTTACCATGATTAAGGGGGGTTTTAACAGCCCCAAACTGTGGTAAAATTCATTGTAATGCATGGCTCCAAGTGGCTTATTGCTTATTAAAACCATCTATCAAAGTTCATCCGTGTGGAGAGCATTTCTAATGACGCGTTAGTTGGCATAAATACATCAGCACACAGCACGTTCTTCACACAGACGACCTCCAGTACTTCTCAGCACTCTAAAATCCAATGTACCGGGAGTTCTTAAACTATGAAAGAAACCTTAAATCACACTCTGACCTGGCCCACAGCCCAGCGATCAAAAGCCCAACAGACTGACACGTGAGGAGAATGACAATGTAAGAAGTAACATCCCTTCCCTTGCAAACGACTCTATCAACAATAAGTCCAAGTCCATTCGAAAATGACTGTATCCGCTCCCATTATCGCCCCTGCAATTTAGCTAAAGCATCCGGCGCAGATGCCGGGCTGCTCTTCTTTCTCCAGCAGAATAGAGATTCATGAGGTCAGGATCTTTTATATTTTCAGCATATTGATGCGTTTTTATTTACAATGGGGTCCAAAAGTCAAGTGAAAGTGCTGCTGCTTTACATTCCTTTTTTAATTTAATACAAATGATTTCATGCTAATTATATTGTTGAATTGAGAATTTTACATGCATTTCAGAATGTATTTGTTTTGCCCCCTTTTTTTATTTAATGACAGCAGCACTCGAGCTGCATGAACAGTTTGCATAAAATCATATTCATCATCATTTGAGAATCATCCAAAGCGTTTCTTGTGCTTCAGCTAAAACTGATGTTGTTTAGCGTTTCACATCCCATAAAGAGTATTATTCTTAAGTTTACTTGTCTTTTGCATATTAAGAAACACATTACTCCGTTTAAATTGTACATAATTATTCTTAAAGTGACCCTATTATGGATTTTTGTAAATGACCTTTCATGTAGTATGTAACATAACTCTAAGTGAATCAAAACATCCTGCAAAGTTTTCAATCTGAAAGTACACAGTATAGAAAGTTATGGTTTCTCAAAAGTAAGAGTCGACTCTGAGTCAATGAAATGAATCATTCTAAGCCGCTTCGTTGTGACATCAAGACGAAACATTAGCATATTGCGCGCGCAGACACCAGGGAAAACTTGAACCTCAAACCTGCAGCTGATTCCTGTGGATACTGGACAGCATCATGTCGAGAAGACGCTGTGCTCTACAATGTGAAGGTAAAGCCCGTTTTTTTCCCCACTGCCCAAGGATGAGCATGTGAAGAATCAGTGTTTAAAGTTCCTCTTTACCATGATACCACAGCAGTATAGCCCGAACCTTGTGCTGTGTTCCCGTCATTTTACTGACGACTGCTTCTTCAACCTAAATGCGTTCAACGGTGGATTCGCAAACCTGGTTGTTATTGAAGGATGGGTCATTACATGTACTAAGTGTCAAAAGCACTTGCAGAAACAATACACTACCTGTCTACTTCCTTGCAACAAAGATTTTCAGCCTTGCTTGCCATTTTGGTACAGTTCCCACACGTGCATCTGAATAAATTTGGTAATTAATTTGTCTGTGACGCATTACACTGAACTAACAAATGGCGGCAGACAGCAAGATTAATCAGATTACAGCACGTCACTTATCAGACATTCTTACTCCGATTCTGCATGTTCCATCGGCCTGAAGTGCCATAAACTACACTGACACCATTTAGAAAGGTCCTGTTCCAGTTGTGTTTGCGATTGACTTTCTGGTTCATCAGCAACTTGTTTCCTCGTTGGACTCTGGCTCGAATTAGTTAGGCAAAATTGATGCCATGTCTGTTCATACACTATAAAATTTTCAACACTTGACAAGCCGTAATCCAGTAATGTCAAGTCAAGTCAAGTGGTGATGGGCGTTCCATTTCCGACATAGACATTTATGTATCAGAATGCCTTTCAATTGGATCCATCTCTACATAAATATGCATTACATGTATAGAACCTTCATCGTGGGATCTTTTCACATATTTAGTTTTAATTAATTATTATTTTTTTTATTCATTTTTAATTTTAATACAATTTTACGAATTAAGCAGCTTGTTAACATACTTTAACACTAAAAAAAATGTAAAAACTTGTTAAAATATTTTGCATTCATTTAAGACATTTCCCCTTATTTAGAACCTTTTGGCATAAAGGGTTCTATAAAATTGAGTCAAGAACCCTAGAATTCTATTTAGAATTTTTTTCTAAGAGTGAATTTCTAAACAACATAGTAAAGGGGTATTCCACCACGAACAAAATGGGTTTTTCTGCCTATGCAGTAGAAAGGCTTTTATTTGTTTTAATCGGTGCTACCTGACTAGAGAAAACACGGTTGTCTTTCCTTTTGCCTAATAGGTATAGGAAAACTTCAATACCAATAATGCACTGTTGCCGTCCAGGGCCTTAGCAAGCTCAGGACAGTTGAGGAAGCTTTAAGGCAGGGTTCCTCAAACTCGGTCCTGGAGGGCCGCTGTCCTGCAGAGTTTAGCTCCAACACTGATCAAACACACCTGAGCAAGCTAATCAATGTTTGATCAGGGTTGGAGCTAAACTGTGCAGGAGTCTTTAAATTACATGAGTGTGGAATATATTTTATTATTATTAGGCTATTATTATACACCAAATTCACCTTAGCTGGGTTGCTGACCATATTATAAAAAAAATAATAATCTGAATCAATCTGATCAATTATCCATCTGATAACTACCAAATAAATTAAACATGAAATATTGATTTGAGCTTATTAGCTTGCAGGAGCCTATGTAACCCTCATTACATTCCCTCATGTAATTTTATATTGGAATCCAGTTCAGAATTATATGAAATTTCCACTCAGAGCATGTTGTTTTCTTAAGTGTTCTCTTTATATTTCACATTTTTGGTTAAATTGTACCCATGCCTTTGTAAATCCCCTCCTTACCTTTCTGAAAGAGTAAAACATCGGAATATTTTGAACACTTTTTTTCTAAAGCTTCAACTACAGGTTAAATTTTCTGTTCAACTGTTTTTTTTTTTATTTTATTTTTTTTTATTCTTTTGAATAAAACAATGCACTGCATATAGCATCTCTAAGCTGCTGTAGCACATACCGCTGTGTCCAGATGCCCTTGATATGTTTCAGTGAGCTCAGTTTTGACTGGCATCTGTTGGTTCTATTTCGCAGCGCACCGCACTATCTGGGTAAGATTTCTGGAAATAACTTCAATTCATTCATGTCACTGAGGAGTTTTCCTCAGGTTCAAGGGTGTGCAGCTAATTATTGAGCTTACAGAGGATTTCTAATTTGCCGGCTGCCTACAGCCTGTTCCACACTACCAATAGAACAAGCAAAAAACAAGCATGCGAAATCAACTGCGTACATCTGTACGTCTCTGGAGGGCTGCGTGTAGCTGTTAATTATCAAAGGTCACACGAAGGGAAACAAGGAATGAAGGTCAGTGAAAAAATAATTTAATTCATTCTCCAGAAAAAAAGAAATACTTGAGATTTTCCAAGATACAATTAGTGCAACATATATTATTTATACTGTATATTGTATTATTTGATTCAGATACTGTCCTTTTTGTAATAAAAAAAATATATGCATATCTTTAATATGATACATTGCCGAATTCCCAGACAGCAACATCACTGCAGTACACAGTAGATCCAGGGGGCGGAGTTGGATCCAGATCTAAGGGGTGGAGATTGGTAGGTTTAGGGGTGGGTTTAGGGATCAGGGGGTGGAGATGGGTAGGTTTAGGTATATGTAAGGTGGGAGGAGTTGGATCTGGACGCAAACACGACCCGGTTATTGATGCCGGGATTGATGCCGGGTTGGGGACCTAGTAACATTGTTGTATTCAGTCCCGGAACGCGCGCTGTGTGAACAAAAGCCGTAATAATGCCGTGTCGTAGTGATGACGCTGAAGCCGGGATCGTTTGCCAGATAGTGAAACGGTACGTAATGCAAGTTTATGATCGAATCAGAGAAAAAAAATGCACAAGCGTGGTTTGAAATCGCAGCTCATAAGCAAACTTAAGACGCTGCTGAGACATTACATGTCATGTCAATGTCACGTGTCTTTACGGGATTTTTACGGCTTGTGTGTGAACGCACTCTCTGATTCGGGAAATCACTGGCAGTGTGAATGAACCAAAATCAAACGAACCCGGGTCAAATCCCGGGTCACTTTATCCGTGTATTTTCCGGAATCTCTGTGTGAAAGGGGCTTATGTAAGCAATATGTGGGCTGCGTTTAAGCACTCTAGAGCTATCATTTGCAGAGCAATACCCAACCCAGCGACATTAGGTGTGTTCGACTTGAAGCTGCACTGCATAGACCGATCGGTGTATGACATCAAAGTACCACTAGAGCGATTAGAATTGGCTCCGAATGCTTTTGAATCACTCTCTTGTTACATTTGTAGCCCTCCCGCAGGGTACAATCTTGTGGCTCACAAGGTAGGAATCTGTCTAGAGGATTTTAAATTTACCCACTACCCCAGTAAAGGCACATTTCTCTTCTGTTAGAGTATTGACACATATAACCCAGTTCTCAGATCTTCACCTAATAGTGTAAGATTTATGTTTTCTATTTGGAAATAAGAAATACACTAACCGACTGTGTTTACCTTTAGATTTGAAAATACAAATCCCTCAAATAATTTTTTTTTTTATTCTTCTCAGTACTCTTATCTTTTTACTCTATGAATGACCAAGAAATTCAATTCACAAAGTCACAAGACTCACAACACAACAGCAATGAAACCTAATAATCACCCAAAAGAAAAAACAAATGTCAATGTAATACTCTAATTTTACCCAGCTGGGATTTTCAGTACAGATGGCACACTAGTTGGAGCTCTGTGATGCAAAACCAGTGTACTCACAAATCAGGAAAAACAAGAATTCCAATTGCAGAATAGTGATCTCTAACCCTCACTCCCCAACGAGATGATAAACAGCATCCGTAACGCAACCCACAAAATGACGTTGAGTGGATCTCGATGAACTCCTCCCGCCTCGAACTGATTAGATGAATCCGCGAAAATACACACATATCTCCCGATCTCAACAATCTATCAGCCTCTTAAAGACAACAAACACGCACTTGACATGACCTCCCAACTACATACACCACTGCGATACTTTTACCCAAAATTAACAAAATAAACACGGGTAGGCCTATTCTTCCAGGTTTCAAACAACTTTATAACTTAAAGGTGCATTGCGCAACATTTCATGTTAAAAATACCCGTTTTTCTAACCCATACATGCTTAAGCAATTGCCTGATGGGCTGAATGAGCCCTTCTCTGATGACTGCGATTGCCTCTATAATCCTGTACAGTAAAATAAATAAGAGGGATTCGGGTTGGAATTTGAGACTGGGCGTGACGTCATGCGCGTTCAGTTGCAGTGTTGCAGTTTCGCTTGTCGCCAGAGGGGGCATAGTTCTGCAAAAACTCAGAGACTTGCGCAATGCACCTTTAAACTGCAACACTGAACTTCAGAAAATAAACACGGTAATATTCTTCCAGATGATTTCACAATATAAAACTAATAAAACAAATAAACGTGACTATAAAAAAACAAAACAAATTCTCTTACGTGAAATCCTCGTGCTAGATCTCTTCCATCCAAAGTGACACTTTCCCAGTTCACATAAAAACTCAAAAATGTGCGTGAGCAATGACTACTGTCAGCTTTTCTAGCAGCGAACTTCATTGACCCATCGTGAAAAAATGCGTTGCCTTTTTTTCTCTCTTTGACTTCAGGGTTCAAAGTACACAGTTCCATCGTCAGACTGACGCTCTCAGAAAACACAATAAAATGCAGCCATTGTATGATTCCCCCCCCCCACCATCACCCCCCACATACACACATTTGAAAACTGTTGTATAAACACGTCTATCAAAAAAAAAGTCTATCAACACTTGGTTTGCATATAAGTGTATCATTCCAGACCCAAATACAAATTCTCATTAAAAAAAAACCCAAAACAGACAGTTAGGCTATACATTTAGAAACCTAAACATTTGTCAAGGTCTCTACACATTGATGTAATATCGGTTTACTTAGCACCGTTTTAATTAAGAGGAAAACACCTAATAGGTGTGTTCAACTTCACACAGCACTGTGTAGACCAATCGCCGAGATTTACCACTTGGAGTTGGGGGCGGAATTGAAAATGGAGCCATCAAGTCAGACACTTTCTGCTTCCCGTAGTGAAGCTCATGCGGTGTTTGCGTACTTGCGTACAAATGTCATTATATTGTAGTAGAATATAAAAGTTTGAAATGGACTTCCTGTTTTTCTCTTTATTCCATGTCTTTGAAACAATGTGCATTTCCTTTGCCATACTGCTGAAATTCAGAAGTAGAGCAGTCTACAATCATCTCTTATTTTGTTGTTGTTGTCATTAAGATAGCAGTAGATGTTCTTGCACCAGACATCATCTCATTCTAGGCGATGAGTCCAGTAACTCTGGAAAGGAAACGTTAATGATGTTATGCTTTAATGTTGAGCAGTGCAGTCTAGGGTCAGAAGGTGAACAGCACTGGACTTAGTACAAAGCCCTGGGGGACTCATTGCAAAGAACGGTAGAGCACAAGTCCTATATTTAAAAAATATAGATTTTTTTTTTTAAGTTTAAGATTTAAACCATATCTAAACCCTTTTGGCCCATACTCTGTAAAAAGAAAATCTCAATCCCACAAGACATATGCCATGACAACAACATATGAATTAATGAACAAAGTTGTGTCATTCAATGCATTATTAATAGCCTGCAGTCAAACATTGGAGAGATGGCTTACCAACAGCAGTAAACGTGTTTTTGGTCTTTCTCTATACTCTCCTAATCATACATGCACCATAAAATAAGTTGATGAGCTCTAGATGATCTGTTTTCAAAGCAAATAGACATGAACATGTAGCCCTTTGAATTTGACAGAGTTTGCAGTAAAAGATGGGGGAAAAATGCAGTAACCCTATTTTCCTCTAGAGGACGCCACTTTATTTTGTACAATTGTCTTCTTGTGCTCAGTTGGTGGCCATCTTGTTGAGAGAAAAGTGCAAAGACACCTGTTGAGTTGGACTGATTATGGCAGAAGAGAGTGGATGAGGAGAAAAAGAGAATTATTAAATCCGTTTCAAGAGAATGCGACAGAAGATACTATTTTGAAGGATTTGATTTCAAGAAATTCGGATGCTTTTTATGTACTCTCCACTTGTGATTAATCCTTTGTGGCTGAAATTACTAATTAATCATCAGATCAGTAACTGATGATTGATGTGAAAATATTGAATTATTAACTGTTAATTGTGTGGGTGTTTTCAAAGAGTTATTGCACTTCAGGCGGATGCAGAGTGATATTAACTAAAACACTTTTTTTATTGTTGTTGGCTATTGTGGTGCTGAGGGATTCAGTGAGGTCTTCTTCAAATTGTCATTCAGCCAGCGAAGACCTTGTTTTCTCATAATAGAGCAACCGAAAGGTAAATCCTTCTGGGTGTCCCACATTTACCATAGGAAATGATTCTAAACTAATCATATTGATGTAACGAAGCTGAGCTCCCGACTTTCCAGTTGAGGAGTCGTGTGCTGCAGTCTCTGCATTTTGAATGTTTCCGTGCTGCTGACTCAACAGATGGCACCGTTCAAGCATCCAGACGTCTGCCTGAAGTGAGTGCATTCAAAATGAACAAACACTCAACTGAGAAATGCTACAATGAACTCAGACAGAAATTCAAAAGCGGAGATGTGAAGCCATAAAATGATGAAACATGTCCTCGACTCTATTCTTGGCTTCGTAAAAGGCGTGAAATTAAATATTTCTCGACTTATCTTAGGACTGAATGGAGACACGACTAGTGACTACTGAAGAGAAATGCAAATTAAATTTAGCTTACAACATACCCTCTGCATGAGCAACGGTTGCGTCACACCAACAACCGCTGGTATAGTGCCTGGACATGCATTAATTAATTAATTTCTAAATTATTACAGATCATTTATATATTTTATGATTTATGTATTACATTATTGGAAAATCACAAAGTAGGCAATAAACAAAACGTCTCAGGTTACGACTGTAACCCTAGTTCCCTGAGAAGGGAACAAGACGCTGCGTCGACGACGCTTTGGGAATGCCCTTGCATGATTACGTCTGAAGCACGTATGTCAACTAGTCCAATTGCGAGAGTGAACGTCATGGGCGGATGGCGTCACGACCAGGAAAGGATAAAAGCACATCCGGTCCGACTGGCATTAGCAAGTCGATCACAGGAATGCAGGAAGTATGGCAGGGCGACGCATCGCCTCGTTCCCTTTTCAGGGAACTAGGGTCACAGTTTTTTCCCATATATACTCCACCACCTCGGGGTGGAGTCTCCAATTCCCTGGCCTCAGCCCCTGTCTCAACAGGATGATTGCTCCTATATTTTGGTACCCCAGAATATACACTGCCCTCAGGGAGAGTATCTTCCCTAGGGACCACAGGAGGATCTGATGCGCCAGTTTGCATAGTGGACGTGAGCACAGACCCTCCTAGTGATTTATGTAAGAGACCACCGATGTGTTGTCTGATCATACGAAGTGGGTTTCCCCTCGGCAGCCACCACTGCAAAGGTCTCATGTACAGCAGGCCAAAGGGTATCACATTGGACGCCGCTGCCACAAGGCCTAACAGTGTCTCGAACTGTTTCACAGTGCATGACTAGCCTAACTTTAACTCTTTCGTGGCTGTGAGGATAGCATCTACACGAGCGGGCGATAGGACGGCCCGCATCCTGACCGAATCCCAGACCACACCAAGGAAAGTGGTTCTCTGTACTGGAGAAAGCACACTCTTTTTGGCATTGAGTCTCAACCCCAGTTTTTGCATGTGTGCGAGGACGACATCTCGATGCCAAACCGCCACTTGCTCCGACTCTGCTAGTATGAGCCAGTCGTCGATATAGTTCATAATGCATGTGCTCTGCAGCCTGAGCGGGGCCAGAGCTGCATCTACGCACTTGGTGAACGTGCAGGGTAATAGAGCTAGACCGAATGGAAGAACCCGATATTGATATTCTTTGCCCCCAAAAGAAAACCTCAGGAACTTCCTGTGCTGAGGGAGGATGGAGACATGGAAGTATGCGTCTTTTAGATCTATAGTGACAAACCAGTCCTCGGACCTGATTTGAGTCACGATCTGTTTGAGTGTCAGTATCTTGAACTTGAGTTTCTTGACTGTACGATTCAACTGACGAAGATCTAGTATAGGACGCAACCTCCATCCTTTTTTGGAACAATGAAGTATCGGCTGTAAAAACCCGATTCTCTGTCGGGTGAGTACACCTGCTCTATAGCTTCCTTCGCTAACAGAGCTTTCACCTCTTGCTCCATTACCAGAGCCTGCTCGGGATGCACTAATGTGAGCAACACCCCGTTGTAGCGTGGCGGAAGAGAACCGAACTGGATTCTGTAGCCTTTCTCTACGATCCGCAGGACCCACTGAGATATATTCTGGAGATTCTTCCACTCTGTCAGATAATCTACAAAGGGTACCAGTCTCTCGAGACTGGTCTCTGGTGTAACTGGAACAGCCACTACGGTGACCAGAAGCGACTGTTTTTGATTGCGAGTTTGATGCAGCATCAAGTTAACACTTCGTTGTGTGCTCGCTGGAGACTGCTGCACCCCGACGCACCAAGGGTGGCTGGGCTGGCAGACGGCCCCCTGAGGACCCCGAGGTGGAGTGGGCACCGTATGCTGAGGTGTATACCACTCCAACCCAATTGGGGCTGCCCTCAGAGGTCTGACACTGCTGGTTTCAGGACCTTTTTTGAGCCTAAGCCTTCTTAGCTTGAAGATCGGTCATCAGATCCTCAGTGTCGGCCCTGCCCCCATGATTTTTGTGGAGGAGCACGGGACGCGACACTCTCCTTCTGTTGTGCCCTGTACGAGGAGCTAGACGGCTGGGGTTGGGAGAGGCGAGGGAGTTATTTTTTGAATGCCTCTGCTTGTCTCTTGGCCTCCTGGAACCTCTCGACGACTGTATTTACGGAGTTGCTGAAGAGACCAGGAGGCGTTAGTGGGGCATCCAGCAAAAAGGCTCTATCTTTATCTTTAATTTCAGCCAGATTGAGCCATAAATGCCTCTCAGTGGCCACCAAGGCTGCCATAGACCGCCCTATTGCTCTGGCAGTCTCCTTAGTGGCCCTGAGAGAAAGATCTGTTGCCCGACGCAGCTCTCGAACTGCATCGGGCCCTACCCCCTCCCTCTCATCCAAATCCCCCAGCAGGTCAGCCTGATATGCTTGCAGGACTGCCATGGTGTGTAAGCATGCTCCTGCCAGACCTGCTGCCGTACATGCTTTCCCCACTAAGCTAGATGTTGTTTTTAGTGGGTTAGTGGGTAGTACTGGGGCCTTCAGGGACGATGCTGAACCAGGGGCCAGATAGCTGGCTAATGTCTGTTCAGTCTTGGGCATCGTCCCATAGCCATATTCTTTCAACCCCCTTATATCGGAATAAATATGCACTTGGGGGCTGAAAAGTCGGGATGAATATGGTTTATTCCATGATCTGGACAGCTCACTGTGCAGATCAGGAAAAAATGGAAGGCCCTGTGATGGAGATGACACATTAATTTGTGACAAAAAGTGCTCGTCTAATTTGCTTTTAGGACGAGCGCCTTGTTTCTCGGCCGGCCAGTCATTATTAAGTTTAGCCACGGCACGAGTCATTATCTCCAACAGCTCCTCATACACTGGTGAAAGAGGTGGCGAATCCTCTTCCCCCTTATTTTCACTTTCAATGCTCAGCACATCTAATTCCTTGTAACTAACGCACTGAAACATTGGGCTCTCACCCCGGGCGGAAGAAGCCGCTGAGCAGGCTTCCGACACCGGTGAGAGAGCGCTGGATCCCTAGGGTAAAGGAAGAGAAAGGGTGGAGCCCATCTCTAACCCCGCCGAGAGATCCATTTGCGATCCCCAAGAATGCCTTCTTCGTGCTGCATCAGCAGCAGAGGGTCCGGATCCCTGAGGATCAGGATCACTTTTCCTCGAAAAGTGACAGGCAAGAATGGAACATGTGAAGTGGAAGCCTCTCACAATGCTGACAGTCAGCCCCCTCAAAGGCTGACATAGCATGCTCCGCTCCCAAACACATAACACGCAAATCATGTGTATCCCCATCCGTTAAATAACGGGAGAAGCACACAATTTGAATGATTGCATTTGTTTCACCATAAAATACTGAGTGAACAGACAATACAACAGTAATTATAACAGACAGTTTCAACATAGAGCGCTTGCTGAGGCACAGAAGCTAATGCCGGTCAGACCGGATGTGCTTTTATCCTTTCCTGGTCGTGACGTCATCCGCCCATGACGTTCACTCTCGCCATTGGACTAGTTGACATACGTGCTTCAGACACAATCACGCAGGGGCGTTTCCAAAGCGTCATCGACGCAGCGCAAGTTCCCTCGAAAGGGAACTTAATATAAAAGAGTATTTGTTTATTTTTTCGAGTGTCGACAGAGCAAATATTTATCAGACAATGATGGGATGTGCAGTGACAAAGAACCACTTCCTGTCGATCGGAAAGATGAATGAAGAACATACGTTACTTTCTCCGTTGCTCTGTTTGGTTGTAGGTCTATCCAATTGAGAGGCATTTTCTTTCCTGGTTCGGTTGAAGCATGCCCCTTAATCACAGCCCAGTGGAGTACCATCAGACTCATATTCCGACTAGAATCTGAGTATAACGACGTCAGGCTAGATTAATACATCTAGTGCCAAATGTAAATGACATCTAATATGAAATGCGTTGTCAGCTTATTTGCCTTTAATACCTTGAAAAAGTATGTTCATTTATTTATTTATTTATTTATTTATTTATTTATTGTTGACGAATGCATGCGAGCCATAATCTTGTGATTAGTCCATAAAATATGGAATATTGCCCAAGGCAGAATTCTTGTGGTACACAAAAGCATATCTGCCTGCCAACATCAGTTGATTGTTGAATGAATAATTTGATTATTCAGCATAATCAATGCATTATTGCCATTCGTGGCAGAAAGGGTGACTGGTCCATCAGTCATAACTTCAGGCAGTTGAATGCATTAGCACATGACAAACAGTTCAGTGATGCAAACCAATGTTTTGTTTGTTGTTCTTCATTAGCATTCAATTTCATTAATAGGTCATTTCCTGTAATACACCATCACATGCATGCTAACAGACAACATGTATATATTACAAACTGTAAGACCACAAATCAATCAATCTATCAATCAATCTATCTATCTATCTATCTATCTATCTATCTATCTATCTATCTATCTATCTATCTATCTATCTATCTATCTATCTATCTATCTATCTATCTATCTATCTATCTATCTATCTATCTATCTATCTATCTATCTCATCCATCGCTGCATCCATTAATCCATCCATCTGTATGTCTATCTCATCCGTCTGTCCATCCATCCATCCATCCATCCATCCATCCATCCATCCATCCATCCATCATTCCAACCGTCTTTCTGTCTCTCTGTATATATCTATGTAAAAAAAGAATCAGTGGTTTCTCTACTATTTTTCGGACATTTTCGGACCTTCATGAAATCTGCAATTGCTCTGTGAGATCTGCAAGTGCAAGGCAACACTATCCACATGTGCATAGTCCCTATTAGGTTTGTAAAAAAGTTACGAAGCAGGGAGGTCGATTTGAAAAGCAATACAACAAGTTTTCAGCTTTCCAACGGCTCTTGAAATATGGATTTCTGGGTAGAATTCTGTGAAAGACATCTGGGATGTCTCCTTTTGCACCTAAACAAAATCACTTAGCCTGCTTTGAAATATGAAACAATATTATGAAGGCACTAAAGTCACCTTGTAATGATGCATGAACCTTTGACTGTCCAGTAATATTAGAGTAATTAAACATCATTGTACATGTTGTTCTGTGTGATGAGTCACTCTGAGATGTGTCGTTATAAATACGTCAATAAGTGTGTTTTGAGTGTGTGATTGTGTTCAAAAATGACTGTGTGCATGTCCATGTGCCCTAACCTCCAGAAATAACCATGGTAACGTGACGTCGAGGGGGCTTGGGGCTGAGCTCACCTGTGACTCATTAGCAATAGACATCCAGGGTTAAACAAAACATGCATAACATTCCGTCAGTGAACTCAAAATATGCCATCGTGGGGTTTGATTCTCCCCCGAGGTTGCACATCAAAGAGAATATATGAATATCCACATGCTTATTTTCACAATGCTCATCTAAAACATTCTCAAGAACTGACCTAATTGAGATCCGACCCTGTCCCATCATATCTGCGTGTTTGCTGGGGTTTTGTCTCATGGAGGCTGAGAAATCAGACACATTTGTTGGCCTCTCTAGAGATATATTACATCAGCAATATGTCAAAGTGACATGCTGTCCACTCGTTTTCACCAATTGAACATGTTGAATCAGTGTTTGTCAGGTCGTGGAATGTCTGAGAAGTGACGTGCTGTAATCTGGTGATTGTTGTCATTGGTCGCTGTCTGTCGGTGCAGTGTGAATTAGCCTCTAGGGGCCTAAAAGGGGGACTGCCAAGTCTCTGTGACAAGTCTCTAGATGTGGCTCAGATCCCTCCATCATTATAAGCCTATGGGATTTTGTTGTCATTTCAATGTATACCATTCTCAATCGTCAGTCATTATGGCTGCAATTATGCTACAGATACCAACTTTTCTTTCCAAAGACATTTACTCTTACTCTTAAGCAAACCTCTGTTATAGGGCCTTTCGAGCTGCTATTTCTGAATTATGCAGGCAGGTTTTATTGTGCTGTCCCAGGAGGTCAGCAGGAGTGATACAGAGAAAAAAATACATCAATAAAGCACAAATATCATGTTCTGTTATAAAAGCAGGAAAACAATGAAAGAAAAAAAGTGTTTGTATTTCAGCACTGGGATCAAATGCCTTCAGCTATGTCACACAAACACACACAAGCGGCCAATTTGCAACCTATAGCCCTTCTCAGCACCACTGTTGCCCGGACACACATGCAGTCCCACTTCAAAAGCGTCTACTGTTCACAAATTCATCAAACTGAGCTTGTCTGTTTTACCATCCACCATATGCAACCTGCAGTTCTGCAGTGACCATTTAATCAAATGTAATATCACAGTGGGGAAATGGAAGTGAATATGTTGGGGAATAATCCAATGGAAATGCTCAGGAACATTTTGGCTCCATAAGAAAAAAATATGCAAGAACTAGGCAGTGTGGGCGCTGGGCTTCTGCAATTTAATTTTTAAATGAATGACTGTGCTTAGTCTTTCCACATGGCTCATCAGCGTCTGAACCTCAGATGGGTTTTGGAAGCATATGCCCCATAAGTGGAGAGATGAGCCAGTCGGGGAACAGAGGGAAGGGGCGGCGTGGCGTTGGTTCCTGACTGAATTTGACTGGGTCCACAAACGAAGCATAATTACCCTCCCCAATGAGGCGACTGGTATTTGGCCTTGGAACATTAAAGGAGCCATTGCCAGGCACTGATGGCCCTACGATTAGAGGCAATTTGTCGATTTCACAAAAGTAAACAAGGGTAAATTGATATTGCTATGCTAGATTTATATTACGATTATACGCGCATATATGTGGTTTCATTGTAACTCTGAAAGATTATGCTTTTTTTAATGTAGATCAGCCAATTACACCACAATTTGTTTGCTAAATTATTATTGTCGGAAAGACAAATATGTGTTTTGGTTGACTGATATGGTGTTTATTTCCTTTTTTTTTTAGGATTTATCCATTTTTTTTCATTAATTTACATTAGGCCACGTAAATATCAATAAGATAATTCTGATATTAAAGTTGAAGCGTAATGATTGATATTGTTTTAAGTTTAATGTAATTTTGCAGTTGTCCTGCGGGTTACTTGCAATGCACATTGCAGCACTTGTAGATCTGCAACAATTTAAAAAAAAAAAAGTACAACTTAAATTATAATGTTTTTGTAAAACGTTTTTCTTTGTAAAAGTGTGTCTGATCGTTTCTACCATCCGCTTAGTCAATACATCAGTCTATGACTAATCATGACTAATCGGCCATCAGTGTGATAATAGACTAAAGATAATGTAGAATAGCTAATTATGCTCACTTACAATGGCTCTTGTTTATTAGATTTGGGATCTATCTATCATGAAACCACAGCCAGCGAATGACCTTTCTTTGGCAACATCTTAGTGTGAAGTCATCTGTGAGAAGGGTGCAAATTTATGAGCAGGCTCAAGGCTGAGGCCAGCCACAGCTGACTAGGAAGCCTTCACCTTTGGAACGCTACTGCTGCAGGCTTGAAGATGTAGGGCAGCGGCGGAGTCTTTATTCCTGCTTTCCTGGTCTGCTTTCACCTTCAGGAGCTGATCTATCACATGCATGCAGGCGGCAGTAATGCATGTCATTACTCTGTGTGTAGTTTTATTGGACTTTCAGCTTCCTGGGAAGGATGATCCCTGGGGCCTTCGAGAGAGGAATACATGCATTTTAAAACCCAGCTTGAAACCAAGCACAGTCCTGCACCTACTTGAATGATTAGCGGGAAGGTATTATCAGGACGGGGAGATAAGAAGGCACATCAAAGAGGTAAGCAAAGTCCCTCTTAAACATGTCGGGTACACTTTACCTTGTGGAGGACTAAGATTGTGGAGTTGCCATTTTCAGAAAACTTTTTCCTTTTTTCCACTGACAGGGTGCTGGTACTAAAAGTTCCACGTTACAACTGGTAGTACTGGGCCTAAAAGATTTGTTCCTCTGTGTCCCCTGCTTGTCGTAAGCAAGGAACCGCAAACATCACAGGATAGTACTTTCCAAGTAAGGTTTCAAACCAACTATCTGACAAGACTAATGCTAAACATTAGTTGCTCCTAGTCAACACGGGAAACTCCTGTTAATTTTATTAGAGTGGTTCTTAGAGTGGTTTCGCCAGTCTTCCCCTTGCTGTGATAAAAGAACCAACAACATTTTGCTGGAAAAAAGTGTAAAAGCGAGTCTCGAAAGTTCAGATAAGATGTTCCCTTTCAGACGTTCACGTTCGACGTAGGTCTCCGTTCCTTCCTTCAGGGAATGAGGGTTACATACCTAACCAAGACGTTCCCTGTCAATCGGTCACGTTCGACGTATGTAGACGTACCGATATATTGGGATCACAATACGTCGGTACGCCGACTTCCGTCTCCGTTCCCTCCTTCAGGGCACGAGGGTTACATACGTAACAGAGACATTTGTAATCAAAAGTGCTTTGCGTTTATGGAAAGCAAGGTAGCAAGTTCCTCTGTGGGTTGTGGATTTTAACACTGTTGGGACCAAAAGCAAGCATTTG
Source organism: Scardinius erythrophthalmus (assembly GCF_964197995.2). Classification (NCBI taxonomy): domain Eukaryota; kingdom Metazoa; phylum Chordata; class Actinopteri; order Cypriniformes; family Leuciscidae; genus Scardinius; species Scardinius erythrophthalmus. The sequence continues at coordinate 25,881,368 of NC_138234.1, forward strand.
GGGTTAATCAGCATTGTAGCGCCAATTCACAGTGGAACAATGGACCCATTTAGCAAAATGCTGAGACGACTCTAGTGTCTCGTCTCCACTCCATAGGTTTTGCCCCCTCTGTGTTTTTTCCTCATCAATGCACATTTGATCAAGTTGCGTTTGCCCCTACTAGTCGATTAATCTTTGCCACCTTTCCAAGTCTTCGCCTGCTGCCCACTACTGTCTGGGAATCCCTCTGCTGCAGTGCGCTCTGACAGGAACATAAGTCACAGGCTGCATTAAAAACACATTAGACTAGCGGATGGAATTAGGGAGGCCTCTCTCCTTATCTGACGGCGAACCGCAGCGCACACCCCCTGCCTGAAGCACCTCGCGTCCCACCCACACTACATGTATCACCATCTGCCTCTGACAATCACATGACAAATGTATCCCTTCGATACACTCCCCTGCACTACGGCCATGCGAACATTATGAATTTATATCTCGGAATAATCCGAGCGACATTCCCACAGCCCCCATTTCTCCGGGGCCCACAGTGTCACTTTCCCCCAATAGAGAGTGCGAGAAGTTTTGCTTGCAGTAATTTAATTTGCCATGACTCGTAATGCTTCCATGCCCAGATGACTGCACTGAGAGAAATCAGTCAGAGCAGTCCATTAGCGGAGCAAACTGTGGCTCTGTTGATTGATAGTAAGAAATGAGACAGCAATTGCTATATTTTATGATTGAAGAAGGGCCGCGTGTAGGCCAGACAGATAGATAATGAAGCACTACCCCACTCGTGCCCCTGCCTCCTGCATATTTACACTGCAGCTCGGCGGTAATAATCTTCGCTGTTGCATTTATTTTGAGTCAGGGAGTGGGGGTTTTGTGCACTTCATAAACACCCATTTAAATAAAGAATTATCACGTTAGCTCAGAAGCAGTGCAAATGATACATAGTCACAATCAGTAGCTTTGAAATATCTAGATTTTTTTTACGCTTTTTGGAAGCTAAGTCAAAACATTATCCGCATGAATGTTGATGTAATTCAGTGGGATTTATGCACAATTCTGTTGTCAGTGTCGGCAACAGGAAAGCCAATTAAATTTAAGATCTATTGAACTGGTTAAATGGCACAAAGGTGGGAAGTTCTGTTGCTGTATCATTAGGAGTACTCTTTAACTGCAGTGTTACCTGTCGCTAGCTCACAAATCCTTTAAGTATTACTTTCTGGGATATTAATCTCAGAGGCTCTTAATATTTGAGTCATCATCTCTCAGAAAAATTACAGATAACACTAATTGGGCTCAGTGATTTTCTGTCAGCGAGGCTTAAGGCATGTCAAACCTGCTAAAGCCACTGATAAATTGGTTTCTGAGATATCTTAAGGGTAAAGCAATATCTAGATCAATGACTGAATTAACTATCTTGTTTCCTTTCTGGGAATCTTCAGCCTTTAAATATGCGCGTCTATAGGGAGTGTTCACTTTGTACTCCACACTTAATTCTAGTCTAAATGTACACTGTAAAAAAATATTGTGTGTTTGCCTTAACATTTTGAGTTCATTGAGTTAATACAATGAAGGTGATTGGTTTAATCAACGGAACCTCAAAATATTATGTTACCTGAACAACATTAATTATCTAAGTTGATTTGAGTTACTCACCAGAGTTAACATTCTACAGGGAATGCATGTGTATATAAATTTCAGCAGTGTGCAATGCATCATATCATGAACAAGATGAACGATTATCAATGCACGAATCAAATAATGCTGACAGTTTCTAACACGGTTTTCCACAAACATTTTTTTTTATTATTATATTGCTTTATGTGGACAGAGACAAATCCTTTAGAACAGTGAAATCACTCACAGTAGCATTAACTTCCCTTCTTGCCCACACTCAACTACAGCATCTCACAGGAGACTGAGTCACCAACTCTCATTCAAAATAAATGATTTCAGGGGCTACGTCCCTGCTGATTGCTGTCAGTGCGAATGCTCCTTAAGACATTGAAAAGCCCTGCATTATTTCAACTGACATGAAAGTTTAACACCTGTTGTACAAAATGTCCTGTGCTTGTTCTGTTATTTAGGGAATCATCTTCTGATTAGTTATTTGTTAGCTGTCATCTTTATCAAATATCCCAGACAGCAACATAGTGTCGGCCAAGATCCGGCCCACATCTGGTACGCGTTGAATCCACATGTATCAGGTGTGGCCCAGATGGGATTCTTCTTTAGTGTTCCAAGGGGAAAAATGAACAGCATATGGGCTTTGAACAACATGAAGGTGAGTAAATACTATCTCTTTAAGGCTTGCAGGCGCTGTGCATGATCGGCTACCTGCCCTGGTACTTGGCATTTAACGTGTCTTGTGCACTTTATTGTAAGTCACTTTGGTAGGAAGGCATATGCTGAGAATATAAATATAAATATAATATGCAAGTTGAACAGATTCTCTGCATATGCCAGAGAGGAAAACACTGCAGCAAACACAAGGTCAGTTTAAGCTTCTGGCCTGTAAAGGGACATTGCGAACACTTGCAAATCTTTTTCAGATGTCAATGAACAATGGAGGGAAATGTGAGCATTATCTCTGAAAATTTGTCACTAAATTATACGGAGATCGATCCTGAGTGATTTTCCCCAGGGATTGGGAATGTTATGATTTGTGTCAGGCACACTCAAAATCAGATCGAATTGATGTTTTTTGTGGGAGAATTAAGTTTATGGATAGTATGTTTAATGACTTACAGACTAAAGCACACTTTACACTGTACACTTTAACCATATTTCAAAGACAATAGAAGTAATTATAAAGTAACTGCATTTAATATGAATTTCAACCATAATGCATTTTAATCTAATTGTAAATGGCATGCAATTAGGTGCCCGAAAACATTCAGTTTGCACTTAAATAAGTTATTTTAAAGTATATTATTTCCGTAAAAAGTAGTCTTTTTAAAAGTGTGCTCCTTTCACAAAGGAAATAATGATGTACAGATGATGTACAGTTGCAAATTATAGATCAGAACTTATTTGATACTGAAAGGGTTTATTTTGTGATAATGGCCAGATTATTGTAAGTTATCTTGCTTATTACATGTCCCTTTATTTACTCATTAGGTTGGCAATGGAACATTGATTTGAGCTGTAATTATATTATTACTTGAGAAGAAAGGACCATAGTGTGCTATAGAAAAGACAGTGTTGGAGACCGGTTGCCAGGGTGGCGGTCAAACGTGCAGGTTAGCGGGCCTTGTTAAATATTTGATCGCCAAATGAAGAGAGTCATGTAATGAATTTATAAATATGTTCAGATGTTTCTAACTATACAGTTAAAGCATACAGTGCATATCATTGTCTGCCTCATTATCTTAATTTAGTTCATTAATGTGACTTATATGCAGTAAATCTACCAGGAAGAAAAGACACTTTGTTTCATTTGTACAGACTGGAAATTAAGGGTCTTAATCACTTTTATTGTGATCAAGTTAAATTGACGCAAATAATTTAATAATTTTCTTTTGGCAGCTTGTTTTACATAATTTCTCAAGTGTCTATAATCCTTAGTCATTTATTATAGTTGATCATTTAATGTTTACCTGCAGATGGTATATTTTACATAATTTTTCACTTACGAATTGGTCTCTATAAGAACAGTTAATGCTACTAGAAGCAGAGTTGTACTACAATAATAAAACTAAAAATAATAAAGACTAGTTCTATTTGGCTTTGAAAGCCACTAATGGCTGTGCAGAAACTGCATTTTCAGAACAGCTGTAATTACAGAAATCAAGGGTTCTCTTCTTAATCATTCCACTGACTCATACTGAATCAAATTGAAACAATTTAACACAGTTTTTGTATTGTCCCCTTTATTGGAAAGTCTTTTACTTTCTTAAAAGTAATTTCAGTACTTTTGTTAATTTAAGATGTTGAAATTAATCGTGATTTTGAGATTTTTTTTTTAAATGTCTAGATTAAGTAATAATGACATTTGTCAATGTCCGAGACCAAGGGACGAAGAAAAGCCAGTGAAACAAACAAAAACTTGCTGAATGCAAGAGAGTAATTTCCCTGAGCAGATTTTATTGTGGAGAATTTTTGTCTTCTGAGAGACAAGTTTTATTTGATTTGAAGAAAGAAGGAAAACAGGCCATTGTTTGGAGAATCCTTCCTGTCTCCTACAATATTTCAAGCACTGCTGATGCATTATTACATTTCAAATGTTACCATATTTTTGTTATTTGTTCTGGATTTTTTTACTAACAATATACAAATGGTATTTTCTGATTAAGTCAAACAGTTAGGAACATTAGAGCTCTGTTCCAAAACCTTACTGACATCTAAATTGGGAATTGCAATGGAAATAGTACTAAAATTTTTTACTTAAGTAAACGTATTGCTACTTAAGTAATAATTTACTTGAGTACAAGTAGAATTACTGAAAAATAATATGACTCAAGTAAGAGTAAATGAGTAGTTGGCTTAAAAACTACTCAAGTAACTACGTTACAAAGTACTTTAGTTTTATTTTTCAATTTTTACCCAAAATGGGGAGATGATAGAGATATAGAGCATTAAACACTATCATGTCATCTGTTTCATTCATACTGGTAGCCCAGTACTACATCATACCTCACGCAGAAAGTCCACAAGTGGGATTCATAGAAGTATTAAACTTATGACGTTTCAGGAAATGCCTTATATGGATATACAGTAATAACATGCAAATAGAGACGTTTTGACTGATGAAACATAAAGAGAAACACATGATAGAGATAATATATCTGTGTTCATCAAGCTGTCTCAGGTGTTTTCATAAGAATGAATGGCTGGAGAAAATTTGAAGCTCAAATTTTTTTTTAGCATGGATGGATGCACTTTTTTGGGCTTCAAATTTTTTTCCAGCCATTCACTCCCATTATGAAGCTTGGAAGTATGGAAGCAGATTAGTCTCAAATATTATTCATGCAAAAAACATGATTCATACATGCGTAGACAGTTTCACATGCATGAAACCTAATTCACGAACCCCCAAAAAAATTCACGTGCGTGAAAAAATAATACATTCACAAAAAGAAATTCACGTGCACAAAATAAAATTATATATTCGTAAAATATATTTCACAAATGCAAAACACAATTCGTAGAAATACAACCGTGCACAAAAACCTTTGAATGTTTAAAATGTACGAGTTTATCCTTGAATGTGAATGTGCAAATCGTCATTCACGTGTGTGAATCGCCTTGGTTGTGTTATGTGTGTTTTTGAGACTTTCCTGGCAGCGCAATCCTCCCTACACAGAGGAGTCGTACTCTTTAGCCAATCAGATTTAAGCTTATCAATCGACCAATCAGTATCACGTGAGGGCGGGCGTACCGGCATGTTACGTCATCAGCTTTCGACCAGTTCATGGCTAAGCAGAGGTATGTGTAATTGTTGATCGTTCATTTCTGTGTTAACTGTAGTTAAAGATCAGTTGAAGCAATAGTTTATGAACTATTTACTGATAAGTGCAAGTGTTGTGGTAATCAGATGTCCCATATCGTATCAAAAATGAAGAATGACGCTTGTTCTGTTGTATTTTAGCTGCAGGTACAGACAGCTCTCACAGCTTCAATAATCACATTGAGTGCAAAACAATCATCTGTGGCTAATACCCACCCTAGCTCTCTTAGCACTGGCATCATCGAGATTGTTCTTTAAATAGTATATAGACCTGTTTTAATGAGCACATAGTGTTAATTTGCCATTTGTGTGTGTTATTAAATTATGAAACACTTGTTGTTTTGTTGTTTCCCTGCATTTTCAGGATTACTCACCTTTGGCATGACATCTGGGGCTCGTTCTTCGTACGTTGCTTATTACATCCGAGATCAAATGACACATCCAAGATGATTTCATCGTGCTAATCATAATCCGGCTAATTGAGTTCTTCGAACACACCTGTTGTTTATGATTAGTATAGCTGGATTGAGTTATCTGAGATAACTGCGCGTTCATGCGCTGGCTTAAAAGGGGATATGTATCGATAGTAGAAACATTGATCAGCAACGCTGCTATTGGCTGCTCAGCGTGGCCAAAGAGCGCGCTCAGTTTTTGTCCTCAGCAGAGCAAGATAGTTGAAGTTTATTCGTAATTTTAATGTTTAATTAAAACGCCAGGGAACACCTCAAAGTCTGCAAAAGCCAGGAGAGAGGGCTGGCAAAAAGTAGCAGACAATTTAAATCCGTTAGAAGTGGCCATGTTAGATGTTTTTATCACTTATTAGCCTATATTTTTGTATTTTAATAATTGCATAATTACTTTGTTCATTGTAATGTCAGAGTCACCACACTAGAACATGGGAACTAATAAAAGTGAAGTACAAAAATATTCTACATAATGGCAATTTTTAGTTATATTATAGTCTCTTTTATAAAAGGCACTGTTAAATAAATGGTTGTCTGTTTATAAAAGCAACCAAGAAAAAGGCTGAAAAAAAGAAAAGATCTTACACTGTAAAATCATTTCTGCTGCATTAAATTAAGGCCATATAGCCATTTCAGCTGTTAAATCTTGAGTAACGATGAATTGCTTTGACTTGTGGAAGTAAAAACTGATAGTGTAGTTCATTGTAATGACATTGTGTTTTCCTCTTTTGTGCACTTTTACATAATACACCAACACTTGTTAACTTAAGTGGACATTTTATAACTTTCCAAAGGAAAGAAAGTCTAAGACTTTGTAATGTCCATTTGTTTCCATTGCACTGGACAGTGAATAAACCCTCTCAGATAACTGTCATATGGAGGAACTAGCCTACATGCAAGTGCATAAATAACTTTACTTGTATGCTTTATGGCTGCAATATAAGTGTCAGGATTTCACATCTACAGAAAGGCCTACAGAAGAGTCTGCACAGACAGAGGAGACACAGGCCTACAGGTGGGCAGTGTATAGCCAACTTTTCCTTTTTATTTGTTGCATGAGGCATGTGTCTAATATCTCTTGTTGCAGGCACTTGACCACTGGCTTTTCTTTAAAAGAACAATTGAAATAAAACTCAAGGAACTAATCATATTTGTCTTTTATTAAACATTTAATGAAAAGTTGTTGTTTTTTTTTTTGCCAATGTTGTGTAATATGGCACATGCAACAATGTCACAGGCCCTGTCAGGTGTGCAACCCTCAGACTTTTCAGACACTGAAATCTTCCCAGTTAGCCAAAGTTAATTTCATTGTGTGCCCTTGTCCTGGAGCTGCATTGTAACTGGTTTGGGTCAGGGAATGGGGTCATAAAACACCTGTCTGCAGGAACATGTCATAATCACCTATGAAAAAATGCAGTTCTGTTAAGATCAGCATAAGTGTATGTAATACAGTGAGCTTGATATTTAATTGTGGAACTTTCCTTAATGTGTATAAATGTGAATCTCTGAAAATGCTTAAGTCATGCACAGATCCTGGCCATTTTGCTTTCACATTTGTGATATGGAAGATTTGTCAACTGCCTTTTGTTTTATTTGATATATTATTATTATTAATCTGGAATATTAAGAATCACAATAGTAACTGGGCTGCACATTTACCTTACCCTTAATTTCTGTTCACATAATCCCCTTCATTGAGGCCTTGATGGCAGTCTATGGTCTAGCCCAGTGGTTCCCAACCCTGTCCTGAAGGCCCCCCAACACTGCACGTTTTCTTTGTCTCCCTACTCAAACACACCTGATGCAACTCATCAGCTCATTATCACATGGGTTAATTGAGCTGATGAGTTGAATCAGGTGTGTTTGATTAGGGAGACAAAGAAAATGTGTAGTGTTGGGGGGCCTGAGTGACATATACTGTAATCAGCATGGTCATGATTGCATGATCTTCATAAAAAATTATTTATAGTCTAATAAATAGTATAATATAATAAATAAATAAACTGCTTAAAAATCTGCTTTACAACATTGGGTCTAAAGTGAAAATGGCACAAAAAAAAATAAAACTGTTTTTTAAACCTAAAAGCGCCAGGTAAACTCCGAATGACACGACAGACAGCACTTTCCATCAAGTTCTCCGCATCTCCAATAGTGTAAAGGAAAGAGCCACTCGCAAATAATCTTAGGGTACAGTTTGTGCTGTAGTTAAAGGCTTAAAGCCCGACTCCGACAAGTCGAAAATAAATGTGCGTTTCCAACAAATTAATAATGTAAACGACAATCTCACGAGTCACGAGAAAAAATATATCAGAAAGTGCACTATCGCGCTGCGCTGGACTTCCCGTATCATCTCCGCTTGTGAAGCCGGGATCTAATCCTGTTTACATGAAATAAGCCTGCTCCCGAGCAGGGGCCCGTTCTTCGTACGTCGCTAACTCACTTAGCTGGATTTGATTGTTGGGGATTTGGCATGATCTTGGATTGTTTGGTTCTTCGACGCTCATCCTGGACTTGCTGTCATAGCAACAGGTGCGCAATCTTAAACCTGCTCGGGAGCAGGCTTATTTCATGTTATCAGGATTAGACTGCGGCTTCATAAGCGGAGCTGATACGGGAAGTCCAGCGCAGCGCGATAGTGCACTCTCTGAGATATATATTTTTTCTCGTGACTCGTGAGATTGTCGTTTACATTATTAATTTGTTGGAAACGCACATTTATTTTCGACTTGTCGGAGTCGGGCTTTAACTACAGCACAAACTGTTTGCATTGCCCTAAGATTATTTGCGAGTGGCTCTTTCCTTTACACTACTGGAGATGCGGAGAACTTCATGGAAAGTGCTGTCTGTCGTGTCATTCGGAGTTTACCTGGCACTTTTAGGTTTAAAAAAAACAGGTTTAGGGTTTTTTTGTGTGGAATTTCCAAGCCACTTAAGACCCAATGTTGTAAAGCATTTTTTTTAAAGCTTTTTTTTATTATTATTTTTTTTTTTTAGGCTGTCATAATTTTTTATGAAGATCATGCAATCATGACCATGCCGATTACAGTATATGTCACTCAGGCTTCACTAACGTGATTGGTAGACTATAGGCTATAGACTGCCATCAAGGCCTCAATAAGGGGATTATGTGAACAGATAGGGGGTTCACAATGTAAATGTGCAGCCCAGTTACTATTGTGATTCTTAATATTCCAGATTAGTAATATTATATAAAAAAAAAAAGAAGGCAATTGACTAAAATCTTCCATATCACAAATGTGAAAGCAAAATGGCCAGGGTCTGTGCATGACTTAAGCATTTTCAGAGATTCACATTTATGCACATTATTTGAAAGTGGTAAGAAAAGTTACACAATTAAATATCAAGCTCACTGCATTACATACACTTATGCTGATCCTAACAGAACTGCATTTTTTCATAGGTGATTATGACATGTTCCTGCAGACAGGTGTTTTATGACCCCATTGACCCAAACCAGTTACAATGCAGCTCCAGGACAAGGGCACACATTGAAATGAACTTTGGCTAACTAAAGGGAAGATGTCAGTGTCTGAAAACTCTTGAGGGTTGCACACCTGACAGGGCCTGTGACATTGTTGCATGTGCCATATTACACAACATTGCCAAAAAAACACACTTTTCATTAAATGTTTAATAAAATACAAATATGCTTAGTTCCTTGAGTTTTATTTCAGTTGTTCTTTGTAAAGAAAAGCCAGTAGTCAAGTGATATTAGACACATGCCTCATGCAACAAATAAAAAGGAAAAGTTGGCTATACACTGCCCACCTGTAGGCCTATGTCTCCTCTGTCTGTGCAGACTCTTCTGTAGGCCTTTCTGTAGATGTGGAATCCTGCAACTTATATTGCAGCCATAAAGCATACAAGTATAAATTAAGTAGAGTTATTTATGCACTTGCAGGTAGGCTAGTTCCTCCATATGACAGTTATCTGAGAAGGTTTATTCACTGTCTAGTGCAATGGAAACAAATGGACATTATAAAGTCTTATACTTTATTTATTTTGGAAAGTTAGAAAATGTCCACTTACTGCACATATTTCAGCCACCACTTTCTTGGGAACAGATACAAGTGTTAATATTTTTACATTAACATAAGTTTATCAGTTTTCACTTTCACAAGTCAAAGCAATTCATCATTACTCAAGATTTAACAGTTGAAATGACTATATGGCCTTCATTTAATGCAGCTAAAATTATTTTACAGTGTAGGCTACTAAGATCTTTTCTTTTCTCAGCCTTTTTCTTGGTTGCTTTTATAATCAGACAACCATTTATTTAACAGTGCCTTTTATAAAAGAGACTATATAACAAAAAATACCATTATGTAGAATATTTTTGTACTTCACTTTTATTTGTTCCCATGTTCTAGTGTGGTGACTCTGACATTACAATGAACAAAGTAATTATGCAATTATTAAAATACAAAAATATAGGCTAATAAGTGATAAAAACATCTAACATGGCCACTTCTAACGGATTTAAATTGTCTGCTGCTTTTTGCCAGCCCTCTCTCCTGGCTTTTGCAGACTTTGAGGTGTTCCCTGGCGTTTTAATTAAACATTAAAATTCCGAATAAACTTTGACTATTAGTTCTTGCTCTGCTAAGGAGAAAAACTGAGCGCGCTCTTTGGCCACGCCCACGCTGAGCAGCCAATAGCAGCGTTGCTGATCAATGTTTCTACTATCGATACATATCCCCTTTTAACCAGCGCATGAACGCGCAATTATCTCAGATGACTCAAACCAGCTATACTAATCATATCCGGCAAGTGTGTTCAAAGAACCGAGTTAGCCAGGTCATGATTAGCACGATGATATCATCTTGGATGTCTCATTTGATCTCGGATGTTTTAAGCAACGTACGAAGAACGGGCCCCAGGTTTGAGCTTGCGCATGTGTTGCTATGACAGCAAGTCCAGGATGAGCTTCGAAGAACCAAACGATCCAAGATCATGCCAAATCGTCAACAATCAAATCCAGCTAACTGAGTTAGCGACGTACGAAGAACGAGCCCCTGGATAGCAGTCACAAACATCTTAATTCATGTTGTTTCTTTATTCTCTTTTATACTTTACTTTTTGTATTAATATCTTGGTACCACTTTAAAATAACATTTCATTAGTTAACATGAACTAATAATGAAGTGCATGTATACATTATTTATTATTTTTTGTTAATATTAATTGCAATACTTCAATTTACTAATTTGCTAATACTTCATTAACATCTTGTTAACATTAGTTAATGCACTGTGAACTAACAATGAACAGCTGTATTTTTAACCAACGTTAACAAAGATTAACAAACACAGCAGCAAATGTATTGCTCATGGTTAGTTAATACATTAACTAATGTTAACTAGTGAACCTTATTGTAAAGTGTTACCAATATATTCAACATTCACTTATGTTTTGTGCTGTATGTCATCTCAAGATGTTTAGTGTCACAGGACAATGTTGTGAAGCATTCATTTTACTTTGCCTGGTAAAACAGGCGAATCTGATTTTATGCTGATCAGACAAAGGTACTTATCATAGGGAGGTCATTAAGATTATGCAACTAAGATTACTCAGTAAACTCTATTCAAATACCATCACTTAATCTCCCACGTCCTCTGTCTGCACCTCTTGTACTATAGGTTTTTACTGTTTTAAATATGTCCTAACAGAGAGGTTGATGACTGGATTGAACACAATTCATTTGTTAACTTTTCACTTGATGTATTGCACTTATATTTATATATTTTAAAAGCAAAGAAGACTCTGACTAGATCTCACAACTCTGGAAGAGACGTATATTTCTCTGTACTGAATGTTGTGCTTCATACTTAAGATTGTCAGTTCATGATCTTCATATGTAACAGGGACATTAATCATGATCAAGTCATTTTATGTATATTTTATTCTCAAAGGATTTGGAAACTTTGTACATTTTTAAATTTAAACTTTGAATCTTTTAATTCTGACAAGAACATTTAATAATGCTTGAATAGCAGTGCTTTATTCCTAGACCAGGTTACATATAGTCTGCAGGAGACAAATGAATACAGTAACAATGCATCACTTTAAACCTTTTGTTGAAACAACTGTCAAAATGGATGGCTTGCAACATGACTGTTTTAAAAAGAATTACAGTAGGAATGGTAAGATCACAATACTGGTTGTCTGCATCTTCATAAGTCATCTGTCTCGAAAAATCTGAAACGATAAAACTACATAATATATGCAGCTTAAAACAAAAGAGATGTCTCCATATGCACTTCACTACATACATGAATGTGTGGTGGACAGCACAGGACATGAAAATCCATCAATACTAACAATAAATGTTAATGTTCACATGTAGACTAAACAGTAGTTCATAAACTATAGAGCTCGGGATCGTTGCGTCACGCCGCAATGCATTGTGGGAATCACGGTACGGAAGTAGATTGTACTGTATAGTAGCGTATAGTAGGCAGTAGGTAACGTTGATCATTTGGTCATTAATTTAGGTTATTTTTTGGAAAATGGTTCAGTATTGCTGTATTGTGAACTGCTGTAATCAGTCTCATGATCGACAGGGCAAACGCCTCATAAATCATATTAGTTTTCCCTATTTGCGTCGAATGGCTTGGGTCGCCGCTGGTCGTCAGTATACTACCGGACGAAAACAGTGGATTATTGCACGCATGATAAATTACTCCTGAAGTGTAACAAACCCGCATAGACAAGCTTCGTAGCTCACAGAATCTGACAAGTGTGATGCATGGTTAACGGTGCGAACGATTGTTTTCTCCGCGTTTACTTTGTAGATCTGTAGATCTTGCACTCATCCATTTGTGAACTGCAAGTGAGCCTCCAGTAACAAGTTTCTACTTTTCTAAAAGTGTCTACTTTTAAACAAACAATTAAAAACGAAAGAAAACAGACAGCTCTCTGCTTATGCAAGTTAATCCGTATGCAATTTGCATTTCTCTCTGGCGCGTTCATTACAGCGAAGAATGCCAATCAGCATCGTCAACCTCATCTTTGCAGCCAAATGTGACAAAATAAAAACCATTTGTTTATTAAACAATTAAAATGTGTGTGTGAATGTTGTTGCCGAGGGCACAGGAAATTGTAAATCCGGCTCTGGATCGGAGGTGTAAGCGCTACTCCACAGACCAGGTAGGAAAATATCAGGGAAACTGAGGCTTAGGTATTAGCCTACTCCAGACTTTATTCATAGGGATCGAATCTTTTTTTTTTTTTTTTAAGTAGCGTTGTTTGGCTTCATTATTAAGTTTATCAGTATACGGTATAGCCAACGTTTTCTCTTTCTTTCTCGGTGCCGGTGGAGACCGGTCGGCTACGCTATTATTTTATTCCGAACTCTTCTGCGTTGCCTCTAAAATGGCCGCGGTTACCCACAATGCATCATTCCATAACGTCTACGCCCGAGCTCTATTGCTTCAACTGATCTCGAACTTCTTTAACAACAGTTAAGGGCAATTCCGCGCAAAACTGTCACATCCATAACACCAACACAATGCCATGGTATTTAGTTGGCGTTATGGATGTGACATTTTTGCGTGGAATTGCCCTAAACACAGAAATGAACGATCAACAATTACACATACCTCTGCTTAGCCATGAACTGGTCGAAAGCTGATGACGTTTGTCGGTACGCCCGCCCTCACGTGATACTGATTGGTCGATTGATAAGCTTAAATCTGATTGGCTAAAGAGTACGACTCCTCTGTGTAGGGAGGATTGCGCTGCCAGGAAAGTCTCAAAAACACACATGCCGAGTCGCAATTCGCATACTATCCGTCCTAAATAGTATGCGAAACTAGAATTAGTACGTCCCAAATCGTAGCATGTTGAAATGAGTATTCCAAAGATACCCAGATGGTTTACTATTTCCGGTTAGAATTCGAAGTGCAGATCAATGCACACTCTAACGGCTAATATTGCCCACAACCCATTGCGTGTGGGAGGGAGGAGCTTTGCGGTGATGGTGGTGATGTAAACCTGGCAGTCGGATGCAGCAGCGGAGATGCGCCCTCAGTTTTTAAGTGTAAGAATTCAAATGTTTAACCCTAATTAAAGTTATATTTTATTGTCTCGTAATATTAATGGGTTTATGTTGTGCCAAAAAAGTACCGTGTTTATCTTGTATGGTCCGATGAAGATACCGAGCGCCTCATTGCAGGCTACAAAACAATAAATAAAAAGGCTCTAGTACAGTGTCATGCAAGTGTCTTTTTTTATGTATTTCTTTTGATGTTTCTGTCTGACTTATTTGTAGTAATACTGTGGCTGTACATATGTTAACTTTATCAGTCCAACCAAAGAAACATGGTTACTACACTTTTACTATAGTAAAAGCATGGTTCATTTTCATCAGGGTATTTTTAAGTATTATACATAAGTATAAGATTAAGTATAAAATACGTTAAACAATAGTTACACTATAAACTTTAAATATTTTAACTCAGAAAATAAGTAACGTTAGCGCTAGCTTTCGTTACACACATTTGCACATGAACGTCAGAACCAGCCGCCTCACAAACGACCTGCGTTTGGTTGATCTACGACGACGCCCTGCTTCACTCCTCAATTTGGTAAACACATTGTAAATGTATTGTGGAAAAAAAGATGGGAATAGTAAATAAAATTATATTGGATATATAAGAATGAATGAAATGTTAAATGTTTTGTTAACAGTCGCGGTGTGCGTAACTAGGCAACCACTTTCAAGTTCACGTTGCATGACGTCATCGAAGTATGTCCCAGAACGTGCATACTCTTTTGCTACACACTCAAAAGTATGTACTTTTTCATCACAAAAAAAGTACATACTTTTAGGTCGTAGTATAAGTAGGCGAATTGGGACTCAGCCACACACACAACCAAGGCGATTCACACACGTGAATGACGATTTGCACATTCACATTCAAGGATTAACTCGTACATTTTAAACATTCATTTTTGGGTACGTGAATTAGGTTTCATGCATGTGAAATTGTCTACGCATGTGTGAATCATGTTTTTTGCGTGAATAATATTTGAGACTAATCTGCCTCCATATGGAAGAGCCAGGACATTTTTTAATATAACTCTGATTGTATTCATCTAAAAGACGGATGTCATATACACCTAGGAGGATTTGAGGGTGAGTAAACCATGGGCTAATTTTCATTTTTGGGTGAACTATCCCTTTAAAGCAACGCTAATCAACATAGCCTGTCTCATAGTATTTGATAAAATAATATATCCTCACTCTATGTTAAGAAGCAATATGAAAACACAGAAGTTATTTCAAACACGACTGACATGTATTGTGATTTAGGAGCAAAGCGTGATATTAAACTCAAAAATTGTAGTGTTTGATGGTATGCTATAAGCAAACATATAGCTTTCCCTGATGTCAAGAGTGAATGTTTTCATTTGAATCATTTCATAATTGAAAGCAAAGAAGGTTAAGTAAGAGGTCCTATTAAAAAAAAAAAAAGAGAGAGAGATTTACAACATTATGAATAAAAAAGTGCCAGAAAAACTATGAAGTGGGGTACGGATCTTATTTCACTGTTGTTTAGGTTATTTCAGCTTTGTACAAATTTTGCTTCGTACATTTAGTTTAACTGTATTGTTAAAGAGGGCAAGCTTTACCATTCAACTGAACTGTATCCATGTATTTTAGACACTTACATTGTTCTTGCTCCGTTAATGCAAGTTCTGCTTCCTTCTTATGATATGAGCCGAGTTTTAAATTTACTTCAACTGCTCAGTGGTCTGGTATTATCAATGAGATTACCCATTTCAGGAGTTGCCACAATGAAAAATTTAAAAAGAATATGAGCATAGTTCACTTACATGCACTAAAATATTGAAACGTTAGCGATACTTATTCAAAACACGAGCGCCAGTGATTGAATGTCAGCGCGGTTTGAATGCCCCGCCCCCCAGCTGAACTGGAAGTTTTGATTGGTTTTGCACCCGAGTCAGACCTGTCAGTTATTGGCTGAAGCGCAGGGCTACACCGCAGTAGTTTGAAAAGTGTAAAATGCCAGTTCGCCTTGTTGTTACTTTGTACTTTTGGTGAAAAAATGTAGCGAAGTTGAATACTTTATTTTTATTCAAGTAAAAGTTAAAGTACCCAAATTTAATTATACACAAGAAAGTAGGGAAAAAAAAATCGAAAAATCTTCTCAAGTACTGTAACGACATTATGTAATTTGTTACTTTCCACCTCTGCAATCTAAAGCCACCATTCTGTAGTCTCCGACATTTGTATACAAGTGTTGCATTACGTACCCTATAATGAGAGTCGCACATAACTTTCAATTGTGTGGTGAAAGCAGCCCTGCAAAGACTGAGTCACATTTGGCTTTGAAAGCCAGTCTTACTATTTCAGCAGGTAATTGCTGTGTGCAGAAACCGCATTTTCAGAACAGCTGTAATTGCGCTGACTCATATTGAATCAAATTCAAACAATTTACCATAGTTGGAGAGAAAATCTTTTAAGATTTTTTTTTGAATCCCCTTAAAGTATCAGTGCATTTATGTCAAAGGCAGTTGCTCGGCTGGTGCAACCAATTAGTCAAGCTGCAATAAACCACACGCAATGCTTTCTTGACCCTTTAAACGCATACCTCGGGCCTTTGGTGTCCCGGGTCGTTATTCACCGAATGTACTGAACTCGTATCGAAACGTGACCCCAAAACCGAGGTACGTACTGAACTATGAATTCTGTTTACCATTTCACCGCATACATATATCTTCTTCTTTTTTTTCTTTTTTTTTTTTATGAAGACCAAAGATAATCCGTCAGCCCAGCCTACAGCTTTGCAGTGTTCCAGAACAGAAAACCAAGTTGCCTTGGGGTAGCCATCTTTAGATGTACTTTTGGGGCTGGTGCTTTTGCTGAGGAAAGAGGAACTCTATCCATCTTGCTGGGAGGAAAGAGCTAAATATACAACCAAACTTTTGTGCAAAGCATTATATTTCAGTTCTTTTAACATAATATTCACAACTTAAGATGTTGTGTTATGCTTCCTCATGGGTTTAAATGCATTATGCAAGCATTTCAAAAATGACTAAACATAAGCCGAAACCATGGTAGTAATGAAAGTGCTGTTCACAATTACAGCTGGAGTCCTACAGAGGGTGAAGGCAGTATGAATGACATGAATGCTAGTTTTTCCCTCGCTGTTTTTGCCCATTAGGATTCTAGAGGTATTTTGAAGTCTGTCAGTAATGTGAAACAATGCATCCGTAATCAAGGACATACGACTTGAATGGACGCCATTCAAAAGAGCTCTCCCGCATTGTATCGTGGTGATTAAGAGACGCTACAGCCGAATTCAATTTGAGTTTCTTTTCCACAGTATGTGACACTTCTCCAGGAGATAAAAATGACGGGGCTGTGTGGCGCTTTGTGTATTCCCTGGATTCGCTAATTGCAGCGACCGTCTCTGCCTGGAGACGGCCAAGCAATTAAAAGTTTATCGCTGAGTAATCGTTTTGCAGGCCTCAACTTAATGACATTGGATGTTAAAAGCCAGTCCAACAGTTTAAATCACTCAAAGCAGACCCTCATGCTAATTACCTCTGCCTCAGAAACAGCTTTCATCGAAAAACACATCACGACTACGTTCACCTCTGACTTTTTTCCCTCCCAAGTCAATTTATTTACGACATCTGATGAGATGTTTAGCTAGTTTGAGGGTAGTAACACAATGTTAGACTATTGAGTTGTTGTTGTTTTTTTCATAGATTCCTAGATTTTTTTTTTAGTCAGTCAGTCATATTTATTTGTAGAGCACACTGAACAACAACAGCTGTTGGCCAAAGTGCCTTACAAAGTGTAAACAGGTATCCTAATGAGTAACGCACAAATAAACAATACACTACAATTTATACCACTAGGCCCACTCATGACCATAAGCAACAGTAAATAAGTGGGTTTTAAGCAGAGATTTAAAATCAATGTATGTTGGTGCAGTCTTTATATAAAATGGCAGATTGTTCCAAAGCTGTGGAGCGGCCACCGAAAAGGCACGATCTCCTTTCAATTTTAAATGTGTCCTTGGAACAGTCAGCTGTATATACTGGTTGACCGATCTTTTCTAAAAGCATTATGGTGGGATGAAAGGAGATCAGAGATGTATGGAGGAGCCAGTCCATGCAATCTCTTATAAGCAAACAATAGTGTTTTGAACTCAATACAATGTTTAACTGGGAGCCAATGGAGAGAGAACAATACTGGCGGAATATGTTCGCTTTTCCCAGTTTACTGGAAACAACCTCTGTGGCAGTAGAGGAGCAAAAAATTAAGACTTCCGTCTTGGAATCATTTAACTGAGGGAAGTTGGCAGACATCCACTGTTTAACGTCTCTCAAACAAACACTGCAAACTAGAGTCATCCTTTGGATGTAAAGGAACATAACAAAAAACACAGTATCATCTGCATAACAGTGGTATGATACATTATGCTTGCTAAAAATAGTATACAACGGGAGCATGTATAAGGAAAATAAACAGTATACATTTTTTTTTTAATCTAAGGAAATTTAAATGTCACCTGCTGTATGTTTCTTTATCAGAAATAAATTAGGGGTGAATTAACTAAGAATTAATTGCGCTGTTGGTATAGCATTTATTTGCATGCATTGTTTGCGATTATTTTTAGCACCTAAAAAAAATAAATCCACTTAACACAAATTAATACATAAATTAGTGAATGATGCATGATTGCTCCAAAATATTAAATTAAAGTGCAACACTTTTTTAGTGAATGCGCTTTTTTTATTAGGACATTCGTAGGTCTAGCAGTCTATTCCCAAAAGGATTGATGCTTTGATTCAGAGGTGTTGGGAATGAAAGAGAAGTGGCGATTTATTCAACCCATTGACTAAGATCTTTTAATTCAGTTCACCTGATTTGTTCAGTCATGTATTCAGACACAGATTGTGTAGGTACATCACAGCCTTGTACAGACTGTCAGTCCCAAATCCGATTTCTGTGCATATCCGATCAGATTTACAGTAGCAAGTGTGACTGGCAAAAAAATCACATGAAATGCGTTAAAAGGTTTCGAGCTACGTTCACATGTGGTTTGAAATCCTATTCAAATCTCATTTCTGGAAATCTGTTTCAGTCTGACTCCATGTTGCGGTTGTTCTTGGCGTATACATACAATACCAATGCAACGTCATTGCCATACACTGTACAAAATTACATGATCGATAAGTTAGGACAACATATGTTGTTACATTGCTTAAAGCTGCAGTCCGTAACTTTTTTGGGTAAAATTTTTTCCCAAATTATTTTTTTAGCAAGTACATAACCAGCCAGTGTTTAAAATGACCTGCTTGCCTTAGCTCGATTCAAAACGGTAAGCTTGTAATAATGTTTTTAATTCCAGTGGTACTGGTGGATTTCCACGGGAAATTGGAGCATGTCTTTGCGTCATTACGTCACATCTGTACACATAAAGAAGGAGTCTCGGCTAGTAGGCTATGAGTGTGTGAGGATGTTGGGGGTGGAGATTAATAGCCTTTTCTCACAGCACTTGAAATAACTTATCAATTTGATGGCGGATCCAGAAAGGTTCAAACAACAATCACCAGTGACAACTGGAGGTTCACCCATTGTAAAACGCAAAAGACTTCGGAGTGGCTACAGAAAAAAAGAGACTGCAACCGGGCCCATGAGAAAACAAGGATAAATATCGGAAGGGCTTTTAAAAGGTGGCGTGAACTCCGTGTTTTGAAGGGGTTCGAAACGGACGCAGAGACTGCTTTTTTTCTGCTGGACAGGTAAGAACCAGTTCTAAGGAATGTTTATTTGTTGGTAGGCTATGACAATTAGAAATTAGACTGCACAGAAAAGGATACTGAACTACAGGTAGCCCTAATACACATTAAATGTAGTCACGCAATGCTGATGTTGTTAACATAAACAATTTAAAGCCCCACTAGGTAGGAATTCCGTTTTGGTCAAACAACGACCCCTAGAGTCGATGTGGACTACTTGAATTTAACGTTACTGTCGTAAATACCACTCACACAGAGCAGTCTCTTCACTCACGGCCTGATCCCCTTCCCCCTGTATACCGGTCCCTGTTCAGTCGGATGGAAGCTGTAACGAGTGGAAATAAGGTGTGTCCCCTTTAAGAGCTGCGCGCGCCCTGTTTAACTGACTCGGCACAGTCTGTATTGTATGTGCG
Organism: Scardinius erythrophthalmus; assembly: GCF_964197995.2. Classification (NCBI taxonomy): domain Eukaryota; kingdom Metazoa; phylum Chordata; class Actinopteri; order Cypriniformes; family Leuciscidae; genus Scardinius; species Scardinius erythrophthalmus. The sequence goes on from NC_138234.1 coordinate 25,901,488, forward strand.
CCTCGAACACCCCGTAAGCGGGTTGTTTCTGTTTGATGCTCATTCTTGTCCTATTTTTGTCTATCAAGTAATGCTGTGGACGGTAGAACGTGTGACAGACAGTTGCACGAGTTCGATTGGGGAATAAACACAACGCGTTACAAATCGTCGGACATCGAACAAGCACAGCTAGCCTCCGAAGATGTCTAAGTCACTAATCCATCAACAAGAACACCAGGTGCTTTTTAGCACACACCAACAAGTGAAAGCTTATCCGAGTGATATACAATATAAGCAATATACTTACAAGTCCAACAGCATGTGAGGACGTGTTGGGGGAAGTGAGGTAGCCTATGCCGTAAAGCAGTCGAATTTTGTAGTTCTTTTTGTGCTCTGGTTACTACCCGAACCCCGAAGTTTAAAAGTACGATTAAAAACGATACAGACCCCGTCAGGCTATGGCAGACGTGTCATTCAACCTATTGTAAGTCGATGTATCATCACAAGAGTCTTGGAAATATATTATGAAGGTTGAAAAGTTACCTAGTGCTGCTTTAAGAACAAAGTGTAATTTGCACGGTTTGACGTGATATGATAAGCGATCATTAATCAGCGCAATTTACTGCAATGCTTTTTTCCCCCTTAGTTGGTCAGAACAAAAGTGATTGTTACTTACTTGTTCAGGTGACATTTTCCGGTGAAAATTATGTTGGTCATACTTCCAAAAAGTAGAATCTGTGATTGCGAATAACAGGATCCACACGGCGAGGTGACTGACAGCCGCACATTCTCCTCAAAACATTGCATTCATCCGCGCTGTGCTGTGCCGAGGCACAACCATAGACTGTAAAAAAATAGGGCACAACCCATGTAAAGTTGATAATTCCGCAAATAACTGCAATTGCAGATTGCGACAAAGAGGAAAAACTACAGACTGCAGCTTTAAAGTCCCCGTGAACCGGAAGTTGCAAACGACTTTTCTCCAGTGTTACGTATTTCCAAGTGAAACGGAATATTGAACAGAGGGCAGGGTTTTACTTAGCGCTCCTCCTCTCAATCTCTCGCTCATAGAGCTAGTAAGTCCCGCCCCTTCCGCTAATCCCCCTGGACCTCTAGGTTGAAAAACCGTCAATGCAAGTGAATGGGAGAAAATTATTATTTTCTGGTCCCGTTTGAATTTTGTCATGAATGTGAACATATGTTGTCTGTGAATTTTTTATATAACTTTTAGTGTAAAGAATTCTACAATTTAGCGGGTAGAAGTTTGATACGGTTAGACTTTGTGTGAGAGCACTTTGTGGACTACAACTCTTCGCTGCTTTCGACGCGTTTGAAACGTCACCACCACTCGCATACGGACACTAGCACACGGATCCCGCTAAACATGGCTGTGTCTTTGGTGCACTTCACCGCCTTCTTTCAGGGAGAGGACAAAATCGTTGAGGTTGGTGAAAACCACGGGTAAGTCAACTTTATGGGGTGGCGTCACATAGGCGACATGTAGTCTTTCTGGTTATGTCTTTTCCACAACTGCTAGCCGAAGAATCATACCATATACTGTCAAACTCGTAACATGAAAAGTTTTATAAAAAATTCACAGACAACATATGTTCACATTCATGGCACAATTCAAACGGGACCAGAAAATAATTATTTTCTCCCATTCACTTGCATTGACGATTTTTCAACCTAGAGGTCCACTTGGGGTTTTACGGATGGGCTGGATTTACCAGCTCTATAGCAGACTAACGGTTTGAGGGGAGTGGTTAAGCGTTTTCAAACCAAGCCGTCAAACCTACGTCATCAGAAAAAGACGCCATTCCAGACCGGAAGTAACTTTTCAGATTTTGATTAAAGATTACCATGGTAAAAACATTTGTTTTATATATTTACTTGCACGGATTAATTGTTCACCACAAGACTAGCAATATGAGCTAACAAAGTAAATAGGGTCAATTTTGATTTCATGGGGACTTTAAACTAACTTTTTTTAAAGTCAGTTAAATGTAATTTAAGTTGAAATGACTTAAACATCCAAGTTGATTGTACTTTGCAACTTTTTTACAGTGTGTACTTATAAATTCACATTAGCCTAAAGCATTAACTAATGTTAATGAATTCAAACTTATTGTATACCATGCTAATTTGTTCAAAAACACAGTTCACGACTAAAACACCATGGGCCCTATTTTAACGATCTCAAACGCAAGTGTCAAAGAGCAAAGCGCAAGTAGCCTAACTTTGTGGGCGGGTCTTGGCGCTGTTGCTATTTTCCCGGCGGGATAAATTACTCTTGCGCCAAGCGCAAATCTAAAAGGGGTTGGTCTGAAGTAGCTTCATTATTCATAGGTGTGGTTTGGGCGTAACGTGAAATAAACCAATCAGAGCGTCATCTCACATTCCCTTTAAGAGCAGGCGCGCTTGTTCTAAAGCGGATTCCTATTATAACAGCGGATTTGCCAGGCGCGCGCCAGCAGCGGTTCACAGCCGAGGAGACCTACGTTCTCGTCAGGGACGTTGGGGATGGAGAAACACACCCAAATTAACTTCGGTTAAAAAGGCGTATGATAATTTGGGTTAATGTGTAAGATAGATGTATGCTTTTATAATAAATTATCTCTCTATCTATCTATCTATCTATCTATCTATCTAACTATCTAACTATCTATCTATCTATCTATCTATCTATCTATCTATCTATCTATCTATCTATCTATCTATCTATCTATCTATCTCTCTATCTATCTATCTATCCAGTGGCGTAACGAGCCAACACCGGGCCCTTAAGCAGGATTATCAAGGCGGGCCCCCCTACTACAACACGTGATGACCCTACGTGCACAAAAAAAAAAAAAAAAAAAAAAACCTGCTGGTAATAACACCATAATAACACATTGTTACTGTTACTGTCACTGCTATATACACATAGGCCTAGGTCCAAATACATAAAAAAAAGATGCTCGCTTACATTATAGCTGCATTTTCCAGGCTTTCCTCTGTGCGAAGTTGTCGATCATATCCTTAATATATCATATCCTACCAACGGTCGCTTCAGGTGCTTTACTTGCTTCACTCTCTTGCTCCATCTCAATCTCGATCTCCCCCTGTGTCATCTTTTTAAAGAAGCTTCCTATTTTCCTATTGCTATTTTTGTTAATTTATTAATTAATTTATCAAATTCCTCTTTTCGTTTACGCTTTTGAAAGCCACTTTTGTGTTTAAAATTTGACGACTCCATATCTGTCTCAAGTTCAACGTTTTTTACTGTTTTGCACGCAATGCGCATGTTCACCCGGGGATTCCCCAGTCCCAATTCGAAACAAATTACACCAAATTCATCATTGTTCGTTTCAAACATTTATTTAATGATCAGTCAAATATGTTGTTGTCATTATTTATTCAAATCAATTCGCAAAAATTAAAATGCGATCAGACTAAAAGTAGTAAAATGCGATAGGGGGACCTGGCTGTCAATCAATATCTTCCAGCAACGCGGGCGGGCCCCTGATTGGTCCGGGCCCGTAAGCAACCGCTTACCCTGCTTACCGATAGTTACGCCTGTGTATCTATCTATCTATCTATCTATCTATCTATCTATCGTAATAATGTATGATTTGCAAAATGAAAACTGCTGCTTCTGTGTAGATGAGAGAATCAAAGTGTATGCGCACAACGCGCATACACTTAGATTCTCTCATCTATAGTGCACACGCTACATTGATTATGACCAAGCATGCGCCTTTAAAATAGCATATGAATAACATGCGCAACGCGCCACTGACTTTAAACAATTTTTTCCTGGTTAGTGGCGCAATTGTTTTCTAAACCTGCAAAGTAGCATGAAGGAACGTTTGCGCTGGAACACGCCTCCTTTTTTGCGCTGAACCGCCCAGGGAGCGCAAGTTCATTCCCTAGTTTAGCGACGTGCTTCTGTGGAGGGAAAAGCGCGCTTTGCGCGGGTGCAAAATAGGAATGATACATGCGTCGGTGTACAAAGTCAATTGCGCTGGGTGCAAGATAGGGCCCCATAACAGCACTAATTTAAAATATATATTTCAAAAGAAAAAGCAGCTAAATGAAATCTTGACAATTGTACCATCAACAATAACAAAGTAAAGTATACTTTATATCATTCCAAACGTCTGGAATTGAATTGCAGTTCTAAAGATTCATCATATGGCAAGTGTGTTTTAACAAGCCTGCCGCTTTTTGTGCAGACAAAACTACGTCTCATCACGAAATGGCAAACATTTCGATTCAATAATGAACCAGGCTTTTTTTTTTTTTTTTTTTTACGCCAGTGGAAGAGTAGAAGAGTGATAATAACTATGAAATGGATGCTGGGATGAAAGTCCTAACGAGGGAGTGCGGATTGGACTCCGGGTTCTGACTTCAAACTGCAGCACATTGATTTTCCTGCAAATGTGCTCAATTACAGAGTGCCCGCTTTCACTGGTCTTGACATAGGTACCATAGAAACGAACGGAGAATTGGACATGAGAGGAGTCCCACTAGCTTTATCTTTATTGTACTAAAACTGTTATTATCTCAAGAAGCGCTGTGACAAGTATTATGAGGATAGTGGTGACACTGACACTGCTGGACAACAGTTATTTGAAGGGTTTATATAATTTTGGCGAACATTTTGTAATGTTGTTTTTTGATGCATATAAGCATAGTGAATTTTTTCCCCAAAACTTTCATGCTCATCAAGATTGGGTTTACTTGATCAAAAAGACAGTAAAAACAGTAATATGGTGAAATATTAGTAACATTTTAAACAACTATTTTGCATTTGAATATATTTTAAAATGTAATTTATTCCTGTGATGGCAAAGCTGAATATTCAGGTCTTCAGTGTCACATGATCCTTCAGAAATCATTCTAGTCTGCTGATTAAAGAAACATATAATACATAAACTAAAAATGAAAAGGGTTTTCCTTTGCATTTTTTAAAAGTTTTGCGTACAGAGGACAACATTGTTAAAACAATGCCCATTCACAAAGGTTGTGTCCGAAATCGCCCCCTATACCCTTAAATAGTACACTATTTGAGGGGACAGCAATTTGTAGTGGTTTTCGAAACCATAGTGGACGTTATAGCGTGTACTCATTCAATCCCATAATGCACCACAGTAACGAGTGTACAACTGATCTACACTCAACGACTAGAGAATACCCATAATGCACTGTGATGTTTGTGGGGAATGAATATCTGCATCTAACCAGAAGATGAATCATCCATCCATACATTTTCCAAACTGCTGGTCCAATGTGGCTACAGCGTAAGAATATACAGGTATACATTCCTTTTAAATTGATTATTAACATGCTAGTTTCCATGATTGTGTCCGAATTCATTCACTCACTCATTTTTTTTTTTATTTACTGCTTCAAGTGGATTATATTAGTGGAGTAATGTAGGAAATAGTGAATGAGGGTATAGGGGGCGATTCCGAACACAGCCCAAGATCTGTGAAAATGGCTAAAAACACTGTACTATGCATGCCAGGCCAGTAGTTGGCGATGTCACTTTGTAAAGAAACACTTAGCGCCTGCACACACCACAACAATCAAGATGGTGCAAGCATCAAGCATGTAATACGCATGCGCGTGACCTTACCATTTCCACAAATGTGCGTTTTTGTAGTTTACATGGAGGCGATAATGGTATAGTTTTCCAAAACTTGAACTTTGAAACCTGTTTTCCAAATTTTGTAACATTACAAATGCTTTATTGTAATTTTTGATCAATTTAATGCATTCTTGATGAATAAAAGTATTCATTTCTTTAAAAAAAATTTTTTTTAATTGTTTGTATTTGTAAGTATATGTAAATCTTAATCAGAATGTATGTATGTAAAACTTAAATCCTTTGACAGCGGTTGAAAGCATTGGAATCTCGTCTCAGGTTTCTCATTTATCGTTAAATGATGGGAGAAACTGTCAGCAAAAGACCTTTATAAATTAAAAAGGCAAATTTATTTAGAAACGAATTCCAGATGGCCCCGATAATCATTTGCACTCGTTGCATGAACGCAATTATCATCAAAGCTCAACAAGTATGACTGTGCTGTCGTGATGGTTCAAATATCACACCATTAAAAATATATATAATAATATAAACAATTAGCTAAATGTGTTAAAATAGCTTGATGGTGTCTAATCTAATTCATTATAAATACAATAACATGTTCTAGGAACCTCAAAGGATTTGTAAACATTTGCACGTTTCTAAAGTTGGCAGGGTTGTTAGATGTAACACAAATTAAAAGTTGACTTTTGAGAGGTAACAGGTCTGATGTAAACAGACAACTCTATATTTTTGATTTCCCAGAACTGTCAATCTCGTTGCTAAATTTAGCCCCCCCCACCAACACCACCACCACCCACCCACCCATCCTCCCTCTCCGTTAGCATCTGCATGAGAGACAGAGGTGTTAAATGATCGGTGTACGATGTAGGGCGAAGGCCTTTCACAAACAGATCTCTGAGCTAAGCTTTTGGATATTTCGTTGGTAGATCTAATAGACGGTCCCAGCTGTGATCGCGACTCTGTGGGATGAGAGGTGGGAATTAGTCAGACTTCGTAAGAGTTATACGTTACTGGCCGGCCAATCATCACCCCTTCCTTGAGGATATCATGAAGACAGATGCCTTTTCTCAGAAATGACACCCTGTCAGAGCAGTGAAACATACACAGCTGATTGAAAATTGCCTTCCTGTCACACTTTGCATTTAATCACCTCAGTATGTCGCTCGGGTTACAGGCATGAGATGATTTTTATTGGGAGCGACGAAGAGTCGGGTTCCCTCAGGGCGACCTGTGGTTAGGCAGTCTTGCTCAAGGGCACAGTTGAGGTAGGGGATCTCGGGAATTTTGCATTTTTTTGTTACCACCACTGTTTGATTGGCTACGGCATCCAGATCTTTCCACATGACAGAAACAGAAAATCCAAGTGGAAATATGCAAAGAAAGGAGAATCGCTAGTATAATCACGTTGCTGTCCGACAGGCATCAAAGCAAAACGCCCTAAGACATTATGTCTTCGTTTCGGCCTGTACAAGATATGCAGCTCATTAAAACTACAATAGGCTCATCTAATAGAATTATTGTCACATTTTCATCAGCCATAAAGAAGAAAGTAAGAGCTGTCAGGGTGTGTTGAACATGTGGGCCTGTTTCTTTAGATTACGCAGTCGTGTTTGACGCAGTAGCTTTTTCCTGAGGGAATGCCGGAGTAGCCATCGACAAAAACAGTGGAGAGAAAGACATTACTGGAGTAGTGCACTAAAATTGAAACATTTGTCATTATTTATTCACCCTCATCTCGTTCCAAATCTGTATGCTGTTATTTTTGTCGTCTAAATGTTTACTCGGATTTGTTTCATACAACGTTTCACAATCCATACAATTATGTGCCATGTTTGTCTTCTACAAGGTGTTCAAGGTCAGTTAATGAGCTTTCTGGGAATTGAACCCACAACCTTCCCCTCTAAATATTTTTTTTTTCATTCTTCATATTCGAACGATACTAAACTCTTTTGTTTTTCAGTTTGTTAAAGCCATGATTCAGCAAATACAAATTTAAATATTTCGAATTAAGCAAGTAAGCGTACCATAAAAGAGGGACAAATTATTGACAGACATAGACTAAAAGGAGAACAGACAATGACACGTATGGTTAGTCAGATAGATCTCAGGAATCTCAGACTGATAATATGAATGGTATCTGTGATAAATGTTAACATTTGGAAAATACCTTAAATTGTTTGCTTTCGGGCCCACTCTTTTCTTCACCCATCTCTGTCCGGAGCGAGCTGCAAGCCATCTTTTGATAAACTTTTCAATCTCTCCATCTGATGCACTGCAGTAGGGCCTACTTGCATTTCTTCGCACGAAAAAAAAAGAAAAAAAAGAAGAAGATCAATCCAATACTATAGACTGTTACCAATCCAGTTTCTTTCAACATCAACAAAAGCCATATTTACACTGCAAAGGTGGAACAGAAGTTGCATCTGACATGGCATTTATGCTTATTTACACAGGCTAATTAATGCTGTTCATGTACATGTATTTACACAAAAAAATGCATAATGCAAATAATTAAAAAAACTATTTAGAGGGTGAAGCTGCAACTAGGTGGGGTTGGAGCTAAATTCTAGCGCTATGTCAGTCAAGCTTCATTATAAATAAACATTACTTCGATATTATATGTGTAGAGATTGGTTCGTTAAAATGATATTATATGTTAGATTGCAAAAAGGTTTACTCACCACGCTAGCAAGAAGTTCTTCTAAGACTTCTGGTCAAAAATCCCTCCAGGTGTCGTCACTAGATGCAGCTAGTGCGCATGTCTTGAAACTCGTATAGCAGAAATAATGTTTAAGTTCCCTTAACCACTTTAAGCTTGTTTCATTATATGAATTAAATCATTAATTTACAAATTTAGGGTACGTTTACATGACAAGGATATGCTTAAAACGGATCCGCGAAAATTAATAACCCTGTATTCTGCTGCCAGGCCATTAGATGGCGATGAAACACTATATAGACAGAACACGTTATACGCATGATATCATCGTCTTCAGAGATTCGAGTTTCCGTTGTTTACGTGGAGACCGTTTTCAAAAACTTGTACTCTGGCTATGTTTACACGGAAACGATCTGAAGAGAAAACGCAAAAGTGGCGTTGCGTTATAACTTTTTATTCTGCGTTTAGACGAGCGTTATGGGGGGGGGGGAAATCTGCGTGCATATGGTGACGCAAAAGTGTGTGAAATTCGATGTAGTATGCACTCCAGGCGGCTAGGTGGCAATGTGAAGCACTGCCACACAACAACACCAAGTCCGCGCGCCTGCGTACAACCTTCACTGTCTAGCAGACTTTTGCGTTTTTACCCTTTAGACAGGAACGCGACGGTGGAGCGTTTTTAAGATTTCCACTCTGGAGGGTGGTTTCACTTTTTTGCATTTTTAAGCCCCCAAAACGCCGTCGCTGTTTAAACAAAAGGCACATCTGATAAAATATTTTTACGTTTTCACCCGCGAGCGTTCTCCCATAAAGCCGTTGTCTTGTAAACGAACGGATAAAACGCACAAAAACTTTTACATTTTTAGTTGAAAACGGTGTCGTGTAAACAGCCCCTAAAGCCGGGGACATACTTAATGACTGTAAAGCTGATTATGAATGTAATTTAATTGACTGATTATGCCCAATGCGCCGAGTCGCGTTCAGTCGATGTTCACAGTTGGTGTTTAAAATCTGCTGCAGTCGTTTGAAACAGTCTGTAAGTGTGTTCAGTTCAGTCTTAGAATGTTTAGCTAGTCGTTAAGTGTGTCCCTGGCATTAGTTAGTTGAGAAAAGACAGAATGTGGAAAAAAGGAAAAGATTTTAGGGTTATGGGTCACTACATACAATTTACCACATTGTAAAAGGAGACCCACCCCCACTCAACCTAAACTGGTCCGGGTCTGTATATGGCCAAATCTCACCCAAAATCAGACCAGCCCTTATGGCCCATAATCGGGCCGAATGTGGTAAATGAGCCGTGTCTCAGCGCAAATTGGCCCAAATCCGCACATCCAGAGTCTAGCCAAATCTGGCAACCATTACTGGCCCAGAGCTGGCTCACTTTTTGTTGAGCCGCAGCCAGAACACGGCCGAGTGAGCCGATATTCAGCCGCAATTGGCCCGATTGCGCTGGCTGCTTACAAAAAAAATTTAAAATACAAGAAACATGTTATTGTCTCTTGCTTGTTTTAGGGCAAATAATTGCATGCTGTAGATTATCAGGCGACTCCACGGCAGTCTAATCTCGCTGTTTTGAGCAGGAACTGCTAAAAGCAGGCCATGAACTCCTGCGAGGTGCCGTCCCGGGGTGCTCCGCGCAGCTCGATGGTGTCTTGTCATTGTGTCAGAAAAATTACGGATGTGTCGGAGATGGGTGACTCACAGTTCAGTGTTGCAAAAAGTCTTTTACAGCAGTTGGATGTTTTAAAATGGAGGAATATTGGACCGAGAGAGAAAGAGAGAGAGGTGCTAGAGCTATTTATATGCACCCTGTCGAGGTCTGCTCTTCCTTCCCTGTCTTTAAAGGTCAGGCTTATTAAAGATGCGCGCCATGTATTGGATCTGCAGTGCCGAAGTATTGCAACCACTCAAAAAGAGCGTTTATTGATATAGTACGGTGTGTAATAAAATAATTTCTTTGTATTGCCATCCTTGCTCATTCACACCAATGATTTGCATGGAATGAGTCTGACGCCTCGGATTATGTCTTTTTGAAAACGTTATTTTACTAATGGAATGAACTGGGATAATCCTTTTCCACTGATTCACTGTCATCCCAGCCGATTTTCTACAGCATATAATCTATTTAACTGGATTTAATGACCCTCAAAATTGGGTTCATTGACCATTTCTTGGACTGCTTAGGGAATAGATAATACTAGTAATCCTGAATAGTCTTAAAAAAATCAATTTAGAATAGTTTAACGGACAAGTTTGGTCTGTAACATATTTTTTTAGGCCTTTTATTTGAATCTGCTCTTGTAGCATGCATTTCGCATAATAGTTTAAAGGGATAGTTCACCCAAAAATGAATATTCAAGTTGTTCCAAATCTGTATAAGTTTCTTTCTTCTGCTGAACACAAAAGAAGATATTTTGAAGAATGTCTGTAACCAGACAGTTGACGGTTACCATTGACTTCCATAGTACTTTTTTTTTCCAACTATGGAAATCAATGGAGACCGTCAGCTGTTTGATTACCAGCATTCTTCAAAATATCTTCTTGTGTTCAGCAGAAGAAAGAAACTCATACAGGTTTGGAACAACTTGAGGGTGAGTAAACGATGACAATGATGATTTTTGGATGAACTAACTCTTTAACCATCCTTTATATATAGCTATAGTGTGTGGCCTAAAAACAATATTCTGAAACTATCTGGGTTAAATTGCCATTAATTTGTAAAGATTAAACACATTTTTGTAACACTTAAAACTACAGTAAATGGATCCAATTGAGATTTTATTGCTGATGATAACAACACTGCAAAAAATATTCAATTTAGCGAGGTAAAATGTCAAAAAATTCTTGAAACTAAATACATTTACTTGAGAAGCAACTCTGCATAAGATATTACAACAATCTTTTTAAGAGAATGCATCTTTAAAATGTGTATTTTGTCTTATTTTTTAGACTTGTTTCACTAATATTTAAGATACAAATTAAAAGTCCAAATATCTTGTGCATTGTTGCTTCTCTGGTAAATTTAAACCGTTTTAAGAATATTTACATATGGAAAACATACATTAATATGTAGAGGTATTCTTTTAACAGTTGAAGCAGCTGAAGTTAGAGTTAGAGAAGTCAACACTTTCATTAAATTTTGAGTTTGCACCGTATAATCACAAATTTGACAAAGACGTGCCTGGATGAAGCTCATAATTATGGTAATTCTGACATGATGTGAACACACCAGGTTTATACCAAACCTGTTAATAACTCTTTTTAACTTGCCGGTGTGAGTGGAGGCTGTTTTTCCCTGTCTCTTGTTCCTCATCGTCATTTATTCTTGAACGTTCCAGCTGCCTGATCCGTACCTGCCTCATCCCCCTTTCCACTGGAGCGGTGCTATATCATTCTGTCGTTTCAATAAATAAATTAGTTCCAGTCAAATTATTCTCTAACTTATCCATGTAAGAGCTTTTGTACTATTTGGGTGCTTCAGTACATCACAGAAAAATGGATAAAGCAAGCAATAATTCAAGAGCACTGTACCTGGTCTAATGATGTCGCTTTGCTTTCCTCTGTCCTTGAAAAATGAGGTAAATAGGGGCTTTATGTTTTTAACGTGTTGCTGTTTGGATTTAAATAGGCAAGTGTTAAAGAGATTGGATCATTGTTGCAGTGATTATTGTGTTTCTAGCATGTTTGGCAACAGTTCTTCTAAACCTATTGATGGAGTGTGTAGCTTCAAAGAAGAAACATCATGGCCATATTCCAGGATGATAAGGATTCATCAGCTCAAACAGTGAAAGAATAGTTGGGAGGAGCATGAAGAATCATTTTCACACATAAAGTCCAGATCTTATACTCACTGAAAGTCTTTGGGATGTGCTGGAGGAGACTTTACAGAGTGCTGGACTCTTGCATTGACAATACAAGATCTTGACCAAAAATTGATACACCTCTTAACATTGGAAATAAATGTTGTGATGTCATCAATTTTTGACCTAAACATGGTTGAAACAATACAGCATTTTTTAGAGTGTGTGTGGTTCAGGTATTTTGTGTGTGATGTCCCCACAAGGATGGTTATGTAAATGTTTTGGTCCCCATGAGAAAAACTAAATTGTTTTTGTTTTTTAAATGTAAAAATGTATAAAGCTTTCTGTGAGTTTTGCAGACCAGATTATCTGAGCATGTGCAGTGAAAACTGCACTGTAAAAATATCAATAAGTTATGACAACATATGTTTTTATATTGATTTAACTTCAGTTTGGTTTATAAGTTATACAAGCTTCAACTCTTTTAAGTCAGTGTAATGTAATTTAAGCTGAAATTACTTAAACATCCAAGTTGATTGTACTTAATTTAAGGCAGCAACTTTTTTTACAGTGTATAGACAGGGGGGAAAACGTCTTTGCTACTTTATTTAGAAAACATCAAGCTGCTGTTATTCTTCTGAAAAATATAGTTAAGGTAGTTGTCGCTACTTTGTGTTAATTATTCCTTAAAGGTTGGTATTTACTGCTCTCTGGATTTATTGAGATTAATCCTAAACAACACCAGCTAATCACTGGTTATCATTGTTGTCATTTGTAAAATACCTAATTTCTTTCATAAAGAGAAACTAAGCCATTTTACGGACTAAAGCTTATGCCGACAGAGCATGCATCAGTGATCAAAGTGTTTTAGTTTCAAATTAAGCTCTGCTCCTATCAGGACCAAACAGAGTGTCTTCTCAGGAAAAGGAATGCTCCATTCAAAGCCTCTTTGAAAGTAATTACATTTTTTGATTTGCAAATGAGCCTGTTTTTTTTTTTTTTACAAAGTATGGTTGGTTTTAATGAATCAGGTTTTCAAAAACAGAAAATTCTGAATAAATTGAGGCTAGACTAACCCATGAACATACTGTAAAAGTAGCACTATATTACTTATTGTTGAATATACTGGGGCTTTAGTACTATATTTATCACAAGAAGTGATTTCTTCTCATTCCCTAAACTTTGGTTTTCTTCAATCAATTTCTCTAGCCTTATACAGTATATTGAATGAATCTGTAATGAAAGTTTTAGAAGGTTACAAGTCTCAGTGACATCTGATGATCTGACATACAAAAGATGACAAACACAGAAGAGTCACGATAGTTAGATACTTAGCTTTTTGTTTGTTTGTTTTCAGTTGAATCTTTAATTTAATTAAATGTTTTATTTAATTTTAATTTAATCAATTTAAAAAAAATTGTAATAAATAAATACAACTTTGTGTTCTATTTTCTATCTATTAATTTATCTGGTTATGTTTTAATTAATTTTAGTGTTTTTAACAGTTCTTATTTAATTAACATGATTCATATTTAAAATTATTATATAGTGAAATGAACTGTTAAAATTCACAAAATGAATAAATACATAACCAGATAAATTTATAGATATAAAATAGATAATACAATTTAATAAATGTATTTATTTATTAAAAATATTTAATTACAGATAAATAAAGAATTATAATAAATTAAATTAAAATTAATAAAATATTAAAATGTAATATATATATATATATATATATATATATATATATATATATATATATATATATATATATATATATCGTTGCATGGTCTATAAGAAGGTTATTCTCATCTGATGGTATACTATTCGCAACAACTTCCTATGTGCAATAAACAGAGCTCGCTAGCTCAGGTACTACATCCCGCAATTCAATGCTTTATCACTTCCATTCCAGCATGTAGTCAATGGCAGTCATCCAGGAATGGTTGCAGGTCATGTGCCAGTGATTTACTATTGAATTTAGCATGTGTTGCACCATGTTGCCTGAGGGTGGGATAAAGTTTGTAAGTAAAGAGAATAACAAATTATTTTTTGTTTTTATGTGTTGTTTTTAATATATAGTGATTGAAAGAAGGGATGGGGGGATGGAGGATTGGGGGGGGGGTTAACCCCAAGTTAGAGCTGTCCCTTGGGCTTGAAACAGTTGTTTCAGTGATACACATTGTACAAAATGCACATTGTCACTGGAGAACAAGCTAATGATGTGTAGTGCTTTTGAAGAGATTACACACGCTGTCAGAGGGATAAAAACAAGCATGCATTATTACTCAACTGAGTTCACTGAGTCTGTGGTAATTGTGCTCTTAATAAGCAGATCAGAGAGAGTGAGACAGCTAAATATTGAAGACAGTTACTATCATATTCCAGTTCGTTACTTTAAAATAACCGCAAAACAGGTCGTCATCTGAGAGCGCATTTCCAACGATGCCTTTTTCATAAATAAACACTTCCGTCAGAGCTTTTTATATTCAGATTACACTGCTACAGTGTTGTTCGGCATGTTTGCAGAGAAAGCTAAGTTTAACAAGCCTTTAATAATGGAGGTGGCTCAGATCAAGCAGCAACTTCAAAGACTTTTTTCAGATGATTATTGTAAATGCGGCATGGAAGACATGAAAGATACTGTCAGGCTTATTTTAACGATGGACATTTTCTGGCAGTCTGGATTTTTATAAAAGAAAATGTGTATGTTGCTATGAGACCATTTGAGGGGTTGTTTTTTAATGTAAAAAAGTTTAATTTGTATTTTGGGTCTTGATACTTTCACTCAAGTATGGAAGCTTGTTTCCGCCTCGGAATAAAACCATTTAATGGATAATTGTGTCTTTTTATCTCACAATTCTGAATTTTATCTCAGAATTGCATGATATAAACTTGCAGTTGCAAGAAATAAAGTCAGAATTAAGAGATATATAGTCATAATTGCAAGAAAAAGTCATAATTGCGAGATATAAACTTGCAATTGCGTGAAAAGTCAGAATTGCAAAGAATTCTGAATTGCGAGTTCTAAAGTTAGAATTAAGAGATATAAAGTTAGAGTTGTGAGAATAAAGTCAGAATTGCAAGAAATAAAGTCAGAATTGTGAGATATAAATTCGCAATTATGAGAAAAGTAAGAATTGTGAGTTATAAAGTCAGAATTGCAAGAAAAAAAATTCAATTGCAAGGAATAAAGCCAGAATTGTGAGATATAAACTCACAATTGCGAGAAATAAAGTCAGAATTGTGATATATAAAGTCTGAATTGCGGGAAAGAGTCCAAATTGTGAGAAATAAAGTCAGAATTGCAAGATATAAACTCGCAATTGCAAGAAATAAAATCAGAATTGCGAGATATTGGCCTGGTTTCACAGACAGGGCTTAGATAAAGCCAGATTTGACTTTTATTAATGTACCTTATAAGAAAAAAAAACATGGTTTGCATCTTGAGACAAAACAATGGCCCTGCCCCTGACATAAAACACCTGAGTTAAAACACCTCAAACATATAGTTTAGTCTGGGAATAATCTTAAAGAGCGTCTGTTTATGTTTGCTGATCAGTGTTTATATGTGGATAAAAGCCTATATTCAATCTGTTCATCATATAAAGCGTTTGAGTCTCTTCAGAATTTTGTAATAACCCACATGGATTAGTTTTACGATCTCCTCATGAATTTTTGAAGCATCAAAGTGGTAGTTGCGTAGCTGTCAATGGAGGGGCAGGAAGCTCTCAGATTTCTTCCAAAATATCTTCATTCGTGTTCTGAAGATGAACGAAAGTCTTACAGGTTTGGAATGACATGAGGGTGAGTAAATGATGACAGAATTTAAATATTTGGGTGAACGAACCCTTTAAGCCGTGTCTGTGAAACTGGGGTTAAAGGTTAAAGGCTTTATTTCTGTAACCCTTAACTAATGCCCCCCCCCCCCAACACACACACACACACACACACACACACACACACAAAAGAAAAGTAGTACTTAGAAAAGTACTTCTGAACATTGTTCACAATTTGAGATGTTAGAAGCTCAGGCAAAGCGGGATGAGTTATGCGCTTAAGTTTATTGCTCAGCGATAGGGGTTAATTCAAGTGCTCTAAGTATGAGCAATCGCAAAAGTGATGCTTGCCTCAGCAAGCAGCACTAATTAAAATGTCTATGAGCTATAGTCTCACCCCTATTGCTCTGTGCATATATGTCGAGTGTGTCTGTGAGGGTTTGAGGGTTGGGGTTAGTATCTCACTATAGATATGTCCTGTCGCTACGAATTAAGCTCGGCTCAGAGCTGCCTGTCAGTGTTAACCCATGGCTTTCTCATAATTAATCACAGAGAGGGACAGATCCATACCTCCATTTAAATGGCAGGACTGGAGCAGATGTCAGAAGACATTATTCAAAAATAGACATCGCAATAAATCACCCTGGCACTAGATTGGGAGCATGGATGTATAGCTTTGTTCTGCAGCAAAACTGAGTCAGCCTATATTCTGGATATGGATCATCTGTAGTGCTACTGTACGTTTACTTGTGCCTTTTGTTTAGCTTGTCGTAGCAAAGGCTAATGTGGAAAATCATACAAGGAAAGAAAAATATCAATTGGTTTTTCAATTTGATTCAAAGTTACACTTAAAAAAATTATATGATCAATAAGTTATGACAACATGTTTTTACATTGCTTTAACCCATCAAAATAAGTTAAAAAGTTATACAAGATTCCACTATTTTTTTAATGTCAGTTTAATGTAATTTAAGTTGAAAGGACTTAAATACCCAAGTTGATTGTACTTAAAAAATTTAAGGCAGCAACTTTTTTTTTGTTTTGATTAGATTCTGATTAATTTGGGCATATTTCAGTTATAATATCCATGCTTACATATCATTCAAAAAAATATATACTGTATATATATATATATATATATATATATATTTGCCAACGCTATCTCACAAACAATTTGTACGAATTCGTACGAGTGATAAGAAAGTGGCTAATTCGTATGAATTCGTACGACCTCACTCGTACACATTTGTACGATTTGTCTAAACCTACATGATGGGTAGGTTTAGGGGCGGGGTCAGGGGTAGGTCATTCGTATGAATTCATTCGAATTGGGCAATTCGTAAAATATGAGTGAGGTCGTATAAATTCGTACGAATTAGCCACCTTGTATAATTCGTACGAATTGCCGTGAGATCAGGCTGGTATTTGCAGCAATAATAGAGCAAATTGTGCAGGAAACCTTCTAACTTTAGAGGATTAAACAGCAGGGTCCAAATATGCATTTCGTTTTCTAATGATTTCAGATATAATAACCAACTTATTTTGATGAGTTAAAGCAATGTAAAAATATATGTTGTCATAACTTATTGATCATGTATTTTTTTTTTGTGCCGTAAAGCTGCTTTAAAACATTAAAGTGCTATATTAATATAAAAGTGACTTGACTTGACATGTACTGTACGTTATTACATTTGAGGACAATTCAACAGAAAAACTTGTTTTTAGAATTGATAGGAGATCGTTTAAATGAAGATCACGATTAATTGGAATATCAGTATTTTTTTACACATGCAGCCCTGAAGACAGACATTTTCATCGCAAATTAATTTTAGAGCTCATTCAGCAGTGTATAGTGAACATTTTTATCAGTTTCTTCTCCTGAGCGATATTAGAAGAAACATCTGTGACAAAAGACAGAATCTACCTGAGGTAATATCCATTGATATTAAATAAAATATATCCGAGATCGCAATTTCTCATCTAACAATTTTGTATTGCAAGTGAAAAATGGCACATTTTCATAAGGAAATTATGTAATCCTATCAATTCGGTCATTTAGACACGCAGACTTGGCAGTTTCCAAATGTGAAGAGACACCTGGCATCTTGGGAAAAAGCCTGCGACACACTTGAATCTTTTCTCATCTCACTTAGCACTTGTTTGGTAGTGTCATCACACGATCAAATTGCAAAATATCTCATAAGTGAGAATGTTGTGAATTCATCCCAAAAAAATAAAATAAAATCATTTCAGGAGAAACATTTCACTTCTGCAGCAGGAAGACTCACTCTCTTGCTATTAAAAAATCATGGCTCGTGTCAGTGGAGACTCTTTCAAAGGCCTTATTCAGCATAGCATGAATAATTCATCACAAGACAGAGACACAGATTTCTCAAAACAGTGAAGACAGGATTTAATAGCCCATGATTTTGCAAACTCAAAGCATCACTTTGACCATGGCATAATGAGGGTAACCTCTAAAAATAACTCCTGAAGTCTAACTTCTGGCAGACAAGTCATGACGTCGAAATAGAGGAAATATCATGTGTTCGCTTCAAGTGATTCCAAAGAGATGAGGCCTATGATGAAGCAATATACAGGCCTATTGCATGATATTGAAATAAAACATATGTATTTGGCTTGTGAAAGAGTTGTAAGTCACCTAATTTCCTTAATGTCCTGCTTTAATACTCCAGATTTGATATCTGAAAACTGTTTCCTCTCCAGTTGTTACAGCTAAATGTAATTTTTTTGATTCAGAAAGGAAATCATATGGGGTTCATTTTAAACTTTGTATCAATAACTGTTTTTCTCTTTGACGGTGACATCTCTTGCTAACTTTTTGCGGGCTGGAACCCTTCAGGATTGATTTATTAGGAAACGAGGGGTTGCAGGATAAGCCATCTGCCCCGTGGAGTGAGCGTTTTGGCCCTGCTGCCATTCATCACTTCCAGACAGATTACAGATGTTGAGATCAGAGGAGGTCTGGAGCTCAATAAACCTGGAGAGCGGGGTGTGGGGCATGAGAATGGCTCTGAATTTCACGGTTCTGAGAATAACTGTACTGGTCCCTTACAGGATAGACTATCGAGTATCTTTTCACTTAGTGAGTTATGAATGAACCCAAACAAATCTAGAAGTGGAAACATTTTGATATTTGTTTTGCAGTGCAAGAGCCGTCACTCGTAAACTCATTAGCCAATGAGAACCTTTAACTGTAAGGCCAGTCACTCGAGAGGTTAGAAATTGTACAAGTAAAAATGTTGCATTGTATGTTGTGATGTGTGTAAAAAAATTGTTCAGTCGTTGAAAAGTAACATTCAGTTCTTCTAATACTAGATCAAATTTAATCCCTAATGTCATTCCATTCTAACAAATCCAGGGCCATGAAAATTTTCCATGTCAGAAGCACTCAGTGGCATTTTCTTCGAAATCTGTGTAAGCTGACAGGCCACATATGTGCACATGCTGTATGCCGTGTGCTTATAACCACTCATTACAGGCTTTTACTCAGTGACATGAGATATGTGGGTGAACAGAGCTATTAGAGTAAATTGTTAACCCCGATTTAACTGAAACTCTGAAGCGGAACAAAGTTTTGTGGAAATGTTGCAGAAACTTCATAGCTGCGTTTCCTGATATAAAATGGTGCAGTATTGTTGCAAATGAAATGACTACATTGCCGTTATACGTGGATAGACAGACGGATGGATGGATGGATGGATGGATGGATGGATGGATGGATGGATGGATGGATGGATGGATGGATGGATGGATGGATGGATGGATGGATGGATGGATGGATGGATGGATGGATGGATGGATGGATGGATGGATGGATGGATGGATAGATAGATAGATAGATAGATAGATAGATAGATAGATAGATAGATAGATAGATAGATAGATAGATAGATAGATAGATAGATAGATAGATAGATAGATAGATAGATAGATAGATAGATAGATAGATAGATAGATAGATAGATAGATAGATAGATAGATAGATAGATAGATAGATAGATGGATAGATAGATAGATAGATAGATGGATAGATTGATAGATGGACATATGGATGGATGGATGCTACCAGAGCTCTGGAGTATTGTCTTCTCACACGGTTGCTCAGCTTTTGTTTGGCATTTTCCACTGAGCTGGCAGATGTCGATCTGTGATTACAGATTCCTGTTGCTTTGATTTCTGGCAAGCAAACACTGCAGAAATATCAACTGGAAATGATTCATTAAGCCAACATTAGTGCAACTTTGAAAGCCTGGAATTCAGCCAAAGAGGAAGCGCAAGTTCCAAGAAAGTTTTCCCACATCCTTAGAAATGTAACATGACCATGGCCAAATTGTCTGTCTTTGGAGGATCCTTACCTGGCAACATAATAGCATCCATAAGAATGACTTAATATTTCTGGTCTTGAATACATATTTCCTTGCATAAAAGCAGCAGAAAAACACTTTCATGTGGTATTTGGGAATTTGGGGGTAAGTGATTGGTTTCTTTTTTCCTGCACATCACAATTTTCCCACCTGTTTTATCTTTTTATTATTATTATTATTATTCAATGATATTTTCAGGCTGAATTATGTATTATATAATTCTTCCTTTGAAGCCGATTACATATGCACACCCGTTCTCAACAGCAAACGGCACAAAATAATCAGTTATCCTCATTAATTTAAACCACAGTCTTCCTAAACATGGATTCCCACTGCATGTGGGAGTCTAACAGTGATTCATACATTATTTACTGTTGTTGATATTATATGAATGATAATAGAGAGCATTCTTACAACCACGGCTGTTTGAACCCGTGATCGGTTAGTGTACATCGCTCTTCGAGGCTATTTTTATAGTGAACTCTCCGTAAGAGGTTGGTGATATTTTGCATCATTACTGGGCTCCCCTAGGACATGCTGTTTAATTTTTTATGCCAGACTGAATACTGGATGCACATTATTAAAATATGGATCACCATTCTATTCCCAGCATGCACTGCGGCTCTGCAACACTGGAGCTGCTGCTTGAAAATAACACAAATAATGCTCTTCCTTGTTTTATTAAAGCTAACAGGGAAAAATGCAGCTGCTAATGATGGTGTCATAAAGCGTCAACATAAGCGCTAACTGTATTTGTACAAGTGTGGATCATGTCCAAGTAATTAGGTGTTTTTGAAAAGGCACTGACAGGCCACCTAGATCATTTACTTTTTTGAGCGTTTCGACAACTTTAAGTCCTATTATGTCAAAAAAAGAATAATAATAAATAAAAAAAATGTAATGTTATCTGAAGATCACTTCAAATCTTGAAATATATATATTTTTGTAATGATTTATTGTCATTTCCAGTATAGCCAGCAATTTCCCCTTAATGCAAGTTTACTGAAAATAATATACTTGTTTACCAAGGAGACAAAGTTTTCAGTCAAGAGCTTGAGAATAAACAAGACGTCATGTATGAAGAAAACAAGAAAAATGTCACTTGTGAACTGAAGATTTTATAATGCATTGTTTTGATCAAATTCTAATTGCCAAATTATGCAGAGAATGTGAAAACTTTGTATTTATTTATAAATGCTAGATATGCAATTGAGCATTTCCGTTAGAGAAATGGTTTTCTTATGGACCACTTATGTTTATGGATTTTATGGATATTTTTATGGATTTTATGGATATTTTTACATTCCTTTTTTAATCTTGAAAGCTCTAGTTCTCCCATAATGCGCACTCTGTAATTAGTATCACTAGTTGAGAAAAAGACTGAGGCTTTGGGTTGATCTGATGATCCCATCTGAAATCACATCCGGAGGATTCTACTTATAATGCTGTTTGACATTTGTGAAAGCACAATTGATTATTCATGATCATGATAGCGAAAGGATGGAGGAGGAAGAGTAATAATGAAAGAGTCTAACTGCCCTATACTGTGGCTACTGGAATGCGTATAGGAAAATATCCATTCGTTTAGGTTTAAATGTCATATGAACCTGTAAGCTCCATGGTAATCCCGTCACAGATATGACTTCTGGCATGATCAACACTAAGTAAATGTGAAAAATTATGTATGAGTTAATCCTTCTGAAAATGTCAGTGGTGTTCGGCGGTGTAAAACTTGACAAAATTAGAAGGTATTGTGGGTGGTTGCCAGGGTGTTGCTGTGCAGTTGCGGTTGTCAAAGAACCCAAGTCAAGAAGAGATTGAGTTCCTTTAATATAATGTGGATGTGTTCACTCAGTACCTCTTAGTTTCTGGCATTTATAAATATGATGTGCTACTAAAGAGGATGGAGGTCCTTCACCAAGTAAGATCTTAAATTTGTCATTTTCATGGAGTGACTGGAAGTCTGGTGTATTTATATACATAATAAGGAATAATCTGCTGTATTTGTCTGTACAGTGAGCCTCTTAAGGATGTGTATTTGTCACAGTGTGCCTCCGTCTCAACTGCTCCTGATCTATATTCATTACAGATTCACTCTTCTTTAGGTAACCACGTCCTCTTATGTCGTCCTCTTTCTATGGCCAGCTGGTGGTCACTAAGTCTGAACTTAGTTAATAAAAGTCTGTGTATGTTATATTCCTTACTGAGATGAAATAGTCTTGACTTCACTGTTGACTTCTAAGGTCCAGCCATGGCAGTATTATTTAAAATGTCTAGGTTTTTCTGGAGATCTCCTGGTGTTTTAGACAGAATTAGTAAGTCGTCTGCATACAGTAAATATTTGACTTCTGTGCCAAAGAGTTGTAGTCCTGGACTCTCTGATCTGCCAATTCATTAATAGATGTTAAATAAAGTCTGGCTGATGCAGCAGCCCTGTTTAACCCCTTCGCTTTTAAAAAAAATATTCTGTTCCTTGTTGTCCAATTGTCGAAAAACGCCAAAGGGGCCAAGCATCAACATGTGACGACTTGGGGGTGAGAACGTGTTGTTTATTTCCACAAACGGCAATGTTACACACTGCATGGAAGGTAATTCGAAAAAGCATAATAGGGGCACTTTAACAAGCAACATGATTTTAGATATCATATAAGTCTGTAGCACACACATGAAAACATCATCAAAACCAAAGTGGTCGAGAAAATATGGAAAAACGCTGTAGGAACCAGTTTTCAGGTTGCTTATAACTCTATATTAAATCTAAACAGTCATGTTTTGATGGGAACTTCTGTGTATTCACTAATTGCCTCTGAAGCACTTCCTGCCAATCACTGGGAGGTCCAGCACAGCTATAGTTGCGGTTTGTTCACAGAAGCCCAGCAGTCCAACTTGCTTTGACAAGTTAGTAAGCATTCTCTCCTCCAGCACTCCTTCTCCTTGTCGCTCCATCTCCGAAAACAACAGCAGGGAGTGGACCACGGGGTCAGGCCTCCTCCAATCATCTAAAACATGGCCATGCCCACCCGCCACTCATCTCTCCAAGTCTGCAGCCTGCCGTGAGAGAGTTGAACGAAGAAAGCGAGACAGCCTGTCCTCCAGGAATAGCATCGCATCGAAGCCAGACACTCCCGTGTCTGAAGCACTGACGCAAGACTGTCAGATCCTCACGGCTGGTCTTCCTCTACGGGTCCTGCGCTTGGAGATACAGAATGACAGAGAGCGTCACGTCTCGCTTCAAGTTAATGTTGACAAGGTGGACGGCCAGCGCTGGACTGCTGGAGGCTTCACACATGGTTCACAGATGCACAACCTTTCATTATTGCCTCGGGCTACATTTCTTTTTAAAAATCATTTGTTTTCGACATGAAAGTCATCTCTGGCTGAAGACTTCATGACGGGAATGCAATCGAAGCTTAATACGACTAAGTACGTGAGTGGTCGGTTCATCAAAGGGGAAGAGTATTGATTTGGCGTATACTGCTGGTGGAAACCACGTTAGAGGAGTGGGTAAATTCAGGGGAAAGTTAGTGCATACATCTGCAGTCCTTTATTTATTTATTGTGAAGGGCCACACAATTTGACCACCTTTTTTTTCTTGTTTCCAGTACTGTATTTTCTGGAAAATAAGTCGCATCTGACTATAAGTCACAAAGGGGAAAAAAATGCATTGTTGAGAGAAAAAAAAAACACGTATAAGTCCAATTTTATTATTACATTCTGAAATAATGTTAAAAAAGGTCAATAAAATGCATTATATAAAACATTGTAAAAACTATATCAGTATTTTTGTTCCCCTCAATCCACAACAAATCCCTTACATGTATTAGTATTCAGAACGGAAATGAAAAAGTAAAAAACAAATATAAATTAGAGTGGTATTAATTGTAAACAAAATGTATTATAAAAGGCATACAAATAAACTTCTTTGCGGTTTGCATGTTTTGTGTAGAGACTTTTCATATGAATAAAAAACTTTTATTCCAGAAAATATGGCAATCCATACATTATCGTTAAAAAGGGTTAAATTTAACTGAATATGAGATGGGAGGAAAAGTTTAATGATCAAACTCTAAACTTCTCAGTGAACACATAACTTTTGCGGAAAAAGACTAAATTTCTTGACGGAATGCAAGCAAACGCAGAAGCATTTACATATATTGTACATTTGTAACTTTGGTAATGTTTGCCCCTGAAACTCTGAGTTCCATGATTTTACTGCACAGGAATTTACTTGTGTAGAGGAAACCAAGTGTAACCGGTCCTACTCGAACCACTCCGAGCGGGATTCGAACCTCTGTCTCTGGCATGGGAGGCGGGCGTGTTAACATAGACGCTAAAACTGCAGTCTCTTGAGGCCAGCGAAGTGAGGTTTAAATGCACAGCTCTTACTAGCTTGCCTCCATTACACTCACCCCCTAAACCTCAATCCCATTTGGGTCACGGCTCTAGACGTGTCTTTTACAAGTTGAACTGATTTTAACTTGAGCGCCGCGTTTTTAGAACACTGTATAATACGCGAAACGCTGCAAAAGACGCAAGACGCGAGAGCAACACGTCCGTCAATGGAAAGCTCACTGGAATGGAAAAACGCTTTCTGTGTGAACAGCCCTTTACACCTCTTGAAGTTGCAATGGGTAATTTAAACAACAACAATCTAAAAACGGAAAAGTCTTTTTTTTCTTTTTTTCTCTCAAAACGATCCCATTCACACAGATCCGCGATAACGACTAAAATCGCTGTATTCTGCTGCCAGGCCAGTAGATGGCAATGTCACTTTGTAAATAAACACTACATGCCTATAGACTGAACACGTAATATGCATGTGCACGATGTCAACGTTTTCACAAATTCACGTTTTTATAGTTTACACAGAGACAATAACTGTATTGTTTTCAAAAACTTGCACTTTTAATCACGTTTTCAAGAGTTTGCATTTTCAGGCCCCCAAAACGCTGTTGTCGTGTAAACGAAAGGTTTCAGTTTTTAGTTGAAAATGGTTTTGTGTAAACATCTCCTAAATGAGAACTTCATGGCAAGTTTTATTCATCAGCAACAGTTTAAAACATACAAAATCAATTGTACAGCCAACACTGACAATGAAAACTAAATTACTGAATGAACATTATTAAATTGCTTTTAAAAGAATTCACCCTCTGTTTTGATATCCAGTGTTGTCCATGTGCACTCATCTCTTTAAATTTTCAACATGTTGGCAGCATAATACTAGTTAGTTTTGCTTAGTATAAGAATTTTGATCTGTGCTGCCTCTATGATTGCTTCATAATTTATGGTCATAAATTATTACATACTCTGGGCCAGTAGATCATTTCAAGTGTGCATCATGGTTGTGAACGTAACAAAAACAAACAGAACAGATCTATAGTATAGATCACTGGAAAAGAAGACCACTGTGGATGAAAATCTAAAAATCAAAAGCGGGTTAAAAAAATCCTCACAGGCCTTATTAGGTACACTTTGCTAATACTGGGTTGGACCTCCTTTGCCTTCAGAACTGCCTTAAAGGGTTAGTTCACCCAAAAATGAAAATTACCCCATGATTTACTCACCCTCAAGCCTTCCTAGTATATGACTTTCTTCTTTCAGATGAATACAATCTGAGTTATATTAAAAAATGTCCTGGCTCTTCCAAGCTTTATAATGGGAGTGAATGGAGGATGAGATTTTGAAGCCCAAAAAAGTGCATCCATTCATGATAAAAGTAAATCCATTCGGCTCCGGGGGTTAATAAAGGCCTTCTAAAGCGAAAAGTGATGTTTGTATAAGAAAAATATCCATATTTATAACTTTATCAACTAAAATAACTAGCTTCCGACAATCGGCCCTATGCATTGATTTACGGCGAAAGAGTAACCCTTGACCTGACACATGACGTATTGACGAACGCGGAAGTGCAGAGGATAGAGTAAAACAAACCACAGGTCACGAATTAGAAGATTTTTTTAAAGAGAAATGACGGAGGAGCTTGAGTTTGTTGCCCAGCCCTATTTGTCTGAACCACGAGAGGCGTCAAAGCTTACGCTACTCCTACATCCTACGTCATACATCGTCAAGGGTTACTCTTTCGCCGTAAATCGATTGGCCTCCAAAATTTCATTCTCCATTCACTGCCATTATAAAGTTCGCAGATGCTAACGCTTCCATTCACCTCCATGCTCCCCACCACCTCCAAGACGGATCCTTCCCTCCATCCTCCCCACCACCACCACCAGGATGGTCCCTTCCCATACCTCAGGGGGTCGGCTGTGCCCCTGCCTTCGTCTTCAGGGAGGATATGCAGAGTCCGGACCCTCGGATTGCGAGCTACGGACGGGGCCTACGCCAAAGAACTTTATTGCTTGCTAGGCTGTTAATAAATGTATAATTGTCACAGTATTTATTCTCCCGAGTCTTTCTGGTAGAACTAACCCTTTAATTCTCTCACAGATTCAACAAGGTGCTGGAAACATTCCTCAGAGATTTTGGTCCATATTGACATGATAACATCACACAGTTGCTGCAGATTAGTTGCATTATATATATGTGTGTGTGTGTGTGTGTGTGTGTGTGTGTGTGTGTGTGTGTGTGTGTGTGTGTGTGTGTGTGTGTGTGTGTGTGTGTGTGCGCTGTTCCAATTCAGTTTGTGGCTTTGAGAAGTTCCTCACAAACATAACAGAACCGAATCACTTGAAGTGCAGTGAATTTCTGTCTCACACCATTTTTTTTCCAGCTCTCTATAAATATCCCTGGAGTCTAGCATGACAGTGACGGTGACGCACACTGTGTATCATCAAATTTCTCCCTCGCACTCCACTGCCAGCTTACATTTTGTCAAGGTGTTCACAAGCCTTCGGCCAGCATTCCCTCTTGCTCTAGTTTACTCTCAGCTACATTAGACATCAAAAACCCTTCGTCCTCACTGAAATATCTGGATTCTGTGGACAGCTCAGCATGTGTTTGCATGACTAGTTGCATGCATCAGTTTACCCCTGCTGGTAGATGTTGCAACTGCACCATTTGGTTTATCCAGTGCTGCAGTTAAAAAATTGTTCAGTTTCTGACATAATATACTTTTTTTTTTTTTTTAAACAAGATATACTGTATATCCCTAATATTTCATATTAATATAGAAGATGATTTACCAGTAGCCGATTTATTTTTAGAGAGCTCTTAATGGGATGAACATTTTCATATTTAAAGTCGCCATTTACCCACCCTCATGCCATTCCAAACCTCTATCAAGCAAATTTCAAGTCAAGCACTTTTCACAATACACATAGTTTAAAAGCAGCTTTACAGACACGCTGCAACGCATTCTCATCCTAGGGCGTCATATAGCCTGCTGACGTTTTTGACATTTCGTCTACATCGAACGCACATGGCACCCTTTAGCGTCAATATGACACGCACAGAGCTTTGTTCGGTTATGGGTAGGTTTAGGTCTGGGGTAGGATTAGGGTTAGACCGCTAGGAGGCGCCTTCTGGCCCATATCTATCTGCGTCTCATATTGACGCTAAAGGGTCCCATGTGCGTTCGATGTAGACGAAATGTCAAAAGCGATCATCAATATCGTAATGCCTTATAGTGTCTGTTGCAAGGAAGTGCACAACAAAGGAGATTACCTGGAAATAGTCTTTATGACACTAACTAGTCTTTAGTCTCTGTATGACTTTTGTTCTTCTGCAGATCACAAAAGAGTATATTTTGAACTGATTTTGTCAATATATAATGGAAGTCAATGGGGTCCAAAACAATCCCCCTTTTTTCTTATTGTGTGAATGAAATTGACTTTAGTCTGATTGGCTCGGCAAGTTGTGTTGAATGAATGGGAGTCGTACGTTTCCAGTAAGTTATAAACCTTGTTGCTCTCTGCAGTGTGTTTGCACAAAACTAACAGACTAATTTTACTTAAAACATAATGTTTTATTTGGGTAATTGTTGTTTTTTAGATATGACATAATGGTAGAAACAGAACAACTTAATGGAGCATGCTGTTTGCATTAGTATTTCTGTATTGCAGCAAGTTATAAATTGAAAAACAAACTCCCTAATGGACACAAACAGCTGTCTCATTGAAACTGGCCTCTACCTGTGAGTCACTCGGTGGCTTCATGTCAAAGTTGGCAGTTTTTACTAGAATAGAAGATGCACTGTGGACCAGACCTTCTGCAAGACTATCGTTACATTGTTAGCCTTATGAATGTTATTATATTTTATAATTAATTTCAAAACCAATCTATTTACAGACTTACTATTACTCATGAGTTTCTATACAGGATGTTTATGATATCAGGAAAAATGCTTTCCGCTCCCATGCACATCCACATAAGCTAAGACGGTGACACGTCTAATGAGGACAGACAAGACAGCGCGATGGAGCAAATGAATCCCTCAAATCCACGACCGCTGAGCATTAACAAATGTCCCCAGGGAAACTAGAGAGTACTTATCAACGGTTTATTATTCTCACTGCCAGACAAAAACTGGTTATAAACCACCAATGGGGTGACTGAAAGGGCACGTGGTGGTTGGTCGTTTGTTGCGTCTGACGTAAATGGTGCAGATGTGGGAAAAGGTCAATTGAATGAGGTAGCAAAGCACATTTTGACAGCTTTATTAAAGGGCGTAAATTTAACAGAAAGCCATTATAGACATGACTGGAACAAGTTTAGGTGTAATTGAAAAGTTGTCAAACTAAAGATATATATATATCTTTAGTTTGACAACTATATATAAACAACATATATATATATATATACAATATATATATATATATATATAGTCCTGCATCTGCGTCTGTGTGTGTGTGTATGTGTGCATGAGCATGTGCGTGTGTGTGCGTGCGTGTGTGTTGTACTAAGCAAATATTTAAAAAGCAGGACGAGCATTATATTGCTTTGAAATCCAGCCCAGTAGTCCTCCCAGGATCTACGCTTTATTGGTGTTTGTTTTGAGGGTCTAAAATAGGATGATGCATTGTCTTAGATGTTCCTTTCCCAGGTGTGATGATCACAGAGGTATAATTTCACACGCCAACAGACAAAAGTCAATCTCCGTGACTGTGAGGCGTTTCTCTAGGATGTTGGTGAGCCACACAGTGAGTACATAACAAGAGAGTAAGCTTTAAAGAGGTCACATTTAGGTTCACTTATGACATTTGAAATGTTTTTGTTGTATGTAAGTTTTGTTTTTTTGTTTTATTACCATTGCCAACACTCTCTCTGACCTTAAGATTTGAAAGAGTCTGATATTTACAGCCGGACCTTTAAGAAAAATGTTAAATGCGCAACAACCAATGAGTTTTTATATACCTGGAGAAAGCTAATCATTAGCAGTTGGTCAGGATTGTACTTTTGAAATACAAATCTGACCTATATTGATGATGTTTTTTTGTGTTTTCTTTTTGGTATATCTTGGTTCTTGCACCTTTTTACCAATATAGCCTATTTCCATGGATAGTACTTGTAAAAATGGTTTTGACTTAGACTGATTTTTTAACCAGTTTTACTGATTCATTTAAAAAGAATTGACTGATTTGGACTGATCTGCTAATGAATCATTCAGACCATGTTTTAAACATAGACTGTAAAAAATATGGACAAAGCGTCTGTGACGTCACCCATAGAAGTCTGAAGAACGGGTTTGAAGCCGTTTATGGGGGGTATGGGCGGCACCATCTTGGAAAATCTTGGGAAATCCTAACCCCGCCCACCTTCTAACGCAGCGCGCGTCACCCCGCCCACCTTCTGGCGCAGCACACGTGCTACTCCGGTTATCTCTGTGTATATTTTAGGCAACGAAATATGTTATAAAACACCAAACTAACTCTTTTCGTTTTCATTTAAAGAAATCTTAAACATTATAGCCACACAAATGTGGTTCAGGGAACGCGTATTGATTATATTCACTGCACGTTTGCCTATTTATAAAAACAAAACAAAATATAAAACACAAACCTGCCTCTTTTCGTTTTAAATATAATATAAAAATATTAAACATTTTAATATGGTCCAGGCAATATGTGCATTTGTACTAAACAACAGATGTTGCAGTAAACAACATTACAGATCATATTCGTTGTATTAAAATTTAAAATGACAAAACTCAACCCAGTCTCTTTTTGTTAAATTTCAGTTTTATCAATATTAGCTATTATAAAAGTATAAGTAAAAGGTACAAGAAGCTATACAAATAAAGCAAACTATTCAGTCAAACATACAAAGTCAGCGCTCGATCTAGTCTTACCATACAACGGTAAAGTTAAATAGCTTATAAAGTTATGAAACTTCCCCTCAGCCAAAATGATTGGCCGGGAAACAAATTATAGATTTACAAGACCAAAAATCGCCCGTTAGAAATACACAAGACGAATTATATCTCATGTTTAACCACTACAGAGACGCCAGAGTCAGCGGGAAACCTCAGAACAACTAGCCGAGGAAAGGCTGTTCCAGGCGGGATACATGAACTCCGAGCGCCCGGTCATCGCTGGATCTCACATCTGGATACAATTTTCATAAATCTTTATAAATAAACCACAGATTTGAGCTTTAAACAGCTACATTCTCACCTGAAAAACTCTTAAAACTACATTTCATGATACAGAAACAGTAGTATTAGATGTCAACTGTATTAAAAAATGGCGCTTTTTATGTTGTCATTCTCCGTGGTGCTTTCTTGTCAGCTGTCAATCAAGCTGTCAATCAAAGTTAACCACGCCCTTATTGTCATACATTTTATATCTAAATACGATCTAAACTAACGAGTTAGAAAAAAATTGACAGCCCTCAAAAGAAGAGTACAACTCAAATGTGTAACTTTAATGTCCTTTCCATGACCTGTCCAGTCATTTGGAGAAGGATTTGCAGATGTATATATATATAGTTGGACTGATTCTGTAATTAATCATTTAGACCATGCTGTGAACCATTTTGATTTATTAAAAAGAACTGACTCAAAACAAGAGTAACTTTAATGACCTTTCCAGCCATTTGGATAATGATTTGCAATTATTATTTTATTTGGACTGATTCACTAATGAATCATTGATTCAGACCATGTTCTGAACCAGTTTGATTCATTAAAAAGAACTGACTCAAAAGAAGAGCAACTAAAATGACCGTTCCTTGACCTTTCCAGTCATTTGGAGAACAATTCACAGAATTGTTTTAGATTTGGACTGATTCGCTAATGAATAATTCAGACCATATTGCAAACCAGTTTGACTAATTTACAAAAAATAACTCAAATGAGTTACTTTAATGGTTTTTCTATGACCTTTCTAGTCATTTGGATGACTAGAATCGGAACATTTACAGAAGACTTTTTAGTTGATGCATTCTATCATTTTTCCCAGGTCTTTTAAAATTCCCTAATATTTCCAGGTCTTGATTCCCCACAATCCCCTGAGGACTTAAAATGACATACTGCTTGTATGCAGACCTAAATCTAGAGAAGGCCATCTATTCTTGCAGCTCCCCAGTGGTCTTTGAATAGTGACAAACCAAGAACTTCCGTTATAGATTTATTTCTCTTAGACCGTTCGAAATCGCACCAAACAGACACCAGTAAACCTAGTGTAATGATGATAAAGCTGCTGTCGTCTAAGAAGCTGATTTGGATTACCCTTCCGCTTTGTAATCCTGACAACACAAATGAAGAAGCATTCACTTTCCTTCCATGGTTCGAGCTTGCGTTGAGAAGCAAACATTAATTAATCACACTAAAGGTGTGACAACCTCCCTCTGCAACCATTTGAGAAAGGACTACACCTAATTTGACCAATAGCTCAAAAATTCGTCAGCAGACTGTTTCTCTCTCCGCTCACCTGTCGGAGGAAACGAGAAATCCATAGAATTGTTCAAACTCAGAGTTGGAGAAGTTTGCTCGTTATTTCACTTTTATTTGACTAGAACGACGAACTGAGTTGAATTAGACTGTTTATGTGGTGCGGGAGAGCACGGGTCATCCTACGCCAGCGTGGGCTTCAAAGCGTCTCCGTCGCTGGACTCGGCGCTGCCGTGTGACCTCGACCGAAACAACATTGCAACTGGCGTAATTAAAGCATCGCCCTACCCCGCCACATGTTCTGCCTCTGATTTACAGCTAATAACAGTTGAGAGCTCTGGCGAGCTGAAGAATAAAGGTAAAAACCGCTGTAAATGATGAGCCGCACAGATAATGGGACGTGACAGTGTGGAGAGATGCTCTATTGATCATACGTTCAGTTGGGGTTCTTCTACCTAATTGGGGCGACCAAAGATTTCACATCTTCCAGGGGCCGCGAGATTTCGCTGTTTATTGGGATATTTATCACGACTGTAGACAGTGCCCAGGGCCGGGCAGGCATGCCAAATTCGTCACAGGTGTTGTGGTACCCTTACATGGCTAGATTAAGTGGGTCTAACAGGCATTTCTTTGCATAAAGTGTGCAGGCATGGTAAAACTATACCTTTTTATCTCATAAATACTTTATCCCCAAGTCTTAAATTAAAATAAATTAGACCAAGTACATCAACAGTCTCTATTTGCACAAAAAAGGCACAAGTTAGACATCATGGGCCAGATTTGCTAAACAGGGCAAATTAGCATGAGAGCGCAATTCCAAAAAAGTGCCGATGTTAGTCCTGGAAAGTTCTGAAAAGATGGAAAGTTCTACTGACGACATGCAAATTAAAGAACACAGACACAGCGGATCATTTCCATAATGCCCAACGCAATCTACCAAGCCGCAAAAATAACCCGTCCATGCCTTTTCAGTGCTAATTTCTCACTGCGTGTCTTCAGTAAATCCTGACAGTAGTTTTTTAACTCCAAAAGTTATCCTTGCAAATCTGGCCCTATCTGTTTTGTGTTGCATTGTTCTTCCAAACCTGCTGTAAAACAGTAGTTAAAGTAGTTAGATTGTCTCTCTGGCATGGCTAAGCTATCGGGCTAGTCTGTTTTTCTGGTTTTAGATGGTATTTGGGCATATTGGCAGACCAGCTAAATCTGCTAAACGCCAGTGAATTGTAATCAGTGAATCAGGCTACACTTGAAGTGTCCATTGCATCAGGTAATGTCTTGTTTCTGTATTGTTGATGCACATTTAAATCATATTTTGCTTTTTGATCATATGTATAGCACATCTGTAAAAATGATGTTGTTAATATTATTATAAGATTATGATTATATATATATTACTACACATATGTAATAATTTCTAAATAAGTATTTCAAGCTTGTCTTGTCTCATATTTTCACTAAGACTGCATTTATTTTACCAAAAACACAGTAAATACAGTAATACTATTGTATACTATTGAATATATTTTAAAAGTAATTTATTCCTGTGATCAAAGCTGAATTTTCAGCATCATTACTCCAGTCTTCAGTGTCACATGATCCTTCAGAAATCATTCTAAGAAAATAAGAGTCCTGAAATTATTATAATATGCTCTAATATTATTATTATTATCAATGTTGAAAAAAGTTGTGGTGCATAAAATTTTTGAGGATCAACATTTGTTTAATCAATATTCTTTGAAAGTTGAATAGCATTGGAATAGATTTGAAACAGAAATATCTTGCAATATTATATGTTAACTTTCACTTTTGATTAATTTAAGGCATCCTTGCGGAATAAAAATAAAAAAGTCTCTTTTTTTTTCAAATCTTACTGATCCCAAACTTTTGAACAGTAGTACATTTCTGTTAAAATTGCACAAAAAAAGTTATTAATCCAATTTATTGTGGATCTCGCGGGTGATATGTGGTGATGTGCAGCTTTTACGCTTCTAGGGTGAACGACCTCAATCTGGCTTGCCATAATGCAATGTGACTATGGTCACATGTGTAAGACTAGCAAACCACCTTAGGCTGTTTTTCATAGTGTGTTGTTTTTCAGCAGGGTTTGTGTAATGCTTGAAGCTGAAGATATATATATATATATATATATAAAATGGTTGTACAATTTAAATATACAACATGTTGACTCCCAGAGATATTTATTATGTGAAAACATTCCTGATCATTAGTCAAAAATCATAAACTAAAAGCAAGCATTGAAGAACATAGCAGCTTTGTCTCCTTTGGGTTGAATTCGTGAGTGGTACTCACAAGCTATGTGAATTTTCAACACAATGCTTCCGAAAAGGTGATATTCAGCAACTAGTGAAGAGCTCATTACCTCAACCCCAGTGTTTCAGGCCATAGTCATGAATAATGAGGCCATTATGGAGATGTAACCCCATGGATCGGAAATGGCCTTTAAACCTTTAAATCCTTCTGCTGAAATTGTGTACTCCGCTGTTTTGTCAGGCTATAGGTTTGCGTGCTTTACATTGCAACAAGGAATCATGATGAACACTATAATGTGAGAGATTGGTTACAGTTTGTTTATGGTTTTATGTTGCCGAAATAACGATTTATTGGAAACTCTCTTCTGTGCGTCTGCGTCAACATTTGATGTTTTCATGATGTTGTTACTTAGCCGCCTTTAGATTTTAATACATTATTTAAAAAAAAATACTCTTTATTTTAATTTAGGCCTATTTATACTTTAACATGTTTGTTTAAAGGAATAGTTCACCAAAAAAATAAAAAAGATTTATGAAAAAATATTTTTGTTCCAAACCCATGTGTGTGTGTTTTTTCCACAGGAAAACAAAAGTAGTATTTTTAATGGAATCTTTTCAGAGCTTTTTTCTATATACAAACAGTTCAGAGTGACCATGACTGTCGAGCTCCAAAGAGGGAATAAAAACACAGACTAAAAGCACCATAAAAATAGTCCAAATGACTCATTCAACAGCTTTGTGTGCAGAACAAACCAATATTTATATCTAGTTCCACTGAATGTTTTAAATTATTAAATGAGTGAGTAATGACATGAATGTGAATTACTTCTTTAATCTTATATTTTAGTTCTATATAAATTGAAAATAAATAAAAAATATAGCTGCAAGCAGCAATTAAGGGGCCAAGCACCACAGAGGCAGAATGAGGAGCTAAAATACAAGGCAGTGAGCATCAAACCAACTGCAAAAGAGTAAAGACTAGGGATGCACGATATATCGGCCACCATATCGGTATCGGAAAGCGTTGTGGAGATATAGCCTGACGTCCATTTTGACATGCTCTTCGTCGAATTCAATCGGCAGTTATTCGAGAATGGTTTGACGAATCAACTTGAATTCCATGTTGTAGGGTGGCATGGTTTAAAGATGATCTTGCATCAGGTCTAGGAGGAGATTGATTTTTATTTATTTTTTTCTGAAAATTCAAACTGGCAGAAAAAAACTTCATGATGGAAAATGACGTTATAGGGTGCAATTGAATTGCCTTGAGCCAAGAAATCAGAGGAAAATAGAATTTTGTTCCTAGCGCTTAAGGTTCAGTTATTCAGTTCCAGTAAATTTATTAGCATAAATGTGAGTGCAACTTTGGGCAGTTGGTGGCGCTAGAGGGATTGACTCCAAATTGCTGTAGGCTTCCAAAGTCTCAAGAGCAGAAGAAAAATAACACTAACTGATACAATAGGTGCCTACACACCTTCAGTGCTTGGCCCATATTTGGTATCTATTTTGACTAATTAAATATTTTTCCGCATTTGATAATGTTTTCAGTTTTATCATGTTTAAATCCATTCTAAAGGATTTCACAGATTTTTCCTCCAAAATCAATGCTGGAAATATGAAACATAGGCTGCAACAGTATTCTGGCTTCACTCCTATGAAGTTCTAAATTGGCTTGCAGATCAAAAATAATTAAAGTAATAATCTAGACCACAGGTGACTGCAACCCAATCATTAAAGAGACTTTGATATGAATATACATTTCCGTTATGCTCGGTGGGCCACCAGCTCTGACTCCAATGATTATTTCCATTTTTTTTTTATTAAAACTTTTCACGTTCATTAAATTCCAAGTGTAGCCTAAGTAATTCAACACCACCACCACCACCACCACCACCAACAACAACAACAACAACAACAACAACAACAACAACAAATGTATGTACATTTTATTAATGCTGTTTACTTCAAGAATTGTCATTGGTCTACATCACATATCTCCAGGTAAACGGGGTCACCGAAGTTTTTAGAAATGTCTCTGGTGGAGGTTTTCTGTGGAGCCCAGCTTCTCATTATCTTTAAGGCTCCACTCACTTCACTGCATTGCTCATTACCACACACAGGAAGCAGAAGCTGACTAACTCTTAACTGTGTCTAAATGGTGCTTGCTTTTTACTGTCTGAGGCAGAGGTGCAAAGCTGTGGTAAGATAATTAGCCACCTGTTTTTTGACACCATCTGGCACTATTCTAGGGTTTTTAATCATTAAAGAGAACAGAGTTTATGGTCCATATGCGCCTATATAAGTGGATGTGCAGAATACAGTGTAAAAATGCTTTAAAAACATCATTTATGTGGAGATTGTTATTGTTTATTGTTAATGTTGTGCTGGAAATGGAATATTTTATCAGCGCACAATATTGGCATGGAAATTATCTTATTTAAGGAGCACATTTACACAAGTAGGCAGGGTGCAGCAATACCACGTTATGCATAATGTATTATAGTGTATATTGTAGTTTATTACTAAAGTTATGTATTTATTTATTGTGGAGATGCCATATTAATTCTCGGTGCAAACATGAGCTTTTTGATGACGTGGAAATAAGGGCTTTATCAATATTTTATTATGCCACTCCTAGGATTACTTGATTTTGATTGGTCAGTCGCAGCATTCAGTGGTAGGATATTAATATTCGCCATTGTCATTGGCACTTTTGCAGAGAACCAAAACCGGTGTACTTTCATGTCTTTCTTGCTTGGATTGCTGCGTTCACGCCATGTCGTAATTACAAGTTGCAATACGTGACGTTCTATGAACGTGAACACTTTTTAACCCCAATTTGTGTATTTATGCTCTGTTCTATGCTGTTTTGTAATAGTGTGAGTAGTGTGTTCACACTGAAAATTCCAAAAAGAAAAAGTGCACTTTAAATACCCAGATGATGCACTTTATTAACCAAAAAAACAAAGTGTGGAATGTTGGACACTTCATGCACTCAACTGTTGTAGATTTAGTTACATAGCGGAGGGGATCAGATTCTGACGTTGAATGACAAAATAACCTTATAAAATTCATACACTACACGGTTGAGTACATAGTGCATAAGTACACAGTGTGCCATTTGGGACACAACTAGAATCTCATAATTATGGTAATTCAAACATTGCGTGAACCCACCTTATAATTACTGCGGACTCACGCTCTCGTTTCATACAAACACGCCGACAGCCATCTTGAGTCTCAGTTGTGTGTGGTGAAAATTTAGAATTCAGAAACCCTTTTTTTTAGCGACCCCGGTGGCCATTAAGTGAACTGCAGCCAGCAACTCAGTGCTTGTGTTTGTGCTCACAATTGTGCACAAGTAAAGTACAAGAGACTGAATGTGATTCAATGCCCCAATATACTCACGCCAAAGTTATTTTCCACTCTTTGCTTAAAGGTCAAAGAAGTTGAAAATACCTTTGTAGCGATATAACGGACATCCAGATGCCGTCCACGCTACTAAGAGCGCCGTTTAGATGAATATGTAAATATGTGCCGCGTGACACATATATGGTAAAATGACCAAGTCTTTCACATAAAAATCAATCTACAGACAACCTAGGAAGTCGGGGAAGGTCTCGTTTTTTTTAAGTTTCATTACAAGCTGTTCACACACTGGCAATGAAAAAGCAATTAATACATGACAACTCTTACATATAACCCCTTTAAGTGTTAATATTAATGTAATATCGTCTATATACGCCTGTTTTGTACGTCGTGATGGACTGTTTGTTTTTTGTTTTTGTTTTCTTAATGGAAACTTAAAGATAACACACAGGTAAATTTTCTTAATAATTTAAACTCAATCAATATTTAATTTCCATGCAATTATTTATTTGGCGAGTAGCCGTACACATAGACTATAGCAGCACTTCAAAGTGCATTCTGTAATGGATGATTCGAATCACATTTCTCATCTGGTATAGTGTTTTACATCATAATGCATGGTCTTACCTTCAGTATAACAACTACTTTATCCTGAGCCAGTACAAAAGGCACAGAATTCAAAGGGAAGGGTTCTCTGAGGTCAGATGAAACCACTTCACAATCTTGCATCAAGGAACTTTTGGACATTTTTAAGTATTTTTAACTTAAAATTGCAAGATACATAGCTGGTCTGGAGGTTTGGTACCGTCATTAAGCAAAATCTTGGCCAAAATATTAGATATATATTGGAAATAAGTATTTCTCATAGGACATTTGAAATTCTAACTAGCCTGCTAGAAACAGGCCTTATAAACGAAGTTTCTAACATAACACATGGTCCATATCAAAGAGAGTAGGCTAATTTGTACATTCAGTATGCATTGTGAATCATTAGTATGTTTGCATTAGTTCAAATGTTAATACCTATATTCATAACACTTATGGAGCCAATCTAACAGACCACATGTTCTGATATTAATGATAATGAAACCACATGGTGAATCAGCTAATGATGTTTACTGACAAGATGTGTGAAGGGTCCTTATGATAGTTTAATATCATTACAAAATGGTCCAGTTGATCCGGCTAAAATCAATGATGAATATTTCTAATAATAATTCTGGCCCTTTGAATTTGGAAGCTTAAAACATTTAGTCCTCACTTTGAATAATGCATATCTTTTTAACATGCATTTGTCTTGATAATTCGTATCAAATGCAAAAACATTTTTACATGTCTTTTTAGGGCCACTGTACAGATTTGATGCTTTTTTTATTGGCTATAGCAGTTGGTTTAACACATCTGCAAAAATATATCTCAGCATTCTATAAATCAAATCTAAACCAAAATAAGCCCTACAAAGCTTTCAGAAGGCATCCGGCCATTTTTACAACACTTTATATTGTTGAGAGAGTATGACTCTGAGATCAAGAACCATGAAAGACAAATGGAAGGAGACAGAGCAAGCAATTTAAAATTTCAAGGGCAGCAAAGAAAGGCAATTTAAGTTCTTTTGTCATTACCAATGCATGAAGCATGATGCAAGCAGGGTGCTTCCAGGATACATCGTCCATGTTTTACAACAGTGTCAAACTAATTGGCACTGGAGTATTGTCTGGCATTTGCAGCAAGGATACATATTTTACGTTGTTTATTCAGCCTGAATTTAGCCGGCGCTCAGGATGGGTGCCAGAAACTTTGCAGGGCGCCACATCTGATAACCTTTACCTAGATGATGGTTCACCTGTTGTTAGAGCAGCTCGAACGTTCCTACCAAAGCTATTTCCAATTTTAAAAGGGGCCAGAGAAAACAATCCAGGTTAGAAAAGAGGAAGAACACAGACGGGCTGGCTGGGATACATGGCTGATATGACTTATCTGACAGCTGTGCAATGACGTATCGATCGAATGCTGTGATAAAGGTAGCTACGCTCAATATTTGAGTTCTCTGCAACCAGGCTGAACTGCAAGGTAAAAAATCAAGGCTATATTCAAATGTCAGCAAAATCATCCCGAGCTGCGACAGCAGGATTAAACACAATATACTTTATGGAAATTGGCTTCATTTTTTATTTCTTTTTTTGACATAGACCTACACTGCATTCTAAAACCTAGTGAGCTGTCTGTATGCTGCCTCGATTTGGCCGAATTCCAGGACTGCGTCACATATATCCGTCATATAGACAAGGCAATCCCAGAATACACTGCAGTGAGCTCTGTGGGGGGAAAAAGATGAGTCATTATAAAACCTGTAATTTGTTCAATACTTAGACACTGAAAAAAAAAATTGGTGTAAAAAAATTTTCACTGTCATGTTTTGTGTGAAATTTATTAGAAATGTCTAAAAACCGACAAGTAACACATTGAATTAAATGTGCATTTCTGAAGTAGAAAGACTGAAATGGGGATTTCTTGTAAAACGTACTCCAATAATAATTGTTTTATTCTCAACTTTTGCAGTGCAGATAAAGTTTAGTAGCCAATCATTTAAGAACAGATTCTTTTAGACAATATTTGTATGTGCCATGAATATTTATGCTGCATTCAAGTCATGTCAGAAAGATTTTTATAAGTTGAAATGAAAGCCATCAATATGTAGTAGCAGTAGTTGTTGTTGTTGTTGTTGTAGTAGCATTAGCATGTTTGTTGTAGTAGCATTAGCATGACCCAGGAGGTCTTGAAGGCATCATGTTGTTAACATGCTACATGCTAATGGTAAGATGTATTGAAATTAATTGTGAATTGAGTCTGCAGTGTAATAAACTTAAGGGGCTACATTTTAGCTCTTAGCATTACCGTTTTGGTGGCTTCCTTCAAATAGTAAATAATCTAAAATAGTCTTAGTTTTCAGCCTTTTAATTCTAAAACTTTGTTTATTCATAGGTTTACATGGAAAAATCTTTGTTTGAATTACACATTTGCTGTCTATGTAGACCTTTCCAAATCACTCACTTACTTGGTAACATTTCAGTATGGATGCTGCATTAAAGGTATATATGAAGGTCACTAGGTTTTCAAAGAGAGCCATAATTGTGTGTATACGTGTTAAAAATTAAGTCCACTATGTGTTTTCTTGGTGGTATCCACTTCTGTTTTTATTTTGTGCCATTTGTTTGAGCATTTGACATGTAATGGTGTAATTATCCTCATGTTAAAGCCGATAATGTCATCACCATTTAGGTTATATGTGGATAATTCTTCATAAATCTGGGATTGTGGTCCTTGAAAAAATCTACAATAGAATAAAAACAGTTCTTTTGAATTTGTCAAGAATTACAGATGACGGACCGATTTAAGAGTCAGGAGTGACTGCAAACTGTGAAAATATTATGTCTACTCATTTTCAAATAATGATGCAGCAATCAACTGTCACAGTCATCGTCTGCACCATTCTGTCTTCGTCTTCACTACACTTCCCAGAATCCTCCTTGTCTCCACACCTGAACTCACTCCCTCAATTACCCACCTGTTCATCGTCTTCATCATCCGTGTCACCTGTCCTCAACTCGTTATAGTTCATTAGTGTCTGTATTTAGTTCTCTCTGTTCAGTCTGTCTTGGTCGGCTATTGTTTGTGCACTAGCACACTGTTTCGTTTTTGTTTGGATTTTGCCTATGGAAATAAATATTGAGTATTTTGTATCTTCGTCTACCTTCGTCGTCTTCCACCCGTTGACGTTACATCAACATTCTCAAAACAAGCTGCTCAGCATTCGTTTTTGCAAGCAAAAAGTCTCATGGCCTTATCAAACACCCGGCGCTATGCGGCGGAAGCGCGACGCAAGTGTATTCTGCTAATTTCAGCCCGACACAGTTATCATTTTCATATCCTGCGCCATGTTGTTTAAATAGCAAATGCATTTGCGCCCATTTGTGTGCCAATGGGCATGCTGGTCTGAAAACGAGGTGTGCACGCAGCAGTACACAAACATGCCAAATATTAAAAATAAAAGGATTACAATGTAAAATATTATTATTGTGTACAGAAAGATATGGTGGAACCCGGCTTGTCCCGTAGATGGTCTGCTTGCACGCTTTAACCTCGCACACGAGCAGATCCGTTTCCTTCCTAGAGACGCGTTCAGTCTTTCCGCTTGCAAATTCCGCCATGTAAATATAGCGAATCTGCCATGGTGCGAGCACAAGTGGCTATTAAAGGGAATGGGAGACTATGATTGGTTTATTGCACGTTACACCCAAAACACACCCATTACTCGGACAACCCTTTTAGACCATGCGCCTTGCGTGCCGACCATTTTTCCCATCGTTAAACTAGCAAAAGTGGATTCGGGCACACCCTAAGTGCACTTGCGTTGGAGCCTTAGACCATGCGCTTAGATTGTTAAAATAGGGCCCATTGTATCTTGAGTGGCTGATACAGGGAGGAGATCCAGTCAGATGATTAAGTCAAATTTTATTCCTTAACAGCAGAGAAATCAAATAATAAATGAAGAGTAAAATTAATTAATCCATAATCAGGATTAAAAGTTTAATAAAGAAACATAAAATAAACAGTTAAAAATAACTTCTAATATTAAAATATAATTAAAACAAGTATAATATTCTTAGCCTAAAGATAATTAAAGTTGGTTGAGAGATCTCTCTTTGAAAAGACAGGTTGCAAATGAGCAAGGTCTGATTCCAAAGGATAGACTGTCCTACAGAAATTGATCTCCCTATTATACAGTTGCTTATCAGAACAGAGCTAAGTTCCTCTTTTCATAGTATAGTGCATGGAAGCAGACACAAACTTATCTAGTTTTCATGTTTTCACACTCTGAGGTGTTAGCCCATAGTCCACTGCAAGACGTTTAGCTAAGATAACATTCATTTAACACTTTATTCTGAGACATTCGAGCATTTGTGTTCTGCCTATCGGAAACTTGCAGACTTTTGCCCTCATCTAAACATCAAGTACAAAACTCAACCTTAGTCAATCAGCTATATTTGAGGCATAAAGATTAATAAAAGAATAGTATTTAACACACATTTCAAATTATAATAATGGTAAACACATCAAAATGATAGTAATTAGAAACACATCAACATGATAATAAAGATTTCTTAAAATATGATGATTACATTTGATTAAATGATATTTAAGATCTAAATGATTAAATGATAAAACATAAGCAAATGTTAAAACATAAGTAAATGATATAACATAAGTAAGATAGTGGTCAAGTCATTTTTGTAACAAGAACAAAAGGCATCGTTAGCCATTTTGCTAACTAACAACAACTTGCCCAAAATTCTGTCTTATAAAGACACGTCAGAAATCCCTTATGTAAAAAAATGATCATATGAAGTGTTTATGATTGACTAAAACAGTGTGGGATTCTCTCACCTGATTCCTTTTTCCTATTTTCAGAGCCTATAGCGCTGTCACTCATCCAGAAAACCTGGCAAGGACTTGAACACAGCAAATGGTGCAAAAAAAAAAAATTCAGTGCAGACTTTTGGATCCCACTGCATACCACAGTTATTCTTATATCGCTACTTATTTTTCTCATTGTGACCACAAAATATGAATTAGTTTATATATACATAATATGTTAAAACACACTGCATCGCACATTCATTAGATGAAAGTAAAAAAAGGTGACAAACGTCAAGCAGTGTTTTGTCCAATGTCACCTGTTCCCCTTTCATTGCCGCTTAGCGTGTCGCAGCCACGCTGTGATGAGAGCGTTTGCATTTGCCCCATGCCGTGACCACAAATTTGCCAGAGAACGTTCTGCCGAGCCGAGCCTGTCGGAGAATAATGCTCAAGCTGCGAGGGGGAGGAGGGAACGAGTCCGAATGAATTACCTGAGCCCTTGAAGAAGGGGGGGTTGGGGGGGGGCACTGACTTCATCAATCAATCACAATCAACTAATTGCAGGGCTGGCACATTCAAATCATAGCGCAGCTGGAGGTTAATGAAAATTGCACCTTGCTGTGACATAACATCTGATCTTGTTAAATAAGAGCGTGGAGCACGAGTTGGGTAGAGGATAGAAGAAAATCCTAACTGTCTGTCAAAGAGGGACCAGACCTTCTACATAACGCCTTCCGAGTTTAATCAGCCTGACAAACCTTTTCAATTCTGCCAGTCGCGAGTCGGT
Organism: Scardinius erythrophthalmus; assembly: GCF_964197995.2. NCBI lineage: Eukaryota > Metazoa > Chordata > Actinopteri > Cypriniformes > Leuciscidae > Scardinius > Scardinius erythrophthalmus. The sequence goes on from NC_138234.1 coordinate 25,945,321, forward strand.
GAAGTCGAGCGGAAGGAAGGGAGCCGCCGACCTTGGAAAGGCTGCCTGTGCGGCTGTACGTATACGTGCGCTCAACGCTGAGCCGTTTGAGGTTCGACTTGCAAGGATTTCAGCTGGAACTGAGGGGAAGGGTTGTGTGTGTGTTGTCGAAGCCGGATTTCCCCAGGGAGGCAAAATATCTGGAGGCGTACACGGTACATACTGCACACTGAATGCAGCGAGACAGCTCGAGAAGAATGGAGGCAGGATGAGCTGAAAAGATGTTGTCAAGAGGAAGAATGTGGCATTGAGAAAATGAATGGCTTGTGGCTCATTTGATCGTGCTTGTATTGCAAGTGCTTTAACTAAACCGATCCCTTTTGAACATTTTCATACATCACATTTCTTTGGTCTAGCCTCCATATATTGCCATATAGTGTTTGGGATTGACAACTATATTTGGGCGTTTCATCAAATATGGCCATTTTTGGCTCTGTGGACTTTCCGAGAATATTTTCAAACTTTTTGTATAGGTTTATCAAAGTATAACTTAAATTTAAGAGACATTGGTATTTACCTTGATTTTCTTTTCATTTCATCACACATAATAGGTCATTTTGCATCTCAAGACATCTTCACTCGTCTTTCTGGTAAACAAGTAGAGTAGATTTTGGAGAAACTTTTGTTCTGTTTATACGACAGCTTACAGGAACAAACGTGAAAGCAATTTCAGTCTCTTTTTCTTTCTCACTGTAGCATAAATAATGCAACAAAGGCTCAGTGGAAAAATGTGCTTGTTGCGACATTTCTGCAATATGATATTATGCTCATTCTTGCACGTTGTGTAGCACTTTAAATGTTAAATGTCCAGTGAATGGCACTAAAATGTGTAAACGTAGCAATTTTATATTATGTTGGTTGGTGTATATCATGGCAGTTCGAAAATGAAATGACACTAAAAGATTTGAACGTACCCTAAACCTAACCAATTTTGTGTATAGTTACATTTTTGGACTTTTGCAAAGTCAGGTGTGTTTTTCCCCAGAACCTGATTTCGCCAAGTACAACATGGTTCATAGATCAACATCTTTGTTGATCCTGGAACAGCATTCCATTCAACCAATCAGATTTGAAGGAAAAGTTTACTGTTTATGTTCAGTTTAGGCTCAAGGTTAGGTGCTTCTACATCAGTGTTATTCACCTACAGTATCATTCCTTCTGATTTTAGGGATAAGTTATGGGTAGTGTTAGGACAAAATTTTCAGGCAGGAATGTTGTTCCAGGATTAACCACATATGTTGACCCAGGAACAAGTCTAACTTGGCAAAATAAGGATGCACTGTTTTTTCCAACAAATCCTGTGTTAAATAATAACTGGGCTTTTATTAGCACTTTAGCTGCTGTGTGAACATGGTTAGCCACATTGAGGGAAGCTTTCATATCCATTAGAAATGCCATTTTCTGTGACTCCCTGAATCCAGCATCACTCTAAATGCACTACCGGTTGTCGTAATATCAATAATTAACCATTTCTAAGGATTTCCCAGGTAACATCAGTATGTTTTGTAAACTGACCGTTATTTAATGCCCCAATTACGGATGGTTAATACATTTTCGGGATAGTCGGCATGGGCGATGATGGTATTTATGATGCCATTAAGTGCCTCTGTAATTCCATCATTAAGCTGTTCATTATGTAAAGACTGTGGTTTAATCTCTTAGGGGGCTCCAATCACCACTGAGCTCTATTAAACCCTGCCGCCCAGTGATTGCCACGGACTAGGCCTCAGTCGATGATAGGCTCCAAATTTCTCAGCACAATGCCATCATCACTAACTGCACAAAGGGAACAAGATTGCAAAATGTTGCGTAGGGCATATCAAGTGCACGGCTGAAATTAGAAGCTGTTTGCGAGTACAAAGTTCATGCAGTTTAATTCAGTATTCTCCATGCCTTCGGTTGCTCAAGCTTGTGTCGCAAGTGTTTTGTACTATCAGACTTCATACAGCTGTATGCTTGTGCTGAGATTTTTGTCACAAGGGAATCTTTTGTACTTCACTTTTGAACCTGAGCCATAAAGCAGTAGGATTTGTGTGAGATAGACATGTGATATTTCAAATGCAGCATTTGTTTTCTCCAGGCCTTTTGAACAAATGGAAGCCTTGTTCCATGCGGTATCCTAAGATGGCTTCCAGCCATATTCTAATACTGAGTCCGAAATATTGCAAGTTTGATAATGTGAAGCTATAGCTCATTTTCTGAAATTCGTTATACCTTGCTCCAATGTTAGGCATGCTTATATCTAATGCTTTAAAAAAATGCCATTGTTGGTTTGTTTTAGTATGGCTACTACAGAATTTATTTTCCTGTCAGAATCCTGAAACTCCTGTCTGGTCTTTGTTTTTACATCTCTTGTTGTCTGGTATTTCATGTGTTTTCACTCTCTCTGACTTGTTCATCTCTCTGGTTGGTCATATTTAATTCTTTTTAGTCTTCTTGGATTTATTCTGTGCTGTTATTGTTGTTTCCTTTCCTTTTATTTTTTCTTGAGATGGGTATGCTGTAGATCTTTAGCCAATGATTATTGAGCTTTTGGGGTTTGTTCCCCTGTTTTGAAGCAATATTGTTTTGAACAAATCGTAATATTGACTACCTATCTCATGAATACAGTAGGAGCTTCACGGGTTCACTGAAGAGGGGAATGCAATTGACAAGCGCTTCGGTGAGGGGGTAAAGAAATGCACACAACTCTAGTTTAAATGAGTACGAAGACATTTGTATCGCTCATAACTTAGAGAAATAGCACAGACAATTGACAGAGATGAAACTTTTTGTCAAACACTTCTGTTCGTGAATGCTATCAAATGAAGTACTACTGTATATACTTTAAAATGCAATGCGTTCATCTTTACACATAAGCTAGTGTTCGCGTTAAAACTTTAGTAACCTTTGGGCATTATAAGGAGTTTGTATTATCAAGCTTTATACAGCTGGATGCTTGTGCTGTGCGGTTTTTGTCACAAGGGAATCTTTTGCACTGTTCTGAATTCGAGCCATAAAGTGGTTTGTGAGATTTCAAACGCAGCCTTTGTTTTCCACAGTCCTTTTGAAGAAAGTAGCAAGCGGGTATAAGTTAAGGCAAATGCTATCGCTATCTTAGTAAGATTAGGAATTTGACGCTCAGGGTAAAGACATTTTCGGCAATTTCATCTCTTTTTATGGTATCTGTGCTACTGCTTGTTTTGGGCTGTCCGTCAGTCAGATATGAGACAGCTGTCAAAGGATGAAGATGCCAACACCTTTTTCCAAGTATTGGCAGCAGATTCAGGCGACACGCTGCTCCCCAGAGCCTTCAGACTGTCAGGTTTCTTTCTCTTTGGTTTCCAGTCCTTAGTTCCTTTTCTGACACTGCTTTTATATCTGTATCCTGCTGCCATCCTTTCACGTTTGCCTTGGTTGGAGCAGAGCAGATAATGTACTGCTTCAAACTTTGGATAGTGTCAGGATGTGAGGGTGTTTGCAAGGTTTGCAGATCTCCAGCGCATGATGAACTGAGATTGAGTGCTATGACTGCTGTAATTTGTTTACTTCAAAATGGAGGCCTAAAACTGTGGAATAAGCACAATAGATCTATAGATGTTAAAAATGGGTTTTCAAGTCATGCGTAGTGCATACTTCCCACTTTACTTTGTTCAAGGTGAAATAGAGTGCATTATAGCCCACCCACATTTTCAGCAACCATTTATTTATTTCATAGGGATATCAAAAAAGTCTTGGTTAAAGCGTTTTTAAGCCATGAACCAAGCTAACCAGCAATGAGGAGAATCACAACATTATAAAGTTTGATTTGAAGCAAAACAAGTATTTAAAAATAGGATAAAAATGACCCAAGACTGTGTACTTAACGGCTTTAGTGGGGGAAATATACATATACATTTAAATTCAAGCTATTTCAAGGCAGGAAGATTTTTTTTACGTAATTTTGGTGATCAAAGACGAGATTTAAGATTTATATATATATATATATATATATATATACATGTATATATGTATATGTATATATATGTGTGTGTATATATATATATATATATATATATATATATATATATATATATATATATATATATATATATATATATATATATACCGGTATATATATATATATGATCAAAGATGAGATTTAAGATTAAAATTTATATATATATATATATATATATATATATATATATATATATATATATATATATATATATATATATATATTAATCACCCAAATTATGTTAAAAAAAATTCTTCCTGCCTTGAAATAGCTTGAATTTAACTCTATATCCTTGCCTCATTTAGTATGTGCAGACTTATGAATATTCAAACTAGGACTTGGACTCTTAGATTTCACATGTCACAGAGCTCTTATCAAAATATCCAAAAATGTAGGCTCTTTTTATTCTAAACAACAAAACTAACTAGCCTACTATGCTAAGCTAACTCGCTAAAGTAACAGACTGCACATGCATGGTGTGGAGCAATTGAAAGTCAAATGAATCAAATCCTGTTCTTTTAGCCATAACTCGACTAAGACATTGCCAATGTCATGGGATTCTTACATTCTTAGAGAACAAACATACTGATATTATTTATGTCTTGAGTGTTCTGTAGGCCTAGTCGCTTTGGAAAACACCTTCTGCACATGCATTAATGTATTGTTAAACATACTTTCAAACTTATTTCTCTGTCAACAGCTATTAATGTCAAACACTAGATATGATTGTACAGTTGAGGCATGTTTGTTGATTTTCTACTTTTGTGTTCATGTGGTGGAACCTGAGCTGAAACGGTTTTGTTTGCTGGCCTGTCTAGCTTGTTTAGCATTAGGCCATATCTCTACTGCAAACTGAATAAGACAGCTTGGTCACGAGGACCTGACCAGTTTTTGTCAGCAAAGCTGTGATGCTTATCTAAAGAAGATATGCATGTGCACTGTAAATAGGCTTATCAGTTTATCATTTTTATCTCTGTACTGGATATGACAGATGTTCAGATCATTCTTCTGCCAGTTTTGTTCCACTTGCTGAAAACCATGTGTCGGTTTAAAAAAATGTTGAGCTTTTAGTAATCTATAGAACATCAAAATACCTCAAGTCTGCTTACTGTATAGGGTACAATGGGCTACAAGCCCTGGAAAAGTGATTCTCTCTCTCTCTCTCTCTCTCTCTCTCTCTCTCTCTCTCTCTCTCTCTCTCTCTCTCTCTCTCTCTCTCTCTCTCTCTCTCTCTCTCTCTCTCTCTCTCTTCAGTTTTAGCCTTATTTATTTATCTAATATGTATATTTAATGTCAGCTTTATTTTAATTACCGAAAATGGTTTTAGTTAACTATAACAATGATTTTGACTAAATAAAAAGATCATGTGACATATGTTTGTTGCAAAATTCAGAATGCATGATATATAAAATATCAGTTATCAGCCAATATTAGAGGTTTTGTATTATTATTTATTGGTATATGTTAATATTGGATATTTAATTGTTCATGCTCATTTTCTTGATTTTTACATCGTCAAACACTCAAAGTTATTATTAAAAAATATTATTTAATGGACCTGAGCTGACATGAACTAACAATGAACAATACAAATTGTATTTGTATTAACTAACGTTAACTAAGATTAATGAATTCTGTAACAAATGTATTGCGCAATGTTAACAAATGGAACCTGTTACCACGTAACCTCAAAATCAATATTAATTTTTCATACTGTGTACATTATAGTGCAATAGCCAAATTTGCTTGTAGTATTTATTGTAGTGTTTTATTTTTAGTTCATATAAACTGTATAGACATTTTAATGCAATATTTATTGCTTCTCTGTTACTGTGCATTCCTATAATAAAATATGTGTGCACCAACAAACAGATGTTTAGGAATGTGCTGTTGTGGTTTATGTTTATGGGAGAAATATCTAATTTAATGCATAGCCTACATGATTCTCACTCAGTATTTCTTCTTATCTGCCTTACAGCCATCATTACATATGAGAGCAACCGACGCCGCTGCCAATATTGTCCTGATTTTTTTTTTTTTTGTTTAGTTTGTTTGCTCCGATAACAGCTCTCCAATTTTCCCACCGGGACGTGCTTATCGTAGCCAGGTTGTTTGCGGATGAGGTAAAGCAGAGAGAGAGAGATCAAATATTGCTCTAGGATCTCCAGCGGCCACATCCACTAATTACTAAACGTCTTACCAGGGCTGCATTGAAACTCTAACAAACGGATTACGAAACGGCGAGCCAAACAGATGAAAGTTTCAAATCCCCATTATGTCACAATTACATTTGGTGAAAGTAAAAAAGCTAGAAAGAATTCAGGTCTGCGGAATGGCCGCTGTATCGAGGATAAAGTAGCCGTCTCTATACTGGAGTTAGATAAGATCGGCAAAGCTTTCCATTAGGTCCGTATGGACTGCAAGAGATAGCGTGCAACGTCGCCAGCTGAGGAAAAACCAAAGCCAGCCTTTCCGGAGGCAAGCAATAAGCGATTGCAAGAGGATTGGAAAGAGCACGGGAGCTCATCCAAAGGAGGCAGTGCAATTTGCGATTCTCAAGAACCCTCTCTAAATTGAACCTCATCTCCGACTGCAAATGTCAAATTATAGCGATATCCTCTCATCTGCACAGCTTCTTTTTCATGTCCAAGTATAGCATGCGGCCCCTCGCGCTCCCTCTCTCCTTGTTTCCCTCTCCTTGTCAAGAGCAGCCTTTTTTGGGTCTTTGTTCTTTCTGGTTCAAAAACCTCAGCCCCACTGAGCATCAGCAGGGATTTTTTAGACAAAAAAAAAAAAAAAACTCTCCTTTGTCCTGAGAGACATGCCCACATGCATTCTGACAAAAATCCACATGTTACAGCAAGTAAACAAGCATGCATGCTTTTGATTGGAGACACCAAGATGAATTTATGAAAACAGATGGAAAATAAAAAGTAACAAAGTCGTGCTGAACTACATCAATAAAAAAAGAATTGGAGAAGAAGCTTAATAAAACTGAAAACTCAAAACGTTTGATACTCGCAACGTAAAATGCACTACTCGCAAAAGAGATTAAGATAGTATAGGCAAACATTTCCTTTAGTTAACATTAGTTAATGCATTAACTAGTTCATGATAAGTAATATAGCACTAACAAATTATTGTGCTAAGTGGTAACTGAAAAATCATCTAAAATCGTTTAAAATGCATCCACTAAGTCCTTAGAAATGTAATATTTGTATTTATGTTTATTATACAATATACCAACAAAACAAGACACCAAGAGTTCAGGAGGGAGGTGGAGTGGAGGCAGTCTTGGGGTTAGGTATGTATATATATTGCTTAATAACAACTAACAATGTCGCAAAACATACCTAAAAATGCTATTTCTTTCACTTTAACTATATAAACAATCAGGATACAAATAAAAGATTATTACATGAATTAAAGTTTGATTGATTACATTAAGAATCGCGAGAACAGCTTTAGATAAGACATACAACTGGGGTCCTAAGCTGGGACTCATCACTTCACTGGGACTCAACACTTCACCACAGCGGCCATCTTGGGACAAGACTCTGGAGTGGCAGCCATTTTGGGATGAGACTCTGGAACAGCAGCCATCTTGGGACGAGATTCTGGATTGGTGGCCATCTTGGGACAAGACTCTGGAACGGGGGCCATCTTAACCGAGGCCTCTGGCTCGGCCGGCTCATGGGTTGGAGCCGATGTGTGTGCTGCCCACACACACAAAATAGCCGTGGCCATGATGATCAGCGATGCATCGTCCGGAGCTGACTCAGGTGCGGCGGCCATCTTGTCCGAAGACACAAGCGCGGCAGACATGGCGTGAACAGTCTCTGGCTTGGCAGTCCTGACGTGAAGAGGCTCAGGCTCAACAGGCATGTCGTAAAGAGACTCAGGCTTGACAGGCATAATGTGAAGGGACTCAGGTTTGGCAGGCATAATGTGAAGTGACTCAGGTTTGGCAGGCATAATGTGAAGTGACTCCGGTTTGGCAGGCATGACGTGAAGTGCGGTTTTCTTTAATGGAGTCGCAGGAGGCAAACTGCTGGGTTCATGGTTGAAGGTCTAGTATTCTGTTACATTAATCCACTGGAGGCAAGTTTGCAGAACCCAAGTGCAGTTTAATATTATTCAAAACAAGATCAAACATAATACAAAGGCATGGCGTGGCATGAAACTCAAAACATGGACATGGACATGGACATATGGTAACACAAAACATTACTTGACAAAGACACATGGCAAACATGAGGGCTTAAATACATGCTGAGTCCCAATTCGCATACTATCCGTTCTAAATAGTATGCGAAACTAGAATTAGTACGTCCCAAATCGTAGTATGTTGAAATGATTGTTCCAAAGATACCTGGATGGTCTACTATTTCCGGTTAGAATTCGAAGTGCAGATCAAGGCACACTCTAACGGCTAATATTGCCCACAACCCATTGCGTGTGGGAGGGAGGAGCTTTGCGGTGATGATGGTGATGTAAACCTGGCAGTCGGATGCAGCAGCGGAGATGCGCCCTCAGTTTTTAAGTGTAAGAATTCAAATGTTTAACCCTAATTAAAGTTATATTTTATTGTCTCGTAATATTAATGGGTTTATGTTGTGCCAAAAAAGTACCGTGTTTATCTTGTAGGGTCCGATGAAGATACTGAGCGCCTCATTGCAGGCTATATAAAAATGCTCTAGTACAGTGTCATGCAAGTGTCTTTTTTGCATTTCTTCTGTCTAACTTATTTGTAGTAATACTGTGGCTGTACAAATGTTAACTTTATCAGTCCAACCAAAGAAACATGGATACTACACTTTTACTATAGTAAAAGCATGGTTCATTTTCATCGGGGTATTTTTAAGTATTATACATAAGTATAAGATTAAGTATAAAATACGTTAAACAATAGTTACACTATAAACTTTAAATATTTTACCTCAATAAGTAACTTTCGTTACACACATTTGCACATGAACGTCAGAACCAGCCGCCTCACAAACGACCTGCGTTTGGTTGATCTACGACGACGCCCTGCTTCACTCCTCAATTTGGTAAAACACATTGTAAATGTATTGTGGAAAAAAAGATGGGAATAGTAAATAAAATTATATTGGATATATAAGAATGAATGAAATGTAAAATGTTTTGTTAACAGTCGCGGTGTGCGTAACTAGGCAACCACGTTCTCGTTTACGTTGCATGACGTCATCGAAGTATGTCCCAGAACGTGCATACTCTTTTGCTACACACAGTATGGTACTTTTTCCTCACAAAAAAAGTGCATACTTTTAGGTCGTAGTATAAGTAGGCGAATTGGGACTCAGCCACAGACTACTAATGACTAAATGAGACACACCTGTGAACATGATGTAGACAATTAGCCAATGACTACTTGACACTAAAAACATGGCAGGATCACATGAGAAAACATAAAACATGACTGACATGAAGGTTTGTCTTTTAAGCAATTTCATTATTTAAATTAGCATTTTCTCTTTATTGATTATCACAGTTGTACCACCCCAATATTTTTTTACTATTATAAAAATATTTTTAGATTTGTCTTAAAGTTGTCATTTTATTATAACGTTATGATAGGTGCTCATTAGCCCTCACAGCTTCACAGAACAGGAAGTAGTAAAAAAATTCCGGCACTTGTAATCTTTGTGACAGACAAACTTATGAAAAACCTTCTCCTGAACCTCGGACGTTTGTGTCCTACAAAACCAAATCTCCTCAGCCTTGATAAGCACAGCCTGTGGAGTTTGGTACTGTGCACACAACTGTGTCCAAACCTATTACCACTGAGCTCCACATCCCCTCTCCCCAGAAGGCACTATCTTACTGAGTGTTTTTTCTAATAGAGACAAGCTGTCCTGATACTCCAGCTATCCTATTTTGAGTTGTTATGGATGACAAACCTCACAAATGCAAAATCAAGTTTACAAACTTCAAGTTTCCAAAAAGTACAAGATGGGAGTAATATTTTATAATTATACAAACATTTTTTTGTGTGTGACAAATATTAGTTCAATCAGGAAACTGTAATAAAAAAAGGATGCAGGCTAATATCACTGACACCGGGCTGATTGGCCTCTGCTGATCCTGCAGTCATCCTTCCAAAGTTTGGAATAATTATGATTTTTATTTATTTTTTGTCTTGGTGAGTCTTTTGTTTTCACCAAGGCTGCATTCATTTGATCAAAAATACAGTATAATTGGAATATTACAAAAAAAAAATTATACTGTTGTAATATTTTTTCAGGATTCTTTGAAATAGAAACCGTTTGTAACATTATAAATGTATTTACTGTCACATTTGATCAATTCAACGTCCTTGCATAATAAAAGTATTTATAAAAATAAAAAAAGTACTTACCTGAAACGTTTGAATTGAAGTTTATCACAGTTTCCACAAAAATATTAAGCAGCACAGCTGTTTTCAACATTAAAATGTCAAATATAACATTTAAACATGTCATAAACATATATTTTGATAATGTATAATAATAAGTTATATTGTTGTTTGGTCACAGTCTTTTCTCATTCCCCTGGACTCAAATGTGAAAATGAAAATGCGATAAAATGCAATTTGCACACCAAACATCATTACATTTTGAGGGCAAATATCTCATTTCAAGGGTATCATTCCTTTTCTCCCCTGAACATGCTTGTACAAATTAATGTTATCTATTTTTGATTGTTTTGTAACTACCGTTCCTCAGAACCATTCCTTGGGGGAATTGAAATAGGCACACGACCACAGCCAGAATCCCAGATAAGGAATTTTTGGTGCCCATGGCCATCGGTGTTCAATTTCTGCAAGAAGAAGCCGTAATCAAATTCTTATCAAACACACTCCAGGGCTTAAAGACACTGGCAATCACTGACAGGGAAAATGAGATGGTTGTGGCACCATTTGTCACATTACTTCAGAGGTGGTAAAAGATACACGTGAAATAACATGCGGAGATTACTGAGTCAAGCTATATAACCATCTTACTAGAGCTGTTTAAATATATGACTCACTTTCACAGGTTTTTTTTTATCTATCTATCTATCTATCTATCTATCTATCTATCTATCTATCTATCTATCTATCTATCTATCTATCTATCTATCTATATGTGTTTATCTATTTGTACTTGTATTGACAATTCGAAAAGAGAGAAAAAAGAGATTCTCATTATTATTTTTATCAGAATAATTTAATGAAGCTGTTTAGTTGTTTATATTAATGTTTATTTACATTTATTGAATTAAGACCAATTTATGACCATTTTTATACTTAGGATAATTTTATGTATGTATGTATGTATGCATATTTATAATTTGTTCATATTTATTTTTATATACTAGGGATTTTAACTATTTTATAGCCAATTGATTAAGACTTTTTTTCATTTATATAATAATTTAATGGGAGACTTGTGTTTGTTTTTTATTTGTTCATATTTATATATTGGGCGGTTTTTTTCTATTTGTTTATATTACTGTAATTTGATGAGGGATTTGCATTTGTTTGGTTTTTATTTGTTTATATTTCAGCCTTGTATTTTTTTGTATTTATTGATATTCATTTAATGGGAGTTTTTTTTTTTTTTGTTTGTTTACATTAATTTGATGAGGGCTTTGTATTTGTTTTTTGTATTTGTTTATATTATTTTAATGGGAACCTTGTGTTTGTTTTTTATTTGTTTATATTCATTTAATGGGAGTTTTTTTTTTTTGTATTTGTTTATATTAATTTGATGAGGGCTTTGTATTTGTTTTTGTTTTTTATTTGTTTGTATTAATTTATTTAAAAAATTATTATTTCTTTTTTAATATATACAGTATATATAAAGCACAATTTAATGCAACAACAGTTGCCCAAATTGTTGTACAAAGAACTTATCAGGCTTTGGTGCGAGGAATGAATATCACAACACAGCATTGTGCAAGCTTTATTCCCCCGGACTGATGAAAAAGCGTTCCTGCTAGACGAGAGCTGAGCTGAGTGATTGTTCTCTCCATCTGTCTGTGGGGGAAGCTCTTCCTGCAGGGTTTATCTGGTGTTCATCAGGACCGGCCAGCACAGATCCACGTTTGCTCTGACCCGCGTCGCACCCAGCCCCAAAAAACCTCGGATAGATCTCTCTCTGTCTTTAACCAAACAAGAGCTCCCTTTCTGACAGCCCAGATTAAGTTAAAGAGACATCTGAGCCCAAATCCAGGAAAGTAGGTCTCTGTGTTTAAGGTGTCCCTTGTTTCATCAGGCAGAGCGGATGGAAAGGAACCTCTGGTGAGAGGTAATGAGCACTGGCTGTTTATCAATAACGTGAAGAGGGTTATGTGGCAGAACGGATGGAGGTGATTACCTCTTCAATTCAACACCGGATGTTTGTCTCTCTTCACCACACCGGAGAGATGGGGGGAAAAACACATCCTTGACCCTGGTGCACTTTGTGTCTCTCAATTACCAGATCGAGAGTGTAAATAAGAGAAAATGAAACCCGTCTCACTACAGCAAGCAGCGCGTAGGTGTTTAATGGCAGATTCCTCACATCAGCGAGTCATTACGTTTAGTCATTAAAGTTTGTTTTTTTTCTCATTTGAAAGCACCAGATGCATTATGGGCATTCTCACCAAACCGATTAGCGGTTAGATGTTCGCACGTACAGCATGTTAAAGCTAATTCTCACTCTCTGTGTTGAGGCAAGACACAACAGGCAAAACAGTTGTTTTTTTTTCATGCACTGCTCAATTTTGAGCTGGTTTGCTTCTATAACGTCTTATTTCAGACTAGTGGAAAGAAAAGTAAAATACAATATAATAAATCTAAAATACACATTTAACTGTCTGTAGATTTCAATTACTTACTTTAACCCCATAAAGCTTGACATAATGAAATAATAGAATTTTTTTTTTTTAAATGAAACCGTTTCTTGAATATTTAGACAAAATATTTAAAAAATATACATTAAAAAGTTTGCATTGGTGTTTTTTATTTGATTTATCAGGCTTTTATGCCTCAATAAGTGAATATTGAGCTCAGACTTGAGGAAGAATAAACCAGAATTTTATTTAAAGGCCCAAACTGAGCAAAAATATGCAATTTGGTGCTGTTTTTGATATTTAAAAGTATGAAATTCTGATGGCTTGTAATGTCAGGGGGCGTTTACATGAAACTGTTTTCAAATTTTTATGCATTTTTGTCGCTCATTTACACAACAGCAGCATTTTGGCCTGAAAATGCAAATTTTTGATAACACGGTTCATAATGTAAGTTTCTGAAAATTATACTGTTATTACCTCCATGCAGTCATTGTGGTTTTGCCAAATAAGACAAGTTCCTGGATTAGCAATTTGTTGATCCTGGAACAGCATTCTCGTCCGAATATTTAGTCGTAACCCTATTTCTTCCCTCTGAACCTAACCCAACCCATAACAGAATCAGAGGGAATGACGCGATGTAGACGCACCTAGCCCTGGTTGGAAGCCTAAACTTGACTTTTCCTTCAAATCTGATTGGAATGTGGATCCAGGATCAACAAAGATCCGTGAACGTCTTGCATTTGGTGAAATCATATTCACCGTCTCCATGCGCATGCATATTACTTATTAGTGCTTATTAGTACTTCTGTACAAAGTGACATCGCCAACTACTGTCCTGACATTAATAATACAGCATTTTTGTTGTTTTCTCGGATCCGTGTGAACGGGGTTCGTTTTGACAACGTTGTCGTCTGTACGCGAAAAACGCAAAGGAACAACTTTTCTGTTTTTAGAGCATCGTTGTTGTGTAAACGTACCCTAAATCAATAAGATCTTTATTTTAGTATAGACTATCCTCACATACATGGTTGCCGGGTCTGCACAACAGAACCATCCCAAATTATATGATCAATAATTAATGAAAACATATGTTTTCACATGGCTTTAACTCATCAAAATAAGTTATAGATTCAACTCATTTTTAGAAGTTATACAAGATTCAACTCATTCTTTTAAGTCAGTTTAATGTAATTTAAGTTGAAATTACTTAAACATCCAAGTTGATTGTACTTAACAATTTAAGGCAATAGCTTTTTTTTACAGTACAATTGCGTTCCGGGGGTCCTCTGGTAAAAATGTTCTGGGCGTATAAATTGTATTTCGGGAGGTGGGGGTTCGCTTTAATCCCCGAGCTATAAAAACAACCCGTGGCAACGGTGTAAAAGTAGCCCAATTCTCCGGGAAAACCACAGGCTTGGCAACTCTGCTTTCATGCAATGCATAAAAATATCAGTTGTCACTTTTTATCTCCCAATAATACTGTCTTAGTAAGATGATATTTAAATAGTTTTTATTGTTGGGGACAAGACATATCCAGTGCAATACAATACAATGATCCTTGAGAGATGGACAAATAGAGGTCCCTTAAAAGCTTCCCACTAAACAAAATGATGTCCGAAAGACGTCTTTTCAACGTCTTTGTTACAAAAATCGGACGTTGAAAAGACGTCCACTGAGGGTCTAGAATGAAAGTTGTTATGACGTCTTTTTTCGACGTGTTCTGCACGTCCGATATAGACGTTCATCGAACCTTCGTACAAGGTTAAACACTAGTTCATATGTGGCCATTGTGGACATATTTCAACATCATTTATTGTCTTATTTAGACATTATTACTTTGACTATTGCTGTCAGATGATCTTAGTGAGAATAAACAGAGGTTTAGATGTTGATATTTGTTTAATTTGAAGTGTCACCATTGTGGTGATCAGTGATTGCTTTAGTTGGGCTCTTGGTCCCCTTTCTTTATACTTTAATTTTCCTTTGACTGCTGAAACAGTGTGTTTGTGTATCACAATTGTTGTGGCAGAGGATGCCTATACAAAGTTTGAGTGTTATCAGCTCAATGTTGATGGTGACATAATCATCACAAAATGGGCATCTAATATTGTTTAAAGTTTTGTGTTTATATTTGGGATTAATAACCACCATCCTTGTGGAACTATTGGTGCCAAAAGCATTAAAATGATCACTTATTTGAAGGTGGATAAAAATCATGTGCACATGATGTTTTGAGCAAATGTGTCACATAGTCACACACAGACATCAAGATTTTGCATATGATTCACAACAACGGTGAACAAAAAAAAAAAAAAAAAAAGCTTCATCCTGCAATGCATGATGGGTAGCTTTCATAGTACAAAACTCATTCTTGATTCTCAAGCTTTTTTGTTTTGATTGTCACCGTTGTTGTGAATCATATCCAAAATCTTGATGTCTGTGTGTGACTATGTGACACATTTGCTCAAAACATCATGTGCACATGATTTTTATCCACCTTCAAATAAGTGATCATTTTAATGCTTTTGGCACCAATAGTTCCACAAGGATGGTGGTTATTAATCCCAAATATAAACACAAAACTTTAAACAATATTAGATGCCCATTTTGTGATGATTATGTCACCATCAACATTGAGCTGATAACACTCAAACTTTGTATAGGCATCCTCTGCCACAACAATTGTGATACACAAACACACTGTTTCAGCAGTCAAAGGAAAATTAAAGTATAAAGAAAGGGGACCAAGAGCCCAACTAAAGCAATCACTGATCACCACAATGGTGACACTTCAAATTAAACAAATATCAACATCTAAACCTCTGTTTATTCTCACTAAGATCATCTGACAGCAATAGTCAAAGTAATAATGTCTAAATAAGACAATAAATGATGTTGAAATATGTCCACAATGGCCACATATGAACTAGTGTTTAACCTTGTACGAAGGTTCGATGAACGTCTATATCGGACGTGCAGAACACGTCGAAAAAAGACGTCATAACAACTTTCATTCTAGACCCTCAGTGGACGTCTTTTCAACGTCCGATTTTTGTGACAAAGACGTTGAAAAGACGTCTTTCGGACATCATTTTGCTTAGTGGGTTTGATCATATTTCAAACACATTTTATGAGGTTTTTGCTTTATGGCTAATTGGATAAATCAACTGGGGAAGTATGGTACAATTTTAACCCTTTTCACCTGTGTCTTAAATGAGATATTTCTGAAATGATCAGCAAATGAGCCAACGTGGCTTTGATGTGTTCGTCGCTTTGAAGTGCAAGCCATTAATAGCTAGCAATTCTCAATTCACAATTATACAGGGTCCAAAAGTCTGCTTAGTGACTTAAAATGGTGTAGAATTGTAAATATTTCTTATTCGCTGTTATTTCTTGTTCGTTGAATCCTTTCTGTTCTGTCTGAGTCCAGGATTATCTTGGTTTTGGATCCCAAATGTGGTCCAAGACACATTGCATATGAAAATATGTGCAATTTCATTATCTTACATACTACACTGCTTGCAGCATTATAACGTTGCTAGGCTTGTATGAAATATTGGAATATATGGTTGCCATAGCAACATATTACGTAAACCCTGAAGTGAAATGGTGGGGGGAAATGATTTCATTCATCATTATAGCTTCGGTATACAGAGGGAAAATGGGCGAATAATACGGAGAGCTGATTTGCACTATACGGGTCACAACAAGTCTTGCAAATTATCAGGTTGTGTTGATCCTTCAGCGCAGGTGAACAAAGTCTCCGTCAAGCAGAATTTCAAAGGTACTTGAGCATGAACCAATGAATAATTAAAATGATTCTCTTATGACGCAAAAAAAAAATTATTTTTGTGGGTTGCCAGCAAGAAGGGTCTTCGGAGACAACACAAAATCCACTTTGATACAAGGAAGACTTGCATTTGTTCACTGGTGTTTGGTAAGGAAAGCATCAATGTTATTTTTCTGTTATTTTGTTGGAACCTGTTGTTTTTCTGTTGATGTTTTGCCAGGTAGATGATAAAACAGCCAACAAATCTACAAGACATATCTTGGGTTTATAGTGTCATAGACTTATGCGGCCAGTACGCAACTACCCAAAACACCCTATAGCAACCATGTAATAGTTCAATATCCAACATCTCATTATGTCACAGAAGCTAAAATGTAATTTTCCTTTTTGTTTTCAGTTAGTCTTTGGTAAGGAAGCTAACGGTTCAGTATTTTTTTTTTTTATAACACTGTTTGCGACTTGCTTTAACAATATATATATTTTTTAATTCCATAGTGTAGAATTAAAAGTCAATGTGGTCAGATTTTGTTTGGACTCCTTTCACTTTGATTGTATGGATACACACACAAAAAAAGAACAGAGCCTGCATTCTTTCTTTTTTTTTATCAACACTTGGTAAGTTTCATAAAAAAAAAACATTTTAAACAAAAAGCTGACAAAATAGCATTGTTTTTTAGTTTTGTTTTTTAAGACTACGCATGCATTAGCAATGCTTTTATTGCTTGTGTCTGCTTCTTCTTTATCTGTGTTTTGATCTGGAGATTATGCACTATTTCAGAAGATGCGTAATAGCGCCACCTACCACATAAGGCTTTGCTGCCGAAACAGTTTTTTAGCATTTTCAGCTGGCACAAAACACTTTGGTGGACACTCAGCCTAACAGTGAAAACTATGGAAGCTTGTTTCCGCCACTGAATAATAAATAAATAATAATAATTGCGACTTTTTATCTCACAATTCTGACTTTTTTTCTCACAATTGCGATATATCAAGTCAGAATCGTGACTTTTTTTCTCAGAATTGCGAGATATGAAGTCAGAATTGTGAGAAATAAAGTCGCAATTCTGAAAAAAATAAAGTCGCAATTGCGAGATATAAAGTCGCAATTCTGAGAAATAAAGTCGCAATTGCGAGATATAAAGTCGCAATTCTGAGAAATAAAGTCGCAATTCTGAGAAATAAAGTCGCAATTGCAAGATATAAAGTCGCAATTCTGAGAAATAAAGTCGCAATTGCGAGATATAAATTTGCAATTCTGAGAAATAAAGTCGCAATTGCGAGATATAAATTTGCAATTCTGAGAAATAAAGTCGCAATTCTGAGAAATAAAGTCGCAATTGCGAGATATAAAGTCGCAATTCTGAGAAATAAAGTCGCAATTGGGAGATATAAACGATTCTGAGGTAAAAAAAAAAAAAAAAAAAAAGTCTGTCTTTCCCCCCCCCCCCTTAGAATTGGACTTTATATCTCACAATTGTGAGTTTATATCTCACAATTCTGAAAAAAGATGTCAGAATTGCGAGATATAAACTCGCAATTATGTGTAATAAAGTCAGAATTGCGTGATCTAAAGTCAGAATTGCGTGAAATAAAGTCGCAATTGCGAGGGAAAAAAGTCAGAATTCTGACTTTATAACACGCAATTCTGACTTTATATCTCGCAATTCTGACTTTAGATCACGCAATTGTGACTTTATTTCACGCAATTCTGACTTTATATCACGCAATTCTGAGAAATAAAGTCAGAATTGCGAGATGTACTGTAAACTCGCAATTGTGAGATAAAAAGTCGCAATTATTATTATTTATTTATTATTCAGTGGCGGAAACAAGCTTCCATAGAAAACACAGAAAGCCAGAAAATGCTGTCAATGGCGGAGAAAGAGTTAAGTGGGTAAAAAAAATTAAATAAACACTAAAGTTTAGCTAATTGCATTTAATATAAACTATATTTTCATTTAATTGTAATCAACATGCAATTAAGTGTCCGAAAACATAACATTCAGGATATTTTTGTATACATATAGTATATTATTTCTGTGATATCTAGGCTACTCTTTTTAAAAGTATGCTAAAGTGGACTTCGTTTTCACACGGGTTAATAGCTTAGCATTGTGCTAACTGGTTTTCATTAGCCAGAACGACACGGTTTTTCATCAGAAAGAGGGATATTGTTGAGGAAGGCAACAATTTTGCATTAGCACCAATAGTTCAAGTTACATTTTAATTTATTTTTTCTTTTTGTCTGCTTGAGAAGTGAAATTTAATTAGAATATGTCTGATTAGGAAGTGAAATCCCTGGGTAGACTTTGTCTTGGCAGGTACAGTATGCCAGAGAAAGCTA
Source organism: Scardinius erythrophthalmus (assembly GCF_964197995.2). Taxonomy (NCBI): domain Eukaryota; kingdom Metazoa; phylum Chordata; class Actinopteri; order Cypriniformes; family Leuciscidae; genus Scardinius; species Scardinius erythrophthalmus. The sequence goes on from NC_138234.1 coordinate 25,964,293, forward strand.
CTTGTGCACTGAGGTCATGGGGGCTCAAACAAATTGGTATGATGGAAATCCAAAGACTTCCTCATTCCTCTTTTCCTCTTTTCATTTGGAAAGCGTGTTGGGGGAAATTGCAGGCAAGATTGGGCTTATCGTTACTGGTTGTCTGTGGCTTGTAGAAAACAACCTACATGAGCGATCCCTGCTGAGATGGATTAGGTTCTTACTGTTTACGCTACATCAACCATTTTCAGAAAAATCATTTAAAACATTCAATGCTACGTTAATGCACTCTCTCCAGCCACACTCTCTCTTTTCCCCACTCATTGAATAATTTCTTTTCATTTTTTCTTTCTTTTTTTTCAGAATTGCCTTTCAGGTGCAAATGGAAACGAGATGTTTTGGTTCTTCAATAATCAAATAAAGGAGCAGCGGACAAAGACAAAGTCCCACTTTGGACTCTCTCCAACATTTTCTTCCCCCAGCAGCTAGCAAACATTCCCTTGGCATTGCCTTATTGTTTCGTCTTATAGGCTCTTATGGATAAGAAAGTTCTGGGCTACTTTTTTTCCCCCAATCTAACCTAGATAGCGTTTACCGCTGTACAAACCGGTGGGGGAAGCTAAAATAGTTTGGCTGACCATGCAGATATTCTCATTCTCATTCAAGCACCAGCTACACGGTTTTCCTCTAAGGAATACTGAGCTTATTCAAATTCACAAGAAGGATAAGGCCAGCCCAGTTTTGAAAAAGAAGCTATTTGTTCACAATGTGCAATATTTCTCTCAGTACTCCAGTTTGTGCAGCCGTGGCATCTTTTAAGAATCGTTTAGCCAGTTCATTTTTTATTTATTTTTTAAATCATATATTTGCGTAACCCAGGTCCAATTTCGGCCCAAATCCCATCATCTGAAAATGTGTCTTGCATCTCTAGAAGCACATTTTAAATATAGGCCATAATTTGATGTTTTGTTTTTTTTTGACAGGTACAATTGTCTTTTCACTTTGACTTTATTTACTTCTAATTAAATTTTATTTCAAACTATTAATATTTCAGTTTTAACAAGTATGCTACTGGTTAGATCCTGCCGACAACGGCATCAATGTTAGATCCTTCATACTTCATCTCCGGATAAAATAATATTATAATAATTTCTGAGCAAGTACAAAACTGGCTTGATATTGTATCTCAATTGCAAGCCAGCACTGAACATCTTTGACTAATGAATATTAACTAAGTAATGTGACTGGATTGAGTGCCCAGTGATCACACTTCTAGGTAATTAATATTCATGAGCCAACTAGGTGCAAATTAAATCTTAAAGGGATAGCTCACCCCAAAATGAAAATGTTCTCATCATTTACTCACCCTCATGCCATCCCAGATGTATATGTCTTTCTTTCTTCGGCTTAACACAAACAAAGATTTTAGGAAAATAATGAATCTATATGAGTCCATATAATGCCACTTAATGGCTGCCGCTTTTTGACGCTTGAAAATCCCCAAACATCGGGACGGAAATCTATACGACCCCAGTGAATGAGTCAGTGTCTTCTGAAGCGAAACGAAATGAGTGTGTAAGAATAATACTAATATTTGAAACTCTTTTTACCTATAAACCATTGCTTCCAGACAACTGCCCCATAGGTGCGTTCACAAGTTCAGCTTTCCATAAAATGATACCTGTAGTAAGCAAGAAAGTTACGAAAACGAAGACGTTGTCAAAACATTCCCCATTCACACGGATCCGCGAAACGCTGTATTATTCGTGCCAGGCCAGTAGTGCATAGACTGAACATGTAATTTTCACGAATTTGCATTTTTGATATCAAGATGATAATGGTGCCGTTTCCAAAAACATGCACTTTGAAACCCGTTTTCAAAAGTTTGCGTTTTCAAGCCCTCAAAACACTGCTGTCGTGTAAATGAACGGCCAAAGCGCATAAAATGTTTACTGTTTTTAATTGAAAACAGTGTCATGTAAACGGCCCGTAGCAAACACCTATCGTTTCGCTTCAGAAGACACTGATTCATCCACTGGGGTCGTATGGATCACCGTCACGATCGTTGTGTGTGGTTTTTCAAGCGTCAACCAAGCGGCAGCCATTCACACATTATATGGACTGACACAAATTGATTATTTTCCTAAAACTTTTTCTTTACATTTTTCTAACATTGAGGATGACGAGGAAATGATTAGAGAAATGTAATATTTGGGGGAACTATCCCTTTAAAGGAGAACTTGGTAACTTTTTTAACTTAATAAAAATCATTTGGATGGTTAAACAACCTGTTCTGGTGATATTGGTGACTTTCCCCGCTCCCCCCAGCGTTCCCAGGCGGAAAACCAACCTTGCAACTTGGGGACTACCGTCCCGGCAAAATAGAAATTGGAAGTCTCGTGAGAAGCGAGAACGAGAACGAGAACGAGCGCGAAACACGAATCGCTTTACGGCAATTCAACATAAACACACACGCATGTATGATGTATTACCAGATTACCCACCTCGGTAGACATAGCTCCACACGATTCAGTTGGCTTGCTCCGATCAAAACAAACGCACATGAGCAGCGGTAGAGAGGGGGAGGAGGCCTCCGCAAGTGAGTTTTTTACGACCGTGTTGTGACATATACGCCCCCCCACAGCTGTAGGGGGAGCTTGTGGGGAAAACATGCGACAACAAAAGGGAAAATCAGCGAAGAAGTGACTAGAGTTCGCTAGAGTTGCCGAGTTCTCCTTTAAATTCTAGGGTAAAAAAAGCAGACACATTTAATGTCACAGAATATTTCAGAAATTATTTTATTTTTGGCTAAAGCAATGATATACAACACCTTCTCATGACAATTCATAACTATTTTACATTTTGGTGAATTGGTGGCAAATTCATATGAATTTGTATGATTTTTGCACGATCTGCTCGGTTAGATCTGGGGGGGGGGGATCATTGAAAAATCATGTTTTCATATAAAAGCATGAACATTTCTACAAAATCACCAGCTTGAAAGATAATTACATTTAGTCATGAGATTATAATGTGACATATATATTTGCAACTGTGCCAACCAACCCCAATGCAGGAATGGTTGGCAAAGGTTTTGAGGTTGGTTGGCACAATATTAAAAGGCTTTGGTTGCAAGAGAAAAGCAACAAACACAAAAATGTTTTTCATATTCTTGTATGCTTTTTTTAAAATCCCTTTTTTAATCCCTTTTTCTTTTCTTTCTTTCTTTTTATTTTTTTGGCTGCTTCAGTTGCCTTTTAAAGCTCTTTACATAGGCTTTTGAGTTTCATGTTAAAATGTGCCTTCCATAAATGATGTCAGATTTATCACGGTCTTTCAAATCTTGCAGTGAAATAGAACTGGTTTGTGCAAAGTTTTAGTAATTAAATCAATTGGATTATTTATTTTAATTGAACCATTTAATGTAAATGAAAAAGATAATTATACATGAACATAAATTGACAGTTTAAAACATGAAAATGTTGTGAATCGGCTGCTTGTATAGTTATTTCTCTTTAGATGTCAGCATTATAGTTGATTTGTATTGCATTAGAACTCATTTGATGAGAAGCCCTGCAGCATTAAATGATCCGAGCTGACCGAGGGGATCAGATAAATCCTCATGTTCAATAAACGCACGGAAAGCGTCTTTCCCCGAAACGCAATCATCTTAACGGGCACATAAGCGCTGATCCTAATCCGGAATGTTTGCTGCGCCCGCCCCTGAAACGGCCCGGCTGCCAGCTTAATCTGCTATGAAAATCATTTTGACGCCTGACTTCATGTGTCTTTGCCTGGACCAGGGTCACAGCTCTCTTGCGTGTTTATCTTTTTATTGAACACAGCGTTCACTGTCATCCATCTGACAGGCAGCTAACGGACGGTTTGATTCCACCTGTGATCCTAGAATTACACTGTTACCAAACAATCATTTACTGAATATAAAAGATGACAGTTTTATGTGCATCCTAACATGACAGTAACTCAAATCATGAAAAAAAAAAAAAAAAAAAAAGAGTTTTTCTGTGCACACAATGAATGTCAATGGGGTCCAAAGTTGCTTTTTTGGACCCCATTGACTTTCATTGTATGGGCAAAAACAGTTTTTTTATTATTTTATGTTGAGCAGGTTTTGGTGAATTACCGTCAACAAGAATATTCAATGTCCAAATTGTAAAAATTCCAGTAAATAATTACATAAAAAGCCTTAATGACAAAAAGCCATAGTGTTTACATACTTTTTTTATGGCATAATAATGACATTTTTGTCTCATAATTTTGACTTGTCCACAATTTTGATTTTGTATTTTGATTATGATTGTCAAAATTATGATACAAAGTCATACTTATGACGTCAAAATTACATGACACAAAATCTAAATTATGAGAAGTCATATGACATAAGAATTATGAGAAAATGTTTGACTTATGCTTTTTTTCTGAATTTCAACTATTTTTTTTTTTTTCAATTTCGATTTATGTCATAATTATGGCATGTTATAATTTTGACTTTTTATGTCATAATTTACAAAAGCATTTTTATTATTATTATTATTATGTGGCGGAAATGGGCTTGCATAGATCTGACATAACCAGTCAGGGATGAAATAATGCCCATAAAAAAAATCATAATCATAAATTTTCTTTTTAACAATTAATCTCCAGTTCCCATCACATGTAATATAGGCCTAGCCTAATTGTGTGGATATTTCTCTTCATCCGAGGCAAGCTGTACTGTTTTTGACAGTTAACCCATGTCATTTGAGGATATTTCTTGTCTTTGCAAAATCACACTTGTCAGTTGTCAAATTTTTGGCGTTTTTGCGTATGGAATATGCTCCAGGGCATAGTGAGACATTAGTTCACTGGTGAGGTCAAGGAAATCATATGATGCATTCCTGTGCATTTAAATGCATTTCAGAACTGACCAGTGTATAAGAGTTACTCTTCAACTACAGGCACTTATGTCCCAGGGGTTGAATTTTTAAGAGATTTCCAAGTCTTTTTGTTATATGAAGGTCATTTAAAAATTATATTTCTCATGCCTTTTTTGCTATTTGTAAAAAAAAAAAAAAAAAAAAAAAAAAAAATCATATACTTACTATAAATAAATAAATATATACATACCTTTATGCTCACTAAGGCTGTACTTAATTGATAAAAAAAATATAGTAAAAACAGTAATATTGTGAAATACGCTTTTAAATAACTGCTATATATTTTAAAATGTAATTTATTCCTAATCATAGCGTAATTTTCAGCATCTTTAGTCCATTCTTCAGTGTCTTCGATCTTTCAGAAATCAATATGCTGATTTGCTGCTCGAGAAACATTTATTATTATTATCAATGTTAAAAATGATGATAATAATAACAACATAATAATTGTCTTAAACTTTTGTCACTATTGATCAATTTATCAAAGTATTCATTTCTTTTAATTAATTTTATACATTGTTTTATCCTTGTCCCGATGTAAAAATCCAACATAAAAAAATATGAATTATTCCAGGTAAGACATGATGATCATCTAAAAAAAAACATTGTGTGAAAATTATTTATATAATTTTCCCCTAAAATTATGAATCTCCCTCGGTCATAACGTCATTTCCATCATGACCAACCATTTAGCCCTTAATCATTTTTTATTATTATTATTTAGTGAACAGTTTCAGTGAATAGCATGAGATGTTGTTGAGATGAAATATGAGACCTAATATGTGAATAAAATAGATAAAATCAAAGTAAATATTGCATGTGAATAGAACATTTTTAGTCATATATATATATATATATATATATATATATATAGGCCAAAGTCGAAGAAACACATGCTAATCCAGGGATTACTTTCAGTTCTTCCACATGATAAGCGGCTGAAATCAAATCTGCTGTACACAATGTTGATGTGGTATTTGGAACAAACTCTCGCATTTCAAAGGCTCTTGGCTTTGGTGTAACATGAATCAGGGGCCAAATCCCGAGTGGCTGCAGTAAAGGACCTCTAAAATATAAAACTAAGCCATAGCCGGTGAAGAGTGTCCTCATATTTCATCAATTTTAGATTTATAAAGTCGAAAATTGACGTCCCCCCTGGCACCCAGCAGTCTCAGAGCAAGTCTGTGGGCTGTGTGGAGTTTCATCATCCTGACAGAACCTGACACCTCGGCTGTGCACTAGACCACTAGTCTCTTTGCTTCCTCCCTGGGTGAGCAATTACACGTGAATTCTAGCCCTGGTGTCATTTCTTATGGCTTTCATATCCTTCCCCTCATCACAAGGAATGGCTAGAGTCAGACGTTCTTCAGTCTAATTAACAAGCTCATTCCTGTCATTCAGGACATGTTCAGGTCCTCATCAAACTCATCCTCATCATGCAGTTTCGAAAGTTATATATATATATATATATATATATATATATATATATATATATATATATATATATATATAAACACGTACAATATCAAACAGTTGACCCCAAAATGGAAAATTCTGTTATTTACTCACCTTCATGTCGTTTCAAATCTTCTTTAAATGAACATAAAGGTGAATTTTAAATATTTAAAGGGGTCATATAATGGTACATGCAATTTTACAAGTTGGTTGTACTGAAATGTGTGTTGGCAGTGCCTGTACACAACCATCATAAAATGATAAAAATCCATCCAGTGTTTTTTTTTTTAAATCTTCTTATATGTTTCCTCCCATCTCAAATCAAGCTGTTCGATTTTGTGACGTCACAAAATCGACGCCCCTCACACGATTGTTGATTGACAGCAGCGTTTCAACACAGACGCGCCCTCGTGAGCGAGCTGTCAATCATAGCCCGCGCCGACCGGCGAGTTCATTGTTGATATCTGGAGCACTGAGTAGAATGGCGTCTAAAAGGGATTGTGGTGTTCTGTTCTTGGGTGTAATAAGGAACACAGCATCATATTGATGTTCCTAAATCCGTACAGCTAAAGATGCAGTGGCTGAGTTTGTTTTCGAAGGCAATATTTCCCGCTATCAACGTCAATGCTTTCATTTTTGCGCGAATCATTTCACACACCAGACTGCTTTAGAAACGAGGTCAATATAAAGCTGGTTTTGCTAAGAAGCTGCTCCTGAAAAAAGGATCGGTACCAACTATTCGTGTTCCTGCTGCACCTCCAGAATAACTGAAGTGAGTGTAACGTTTTATTGACCTTTATATTAATCTTTATATTAATCTTTGCAAATCGCTTGCTGCACGCTTCACGATGAATGCGGCTGTTTACACTCAGGGTACATTACGGCATGTTTTCTATGTATGACGTTCTCAATATAATTCATAATCCCATGTTTATAATGAACAACGCGTTATGGTTATTGTGTTATTGTGTTACAAATGGTGTACGCACAGAACAGAGGGGCGGGGTGAGCAAAGCTCATTATCATTTAAAGACACATGCCCTTAAACGGCGTGCTGAAAACAGAGCTGTTTTTGACCAGGTAAAATTTGTGTTTTTTTACAATACTAATGAGAATTTTTAATTAAAGTATATTACAAACTTTTAATTCAGACCCTAAAGAATCATATTAGCTTGTACAAAAATGACATTATATGACCCCTTTAATATAATATTTATCTTAAATATAATATTTAATATAATATATAGGCCTATTTAGCCTATTATAGACATGTGATTATAAGTTTACTAACTGAAAATTGCAATTTAAGTCATAGAAACATTAACTAGAAAAATGAAAGAACAATGTAAAACATTTAGTATATTACACTTATTCAGTTGTTTGTTCTTAGTTTCGTTTTCATGGAAATAAAGGGTAGGCTACGTTTACACAACAATGACCGAAGAGTTTTTTCTTTGTACAACCTTATCAAAACGATCCCTGTTCACACGGAGCCGTGAAAACGACTAATAACGCTATGCATGCCCGACAAGTTGGCGATGTCACTTTGTAAAGAAAGAATATGCAACGCCAATGCCTATAGTAACAAATTACATTATCTATCATTTTTTGTCCCATTTTCATTCAAATGATGTTAATCTTGATGATACTGTATTGTTACTTTGTCTTCCGGGTAAATTTCATCTTCACAAAGCCAGAAACATTCACTGACTGTAATCTCACATTTAGATTCTCCTCTGAAATTAAGTCCCTTTTTACTTCCTTAGGAAAATGTCAAAACATTTGGACATAAAGGCTTCGAAAACATATCATCATTGAGTCTGCTGTAAGGAACCTTTAATTAAAAAAACACCTATAGCCCAAACACACTTAAACACGTTGCCTACGCATATGTTCATGACGTGACCGTGTTTCACGAGATGATAAGGGTGTCGTTTTCAAAAACTTGCATTTTGAAACCTGTTTTTCAGGCCACCAAAACGCTGCTGTCGTGTAAATGAACACCCAAAATTCATAATAAGTCTTCCGTTTTTAGTTGAAAATGATGTTGTGTAAAGGCCCCCGTTTGTTTTCCTTAATCGCATGTGTTCCTTTGTTTGAGTTTCCCGCCACTCATCAGTTTCTATGGACACTAATGTTCATTTAGTTAATCACCATTCCTCACGTACACTCTGTGTTTGGTCTCGTTTTGTGTTAGTCTGTATTAGGCTAGACCTGTTGGATGTGTAAACTCTGCATTTTGAACTTTATTACTGATTATCACCTGCATGTCTGCACCTGGCCAACAATATATAGATATACTAAATGTTTATTAATGTTTTCTAGGATATATTGTTGTAAACAGGAATCAATTTGTATGTTTTCAATTTATATTCTGTTTTAGTTGGCTGGTTTGATATTTTGATCAAATATTCCATCCTGTTTTTTATCTTGGTTTGCTTTATTATGTGTGTTTTTAAGATGTTTATTTTATTTGACAGAAATCTTATAATGATAATATAAAATATTAAAAGATGGCTAATCAAAATGTATTTCTGACAGTCTGATATACCTTTTAGACATCCTCTAAAATTACAGCACTGCCATATTCATGATTTAAACGTACAGTAACAGAGTTCAAAAGGTTCTTCTTAACAGGAATGACCCAACAGATGACCGAAGATCAGAAAGCCTGCTATCTCTGGCCTCTTCTCTTGCAACTCTTCATCCTCATTGACTCATCAGGGTGAGTAAGTTGAGGGTGACTTTTTTTTTTATCTGCTCAGTGTTTTGTGATTGAACTGAGAAATTGGACTTTGGGCATGTGAGATAACATCAGATAATGTGAAATGGGTTGGTGGGATTCTTATCATGGGAGATTATCCGTTGAAAAGTGCCAAATTCGCTGATGATGCAGACGCTATTCGCTATAGCCATGGAATGCTGTAGAGGACCTCTAAATGCACACGCGGTCAAACACACACTGCTATCAAAAGTCAGCACAAATGACATGTATTATAATTTATTAAAATCTATTTTAAAAGTGACTGACTTCAAGACTAGAACAGAATTAAACATAATTAATTAGAAACTAATTAACTGCCCCTGGTCATATTATTTATTAATAATTTAGCCTTTTTATGTATTTTTTTTATATTATTTACATTTTTAATATATTTATTATATAATAGTATTGGGATAGGCTTTAGAATCCCTTGACCTCATAGGACAAGTGGTTTGGAGAATGTATTGCATTGCATTACATTACATTGCATTATTTAAAAAACATTATTGAAATACTTTCCAATGCATGTTCACATTCCGAAAGTGAATATAATATACACTGAGCAAAATTATAAACGCAACACTTTTGTTTTTGCCCCCATTTTTCCTGTGCAATAATCATGCTGTCTAATCAGCATCTTGATATGCCACACCTGTGAGGTGGATGGATTATCTTGGCAAAGGAGAAGTGCTCACTAACACAGATTAAAGGGTTAGTTCACCCAAAAATGAAAATTCAGTCAGTAATCAATCACCCTCATGTTGTTCCAACCCCGTAAGACTTTCGTTCATCTTCGGAACACAAATTAAGATATTTTTGATTAAATCTGAGAGCTGGATCACTCCTCCTGCAGGTTTATGGACACCTTAACTTGCTGGCCCAGAAAATGTATTAAAGACATCGTTAATACAGTCCAAGTGACTCCAGTGGCTCAATCTTAAGTTTATAAAGCGACGAGAATACTTTTTGTGCGCAAAAACAAACAAAAATAACGACTTTATTCCACTTTTCATTTCCTTCTCTCTGGACCTCAAGTTTTTTTTACGTAGTGTAATAGCGTAGCGTGTCTGTGTTTCACGTCACCACATATCACACATGACCAGAGTCGCCCAATAGTGAGCTTACGTGGTGACGTGAAACACAGACGCGCTACGCTTAAACACTACGTAAAAAGACTCGAGGTCCAGAGAGAAGGAAATGAAAAGTGGAATAAAGTCGTTATTTTTGTTTGTTTTTGCGCACAAAAAGTATTCTCGTCGCTTTATAAACTTAAGATTAAGATAAGATAACTTAAGATAACAAAAGTGTTGCGTTTATAATTTTGTTCAGTATAATATAATTAAAATTAATTTTAAAAGTGACTGACTTCAAGAATAGAATTAACAGTAATTAATTTAAAACTAATTAACTGCCCCTGGTCAGTGATCATATTATTTATTTATTCAATTTATTTTATATTACCTATTATAAAAATTAATTTTAAAAGTGACAAGACTAGAATATAATTAAAATCTTATTAACTGCCCGTGGTCATATTATTATTTTTTATTTATTTAGCCCATTTATTTATTTTTATATTATGTTATATTATATTAAAAACAATATGGAACTACTTTCCAATGCATGTTCACATTCCAAAAGGGAAATTGATTATAAATGCCATGGTATATGCTTTGGGCAGAAAACCGCATTTCTGCCCAGAGCTAGTTGTAATTTCGGCACATTTTCATTTACTATACGCTGTGAGAGCAAAGTCAGAAACATGGCCTTTGAGCATAAATCCAAGAAACCAAGAGCTAAGCCACAACCTCATTTAAAACCCTCAGATTTTGCATTTGGCAAGCCCTAAATGTCACCCCCTTCTTTATCTTCTGCATCTTATTTTGTGTGTGGGCAGCAACCCGCTTGCTCAGACAGCTGAAATCCATAAACCCCAGAAAATTCAGATCGCTCTCACTGTTGTGTTCCTCCTAGCCAAGCAAACTATAGAGTGGAAGCATTCTTTGGTGGTCAGATGTGACCAAAACCAAATATAACAGCCATTAATATGCCATGCTGGGCCGCGGATGGAAATGTTAGCCGATTTATCCTCATGCTTAAGTGCACTCTGGACTGTTTGAAAAAACCTCAATCTATTCCAGGGCTCTTTAAGCCTCGACCACTCAATTGATTGGTCAGGAGAGAAAGCTGATTGACTTGTCTGAAACATGTTTACTAGATGTGCTCTCAGAGGGGGGGTTTAAAATGCACTGAAAAGATGATAAAAACGCTCCAGGCCCTTTTTACAGAGTTTATTTTGGGTTAACTGTTCCGTTACCAACATAATGTTTCATTATAATTGGAATATAAATTAAAGAACTTTCTCCAGCAGTGATGGTGTGTTCTAATACAGAAGAGCCATTGCGATTAGGTTTTGTAAACACGCCATTTGCAAACGTAAAAGCATAAAAATGTTTGCCGTGACGCACTGTGGATAAAAAACCTAACCATTTTGAAGCTATGAAACTCTATTACCGCTCACAAATGATTGAGACTTAGTCATTCACAAGCCATTCCGACTGACGTTGTGCCTCTTGAAATTGGAAAGTTATCTGCAGAACAATCACCAAAAAAAAGCTGGAAGAAAGCCAGTAATATTTAAAGTCACGTTTCATTCACTCCTGTCTCACATGCAAGTAGGCTAAACCTGCGTTGCTCCATCGCCGTAAGGATCTTATCAATCACGCTCGCTGATTTTAGTTCAGATATTATACATTAGCAGGATTTTGTGGTGATTCAACTCTCATGCACTAATTTCTTTTGACACCGTAATTTCTTTATCATTAGCATTAGCATATCATAGCCTTAGGTGCAGCAGACTAATTACAGATAGTAATTGCAACACAAGTTGTCGTGTCACATTAACTTTACGTTGTTTCAGAAGATCAGTGAATCAGACGGCCACAACTTTGTTTCTCTTGACAAAGTCATTTGTATTGATAACCTTTTTTTCTTTGTTTTTAGAAGGTTGGGTGGGGCATGTTGTCAACCGCAGGCTTGCATCTGATATAGAGGATGTGGATTTCACACATCTTGTATGCGAGTGGCAGTCCAGCGCGGTAAATCCTCATTTTTAATATATTTCAAGTGATTGTTTAGGTTAGTGGTGGATGCTGTAGTTCTGGAACACAATAGTTGCCTATACATGCACCACTCATGTAAAAAGTGAAGTGTATTCACATATTATAAATTACATCATTGTTGAATATTTTATCAATTTGAATTCTAACTATATTCTATATGTAATGAACGTTATTGCTTGCATTGCATTTCTTTAAAGATAGATTGTTTATCAAAACTTGGATATAATCTTAAATAATATGATCTTAAATAATGTGTGCATAATCTAATTTACATTCACAAGCTATTTCAAGACATCACATCTGTGCCCCATGACTTGGTAACTCAAAATAACGTGATTGTTGCGATAAATGTATCTACTGTTGAAATCCCCACATTGCAGTAAAAACAACTTGCTAAATTAATACTTTACAGTAATTGAAAACAACACCTTGTGGGAGATAAATGGCGTATTACGCATCGGGCTTGGTTGCTGGACTATTTATGGGCGAAGCTTCTGACACTGGTAGGTTATGACAGCGAGAGCACAGTAACCAAGGAAACAAGGAAACAGGCCTTCCTTAGCTCAGGTTGCACAAGTAAGGATCGATAAATCACCGTGGCCGGGACGGAGGCTTAAGTCAGGAGAAAGGAGAATAAAGTGCTTTTGTTGGCTTTTCCAGTTTGGCGACCTCGAGATAATCTCCAATTCTTGTGAATTTTCACTTTAAGGGTAGGAGAGGATATATCCGGGCCACTGACGTCTGCAAACAGTCATGTTCTTTGTTTTATTTTTGGAGATTGAGCCAGCTAGCCACTGTCGGAATCAATATGTATTCAATCCATGCTGTGAGCGCATGGTGCGCAATGATATGCAAAATGTAAAAAAAAAAAAAAAAAAAAAAAAGATTACAATAGGCAAATTCAATCCAGGCTATTGTGACGATTCTGGAATGCGGAAATCCCTCTCAGTATTCCGAGGTTGTCTTGGTGAAGTCAGAGCTCCTGCAGTGTGCAGTTGCTTTTATCACTGTCTTTGGGCCGGAAGCCTGAACTATCTAACATCAATGCTATTCAGATTAACAACATGTGCTCAGCTCAACTGTTCCTTTAAATTATTGATTATCTATCTGTCCTTCTGTCCTTCTGTCCTTCTATCTATCTATCTATCTATCTATCTATCTATCTATCTATCTATCTATCTATCTATCTATCTATCTATCTATCTATCTATCTATCTATCTATCTATCTATCTGTCTGTCTGTCTGTCTGTCTGTCTGTCTGTCTGTCTGTCTGTCTATCTGTCTGTCTGTCTATCTATCTATCTATCTATCTATCAATCAATCAGTCAGTATGTCTGTCTGTCTGTCTGACTTATTTAAATTTTTTTATTTAAATTTCTTGTTTGCTTCAAATTACTAACTAACTGTTGTGCAAATGTAAATAGCGATGTGAGAAATGCACCTAAGCGATTGAGAAAAACTGTAAAAGCATTTAAATAACATGGGATGTTTTCATTGCTGTTTAAAAGGAGATTTGGGGCTCAATAAGTATTAAATACTTTCCGTGGTAGTGCTGCTATAATACCTGAGCCATTTACATAACATCCTCTTTTCAAAACTATAAACTGGTGTAAATGTCAGCATCATCTATTAGAGGACTGAAGTCTGTAAGGCAAAACATGAAATACTTTTATACTGAAAGCCATTTAACTGTTATTCCTTTGCTTAATTTTACTCACTGGACTGACCAGGGAAAACACTGATGTTTTTTTAAGAGATGTGTGTAAATAAGTTATAATTTTAGTATAGATACATTTTGTATCACATTATTATTATGTAATTGCGCTGAATTGTCTTGTTAAATTCACATTCAATTTTTTTATGTTTGAATTCACGCATATTACCCATCCTTTTTTGAGTGCACTTAAAAAAACACTCCACAGCACAATTAATTAATGATAAGTTCCAGAATGCCCCTCTATCCTCAGTAAAAAAAATAAATAAATAAAAAACAGCAGTTTCTGTGCCCTCAGGGAAATTCATGCATCATTCAGATCACTCTGCCCATCTTTACGCCCGACTGTCCTGGTGTCCTTTGTATCGTGGACCTCCCACCATAACGCACATTCCCGGAGTCAATGGGGTATGGAAAACTCATCATTTTGAGACTTTTCTCAGTTCGGCAGTCAGACCGGGGAGGACTATATTACAGGAAGAAGCAGTACCCTGTCAACCGCCACCTGTTACGGCCCACATTTCAGACATTTCCTGAGCCACAGAGCACAGAAGGTAGGTGTCATCGGGTTGTGAAAACACCTCACATGCCAGCTTTAGAAACACCACATCAGACTCGGAGAAACGGGTGTGATAATGAGCAGTCCATATTAATGACCCTGGCTCAGTCCTGTTTAATCACGGCGTTGTAGAGGTGCAATCTGTGGAGCTTACTGTGAGCAATAAAGTTCTGAGGGCTCCCGGGATCCGCCAGTGGATTTACATTCATAGAGAACCGTATGTGTGAAACTGGCTCTCTCATTTCCTTTTTTTTGTTTTGGCGCATGCAATGGTGCCCCAGATAGCATACATATCCGGGCAGGGCCGGCGATTGCTATAGGCGAACTAGGCGGTTGCCTAGGGCGACAAATGTGTTGGGGGCGCGGACGCACTCTAGTGTCGCCCTATCTACTTCCCATATTAATCATAAAATTAGAACGAAACGCGAAATAAAACATGTTTATTAAACATGATCAAAGGGCGCCCCCTCAACCACACGTTTAATTACTTGTCAACCTGATTATTAGATTGAATTTATGATTTTTGTCGACCATTTCTGGATTGGCGGGGGGCGGGAGGGTTTCAAGATTGAAAAACTCAATCTTGCCTAGGGCAACCAAAGGGCTAGAGCCGGCCCTGTATCCGGGCCTCATCTGGTCCAACCATGGCACATATGGCTCAGTTCTGGCCGTGGCAAAGGTCATATGGGCCACACACATCAAGCTGGTTTTAGCATGAGTTGTGCCTTGCTGTGTGTGGCCCAGATGTGGCCCATGTGACCTTTGCCGCTGCCAGGCGAATGCCCTGTTCTATCCTTCCAAGCGAATGTCCTGTAAATTACATGACTCGTCGCTGCCCTCTGACATCTGGTAGGGTATCAAAAAGCAACTGTACTGCGCGTTTCAAAATGCATTCATCCACACTCATCCATGTATAAAGTACACTTTGAAAGCTGTGCGGACACAACTGTGCTCGCGAGATGGAGCGGAACACGAAAAATGAACTATACCTGGACCTTTAGTGGTGTTTGCTATGGCAAGCATCACAAATACTCAGGGTTAAGTGTTACATAAAATGTATTTTCCTTAAATTTGTTCATGGTTTTCAAGGAAGAGGGCATGTTATGTCACTTTTCTGTGTTAGCATCTGGCTAATTTGGCCAGTTTAGACAAATCAAGCCAATCTCTTGAGAAAACTGCTTTATGAAATATGAAAAGCATGATGGTCCAGCCCTAAACCTGCATAAGCAGATCGCTTTATGAAATATGAAAAGCATGATGGTCCAGCCCTAAACCTGCATAAGCAGATCGTAAGAGAAAATGAGTTTGTACAAATTCGCCACTAATTAGCTAAAACATAAAATAGTTGCGACTTGCCATGAGGGCGTGTTGGACAGATACAGTTACATCAAATACCAGAGTTCAATTCGACACACCACCTTTGACAGAAACAAAATATATAGTTGATATTTTTTCCTTGTTGCACTCGACCGGATCAAAACAGAGCTGCGACTCACAAATTGAGAACAATCTACTTCAAATAACCCCACCCCGAAAAGCACATAAAAACTGTATTTGACCACTTTACTTGTCAGTCAGTAGGACTCTTCCTTTCTAAGTGTGTGGTGCTTGATGAGAATAAGCTGAAACAAGCAAGTCTGGCTATGCAAGCTTGTTATTTTGGCCCATAGACAACCACAAAGCAACCATTGTGAACAAGCACTAACATTTTCGTCAGCAAATCTAAAAGTCTGGTTATTATTTTTATTTTTATTGAGTACAAACATCTCTCGATGGTGAGGCAGTACAATTTTCCGACTGCTCCAAAGCTCAGTTTCTCAATCGAACTATAAGATAAATATAGAGGAGTTAATTTCAGTCACTGAAAGCAAGGGTGATGAAATCTTAACGATGAATGGCCGCTTTAACAGAATTATCCTGAGCTGATGTCAGCAATCAACAAAACAGAACCATTACATCACTTTTATGAGTCAGCAGTCACAGAAATCCCTTTCCTGAAGTCAAAGGCTTTGATTAATAAAGCTTTGGCTAAATTTCCTCAGGGAGCAATTGAACGGAAATTGAAGGAAATTTAGAGGAAAATTAACAACACAAGTCCATTGCACTCCGAAAGATGAGAAGCATTGCACAATTCATTAGAGGAAAAAGTGCACTGATAAAATTATTTAGGGTTGAAATAACATTATGGCATTTCAATTTGTATTATAATAGTTTCATAACATTAACTAATTCATATCCATAGATATTATAAAGCACCCAAATAAGGAAATACATATAAATGACATTATTGCAGGAGCAGATAAGTACTGCATTACTGCAAAAGTTACATGGAAATTCTGGGACACTTGGCTCTTTATCCGACATTGCATTAACAGCACTGCGTGGCTTTAATCATCTTCTTGCTCCATCTGTTAACTCCAGAAATATAATATGAATGTCTGAACCTTTAGAGTTACAGCAGTTAAGGAAGTCTTGTATACCTGAAGAAAGCCATCTGTTAGCTGGCATCAAATACTTAGCTTTAACAATGTATATAATCCTCAGAAAAAGCTAACGTTAGCATCAAGGAGGTCTATAATACCTGGAGAAAGTTATCCGTTATCAAGTTATATTATTCCTCAAGAAAGCTACAGTAATTAGTTATCATCAAATAGGCTAACAGAGGAAGATAATGTTTGCATCAAGGATGTCTATTCTTATAGCAAGGTAGCATTAGCATCAAGGAGGTCTATAATACCTGAATAAAAATCTATCAGTTAACATCATGGTGGTGTTGAACCTCATGAAAGTTAATTTGTTAAAATAAAATAGCCTACCAGAGAAAGCTAATGTTAGCATCAATGCATACCTGAAAAAAAGTTATCTGTTAGTATCAAATGCCTGTAGAAAGACATTGTTAGCATCAAATATGTATATAATACTCATAGAAAGCTAAAGTTAGCATCAAGCGGATCTACAGTAGATAAATTTGTCTATTATCATCGACTAAAATATCTATAAGCTAACATTAGCATCAAGGAGGTCTAGGTGCTGTTAACATCAAGAATGTAATTACCTGGAGAAAGCTATCCGTTAGCATCAAGGAGGTCTGCAATGCCTTTAATTAGCATTCCCATTCATCTCAAAACCAGCTGCTCACATATTTGTTTTGTTTTGACCTCTACCAGTAAGGGCTAACTGGACTATGCTAACCAGCCAAACCTTTCTGCTCTTTTAAATCAATTTGAGTAATTTTCCAGTGATTGTAGAATAAATAGGCTATGTTAATGCATACAATTCAAATTCTCAAACTATAACAGCTCCCATGCGACGGGCAGCAGTCAGGCAGTTCATCCCTGTTCAATTATATATTTATTTGATTATGTGCAATGAAGCACATCTGCAGAGGATTACGTGTCGGAAGCCGCTAAATGAAGGGAGATATTTGCCTCTTAAATTACTCTCACGTTATCTGAGGTCTTATTTTCACATTTAGTGAATCAGAGAACTGAGGACACATGGCCTTGAGGTTAAGCTTCAGTTTCTTTATTTCCATCACTGTCTTTTTTTTTTCTTCTTTTTTTACATTGAGGTGATCTCAGTGGTTGAGGATGCGGGATTGCTATTTGACTAAAGAAACGTTAACAGCATGATGGTGTAACTGTAAATTTCCTTTCTACTAACACACACTGATACTTGAAATAGCAATGACAGAAATATATTGACATAGTTAAAATAGCAAAATATGTGGGAGAGAATATTGTATTGCAATAGGTAGCATTTTGATGTTAATACTAGTGCTGTCACAATTAATTGCAATTAATATATATATATATATATATATATATATTTTTTTTTTTTTTTTTCAGTTTAACGCGTTAAAAATATTTTTAACGAGGCATCTGTTTTTTCTCGTGATCACACTCTTATTTATGCAAATGCTTTTAAACCATTCCAACGCGATAAGAAACAAGAGAACGCAGTGTAGTACTGGAGAGCGTCTGTGAATCTCCTGTCTGTGTTGCTCACACACACACACACACACTCACACACACTTGTGCGCACAGTTAGCCGCTTCAGACAGTGTTCGAACGAACAAAAACACAAAATTTCTCCAAAATGCCCGTTTTGTCTAGTATCCTCGCAAGCACAGTCTTAAATTAGTTTAACTAAGTCTTAAATGAACATAAAGAGTTGTGAGAAAAGGTGTATCAGATCCGTGTGATGTGTGTCGGGTCTTAAAGTGACAGCAGCCTAATAAACTGTTGTCGGTCCTTAAAGGGATAGTTCACTTTGAAAATAATTTTTGGTATGTTTTAGCTTACCTCAAGGGCATCCAAGATGTAGGTGTCTTTTTTTCCGCAGTAGTTTCAATTTGGATATTTTTAGGTCAAACCGTTCTTGTCTGTCAGTCATTTCATGCAGGTCTACGGTCACTGTCTCAAAGAGCATGCACAAAGTCCAAATTAAAACAATTCCCCATCGTCCAAATGAAACAATTCCCCATCATAAGTACACATTGATGGCCTAAGACACGAAACGAGCGGTTTGTGTGAGAAAACGAACAGTATTTATATCGTTGTTATCTCTTGAAAACAGCACACGTCCAAATGATCTGACGGCGCGGGCGGGTATAGATATATACATAGATGTCGCCTTGGCTACGGTTTCGTTCCAATGAACTGCAGTAGCGAAGGCGACATTTAGTGTATACATCTAGTGTATATGACATCTAGTGTATACATCGAAGTTGCTAACACACAAGCTCTTGAAGCTCCGCCCTCTGTGCCTGGAGAAGCAGCTCATTTGCATTTAAAGGGACACACACAAAAACAGCGTGTTTTTGCTCTCACTCAAAAAGTGACAATTTTAACATGCTATAAAAAAAATATCTGTGGAGTATTTTAAGCTAATACTTCACATACACACTATAGGGACATCAGAGACTTATTTTACATCTTGTGAAAAGGGCATTATAGGACCCCTTTAAGATAGAAAATCCCATTAAACCCTCATCACTCTATATTCGTATAACAACCTATAAAATTCATCACCCGAAGCTCCTCCAGATGCATCAGAAGAAGTGTATTTATATTCACAGTGTTAAAAGCAGAATATTTTGCTTAAGATAAAGCAGCTTTACAGTATCAAAATGCATTAAAATGATTGTTTTTGACCAATTTAACATTAAAAGGTGCTTTAAGATTTTTAGGTAGGTCTAACAGTTAAATATAGATTAACTGCCCGCGGGCGGGTATAGATATATACACTAGATGTCGCTTGGCTACGGTTTCGTTCCAATGAACTGCAGTAGCCAAGGCGACATCTATGTATATATCTATACCCGCCCGCGCCGTCAGATCATTTGGACGTGTGCTGTTTTCAAGAGATAACAACGATATAAATACTGTTCGTTTTCTCACACAAACCGCTCGTTCCGTGTCTTAGGCCATCAATGTGTACTTACGATGGGGAATTGTTTAATTTGGACGATGGGGAATTGTTTTAATTTGGACTCTGTGCTTGTGTTTTGAGACAGTGACCATCGACCTGCATTATAATTGACAGACAAGAACGGTTTGACCTAAAAATATCAAAATTGAAACTACTGCGGAAACAAAGACACCTACATCTTGGATGCCCTTGAGGTAAGCTAAAACATATCAAAAATTTATTTCAAAGTGAACTATCCCTTTAAGGATAATCAAAGAACTAAAGAGAAAATCACTCACTACTCTTGATTAAATAACTTATGTAGCTTTAATAAGGATTAATCTATATTTAATCTATATTTAACTGTTAGACCTACCTAAAAATCTTAAAGCACCTTTTAATGTTAAATTGGTCAAAAACAATCATTTTAATTCATTTTGATACTGTAAAGCTGCTTTATCTTAAGCAAAATATTCTGCTTTTAACACTGTGAATATAAATACACTTCTTCTGATGCATCTGGAGGAGCTTCGGGTGATTTTAAGATGAATTTTATAGGTTGTTATATGAATATAGAGTGATGAGGGTTTAATGGGATTTTCTATCTTAAAGGGGTCCTATAATGCCCTTTTCACAAGATGTAAAATAAGTCTCTGATGTCCCTATAGTGTGTATGTGAAGTATTAGCTTAAAATACCCCACAGATATTTTTTTTATGGCATGTTACAATTGTCACTTTTTGAGTGAGAGCAAAAACACGCTGTTTTTGCGTGTGGCCCTTTAAATGCAAATGAGCTGCTTCTCCAGGCACAGAGGGCGGAGCTTCAAGAGCTTGTGTGTTAGCAACTTCGATTACCTCACACAGACATGCATTGAAAATTTCAAAATCTTTTAGCCTTTTATGTTCAAACCAGAGTCGGACAAAGATGGAGAGACTCAAGAAGAAGTGACAACATGTAGAATGCAACAGGACATTTCTGAATGGTTAGTTGATTAATTTATGTAGCTGATGTGGAGTTAACTATCTTCTAGTCATTGATTAGCATATTCTGTCATGGTAATCTACGTTCCTAGGGGCGGAGTTTATGTCAATTTTGAAGAAGCTTGTTGTAGTCCCTACCAGCCGTTTGTTGTAGTCCTTAAAAGCGATTTCTGTAAAAGAAAATATCTCCCTTTGCTTTGAACTTTGAGCGTCGTAACTTTGCAGATGTTGCTTATACTTAAACAGCAACATTACACACTAACTAAAGTTAAAAAAGTGAAATCATAATCAACCACCCCTTTAAATTGTTGTGTGGTGGTTGTTTCTTGTATTGTTTGTTGAGCCTTTGTCTGAAGACAATTTTCTACCCCTGTGGGGATAGACAATAAAGCTTTCTGAAATTTGAATATATTGTATAAAATGCTATTTAAAACATAATGTGACTGGAGTACTGAATTGCAGAGCTGGTGGTCTTCAACCACTGTGACAATTAGCGGACCCCTGAGGTACACAAATCTCGGCATACAGGCTTTAATCATTTTCAGCACCTGTGCCTTTAAGGCCGTGACACGCCAAGCCGTCCTAAAAGAACTAGCGGCGACGAAAGCTGACTGTGTTATCAGCTGCTCTTGAACACACCAAAAGGACTACAGACTTCTAAAATTAGAACAGCCTTCTGTCTGTGGCATCTTGGCTTCTTTGCTCCCTTTCATCACTTTTCCTTTTATTCTCGTGCACTGCCACGTTTGCTTAGCTGAACAGCCAATCAGAGTGATCTCTCTCACTGACGGACGCCGATTCAATATGCTCAATCGAACAGAATACCCCCAACAGGGTCCAACTAGTGGCGACGTGGAACACGACGCAAAAACTGGGCCGGCCGACACTCAACAACCTTTGGCTTATTGTGTCAGGGCCTTTAGCAATCACAAATGGCTTTTCTAGTAAGAAAAAGGGAGTTGGAACAGGAAAGCAAAAGTCTTTGTTGATTTCAACCGTACACACTGCAAGTGATGTCGCTTGTTATATACAGTAGGCACAAATTTAGAAGTCTACCACTTGTAATTCAATCACTGATAATTTGAGAAGGATGTAACTAGCAGTTGTAAACAGAGTCATGTATCGCATTCAGGTGACTCAAGTTCAAGTCTGGGTCGTGTTCCTTCCTGATGCTGTTCCCTGCTGAATGAATGGCTGAAAATACGATTTTTTTTTTCTTTTCCAAGTAAGAGATTGAGAAAGTGAGAAGGAGGATGTTCACACCTCCTGCTGACAGCCTTGTTGTGTGCCAATACTATGAAGGAAGCACACTGAGATCTCTCAGCGGGGACTTCGCACACACTTTCTGTTTGCCTTGTAACTCTGCACATTAGAGAAATAGGCCCATACTTTTACTGAGACAGTATCCAGCTTAAGGTACTTATTACTCAGATGAATCACCGCAAAGAAGACTTTCCAGGAAGCTAATATCTAGTCATTAACATACGTCTGGAAATGAAAAAGATTTTAAAGCCGACTGCAGTGTCTCCATCCTTGACGGTGGATGTGGCTCCATATTGCAGAGGTGCCAGTGAAGCATGAATTAGCTGAAATGAGGGGTCTTGCTAAGGCACATTAGCTACTACCCCATTGCAATGAGGAGAATTTTGTTATCTTTGGTAGGCCCATTTTCCAGCAAGCACTCAAGCAGACACATTTCCTATTTGTTCATGATTACTTGCCAATCCATTCATCAGACTTTTTTCATTGGGGTCATGGTGGCGTTAATGTCACATTCATTGAAATGTTATAAATAATATGTTTTACTGTAGAGATGCACAATATATTGGTACCATATTGGTTATCTGCTGAGATTGTTTATTTATCAGTATATCAGTTGATATTGAATATTTATTTTTGCATGCACTTTTTCTTGTTTTTACATTTACATAATTACGTTTTTACATATTATATTTTTTCCATACTCTTCATTATAAAGTACATTTACTTTTAGAATTTAAAACATATTTTTAAATGCTTTTAGTTTTTAGATGTTTTATGTTTAATTTTAGACAAATACTTTAGAAAATATACTATATCATATAATTTTATATTTTATTTATAGTATATTAATATAGATAGATAGATAGATAGATAGATAGATAGATAGATAGATAGATAGATAGATAGATAGATAGATAGATAGATAGTTCATTTTGCTGTAAAATACTGTAAAAATAACGTTTTTGCAAGTCTGAATTGATTATAATGAACAAAAAAATATATGTAAATTCACCGTTAAATATTGTTAAAAGTTGTAAATGATGATGATTATCAACCAACTGTTGACTGTTAAAGCATATTTAGTACGTTGATGTAGGATTTATATAATGCAGTCAGGTGTGCATTTACAATGACTCAAATAATCTGCTTTTAGACCTGCTATAATATGTTTTTTAAATGTTGTTGCGTTGTACAAAATAGTGATTTAAATGGGTTCTTTAAAGCGGATGCTGTCGCATGAGACCAAGTGAGATTATAGTGCAATAAACAAAATGAAGATGGAAAAAAATTTCACAACAGACTGCCAGACTCATACTGTGACATGGCAGCAGTCGCCTGCAGCTAAATGGAAGAACTTCATTTGCCCTTAACACTGTGGGGAGGAATTAAGACAGAAAGAAAATCAATCTTAACTCTTGTCCTCTGGTAAGTACCTGAATACTCTTAACTGATATCTTGATTGTGAGACTGAATTGTGCGAGTATTACCAAGGAAGGGCGAGGGTTTGTTTCAAAGCAGATTTGATTATGAAAGTATGTGGTTCATTTAATCTTAGCAGTGAACACAAGTTTTGAATTTCGCTCAGTTTTGTCATCTGTGGCTCTGTTCCAATACATCTACGTAGGCAGCTGACTTCTAAGAGAGCATCCTAACTGAAATATAACCGCATAAGTGACAGATTTAAGTTAAGTTTACTTAGTCCATTTGATTTGGTACATGAATCATTTTTGTCACATTGATTGAACTGAGCAGTGGATTTCAGGAGAGTATATCTTGAAATGAATTGCTGTTTAATGTGTTTTTAGTAAAGGAAACTGCAGTGTTTAATATTCAGTTATGTTTGACATTTTAATAGAGGTTCTGTTATTTATTTTTGTGGTTACCATTTTTCTGAAGGGTAGGCTACATGTTTTAAAGCTAGATGTTCTTAATATGAATGACGCATTATTATAAATAAAACGGAGGGAAACGCCAACATAGGCATTAATTCTAAAAAATGTGCATAAAAATGTATTAAGGTCAGTTGAGGCGGATGCATTTTTTTATCCAATAAGGAGATAAAGATCCATGTATAAATTATGATGGATACACATTTACAGAATAAATCCCTCGATGTGCAAAAAAAACTCACATGACTTTGCCTCAACAGTGGATATGATTGGACAATATTGTTATTGTATTTATATTGTATTTTATTGCAACACTAGGAGATGGAGGAGCTTTGGTTTCAGTAGCAAACACTATATGTGTTCTAAAATCAGCTCAAAATATCAAACATGTTTTGATATCTTCCAACTGGAAGTAATGGAAGTATTTTGAAGTCCGTGCCCATCATACACTACACGATTTTCTGTGAAATGTGTCAACTCTGACTGACCAAAATCTGCAGACTGCAGAATAGACTTTCAGCAAATATTGTCGACTGATCTAGACTGCAAATTGGGGTGGAAATCTGTGCAAAAGTCAATTTAGTTAGACCAACAATCTTTTTTTTTTCATGTTAGTGTCACATGACTTAAGCCACAATTGATTTCAGTACTTTGGAATTAGCATGTTGCTAAGCTAACGCGACACTGCAATACTTGCATACATAAAAATACCAATATTGGGTAAAAAAAAAAAAGTCATTCTGAATGAGATTTAACTGTTATTGTTGTTGATAAGTACTGGTTTTAAATTAATTTTAGACCTTTTACCTGCATTCACCAACATCATGCTTTATGGGACTCCACAAAGGACACAAGTATGCATCATAAAAGAAGGTAACTTCATAATTATGCCTACTTTTTTGCACAGACCCCTGTGATACATTGCAATGCTACCCATGTAGGCTCAGAAAATGGGATCAGGAAATATCATGAGCTTGTATCACCCCCAAAAAAGCATCAAGGCTCAGTGTTTCAGAGCATATGTGCTAATTAGACCATGACTCAGTCTAGGACATGATGCTATCTGACTTCCCAAAGCCACATTCCTCTCAAATACTTATATGTAAATAAACCTATGATGGCTGAATACTGCAGCCATCACCACACACTCAAGCAATTAGAGTCAAAGTATAACTTTTGATGCTTTAAATATGGATTAAATGCCAGAGTCTTG
The DNA here is from genome assembly GCF_964197995.2 of Scardinius erythrophthalmus. Taxonomy (NCBI): domain Eukaryota; kingdom Metazoa; phylum Chordata; class Actinopteri; order Cypriniformes; family Leuciscidae; genus Scardinius; species Scardinius erythrophthalmus. Next base: position 25,989,583 of record NC_138234.1, read on the forward strand.
CACACAAGACAACTTCACAGGAAGCCTTTTAAGATTACAGCCTTTCAGTGATAAGAGAGTCATTACTGGAAAAGGAAAGGAGTTATTCTATCTTTCAAAAGTGAGATTGTGCATGCTGTTATTTAAGTCCCGTTTATGATCAAATATTTTGCCGCATTAATTGAAATGTATGTTTTTACTTCGCTAGCAAAAAAGGAGCTATGTAATAGGTGATATATTCTGCATCCGGATTGTCTTTAGAGCTGAATTCTTCAATATATTTAAAGGAAAATTTTCACTCTTTCTTTGTCCTTTTCTTCCCTTCTTGTTTTCTCAGTCTGACTCAATTTTGTTACAGCTACCATCCTCCTACAAGAAGCTTGTACAGTCTCTCTGAGCTGTGAAACAGAGTAACAGCACAGAGGATTATCAAATTATGTAGAACGTTGCTTCCAGCTAGGACATTTGTCAGCCATCTGCTCTGCTTCTGAGCTGCTGTCTACATTTTACTGTCCATCCAAAAACAAGATCCAAAAACATACTGTATATCAGTGTGAACATTTGAAATCTTTGTTTTTATTAAAAACATGCCGTACATGCGCCTGTATTTGCCCAACCTGACGAGTGAGCGTGCATCACCATTTTGTTGCGCAAAACTAGCCCAATTTCGAGGGAAAACCACGGACTTGGCAACACTGATGGCAATATAATATTTTGAGTGTAGACAGTAATGATAGTGCCACTTCCTTAAAGATTTTGATTTGTCATCTGATTCATTCGATTTTTTTTTATCCCTTTAGTGTTGTGCTTACCTTTAAACTTTCTTCACTTGTCACTTCACTTCATGTAATTCTGTTCATTCACAGCATTTCTCATTAGCATATGCCTTTTCTCTCTGTTCTATATTGTAAGGCACCCATTTTGTTACATTTTGTACTGTCATTACATCTGTAGCATTTCTTCCGGAAGGTAGTCGTTTTGATCTCGTCTTAATGGATTGGTTACCATGGCACTTATTAGGAAGTGGAATTAAGGTTCCATTAAGGTTAAGGTTGGTGAAATGGATTAAGGTTGGTGAAATGGAATTAAATCCCTGTTAATGCACATCCGAGAACTTAAAGAGCCCCGTTTTGCTCCTTTTCCATGCATCACATAGTAGAACCCACTCAAAGGCAAAACTGTCACGTTTATGATCTGTTCATCTTCAGATCCTCAAGAGGGTCCTGTGGTGAACAGCCAGTGCACTTAAACAAATGTGGTTTGTTATTTCACAGCTGTCAGTTAGTATATAGGGCTCTGGCACGTTTTCTTCATTTCATAATTGCAGAGATTTGCCCAAAGATAAATGAGCATTACATGATGTTCTTTGGCAAGCTTGATGTATAGGGGATTGTAATGGCGTGTTAAAAGGCTTTGCATGACAGCAGTTTTTGACTTTGTGTTTACTTAAAGGGTGTAGGAGGACGTCAAACCATATGGCCAACTGTCACATGCCTGTCCTGTCTCGTGTAGCACATGTGGTGTTTGTGTTTCTGTCTCTGTTTTGACCCCACCCACCTTGTTATCTCATCATTGGTTTCATTTGCCCCACCTGTTGTTCCCTCATCACCTGCCTGATTTGTCACCTTTATAAGTTCCTTTGTGTTTGCAGTCTGTGTCGGATCGTGTGTCTTGTCTATGTTTTTCCCAGTGTTATGTTCCTGACTTCTGCCTGCCTTGTTTTCCCCCACGGGGAGTTTTTGTTCATAGTTTTATTTTGTTTATCATTTAATAAATATCCTTACCTGCACTTGGATCCTCGCTTCACTTTTTGACGAACCGTGACAGAACGATCCGACCAAGATGAGGATTCAGCGGAAGGATTCACTCCAGCCTCCTATTTCCTGCCCGCATTATGAGCGCATTGTAAAGTTCAGCATGTTGAGTTCCCTTCGTCAGAAGGGGACTGACATGAGAGAGTTTGCCATGAAGTTCTGCGCTGCTGCAGAAGGACTGGGGCTTAGTGTTATGGCTCTTAAGGATTTGTTTAATTACGCCCTTGATGAGCCCATCAACTCTCTGATCATGAGAGCATTGAAACATTTGACGTTTGAGGAATTTGTGAATTCCTTGGAGCGTCATGGTAATCCTCCTGCTAAAGAGGTCCCAGTTCCGGGGGTCCCGAGTCCGGTGGTCCCAGTTCCGGTGGTCCCGAGTCCAGTGGTCCCAGGTCCGGGGGTCCCAGTTCCAGTGGTCCCGAAGCGGAGGAGGAGAAGAAAGACTCCCTCTGTGACTGTTCTGGTGGATCCAGTGCCGGTGGTCCCAGTGCCGGTGGTCCCAGTGCCGGTGGTCCCAGTGCCGGTGGTCCCAGTGCCGGTGGTCCCAGTTCTGGTGGTCCCGAAACAGAGGAGAAGAAAGACTCCCTCCGTGACTGTACCAGTGGATCCAGTGCCGGTGGTCCCAGTGCCGGTGGTCCCAGTTCCAGGGGTTCCAGTGCCAGTGGTCCCAGTTCCGGTGGTTGTCCCCGAACAGCCCGCTATCGTCCCAGAGGCCGTGCCCGAACAGCTCGCTGTTCTCCAGGAGGCCGTGCCCGAGCAGCCCGCTGTTGCCATAACGGCTGAAAAACTCTTGGATTATTTTTCGACGCTATTCAAGATCCTAGAGTTTCCCAGGAGTATTCACGTCACGTCTGCCGAGTCTGTGTCTTTGGACAGGATGGCCGCCGCCGAGGCTGTTCACGTCACGACTGCCGAGCCTGTGTCCCCTGACAAGATGGTCGCAGTCGAGCCAGTGTCTGTTCCTGAGCCGGAGCCAGTGTCTGTTCCTGAGCCGGAGCCAGTGTCTGTTCCTGAGCCGGAGCCAGTGTCTGTTCCTGAGCCGGAGCCAGTGTCTGTTCCTGAGCCTGAGCCGGCGGCGTCCGTTCCAGTTCCTGAGCCGGCGGCGTCCGTTCCAGTTCCTGAGCCGGCGGCGTCCGTTCCAGTTCCTGAGCCGGCGGCGTCCGTTCCAGTTCCTGAGCCGGCGGCGTCCGTTCCAGTTCCTGAGCCGGCGGCGTCCGTTCCAGTTCCTGAGCCGGCGGCGTCCGTTCCAGTTCCTGAGCCGGCGGCGTCCGTTCCAGTTCCTGAGCCGGCGGCGTCCGTTCCAGTTCCTGAGCCGGCGGCGTCCGTTCCAGTTCCTGAGCCGGCGGCGTCCGTTCCTCCGCCCTGGCCGCCCGAGGGGTCGTCGTCTCCGCCCTGGCCGCCCGATGGACTGTCGTCTCCGCCCTGGCCTCCCGAACTGTCCATTTTCCCTGCCCTACCCTGGTCTGTCCTTCCTGTACCCCCTGTTTCTCCCTGGTCTGTCCCCCCCGTCCCTCCCTGGTCTGTCCCCCCCGTCCCTTCCTGGTCTGTCCCCCCCTGTCCCTAGTGGAGCGTCTGGTAGCCGCTCCTTAAGGAGGGGGTAATGTCACATGCCTGTCCTGTCTCGTGTAGCACATGTGGTGTTTGTGTTTCTGTCTCTGTTTTGACCCCACCCACCTTGTTATCTCATCATTGGTTTCATTTGCCCCACCTGTTGTTCCCTCATCACCTGCCTGATTTGTCACCTTTATAAGTTCCTTTGTGTTTGCAGTCTGTGTCGGATCGTGTGTCTTGTCTACGTTTTTCCCAGTGTTATGTTCCTGACTTCTGCCTGCCTTGTTTTCCCCCACGGGGAGTTTTTGTTCATAGTTTTATTTTGTTTATCATTTAATAAATATCCTTACCTGCACTTGGATCCTTGCTTCACTTTTTGACGAACCGTGACACCAACGCAGACTTGAAGAAATTTCAGATCCACCCTGAAAAAATAAACTGTACAAGTCAATGAAATGATGTTCTTTTTTTCTGCATAATTTATACAAAAATAAATGAATAAAAACATCAAATGTTTCATGATAAGAATGTTTTTTTTTATTTCTAAAATAAATTCATCTTGATATTTGTGGGAGGCATAAAGTCAAAATGTGAAAGCAAAATACATTTTGAAATATATTTTTATAAATTTAACAAAATACATGTTGTAGTGCTATTTTAAGTATTTCATTTACGTTTCTTTTTTTTTAGGTTTAGTTCAATTAATGAAAATAATGTTTAGTTTCAGTTAAAGATAACAACACGAGGTCAAGTATCTTAAAATATCAGATTTGATATGAAAATTTGTCCTTTTTATGACAAGGTTACTTCAGGTTGTAAAATGTGGTGTGGTTTGACTCCTCAAACAATTCATAATATTCATTATATATTTGAGTCCAGAATAAATGTTGTGATGTTATTTCCATCAAAAGGTGCATCAAGTTTTGATCAAGATCTTGTATTGTCAATGCACTGTCTGGAAATGAATTGCTCTTATATTTGCACCGGTTGCCATAGTGGTAGGGATGGCATGCTTCTGTTTGAGGAGTCAAATGAGTGACTGTTACAGGCTGATGAAACAAGCAAACACACCGGTTCATTATCAGGCAGGATGGAAGGGCAGTGGTGCGGGTTAAACTGGGTGAAAGGGTGGCAGTACAGAAAGGAAGAGTGCTGACTTTTCACCCACGATACACACTAAAGAGCATGAATTGGTATTTGCTGGGCTGCGGAAATTCGTCCCAGTGGTTTGTCGTTATTTGAGATGGCAGCACTGCATACTCAAATGCGAAATTCCGCTTTGCATAATGTCTGGTCTGAGAAGAAAAACGGAAACATTTCCAGAGTTTTCCAGCAATTTCATAATTTTTTATAATAAACTTTGGGAATTCTTACACATTCCTCAGGAGTATAAATGGAGAAAAATGTGCAGAGCTTGCAAAGATGGTGTTATTTATGGAGTTGTATTGAAACCGGCTGTTTACAATAAGTTACGTTTAAAATTGCTTAAAGGGATGGTTCAGAGTAATTTCAACCTAGGGTCCTTTGCACCATGACCTCGAGCCAAACAAGGCCTTTGTTTGGCATCTTGTTCTATCTTTTAAATCACGCTGCAGTAGTCTGAGGTAACTGTGTCTGACTATCTCACAACAATCCTCTGCTCAGTCACGTCAACAAAGTCAACAAAGTTTCATACGAGAGTATAAAAACGTTTCGCAGAGTTTTATAAATGCTTGTATTTTCAGATCAACACTTAAAATGTATTTCGAATATCATCCAGTTATCAATCAATTTCTATGGAGTGTTAAATTCACTAGCTTTTCCCTTACACTTGTGAGTTAGGCAAAGGACTTTTGCAGGGTTTTCCCCAAATCACAGAAGTGACCTCGACGTCCGGGTTAGCGGTAGCATAAGTGAATGGGCGTGGCTTCTGGCTATATAAGCGGACCATTTCGCCATAGGAATCAGGTTTAAATCAACTGAAGCGACAACACCTGTACCAAGCGTAATAGCACGGCAGGGTACGCAATACGCTTTCCCTTACTCTCAGGGAACCGAGGTTACGTTAGTAACCGAGTACGTTCCCTTTCGAGAATAGTCTCTCGTATTGCGTAGCTATATGCTATGGGAATCCATTTTAAAATGCCATGCTATCAGCTTAACACTTCGCCCCTTAACTATCACCTAGGGCTCGAAGCCTGAGGTTAATATTAGAGCTAAAGTCAAATCCAATGGGGGCTGGACCATGTCACCTTTTGCCTGCATTAGGAGGTCCTTCTTCAGCAGTATTGGCCAAGGAGCTGTTTCCAGCAGCTGCGTTATCTCAGGGAAACAGACCTGGGTCTTCCAGAGAGGGGCTATTAGGAGGACAGCACTCTTGCTCTTCCTGATCCATTCGATGACCTGAGGGAGTATCGAGACCGGAGGGAATGCATAAAGAGGGCGGCTGGGCCAGTCGTGGGCCAGCGCGTCCCTGTCTTTGGAAAAGAAGATTGGGCATTGGGAGTTGCCTTCTGAGGCAAAGATGTCGACCTCTGCCTCGCCGAAAACACTCCAGATCAGCTGAACTGTCAAGGGGTGAAGAGACCATTCCCCCGGGGGAACGTTGTCTCTGGATAGCATATCCGCACCCTGGTTCAGAATGCCTGGCACATGCACCGCTCTCAGCGAGCGCAGGTTGGCGTGTGCCCATAAGTGGAGGAGTTTGGCCATGGTTTGTAGGTTGTTCGACCTGAGACCACCCCGGTGATTTATATAAGATACCACTGACATATTGTCTGTCTGGACTAAGATGTGGTGCCCGCCAGGTTTGGGAGGAAGGCTTTTAAGGCCAGAAAAAAACACTCTCATTTCAAGGCAGTTGATATGTAATCGCCTTTCCGGGCTCAACCAGAGGCCGGAAACAGGCCTGCCCTCGAACAGGGCTCCCCAACCTAGGTTGGAGGCATTTGTTGAAATCACTTTCCTCCTCGAGACCACTCCCATGTCCACGCCTGATTGTTACCAGTCGGCTATTTTCCAAGGAGCCAGGGCTCTGAAACAGCCGTGGTTCACCTTGATGCGCAAGTGGCATGAACGCCATGCATGAGCCTGTACTCTGGGCTTTAGCCAGCGCTGCAGGGGACACATGTGCAGTAGGCCCAGTTGGAGTACTGATGATGCTGAGGCCATAAGGCCCAGAATCCTCTGAAATGCGCTCGGAGAAGCCCTTCACAGCAGGACCGAAGAGGCCAGTGTTAGAGACTGGGGAGTCCAGAAAGGCAGTCTTGTCTGCATCCTTAATCTCCATCAGGTTTAGCCAGAGGTGGCGCTCTAGCACAATCAAACTGGCCATACTCCTTCCAATAGCCTGGGCGGCGGTTTTAGTGGCACGCTGGGCTAGATCAGTGGCGCTGCGCAGGTCCCTAAAAACCTTGGGGTTAGGTCCAGACTCATCCATGGAGCGGAAGAGTTTAGCTTGGAACACCTGGAGGACCGCCATGCTGTGCAGGGCCGATGCAGCTTGGCCAGTGGCGGTGTAAGCTTGGCCGGCGAGAGCTGGAGGTCGGGAGGCTGCCGTCCGCTGAGCTGCTTGCTGCAGGTCGCTCGTTCCGCTGCAGGGGCTTATCAACAGCCATTCTGGCGGGCTTCGGTGCGCGCAAGACGCGAAGCACCATGATTGGCTCGCGCGCATCAGGCGCTTTGCCATAGGTTCATGCAGTTCCCGCAGCACAGAACAATGAGTGCGCTAGTCAGCTCTGTGCGTTTTAAAATAAAGGCTTCAATATTCTTGAGAAAAGGAGTTTTCCCATATATAGCGTCTAGCTACACAATGCGAGAGAAGGGAACCTATTTGTACTACTGTAGAAGTTTGGTACCAGTCCGGGCATTATTAATGGGGTCATTTATGAGATACAGCCTTGGATCCATTAGTGCATGCACTAAGCCATTCGTCTGATATCTCTAAATAAGCTCTGACTTTAATTATGTTCGACCAAGGGAAAAAAAGCTTCTGGGGGGTGCTTGGCTCGAGGTCATGGTGGACCCTAGGTTGAAATTACTCCGAACCATCCCTTTAACTTATTTTGATGAGTTAAAGCAATGTAAAAACATATGTTGTCATTACTTATTGATCATATAATTTTTTACGGTGTAGTTGCTTATTAGCATATATATATATACATGTATGCTGTTTATTAGTATTAAACCTAACAACTACCTCTAAAGTGCGACCAATTTGGGTATCTTTAAGTTTCTTAAATGTTTTTTTTTTTTCACATTTTCCTTTTCAAAAAAGTTTCTCACAACATCTCCTTTGTGTTCCACGGAAGAAATAAAGTCATAGGGGTTCGCAACAACATGAGGTTGAACAAATTATGTCAGAATAAAATTTTTGAGTGAACTATCCACAAACTGTAGTTCACACTTTACCATTGGAACAGAACGTCTGCAGTCCACACTATAATCGAATCCTTCACACGGGCCAGCTTTAAGCAAACAGAGTGAAAGATGTCTTTCCAGGGAAGGCTAGAATTGCAGTACTGAGTGATACCTTTTAAGCTACTTAATTCTTGATGAAAATCGATGCTCATTGGTGTCAGAGTGGAAAATGGATGAAAAGTGAAACCACTGAAACAGAAAAGGCAGGGATGCTAAAATGATACAAGTATCCATCTAGTACTATCTTCAGATTAATAGCTTCATACTGACCAAGAACTTTTGACTTAGGAAATTCTAACCTTTTACGAAATGTTCTGTCTCTCGCCAAAACCATTTCATTTGAATATTGAGCTTTTAGCAGGTAATTCTAGTTTTTCTTGCCATTTGTAACAGCCTTTGCAATTACGCAGTAATGAGCGGCTCAAAAAAGGCATCTAATTTCCCTCCATTAAAATTTCTCTCATTGTGCCCTGACACTAACCCTCTTATAAGAGCGATGTTTCGGAAAATCGTGCCTTGTTAGTTGTCATTTCCACATATAGATCAGGCCGGTTATTGAATTCTGTTAGATTGCCTTCTCCATTAAAGAATGTGTAGTAAGAAAAAGTATAGCACTTACTTAATGCAAACCCAACACAATATATTTAGAGTTTACCATCATTTGCGATGAATATAAATAGTCAAAGGATGCCACAAAAACTCTATAATCTTTTATATATAGTTTTGTGCACACTTAGCATCTTAACCTTAAGATGCTAAGTGTGCACATCTTAGAATCACGCCTTAATCACATGTCCTCATGTGGTTTTAGCTGTTGCAAGTACACATCCTGTTTTTGTCAATGTACAAACTGTATCTAAAATGAATGCAATATATAACAGCATGCAGGTTTTCATTGCTCTCTCATTGTTTCTGAATTCCCCTGAGCTTATATTGGATGATATAGGGCCATTCTATGGATGACATAGGGCCATTCTGTGTCAACTCATCCAGTGGTCTCTGGTTACATTTTTTTAATTTTGTTAAAGATAAATTAGCATTACATGTTGTTATTTGGCAAGCTTGATGTATAGGGGATTGTAAAGGCATGTTACTGTAAGCTTTGTGTGACAGCAGTTTTGACTTGTTTAATAAACAGCAGTGTTTATTTAAAGGGTGTAGGAGTACGTCAAACCATATGGCCTAAATAGACTTTCAGACATTTCAGATCCACCCTGAAAAAATAAACTGTACAAGTCAATGAAATTATGCTCTTTTTTCTGCATCTATTCATTTATACAAAAAAAAAAAATGACTAAAAAATAAAACCAACAAATTACTATACTTAATGCAACTGTTTTTATATATTTTGGGGGGCATAAAGTCAAAATGTAAAATTACATTTTGAAATATATTGATAAAAATAAAAATAATGCATATTTTGGAATGGGTGCTATTTTTTATATTTTATTTAATATTTGTTTCATTTTATTTCAGATTTAGTTCAATTAATGAAAATAATGTTTAGTTGTAGTTTAAGGTAACAACAATGTCAAATATCTTAAAATATCAGATTTGTCCTTTCTATGACAAGGTTATATATCTGAGTTCAGAATAAATATTGTTATGTAGAAATGAAAAGCTACACACTCCATATATTAGGGTTAAAAGAACTGTTTCCAAACATATAACATGCTAGAAACATAATAATCACTAATGATCCAATCATAGACTCTTTTTTTTTCTTTTTTCTTTTTCTTTTGCCGGGCAGTGTACTGTACGTGACCTAATGAAGAAATGAGGAACATGGCAATAGAAGAAAACAGAAGGCAAACACAAATGACAACAAACTAAGTCCTTGAAAACAAAACAAAAAAACACCACAGATTGTGAGACTGGCACACTTCCTTTTTTAAAAGATTTTGACTTGATGATGTCATTGACCCATAACCTCCCCCACAGTCAGTAACCGTGAACTTCCGTTGCACTGTCTTGAAATGAATTTCTCTTATATTTGCACCGGTTGCCACAGTGGCAGGGATGGCATGCTTCTTTTTGAGGAGTCGAATGAGTGACTGTTACAGGCTGATGAAACAAGCAAACACACCGGTTCATTATCAGGCATGATGGAAGGGCAGTGGTGCGGGTTAAACTGGGTGAAAGGGTGGCAGTACAGGAAGGAAGGGCGGATGCAACACACACATGCTTCAAACGTTCAGAGTGACTGACTTTTCACCCGCAATACACGTCTGCTGCCATGAATTGCATAATGTGATTTTTTGTCATTCAGTGAATTTTGTTATCTTGAATTTTGTTCATATTTTCTGAAGAAATGCTATATATAATGCTATGTTATAAGTAATGAAAGGCAAAATATTAAATCCCATTTACTGAGTAATCCACTATTTTGTAAGCAAATTTACAGGGGTACTACTTATCGGTTCAAAAAACCACCCACAAAACCTCTCACAATACAACTTTAACATAGTAGGATGTCCTGTTACTTCATCCTCTACAGTAAAAGACCTGGGTGTTATATTAGACTGCAACCTGTCTTTTGAAAATCATATTTCATATGTTACAAGAACAGCCTTTTTCCACCTTAGAAACATTGCTAAGCTACGTAATATGCTATCAGTTTCTGACGCAGAAAAGTTAGTTCATGCATTCATGACCTCGAGACTAGATTACTGTAATGCGTTATTAGCCGGTTGTCCTGCATCCTTAATAAACAAGCTACAGTTAGTCCAAAATGCCGCCGCTAGAGTTCTAACTAGATCAAGAAAATATGATCATATAACACCGATTTTATCATCCCTACATTGGTTACCTATAAAGTCCCGTATTAATTACAAGGTATTGCTACTGACTTATAAAGCCCTAAACGGCTTAGCTCCAGTCTATCTAACCGATCTTCTATCGCCCTATAATCCATCGCGCTCTTTAAGGTCACTAAATTCGAGGCTTTTGGTCATACCTAGGATATCCAGATCCACCAAAGGAGGGAGAGCATTTTCACATTTAGCACCAAAACTCTGGAATAGTCTTCCGGATACTGTTCGTTGCTCAGACTCGCTCTCCCAGTTTAAAACTAGATTAAAGACGCATCTCTTCAGCCAGGCATTCATATAATACTTTTAATCCTACAGTTAAATCCGACCTCTAGTTCATAAACGCCAGAGGAGAACTGGCCCCCGACTGAGCCCGGGTTCTCCCAAGGTTTTTTTTTTTTTTTTTTTTTTTTTTTTTTTTCTCCATTAGGTCACCTGATGGAGTTTTTCGGTTCCTTGCCACTGTTGCCTTTGGCTTGCTCAGTTGGGGATATTTGGGGATATTTAATTGAATTAATCAATCAACGATACTATTGATCAGCATTACCGAACGTAGACGTTCCACTAGAAACAAACATTGATGTATTGTTCTAATTTATTACTGTGAAGCTGCTTTGATACAACCTGTGTTGTGAAAAGCGCTATATAAATAAACTTGACTTGACTTGACTTGACAGGGGCGAGAAAATAACTTTAGAAAGATGGAAACATCATTATTTTATTTTTCAGCATAGATAGGTAGGTCTGTAAGTAAATTATGTTGTCGTAAGCAATACTTGTTGCATTATGTGCCAATGGTGACATTTCAAAAATGGGAAGAAGCACTTTTCATGATTTGTCCAAAGTTTGCATGCCTGCAACTCAAGAAGTGTTAAAGATACATATATGCATACATAAATACATACATGACATTTAATATTTTGGCATTTATCGCTTTTGATGTTTGCCTAAATCAAACAAAATCAAATATTTTTGCCGCAGGGAAGGGAAGTTTCCAAAAATGTGGTTGATTTGACACGGAATGACCCTTTACTCTTCCTCTCAAAGTGGTTATTTATTAGAAATATACATTTCTTGTATTTCATTTGTATATAGGCCTATTTGAATTAAAATATATAGATTGTACTGAATGTCACCTTGCTTATTTTGCTCAAGATAAGGATTTATTAAGTCCACATGTCATACAAACAAGATACTATGCTTCTAACCACAGGTTTAAAGCTGTCGTTTCCAACCACACAACTTTGAAATGCTGTTTGCCAATTTCCTTTGGAACTATGGTTTTGGTGAACACCGACTTGTTGAACTATGCTGACAGCGGTGGAACTTGCGACCACAGTTGGTTTACTATGCTTTTGGGAAACGCACCTCTGAGCCGTGTGAAACATGGTTGGGTGAAATATATTTCGCAACAATTTCAAGTAGGGAAAAAAAGGTAAAGAAAGGGCTGGTCCAACTCTTCATCTCATTTCCAAAGAGTAATTTATTCTTCTTTTGAGAAGTTCTCTAAGGGCATGTGCCTCTATCCTTTGATAGCATTACAGTGATCACAGTGTTACTGTACTTCCCCATGAACGCTTGAATGAGATTGGTCTTCACCGCTGGCGCAGTCAATCCGAACAGACCTCTAATAAAATGAAAGCCGAAGAGAGGAGCCCTTGCTGGCTGTTAAAGGACCAATTAAGAGAATATGCCTTTAGAAAAACGAAAGGGTGAGCGAGCGGGAGAGAGATGGGCTCTTTTTTCATCTTTAATTCATTAATTTGAGGCATGTGGCAGCTTCAGAGCATGTACCCTTTCAAGCTCTCACCAATTATAGATCCCTTCGCTTTCTGTCTTTCTAGAGGTAAATGTGAGGTGGGAAAGAGGGACTGTTTTTTCCCTCTGTGACTCTCCTTGCTATGCTAACGTAGTATGCTACAAAAAACATGTCTATAAAGCCACCATTACCCTTTGACATTGTAGTCCATGGTGCATATCACAGGGTCCGCAGAGTGCCTAGTAACATTTATAGATCTGACATTGACCTTAACTGATGCAAAACAAGGAGCCTTGAGCGTTTCTTAAAGTATTAGCACATCGGAGTTTGAGCAGTGAAGTGGGTGGATAGAGGCATTCAACCAATCCAACTGTGAAAAAAGAGTGAGCTGAGAGATGCAGCACAAGTCGGCATAACAGATATACTTTAGACTCCAGTGGCTGAAACATGATTGATTTTTGTGTGTAAGTGTTCCATGATCATTTAGATGCCACATGCTAATGCAACAATGCAGCGATTCACAAATGGGTTCTTGGAAAGTTTTCAACACCAAGGACAATAAATATCTTTCAGTCATGAAACTCTAGAGGGCACATGGCTGATAGGTTCTTTACATGCAATCTGCAAGCAATCACATTATTACGGCATGACACAAGCTGATTGGCTTCTGCTGATCCTGCAGCCAATGAGATTGCTTGGTCAACATTTAAATTGTCTGGTTCAGTGTTTGCTGTAATCTAGTCCTGCAGTGTGTTATCAGAGGTCCTCTTAACCCCTCTTAACATGGCTGCCGCCATTGTATGTATTCTGAATGCCAGATTCTACGCTTACGAGAATACTTGATTAGTTGGTGGAAGTAATTACACATGAATGAGCACATATCATTTTGAAAGAACAAAGTGTTCTTGCTAAGAACCAACTTAAAATGACACAGTGTAGCTTTAATGTTGACACTAGTTACCATTCTTGGTGCGAACAGGTCTTTAGTCAAAATGTAATTTAATTTGACCCTATTTTTGCTTTATTAATGCAAGTTCCTGGTCTCGTTTACGTATACGTCGTACACATGGAGTTCATGATGAGGTAGCGAAGGAGACGGAAGGAGTGCCCTCTGGTGGTGATCATTGGCACTTCAGCTGGCGGACGTGACAGCTAACAAATATTAATTTATTTAACATCTTAGACATTCCCTGATAACAGAGGTAGTGTCACTAATAGAGAGGTGTTAAACGATGTTTTATTAACAAAGTTAGGGAGGAACACATTCAGAAAATTAACCTAATTAACACGGGAGGAGCTCATTCGGTTAACCACTTCAATTAGCATCAAGAGGTATTTCTACAGCAGACTTACCTCTGTTCTATGATCGTTTTCTGATCCCTCCACCACCACTAATAAACTAGGCTATTCCTATCCCAATGGGATGTGGGGGCGTACTCTGGGTTCAGGCCAAATTCCGAGCTCGGAGCCCTCCACTCAGCAAGCAAAAATGCATAAGCTTTACTCTATTTAGTTATATGTAAGTGTGAACTCGTGAAATGAGCTGTCTCGTGAAGGCTGCATCCTCCAAAGGCCGTTTTTGAAGGCCGATTGCATCACAGCGGCGCGACGAAGGATGTCCCAATTCAAAGGCTGCACCCTTGGATAGTCGCATTTGAAGGCCGATTGTGTCACCGCGGCGTGATGAAGGCTGTCCCAATTCAATTCTGCATCCTTCGAAGGCCGGTTGCGTCATCGCAGCGTGACGAAGGCTACCCTGATTCAAAAGTGACGCCAAATGCACCCTTCATTTCCCCGTGAAAGGAAGGATACATAAATGGATCCTTAGCAGCCTATCCTACCCTATCCTACCCCAAAAGTCATTTTAATAAAAAAAAAATTGCGGCCGAGAGTTCGGTGGTGGACAGCAAATTCACATATGTAAGTATTATGTTTTCATTTACTCATAGCAAGCGAAACCACAGTTAAAAGCCACACGTTTTTCTTTCTTCAAAACTTCATCTTAACTCCTTCGTCACCATTGCGTGGCTTCACTTGTCCGGTGGTTTGAGGCAAAACTTGTGCTAATATTAGTTGAATAATTGTTTCAGGGAGCAAAGAGCAGACAGCTCAATTTATTAAATTGCGGTCTGAAAATGATCATTTCTTTACGGGGGCAAGACAACAACCTATTTGTAATATTTTCACTAGTCTGTCTCACTTGTGCATTATAAGAAATATCACTCACCCCATAAAGCCCACAACAATAAGAAAAGCAGTAGATAAGGCAATGGGGTTTCACTTTTATGTGTTTTTGTAGTGCTGTCATGCAAGCTATGTCTACAAAGGTATTTGAGTATCCAGAAAAATGATTTCTGAAGTATTTTGTATGCATGTCCTGATATGTCATATTTTGCAGTGTTAACAATGCACTAATGTTAAGATTGCACCCCTGTGTTAATATTTTTTAGAGTACCCTTTTCTGCTTTTTTAGAGCAATTCTGGAGAAAATGGGTCTGCTGGGGAAGGGTAACTCCCATACAGGCAAAAAAAAAAAAAAAAAAGTAAGAAAGTTAATACACACATCTTTGCTGAAATGTATTGTGCTGTTGTTGTTTACAAGCCATGGTTAATTTGCTCTGCCTTAGGATTGCAAGTGTCCTGAGCAGGGACGGATTATGACTTGTAAAGGCCCTGGGGCCAGTTATCTCCAAAGGCCCTGTTTTCAGGCTATATGCAGGGGCGTTTCTAGGGTTTAAAAACATCAGGGGCTGGGGTTATAAGATAACATGATTAACTCAGCCCTGGCACTGTAGCCACACCAGCCCACGAAGTTGGTTTCAGCAACCAATCTTTAATGTTAATATATAAATTGCTCATTTGCCTCTGGACACAAAAAGATTGCACTGGTGTTAACATCTATGCAAAATAATCCTTGAAAGATTTCTCATTTAAGGCCATTCCTGTTTGGAATATGTGATTGTGTATTGTCAACAATAAGCAGAAGCATTCTGCATTTCCATTTTGTACTGTGGATCATTCATTACAACATTTATCCTCATTCTCATGGTTACAAATCTGTTATCTGCTTGACAAATAATTTATGCTACTGCCCACTGACATGCTTTTAAAGCTATTGTTATCCATTTTTTTTTGGCCTTCAAACACCTAAAATGCACATATGCAGGTCCGAGAAATCCAAATTGTAGAACCCCCCTAATACCTCACATTTCAATGTGCGTGTTTGTGTGGTAGTGGGCTGGTGTGGCTACAGTGCCAGGGCTGAATTTTTTAACCAGTCTGCCCCCTGCATATCGAATCATGTTATCTTATAACCCCAGCCCCTGACGTTTCGGGCTCAGCCCCTGATGTTTTTAAAACCTAGAAATGCCCCTGCTTTTGATATGAAACATAGTCTCAGCGGGTTTTGGCGGGTCAAAGCTCTTCTTTAGTTAGTAAATAAATTTGAATGAACTATGTTGGAAGATACAGTAACTTGCTGAAATGTATCACGTCTCATGTAATCACTCAATCAGTGCTTCAACCACGAAAATAGGTCAATAAAACTACTGGAGAACAATATGTCACGTAGCGTAACATTTACCTCGGAAAAGCCATGACCACAGCATATAGCTAGAAAAATTAACATGTAGCTATATACGGTACCTGATATTTATCCAAATTAATTGTTGTAAACATTGTTACATGTTGTTACTAAACTTAATGAAATTCTGTTTGGTCAGCAAATGATTTGAGAATAACAATACACTTGTGATGAAATTTTTAAACAAGGGAATTGTTTAATTTGGACGATGGGGAATTGTTTTAATTTGGACTCTGTGCATGCTCTTTGAGCCAGTGACCATAGACCTGCATTAAATGACTGACAGACAAGAACGGTTTGACCTAAAAATATCAAAATTGAAACTACTGCGGAAAAAAAGACACCTACATCTTGGATGCCCTTGAGGTAAGCTTAAACATACCAAAATTTAATTTCAAAGTGAACTATCCCTTTAACTTATAGAGAGAACAGGACTGGCCGAAATCTCTTGCTGGAAACTTTGATTAACAGCTGATATCATCATCATAACCTTAAATGCTAAATTCAATGTGCTCTACCTTAGTTTTTCATGTTATGTTAACATAAGATCAGCAGATCTTATACAGATTCTTAAATTTGTAACTCCACAGGGCCTTCATATTCACATAGGGCCCAACAGTAAGTTCCAGGGAGCCCTTATAGTCCAAGAGCCTTGTTTAAGAGGCCTTGTGTAGGCTATGGGACACATATATTACAGCATTAATAAACATTTGTTTTCATTGTTAATGGGTTTTCTGAGCCAAACTGGATTGCGTGGCCTTAAACCCCAGGGCCCCCCCCCCCCGGGCTTCTGGTAGTCAAGGGCCCCTGGGCACTGGCCCCTAGGCCCGGTCAGTAATCCATCCCTGGTCCTGAGACATGTGAGGGTGTGAGTGGGAAACCCACTGCTGAAACTTGGCCCTGGTTTGTCCTCATGGATGAGGTGTTGGGACAGAGGCATTGCACCAACCCCCCTGTCCTCATTGCCTCAATCGCTCAATCCCTGAGGACACACCAGGGCAGAGTTCAACAGTGGGTGCCCATGGTAAGGAGGAGCCAGAGGGAGCAGCACCAGCACCAGCACCACCACCACCAGCAGGAGCACCAGCAGCAGCAGGAGCAGCAGGAGCAGGAAGGCAGCGAGACAGAGAGGACGAGTTTTTGGACTTGATCAGAGAAGACATGCAACTACAAAGAGGGCAGAGGTGAGGAGAGCACAGGAGAGTAGGGAGAGGATGGACAGGCTGTTTTCTCTTCTTGAGAGAATGATTGAATAATAAATTTTTTTTATATATATATATTCTTGTTTAACTTTTTTTTCACTTATTTTTTAAAAGGAAAGAAAAATTCTGTGCATTATTTACTTTTATGCAACTTTAAATGTGTAAATAAAAGAGAATGAATTGTTCTGGACATTGTTTATTTTTTGAAATGACAGTCATACTTTCTACATGAAACAGATTATTCTATACTTTCTTTTTTTTTATAAAATTGGTAAATGAAAATCATTTGTTCTATAGGCCACATAAAAGTACTTTTTCCAACTATTTACAACATACGTTAAACATATCAAAATAAACATTTAAATTTACAGTACATAAAATAAGAAAAAAATGATGTAGACTTGTATTGGGCTGAGCAGGGGGACCCTGGTCGTGCCGCTGGACCGGGATGGACTCCACAATAAATACCCTGGTAAGGCCTCTCTGCTGGTGGGACATCATCTGGGATGCTCTCCAGAGTGTTTGAGTGCATATTTCCACTATCCACTAAGTTGTCTAACAACAGGTTTGCAGGGCTGACTCAATCGACGGCAGCCGTGTCACTGATTTTTTTTTTTCAGAAAGAGAAAAAATACTTTTTTTATATTTCTGAAAAAAAGTAATTTTAATAACTATTAATACCGCATTGGGGAAAAACTACAGCTGTGTCCCATATCAAAGAGCACATCTGAAGCGCTCGGACCGGTCTAGCCTACAGAGGAATTATTCTTGTCGTCTGTGACAGCTGCCGATGACGAGCGGGAGTAATATTCAATATTCGATTTTATATTCAAACAGGGTTGAAAACCTGTATGTTCACCGTGGTCCATTTGTGTACATAATAAAAAGAATACACTAGCCTACAAAATCGCATCAAGGTAAGATATAAGTGAACATTTGAACCTTTGAAAAAAAGAAAAAAAAAATATATATATATATATATATATACATATATATATATATATATAGGCCTATGTAAGTTTTATTTTATTTGTAGTGTTTTTGCGCAGCGCGTCTGTGTTACACGTCACCTCGTAGGCTCACTATTGGCCGACGCCGGTCATGTGTGTGATGCGTGATGACGTGCAACACAGACGCGCAACGCAAAAACACTACGAGGCCCAGAGAGAAGGAAATGAAAAGTGGAATAAAGTCGTTATTTTTGTTTGTTTTTGCGCACAAAAAGTATTCTCGTCGCTTGATATACTTAAGATTGAGCCACTGGAGTTACTTGGACTATATTAACGATCTCTTTAATAACTTTTCTGGGCCAGCAAGTTTCGGTCACATAGCAGCCTACGGAGGAGTGAGACATGGCTCAGATTTAATCAAAAATATCTTAATTTGTGTTCCGAAGATGAACGAAGGTCTTACGCAGTTGGAACAACATGAGGGTGAGTAATTACTGACAGAATTTTCATTTTTGGGTGAACTAACCCTTTAAGCCGTTATCTGCCCTGTGGAAGTGGGGTGTAGGGGCTTCGTAGGTTCTGAGGAGGTTTTCAGGAGTGGTGATCGGTAACATCTGGTTGCGCAATTAGGAAATCCTACGAAGAATACATGATGCGTCCTTCGAAGGACGCATAGGCTGTATCCTTCGAAGTCTGTGGCCTTCGAAGGATGCAGCCTTCACATTGGGACACAGCTAAGGTCTCCAACAAAACTTACCACCAAGCAGAGTAGGCCTACGTACGTGCAGTTGCGTGATTTTGCCTAAAGGAAACCTGGATTATCTGTGTCTTCTCTCGCTCCAATATCACGCTTCCACACTATCACGAACATAACGCATTTTAAAGACAAATAATGAAAAATTATTTGTTAAACACAGTGTTAATATACTAGTTAACAGTCTGGAAGAAAACAAAATACCACAAAGTGGACTTTTCACACGTAAAATACTAAATTTAGAACAACTGCGTGGAAATATATTAAATGAGACATAAAATATTTATACATAGGCCTAAATGTCAATACAATAAAAAATTATTAAAAAATACAAAAACAGACAGATTATGTTTATCATTACGGAATTTTCTTCTCAGTCGATTAATTCACCATGTTTATAAAGTGATGATAACGTGATGATGGGAAGTAATGAAGCATGTGAAGCCGTAGTTTCCCTCTTTTTGTTTTGCTAATCCTTGTGGATTTGAAAAGATGTAAAGAATGTAATTGCAAAATCAATAAACCCAAATTTAGGCCATGGAGGTTTTTATTTTATTTTAGCCCATTTAAAATAGCAAGCTAAATTTAATTTACTCAGTTTGCCAGGAAAACACTTAGCGAGATGAAAAAGAGCAGCTAATAGCCGTGTTGCCTGCATGCTTGGTCTGTTATTTCTTTGTAGATTGCACATGGCAAGGGTGCAGCAGGGGTCAGTGCTGGAAGCAGGTAGTACAACATGCTTTTAACTGGACCTCCGCATGCCCAACAGCTGGGTTTATAGTGCACCACTGGCCTTAGCAATTTAATAAAGCGCCCTTTGACTATCTCAGACTGGAACAGAGCTTAAAGCCAATGTTTATGTGGCATATATGCACAATTTACACAGCAATGACCAAAATGATATGGGCCGGAAAAAAGGAGCATATACAGTATAGGTGTAACCTGAGGACGTGCATCGGAATGTGTGGAGAGAGAGAGAGAATCCAACCTGCTGTGCTTCCACCAAAGGCTGAATGTGGCTATTTAAATGTCTTCTGATCGTGCCAAACGGGAATAACTAATTGTATATTTCAAATGCAAAGCAATTCCACTGAGGGAATTCGGAAGAACTGCGTGAAATAGGATTTTGTGTGTCGGTTCCCAGAGGATTCCAATACATCAGCATGCCAAACACTCTTTACTCCGACTCACATGACACAAAGAAATAAAAACAAAAATGAATCCTAAAATAAATAAATAAAAAATTCTTTGCAGTCATATCTAGATAGATAGATAGATAGATAGAACACTGTATATTTTGTTTACTGTACACTGTAAACAAATATTTTCATGATTTGTCATCGCAACTTTTTTCTTTTGTCAAATCAACTTACATAATTGATATGGTTCAGATAACATAATATTTTGAGTTTCTGTTGATTAAACCAATCTACTTCTTTGTATTAACTCAATTTTTTTTATTTCATTGAACTCAAAAATTTAAGGCAACCAGTTTACTTATTTTTTTAAGTTAAACCAACAGTTATTTTTTACATGGTTTGTTTATATTGCAGTTACTCAATTAATATATTTTTACACAACTATTTACAAATAATGACACAATACAATTTTACATTCTCTAACCATTTTTATTTTACTGTGTAGTTTTCTAAAATAATTGTGGCCATTTAAACTTGCACACAATATAAGATCTACACAACATTTCTGTTCCTCTGTCTGAGCCAAGTCACTTATTTCAACTTTGGAAAGCATTAACGAACCTATAAAGAGACTCAAAGCAAAGAACAAGTACAGTATGTACTTCAGGCTAATACTTCTGGATCTGCTTCTAATAGCTCTCGCATTGCTTTGGGTGTTTGTGACTTTCGATGAGCGACTGTGTAGTCCTAATAACATGCAGGCCCCAAATGAACCTGCCTCGTGAGATGCTTTATGAGCTCCTTATACAGCAGCGCTTTGCAATGCTCCATTAGTGCTTAGTATAAACTGTACACACTGTCACACAATACAACAATCCCTGGAAGCTGGTATTCTATGAGGAAGCTCATTAAGCTAGAAGATGAAAACCTAATGGAAATAACAGCTAATCTCTCTCATGGATGTGAATGCTTGGTTTGGGGTCTATTCCACAAAATGCAGCTTGCTCCTCTTTCTCACTTTGCTCCCTGACGATATAGCGTATCTATCTTGAGAAATACATGAGAACACGATGTGTAGGAGGTATTTTTCCCTATTAAGTTATTGAACTGCTCTGGGTTCAGTCAAAATAGGAGTGTGAAAACCCTCCTCCCAGCAAACAGGATGGAAAATCGCATGGTTTTTTATTCTTCAGGCTCCTAATTTCATTTCTACAGAATTCCACAGTGATCCTGAACTTCAAAGCCACTGGAGTTTGACTAATTTTTCACTTTGAGGGCCGCTATATCTGCATCAAGATCTACTTTTAGACTCGAGCTGCAGCAGGCCTGCCAGAATTTTGTGCTTATTGAATAAAATGGTGAGTACGTACCCAGTATGTTATCATAAGTTTGTATTATCAATATTATGCATACTGTACTTTGTACAGTATTAATAATATTGATAATATTATTATATTGATAATATTATTATATTATAAATTACTTTAATTTTATTGTTCTTGTTTGGCAGCCAGTCATTTGACCATATTTTTTTTTAAGATTTTTTTTTTTTAAATAAAGGTCTATGATCGTGATAATTCAGGAAATACCTGTAAAATAACAGTGTTGTTCAGTTTATTTAATTTACTTTAATGTTACTTGGTTTTTCAGGGTCATTCAACCATTTTATCAATTACCTGTTTTGTTACCGTTTAATTACAGATTATATTTATAATTTTACATTTTTATGTAATTTAAGAAAACAGAACAAATACTGTATGAAAAATAGGCTACAGTAAATTTTCTGTATAAAACATGTGAATTACTGCAATTTGTCATTAATGTCACAATACCTAAAATAATAGCTGAATTTTTATTTTACAGATATTATTTGTAATTTTACAGAGTTTTGAGTACAATTTAAAATTAAAGAAAATGAACATAAAAAAAATCTTTTTTTTTTTTGCAGTAGGATATATAATAGATTTATTGCACAAACCATTACATAACTCTATTTTTGCCAAAATCATTGCGGGTCCAGCCAAATAACATTGTATTGAGGCCTTGTATTTGGTTTGCTGTTTGCCTTGTATTTGGTTTGGTCTTGCGATATCAGCACTTTCTTGTGCTTGTTACCATATCAAACCAATGGCTATATGTGATGCGACACTTCCCGTGCTGCCCGTGCTCCAATTTGCATGCTAAAGTCTGCGAGTCTTCTTTAATCTCTGCTCTTGATGTTGAAAGCACAAATGCTGGGAAAGAGTAAACAAAGGACGAGTGAGGTCCGGTCAGTCACAACAGCTCAGCCCGAGTGGAATATGAAACGCTCAACATGTTGGAGGTCTCTGCTGATGACAAGTGTGTGTCAGATGTCATGATATTTTGGGCACTGAAAATGCTTGTGTACACACGTCCGCCCACAAGATAAGTATACAGGCAATGAGTAGATACGCATTTGTATTATGTACTGGAAAAAAGTGTACATTAGCACAACATTTCCGATGATTATTCTCCAAGGACATTTGTAAAACAGCATCACAATTGTTCGCAATTGTGTGGTTAATTCCCTTCATCTTCATCGGGCAAAGAAAACAACTGATGCAGGGAGGAGATCAAAGTCCAATTTTATTTATTTAACCGCAGACAATCAAATAATTAATGAAGAGTAAAATGAATCATCCATAATCAGGATTAAAAATGAAACATAAAATGAACAGTTAAAATCACTTCTAATATTTCTAAGTAAAATATAATTAAAACGAGTATAATATTTTTAGCCTAAAGATAATTAAAGTTGGTTGAGAGATCTCTCTTTGAAAAGACAGGTTGCGAAGGAGCAAGGTCTGAGTCCAAAGGATAGACTGTCCTACAAAAATTGATCTCCCTATTATACAGTTGCTTTCGGAACAGAGCTAAGTTCCTCTTTTCATAGTATAGTGCATCGAACCTAAGTCAGTCAGCTACATTTAAAGGTGCTCTAAGCGATGTCACCAAAACATTTTTTGTCACATACAGCAAACATCTCCTCACTATCCGCTAGCTGCCTGTCCCCTGAACACACTGTAAAAAAAAAACGCGGTCTCTCTAGACACCACAGGCTCCACAAACGGCAACAAAAACAAACTGGCTCACCCACACCACGAAACACAACAAACAGTGCTCCAGCCAATAACGATAAGAAGTATTTGAGGGTGGGGTCTGGGGGGTTAGTGCGCGTGCACATGAAGGGGGTGTGGAGGAGAGAGAAGCATGAAGAGGGAAGTTTGAATTATGGCCGACACACGACCAAAGAGACGACGCAACATGACATCATGACTTTGCGTAAACATACACGCCACTTTCAAGTCAAGTGGCGTGTTATTTATACGCATTTTGAGCTTTCCGCGTGTATGTCCACGCGCGTGTATGTGTACGCCGTTAAACGGCCGAGTGATTCCGCGTGTATGTGTACGCCGTTAAATGTCCGAGCGAAACGGAGGAAAATCTATATCTACATCTGGGGAGCAATATTTTTTTCCTAGGATGGTAGGGGAACACTCATAAATGGTATTAACCCGAGTGATGGGTAGGTTTAGGGACGCGGTTGGGGTAGGTCATATATATTTATATACAGTAATGTAACGTAAATCAACGGCGTTGATAAACACGCTGAAAAGCGATTATGTGTGTTGATAACACGCCAAAAATGGAAATACGAATTGGCGTGTCATACATACGCCATTTCATGAGATCAGTCTGGACGACGTTGCGATGAACAAATTGCAAAGAAGCGGGACAAGGATAAGGAACGCGCAAAGTCTCGAATTTACATCGGAAAAACCTTCGAAAGGTGGCGAGAACTCCCCCGGCCTCGATACTATCGAGTATCGAAAAATGACTTGTTCGGTATCAGATTTCGATACCTAAGGGGTTAACTCGTCAACGTCAGTGCTCAAACAAATACATATGAAATGCACAACGACACACCAAAAGTCGCTCACGCACATACACGCAAACTCTACACACACGAGACGAGCGGAAATCTCCGCGCACATACTCATACAGTATGAGACACGTGCGCGCACACAAACTGTCCACGCACAAACTCATATGAGACGCGCACACACACACACACACACACACACACACACAATACCCTAAAGATGTGGAAAAGTCGATCAAAAGTATGCCTACATTTCTCCAGGCTCGATGCCAACAGCGCGCGATGCAGTAGGCTATTTGCGGTAAAATAGGCTAATTGCTGCAAAGACCGGTACCGCGACAGATATGATGAAGTTTATGGAGTAAACATAAGAGCAGAAAGTTGCTCCGTCTTCGACTGGTAAATGAAGAGATACCTTGTTGATCACTCTGACAGTGTTTATATTGCAATAATGACCTACTAAATGTGCACTGCTGTTCAAAAATGTGTTGATCAGTCAGACATTTTTTTTTCTCAGTAAGGATGCATTAAAGTGATTAAAAATGGCCTTAAAACATGTGTAATGTTACTAAAGATTTCTGTTTCAAATAAATGCTGTTCTTTTGAAATTTTTATTCATCAAAGAATCATGAAAAAATGGGTCTAGTATACAAGTTAGTACTAACTAGGGTCTAGCTAGCCTCCGTTTTGTTTGACAACAATTCAAACGTCAACAAGAAGTTATGACTCCCGGCATTGCTTAGAGCACCTTTAAGGCATAAAATGTTATAAAAGAAAAAAATTTAACATCTATTTCAAATGATAAATTATTAAAAAACATAAGCAAGAAACATCTTTTTTTTTCTTTTTCCGATTCATCAACAACAAATATCAGCAACTTTTATATCAACATAATGAATAATCAGACCTGACATGGGCAATCAGTGAATTGACAAATCAACCAATAAACCACTGAAATCCCATGAAAAAAAATGAAAAAAAGTTCAAACTTCCTGAACAAGCTCAAGGTGTTTCAGTTGCGATGCCTGCGAAAGATACTACGAGTATCACTTTGATCGTATCCAGAATGAAGTAATTTGCCAGTGATGCAAGCTGACAACCGACGATAGAGGAACAGACACAGCAATGGCGGTTTTAATAGTTTGACTACGTCTGCAGAATGACTGATATCAGATTACAATACCGATTCCTCTGGAGAACACAACCTTCCAAATGGAAAGTCCAGCCAGTGGCACCAAAGAAAACGTAGTGAGGCAAGTATAGGATACAAGGAACCACCGTATCGACCTCAATCAAGCAAGGTATATTGGCATGGACCGTAAAGCTTGGAAAAGCATTGTGTAGCCAGCAAGTCCGAAATCCTACGGCACCCACAGCACCGTACTGGTTACGCCACTAGCTAGGATCAAGAGAAAGATACATGCTCAATGCCCGGTACACATAGGATTTTTGGCTGTCTCAGATGAAAGATGACCGATCGTGTCGATTTCTGTGGTCGTGGCTCCTAAACGGTGGTCCTACGTCGTACAGTGAGAGAGGTTCAAAGACCGTGTCACGGTCTTGCGACCAAAGATTAGTTAAAGATAAATTTTGCATTATTATTCACAGTGTGTTTGCTGCTACGACCTATACGTCTACTGACTAGCCAATAAAAATGCAGCATGAAATGGCGTATTGATCGACGAGACATGGCGCTAAAACTTAAAACTGCTTAAACTACCTCAAGCTCCATTAGCTAAATTGGCATGCCAAGTTGCCCTCTTTTCCCAAGCCCTACCCGCATCCATATTCTCTTCTTTCGCTTCCTCCTCTTTTTTTCAGCACACATTAAAAACCACAATTGCCAAAGTGTGATTCGTCTTGCTCTATTTGTTTACAAGTAGCGCATGCTGATGGCGTTTTATTCTTCTATATAGGCCTACTAACTTGCGTCGTAGCCTACGATTCAATAGGTGCAATCATCGTACAGTCTACATACATGAATAGGGCTCGCAAAATTTCTAAATCGCTGGTAGCACGTCGGGCAGGCACTCTTCAGATTTTGGTAGTCCGAAATGAATTTTACTAGCCCAGATAAAAAGATAATTTTTAATGTAGAATATTGTTTAGGAGTCAAAACAATGAATCAAAAACTTTTTCAAAACACAAATATCAACAAATATTAATCTGGTTCTAACTGAACTGAAATTTGTGTGACCAGTATGAACATGAATCAGTCTGTGTCGGTGGCTCAGCCCCCAATGAGGGTATGATGAAAAAAAAGTAACTTTTTAGTTTAGGGTCTAATACTCACTATTAACTTGTTTCATTAACATGCAGATGGCAGGGCTTTTTCATCACTGAGGTCCCGAATGTGAGGTAGGCTAGTCAGGGGGGTTCAGGGGCACCCCCGAGAAAATTTTGATTTCTCTGATCTACATATGTGCATTTTAAGATGTTTTGAAGGCCAAAATTGGATAACAATAGCTTTAAAACCATGTAAGTGGGCAGCTGATTATTTTTCTCTCCTCATCAGCATCACACTCCTATTCTCTTTGTTTTTCTCTTGCTCTGTCTCTTCCCCTCCTAAAGCTGAGCTTTGACTGATATAGGCTTTTCATTTTTGTCTGTCAGTGAAGAAAGTAGCCTAAACATAGTGTCAACTGATAGGTTGATTTATGAATCATTTTCTCAGACGCATTAATTTACTGAAAGCTACTAGGAAAGATAGGTAGCCTAACTAAGTTTATTAAATTCATTCACAATATGTGGACGGGACATTCATTATTGATCTTATTCCTAATACAGGGCCGTAGACAGGGCTTTATAATCAAAGAGGTCCTACATTTAAGGTTATTAGGGGGTTCAAAATTTTTATTTCTCTGATATGTCCATTTCAAGACGTTTGGAAGGCCAAAAAAAAGGATAAGAAATTGCTTTAAAACCATGTCAGCGGGCAGTAGATTATTTGTCAGTACCTGCTCTCACTTCTTATCCATCACTCTTTCTTTTTCTCTCAGTCTCCTCATCTTGCCCTGTCTCTTCCCCTCCTAAAGCTGAACTTTTTTAATTTACTTAAGGCTACAAATTGAATATTAATTCTCAACATGTACACATTCATTATTAATCTTGTGCCTAACATGTTGAAAACAGCTTTGTTAATGCTGTTAATGTCCCCTCACAATGACAGTAAACTAATTATTAGTCACATTACATAGGCCTATTTTCAGTTCAAAATGACGAAATTCGACAAAAGTATATTCGTTTGCCTGATTATTTTTGTCATTCGTTTCACATTTATGACCTAAAAAAGCTGTCAAATATGATATGTTTAGTTTAGCTACTTACATCTTATCTCGCACTTGACCGTAAACTGAAGCGTCAGTCGTTCTGCTCAAATTCGCGCTCAGCAGCTTCTGTGAACATAAAGCCCACCTACTTTGATTTGATTGGTCATCTCAAATATTCTGACATTGACGAGCAGTGACAGACCAATGAGACTCAGATGAACACACACACACACACACTGTCCTCTGTTTCTGACGTGCGCTCTGCTCTGCACCGCTGCGGATTTTAAGATGAAGAACGCGCTGAATCTGATTTTAACAAGACTGAAGCGAACACTATTTCAGAAAGCCCATCGGGCAGGCAGGTTATGCATTTTGGTAGCCCGACTGGAAAACACAATAGCCCCGGGACGTCGGGCTAGCGATTTTGCGAGCCTTACCCTTAAAAATACACTGATGAGCCAAAACATTATGGCCAGTCACAGGTGAAGTAAATATCATTGATCATCTCCTAACAAGGCCACATATCAAGGTCTGGAAAGATCATAATCAATGTGTTGGATGCAGGAGAAATGAGCAGGAATAAAGATCTGAGCGACTTTGACAAAGGCCAAATTGATATGGCAAGGCAGCTGGGTCAGAGTATCTCTGAAATGACAAGGCTTGTAGGTTGCTCCGGGTCAAATCACAAACCACCACAGGGTGTTTTCAACTTGAGCGCCTCATTTTCACAGCGCTATATGCGCAAGACTGCTAAAGGTTACATCTACACTAATCCAGATACATTCTTTTTGTCTACATTTTGGCCTTCCATCCACATTGAGACAGCGTTTTAGTCCTGTGAAAACTGAGCTTTTTGGAGACGCCATGGCGGCGGCGGCGCGCATAGACGCAGCGGCTCTAGGCTTTTCCTCTTGGTGCTTTCTTAACGTGTTTTTGTTCATTTGTTTGTTTGTTAGTTTGTTTGTTTGTTAGTCGCAGGCACCAGTTCTACAGTCGACACGATCTGTTGATAGTCTGATTACAGTGCAAGTAAGCCGTTACGAGTGACTTTGTGCACCTTCACAACATAACGGAGGAAATTGCTAGATCACCGGGCTCTCCATGGATTGTTGTCAACACCAACAGGAGTACTCGCAAGGCCAAAGAGGCAACCACACAAACCACCACTACCCAGCTTTTTACTCATAAATGCCAGATCCATCGTGAACAAGTTAGATTAACTGGATTTCTTCGGACAAACTCATCAGGGATTGCTGCACTCTGGTGATAACGGAGACATGTCTGTCCCAGCGAAATAGTGTGTGGCCTGTTAGCTCCATGGCTGCATCCGGGATTAATGAGTGCAGCCATGGAGCTAACAGGCCACACACTATTTCGCTGGGACAGAAATGCAGACACTGGTAAGATGAAAGGAGGGGGGTTATGCATTTACGTCCACAATAGTTGGTGCACCAACACACAAGTCATTCGCGTCTCCAAAAGCTCAGTTTTCACAGGACTAAAACGCTGTCTCAGTGTGGATGGAAGGCCAAAATGTAGACAAAAAGAATGTATCTGGATTAGGGTAGATGTAACCTTTAACAGTCTTGTGCATATAGTGCTCTGAAAATGAGGCGCTCAAGTTTGACCCTGAGCAACCCACAAGCCTTGTCATTTCAGAGTAGGGTTGGGTACCGAAACTCGGTTCCAATAGGGAACCGGTTCCGACGTAAACGGTAGTAACCAGACCGACTAAGAACGAAACTTTCGGTGCCTGATTTCGGTGCCTGACGTTTTTTACCGCCCCCTATAAAACATCTCGCGGCACGAATGATCCAATAATAAAACATCTCCAGTTAACCAGCAGAGCATTCATTTAGTTCGTTTGTTAAATAAGAGATCTAGCGCTGAAATGTGTTTTTTAAATCAAGTGATCAAAGTGCTCGTTGCCGCTGCGATCAGTGGAGCGGATACAGTGTTTTCTCTTGGCTCGCGCACACACTTGGCTTCACTCGGACGCGCGCTTCAATACGTTGCGGAGATCGGTCTATTTATGAGGCGCCGTCTATATGATTATGTGCGCGGAGAGTTTGTGTGTGTGTGTGTGCTCGCGTCTCAGATGAGTATGTGCGCGGAGAGTTTGTGTGTGTGTGTGTGTGTGTGTGTGTGTGTGTGTGTGCTCGTGTCTCAGATGAGTATGTGCGCGGAGAGTTCCGCGCGTCTCGTGTGTAGAGTTTGCGTGTGATGTGTGTGTGTTTTTCTGAAAAATCTTTTTCAGAAAAACACACACACACACACACACACACACACACACACACACACACACACACACACAGAGGTATTATTTTTTTGATAAAGTGTGTGCGGTTTAGTTTTCTTAAGTACCGTTTCAAGAACCGTTTAAGCACCGGAACCGTTTGAAAAATACCGAGTAGGTACTGGTATCGGATAAAACCAAACCAATACCCAACCCTATTTCAGAGATACTGTTCCCCTGATTTGGAGTACCTGTAGATTAAATGCGTTTTATCTCCCGCGAGACTTTTCTGTTGTGATGGTCACTGCCGTTTACATACCACCAGATGCTAACGCTAACACTGCTTTAGGCATTCTACACAGCTCTATTAGTGCACAACAGAACAAATACCCTGATGCTGCCCACATAATAACCAGGGATTTTAACCATGTAGATCTAAAACGGGTCCTCCCCAAGCTCACACAACACATTAAGTGCACCACAAGGGGAGTTAACATACTCGATAAAGCCTATTCTAACATTAAGAGAGGCTTCAGGTCAACACCATTACCACACTTAGGACATTCAGAACACCTATACGTACTACTCACCCCAGCATATACCCCCCTCAGAAGAAAAGTCCAAGTCACCTCAAAGACTATTAAGACGTGGCCTGAGGGAGCCTCATTACAGCTGCAGGATTGTTTCAATAGAACCAACTGGGACATCTTCGAGGACAAGGACCTGGAGGTTTTTACCACCACAGTACTTTCCTACATAAACACATGTGTTGACAACGTTACAATCAGCAAACAGTTTTGAATGTACCCTAACCAAAATGTACCCTACCCGGCCTTCAGGTCCGGCGATAGAGCACTATACAGCTCTGCAAGAGCCAGCCTGAAGAGAGGCATCAGAGATGCCAAAGGAGCTCACAAGAGGAGGATTGAGGATCACTTTTACAACAACAACCCACGGAGGGCCTGGCAGGGCACCCAGCAGCTCACCAATTACAGAAGCATTACAGAATCATCTACCGCAGACGGAGACATCGCTTTGGCAGAGAAATTAAATTGTCACTTCGCCCGCTTTGAGGTGAGGAGCAGCCACCGACGCATCTCCTTCACCTGACGGCAACAATAGCTACACACTCACTGTGCAGGAGCATGAGGTGAGGCGGGTGCTCAGTAGAGTAAACCCGTGGAAAGCTACAGGTCCAGATGGGGTCACAGGCAGGGTACTAAAGGACTGTGCGGCACATCTCTCAGAGGTCTTCACAAGACTCTTCAATCTGTCCCTGTCCAAATCCATTGTTCCACCATGTCTCAAATCTGCTAAAATAATTCCCCTGCCCAAGAAACCTACCATAAGCAGCTTAAATGACTACCGCCCTGTAGCACTTACACCAGTGATCAGTAAGTGCTTTGAGCGGTTGGTCCAGCAGCATATCATAGCTAACCTTCCAACCACCTTTTACCCATACCAGTTTGCCTACAGAGCGAACAGGTCTACAACAGATGCTATAATCACTGCTCTCCACAATGCACTATCCCACCTTGAACACCGGGGGGGCTATGTGAGGATGCTCTTCATAGACTTTAGCTCTGCTTTCAATACAATAATTCCTGGGAGACTTGTCACCAAACTTATGGATTTAGGATTTTACTTCCTGACCAACCGACCTCAAACTGTAAGAATAGGTCCACACATCTCCACCCAACTCACACTCAGCACCGGCTCCCCCCAGGGCTGTGTGTTGAGTCCCCTCTTCTTCTCACTCTATGCATACAACTGCACCACCATACACTCTACCAACACCATAATTAAGTATGCGGACGACACAACCGTGGTTGATGTGGGTGGCGAAACGAGTCAGCCTATCGGGAGGAGGTCCGCGGACTGGTTGAGTGGTGCAAGGACAATAACCTCATCTTGAACCACTCCACATTAATGGGGAATGTGTGGAAAGGGTTCCTGTCTTCAAGTTCCTAGGTAAACACAACACAGAGGACTTCTCTTGGACCACCAATACCCACCACATGGTCAAGAAGGCCCAGCAGTGACTCCACTTCCTAAGAATCCTCAGAAAAAAACATCTGGAGGAGAAGCTGCTGGTGTCCGTCTACTGCTGCTTCATTGAAAGCGTGCTGGCCAACTGCATATCCACCTGGTATGCCAGCTGCTCAGCAGCGGATAGGAGGGCCGTCCAGGGCAGAGGTGTCAAAAGTATTCACATTCATTACTCAGGTAGAAGTACAGATACTAGGGTTTAAAAAGACTTCTGTAGAAGTTGAAGTATCAACTCAAGATTTTACTCTAGTAAAAGTGTAAAAGTACTGGTTTCAAAACTACTTAAAGTATAAAAGTAAAAGTAATGTAAGTAAAAAAAAATGCCATTAAGGACAAAAGCTTAGGCCGTGCCACAGGGGCCTATAGTGCACTACCCCACCTCCTCAAAAAAACATTTTTCTAAAGGCCATAATGAATATAATGTTATATTAAAATGTTAATGTTGAAAATTTTGCGATGCACTAGGCTACCTGTTTCAGCCGCATATATGCCCATTGAAAATGAACGCATTTTAGTACAATGCAAATGCATTAAAGAACCATATATGTGTACTACTGAGCATTAACATGTTTTTCTTGGAATGGAAGATATGATGACTAGTTGCCTGTTAGTGCAACAATGTTGCCAGTTTGGGACAGTGATTTCCAGCCCAAAAGCTCACCAAAACCTGCCCACTCCAAGAAAAAAAAAAAAAAAAAACATAATTTTACTGCTAAAACAATTTGATATAATTTTATTACCATGTCATTCAAGGTTGATAAGCACCATTTTTATCTCCTTAAAACAAAATAACGAAGATAAAATAAAATAAAACAATTTTCCAAGAAAACGGATGAAAACAGGGCAATAATTAATAAGAATTAGCAAATATGACTAAAATGTCCAGGTGGACACTGTCAAAACGGCAATCAACAAATGAACCGGTGACTTTAACCCCCAGAAGGCTATACATTGCAGAACCTAACGATGAATATAGCAGTCAAAACTGATTCATGGTTGATTCAAACCTTTTTCAGCAGCTGTCAGGGACAAGTGAGTGCAGTCTGGACGGTGTAAAAGTTGCAGATGATGTGCACATGACCATGGACAGGAGTCTTCTTATATTTGATTTCAAGTCATTCAACTGTGCTCTCCTCTCAGAGTTATATTCACCATAGAGCCCACCACATGTGTACGTTTTTAGAGTTGCTCACTATCTCACTCTTTACTGTAGAAACAACTTACTGTATAGTATGCCACTTTGACATTAGCGATCATATGATGAATACAGAAATATATAGCTACAGCTTATCGAGCGAAATCGCGTCTGCCTGCTGATCGCTGATTTGCTAAAAGTGCGTGCTCGTCGGTGACGTCAGCACCAACGATGAATCCGGAATGAAAACAAGCCTAAATGAAATAGGAGTAAAGATGCTATTTTTAAAATGTAAGGAGTAGAAAGTACAGATAATTGCGTGAAAATGTAAGGAGAAGAAGTAAAAAGTCGGCTGAAAAACAATTACTCCAGTAAAGTATAGATACCCAAAATTTCTACTTAAGTAGCCTAAGGTAATGAAGTATTTGTACTTCGTTACTTGACATCTTTGCTCCAGAGGGTCATTAACACCGCCCAAAGGATCATCGGCTGCACTCAATCTTCAGTTCACCAGATCTGGCATCATTCTGAGACCCCTCACACCCCGGGGGATGAGACACCATATTGATAGCCTATAACATTCTTGTTTTTAGATTCTATTTATTTGTTTGTTAAGCACCGAGAGAAAATTCGTCTAATTTCGTTGTACCCTGTTCAATGACATTAAAGAATTCTATTCTATTCTCACAAGTGGATACATTTGAAAAAAAGACATGGAATGCTGATTGAGTGCAACCTGTAAGAGGTGACCAGTTCGCTGGCACCTACGCAAACATTTTCTGACCTTCAGCAGTCCATTGGGAGTCTATTATGTGTTTTTCATGGTTCTGTCTCTCAGAAATGTTGATAATCTGATTTATTTGCTCTATTCCAAAACTTAATGGGCTGACAATAAGGAGGCAGTATTTTAAGCTACCACAAGGATGTTTCAAAAGAAATCACATGTATCTGTGATAAAGGCAATCCCAGAATGCATTGCAATCAGGTGAGAGAAACGTCATGCCAATTATAAATAGAATGTCAGTGTTAATTATAAATTTACTTCTATTTTATTCAGTGTGGCCCCCATTAAATCTCAGTACACTGCTACGACACTGATATTCAATAAAGTTCTGCAGTTATGACTTTTTTTTTAGGCCAACCCAGAAGCTTGAATCACCAAGGCTGCTTTGACAAAAACGCAACCGGATTTTTCCACTGCCTTACACTGCAATTTGACCAACAAAATTGTATGATTCTTACAACTTTTATGCATTTTGAAGCCTAAATACAATAGCCAGAAGTAAAATGCTAAACGAACTACACCATGACTTCAACGTCACCAACAATAAACTTCCAACAACTCTTTCCAACTTTATTTAAAAAAAAAAAAATCATTTTCCCTGAAAGTTAGAGTTATAATAGTTTGCAAGAGCATGATTATAAGCACAACGAGGCTGTGAAAGCGAACTAATGAGTTTCAATTAACCTGTTCACCGTGATGATGTTTAATGTCCCTGACTATTTCTGTAGTCCTATTAAGCTACTTGTTAGCAACCACCTTTTACAAGACAAATAAAAGCTTTAGAAAATCATAATAGAGCATTACTTATAATACCTTGTGATATTATATACAATGAAACTTATGTTCACCACAGACCTTATTTCAGGCATTTAATTAAAAAAAAAACATTGACTTTGGGACGATGGAACCAGAAGTGCTAAAATGCTAACTGTTGTTTTTTTTAGGCTTGAGGTTTTGGCCTCCCTGCAGCACTCTATTCTTAAGTAGATAAAAATGTTAACAACATGTTAACCTCAAACTGGAAACAACAAGGTCAGAACTGGTCAAGCCTATGCCGTATTCCCACTGAAATCTTTACCTATCACAGTGAGAGCTGTTCAAACTGTGTAGCATGCTTGAGAGTGATGTGTCCATCCGTTGAACCCTATAAAAGCTTTCATTTCTAAAGGTCTTTTTTGAAGTAGGTTTATTTTAGAACAGTAGATTAACTTAGCATGGCGCCAGCTATGCCAAGGGCATGGGTTCAATTCCAGGGAACACACATGGAAACAGAAATGTACCTTGAATGCCAATTATCTGCCATGGATCAAATAAGATACAATTTAGTGGCAACACACCAGTGGTAGACTTTTAAGCACTGCTGTTTGGAAAGATGCTACATAGCTACCACAATTATTATTCCTTCCAAGTGCCCTGCATAGAAATTGATGCCATTTGAAACTCACAATGTGAGTCGCGTCTCCCATGCAGAGTGCTATTTGTGTGCCGTATCAGAGGACGAGCGAGTTATTATATTTTGATTACGCATTACAAACGCATGCAACAGTTAATTGTTCACAATAACACCAAGAACACGCGTTAAGAAAGCCCATTTTCATTTCCATTAGGATGCTGCCTTAAAAGTAGCTATTTAGGCAGTGAGGCAGCTCATTAGGTTTGGAACAGAGTTGGCGAACACAACCCATGCGAATGGAAAGAAATCCGAACTGGAACAATACACTGTGTGCCAAGGAATGCTGTATTGCTCAAGATAAAAGTTTGATACCTCAGTTTGTGTTTATTGTTTAGACTGCAGCATTTTAGGTATATAAGCAAACTGACTTTTAGTGATTCAAAGTCAGTTATGCTCTTTTTTTGCCTTTTGGTACTTAATAGGAAATCTCACCCTAAATATATCACGTTATTAACACGCAGGCTTCTGATCAATCAGTTTGTGGGAAAATCAATCTGTCCAGAATCACCTCTTTCTGACTAATATGCTCACGCTGGTCAGGTACCTGAGCTAATGGCTCCCAAAGCACTTCTGTCAACGAGAAAGCTTCTATTAATTATTCAGTCTCACTAAGGCTTTGAAACCACAGTGATACCTTGCGTGGTATTCACAACAGTCTGCACTGCAGCCAGTGCTGACACAGGGCAAGTCAGCTTTTAGTGTATTTCCCCCTGGATTGGATAATTAGAAAAGGGTGAAATTAGACACCTTAGAAAATGTGAAATGTGTTGCAGGCTTATAGACAATGGGGTGGGATTGGGGCTAGTTGTCACACAGAGAAGTTGGCCCACGTTGTTCCAATTTGAAACCGTACGCCGCTCTCTACGCAATAATTGGTATTTATAAAAAGCAAACTTGACGGGAAAATGTGCGGTCCTACACGCAAACTCTGACCCAGGCGTTTGCACAAAAACGGGTGAAATGAGAAATGGCGACACCATCGGCAGATGGAAGAAACACGTGAAAGTGTGTGAAACTGTAGACCGTAGTTTAAAAGAAATGGCAATACTGCCTCTCATAAATAACATGAAGACTTCACAAAGCAAGTCTTACAATTAACAGCCTACACCACAGGCTTGTGCACAATTCAGAATTGAATTGAGAATGACTCCTTAATTCCAATTCAATTCCTGAATTTGAATTGAATTTGAATTGATGTCAAAAACAGGATCTAGAATTACAATTCAAATTTGAATTAAAGGAAGCAGAATTGCAATTCAATAAAAATTCAAAGAAATTCATATACATATTTCAACACTGGACTTTTTAAGTTTCAGAAGTCCCTTACAACTTCACTCTGCACCTTTTGAGAGAATCTTTAGTGTTGCAGGAAAGATATTCAGACCAGAACGGTGCAGACTCAATGAAAAAACATTT
Source organism: Scardinius erythrophthalmus (assembly GCF_964197995.2). Taxonomy (NCBI): domain Eukaryota; kingdom Metazoa; phylum Chordata; class Actinopteri; order Cypriniformes; family Leuciscidae; genus Scardinius; species Scardinius erythrophthalmus. Next base: position 26,025,771 of record NC_138234.1, read on the forward strand.
GAGGAGCTATTGAGAATTAAATGCAACAGTGTTGCTCAGTAATTTTTTGCATTGGAATAAATGATAACTGCATTTACAACAACTTTGATTACTTTGAAATGAAAATTACATTGGAACAAAACTAATTAAACAACATTGAGGGGGTAATTTATTTCAAGAATTTGATCAATATCTATTTTAGAACAAAATGTATGCAGGGTTGAGGAGTAAATAGTTAGGCTACGTGAAATTATATTTCTGTTCTTAAATTACAAAATTAATATAATTGTTATTTAGTTGTATTACTGAGGTAAAATGTTTAATTCAATTAGTTACTAATCAACTTAAAACGAAATTGCTTTGCATTGATAAAGTTATCCAAATAAAGTAATCCAAACCACATTTATAATGGGTAACTAATAACAGTAAGCAATAACATTTCCAAAGTAACCTTCCTAACACTGAATGCATGCGAGACTCAACACATTCTTTCTGTTGTGTGACTGTGTGGAATTTCTTTGAATTGCCATGAATTTAATTCCACTTCCTGTCATTCAAATTCAAATTCAATTCAACGTCCTGTGGGGCGGAGTAAATTCAATTCAAATTCCAATTCATGAATTGAATGGAGGCCAATTCTGAAATTCTGAATTTTGCACAAGCCTGCTACACCAACACCCGTTTGATCGATCTGCAGTGTAAAACAAACAAAATCAAACGAAGATTACAACAGAAATGCAAATTAACATATATTTGCAAAAAGATATAAAAATGTTCTGCAATAATATTAGCATGTTATGCAATTCATCCTAATAACACATCTGTAGCTTGTCAGATGCAATCAAATAGATGGTAATAAAAAGCCATGATGCCATCACAATGCTTAATGATGCACAATGGCTGATCATGTGCTTCACGCCTACGTGTGAGTGAAGTTACGTTTCTTGGTTTTCCTCTCTGTGTTTGCCATGATTTCGCAATCGATGAATATTAACTTTTGGGCGTTTCACAGACTATTTATGGGCAACTATGGGCGTGACATGAAGCCGCAAAAGCTGCGCTACATTTAGAATTTATTGTGATTTATTAAGGGAAAACTAGTTATTTTTCTCAAGGATTGGACACTTTAGTCTAAATGGAAAATATAGGCTTTAACTGAGATATGGTCCCTTAAACTATAGACTTCAATGACCTCTATTTTTTTTAACACGTTGAAGACCTTTCTCAAACACAAAACCAGTCCCTATTTCATTTCTGGAAGCCGGGATAAATAGGCAAGCACTGTTAATGGATTCAGATATCAAATAGGCCTACTGACATTGAAGAATACATGAAAAGAACATTTCAGTAATAACACTGGTAACTTCTATAACAAAGTAAAATCTCCAGAGAAGTCATTCAACTCATTTGATATTTAGAAGGAAAAATATTGATTAATACCTTGACTATAATCACTCATTACACATTGAAGCAGCAGTGGATTTCAAGCAACTCCCTTCACATGACTTTGAGTTCACCACAGACCTTATTTCAACCATTTAACCAAAACCGGAACCGAAAGTGCTGAAATGCTAAAACTGCACATAACTGTGAGCCGTGGTGCGAGCAATTCATTCGATTCACATGACGTCACTGTAGCTTTGCGCCGCCATCTTTGCGACCGCGACCGCGGCGGTCTCAGTAATGCCTGCATGTTGTGCAGTTGGCTGCAACAGCCGAAAGAGGAACCCTGAACTGGTATTTTATTCTATGCCAAAAGAAGAGAGAAGAGAGAAGAGAGAATCATTTATTTAAAGGACTTGAAGTCATGTTGGTTTGTGGTTAATTATATTTCCATTATACTCTCAGTGGCCAACATTATCGACAGATATCACAGATAATTAATGTTTTGTCTTCATTTTATTGTTGGATCTGTTTAAATGCACTTTATCATGGTAAGTTAGTAAGATTTGGTGTTGTTTTGAATATAACTGTCTGTCTCTCTGTTACCTACCTAAATCTAATAAATATTTTTATGAAGTTCATAAAGATATTGTCTTCGTCACATGCGCTTTAGATGTTATTTTGTGTAAATAACGTTAACGTTAGCTCTGCGGACGATGCATAATCTCAGCCTTGAAATGCATATTAAAGGACTATAAATGATGAAAATAATACATGGGGCCTACTAGTAGTCCTATAAAGTGGGACCAATGATTTTATAGTTACGTTAATCACGGACGGCTTGAAAAGTAACGTTAATTGTAAACAAAACAAAAATCGCTGGTCAAAGATGTTGGAATCCCGTGAGAGGAATGACAAATGAAAGTCCACATTTATTTTAAAGCACAAAAAAACCCGGTGTCACAAGTAGACACTTAACGTTACTATAATATTTGAAATTTTATGAATAGCAATATAAAATGACTGTCGGCTAGTTTTGAATGGTCGTCAATGGAGACGGATCATTATTGCCCCATGATAGTGTAGTAACGACATCTACCAGCAGGGGCTAACTGTTGAAGCTAACCAGCCAAACCGTGGCCCCTTGGCGAGTTAAATCCATTCTTCCACTGAGGAGGAAGAATGTGTGGGGGAGTGGGAGTGTTTCTAAATGGATCACGTGGGATTCTCCTCTAAGTAGGCAGTGACGTCGCAGGGGCTCAGTCAGTCAGTCCTGCTTTCCCTCCCTCTACCCCATTCCCACCCCACACATCATTTGGAGAAGAGGACAGGCTTTGCTGTTTTCTCCTGCACTTCGGGGTCGTGTTCCGTTACACCAGGCACGGAGAGGCCTCTTGCAGCCGTTATTCTGACAGGAAGAACCTCCCTGCTCGCGTGCATCCGCTGCCTCCCCCGTTATACTCCACGGACATACCTCTTCATAATGACTGCAAACGCGCGACGTAGAGTATGACCGTTGAAGTTCTGTTTATATATAAATTCTCCGTTCCCGCCTCCCGCTGCTGTTTATATTTGTGAAGAAATTACAGGAATTCGCATCAACGGACGAAGAAGTAGCGGTCTCAGGGACAGTACCACAGAAATGCATGGGAGATAAAGCCTAATGTGTACAGTGCCAGACAACAATAGCCCCTGACAGATGGAAGGAGGGGTTGCGCTGCACGAATTCAAGATGGAAAACGAAAGAATGAGCTTAAGTTCTTGTGAGTAACAGTGAAGAGGTGGTTTATCGTCGGGGTTTTTTGTTTTTTTTTATTTATTTGGCTGAAGGGAATGATGGCGCGTGGTGCGGGTCGACAGACGGCGCGCGCATCTTTCCACTTTGTCACAGAGTGAGGTAGGTCTCCAAATATATAGATATCGCATTATAATGTTGTTTTTTTCCAAGTCGAATTACTCTTAAGAGTAACTATCTTAATTATAAACACCATAATGCATACCGAGGAAGAAAAGGGATCACTAAATAGTTCATCACTAAGTTGTGTAAATTAAAGGACATTGCAGAAAACTTGATTCAAATGCTTGAGCACTGTCTACACCAGAAGTCACACACACACACACAAATACAATGTTAATTTGATCGTAGTTTAACCAAGAATATAAATAAACATTGCATTAAATGTGACTGCTATGGTACCAGCTGGTAAAGTATGGAAACACCACAGCTGCCTGGTGAGATGTAATACAAACCTTGAGAACAAAATGTGAATACTTTGGCTACACAATGATATTAATGATATGAATGCACTAAAATTAAAAGCACTGTAACATTGTTCATTGCAGGGACTATGGCAGATTGTGACAGTAATGTGCGTGAATCAACAAACCTATTTGCTCTCATGGGAGATGAGACGTCACATTAGTCACATAAGCCATATGACATAAAAACAATTGAAACAACCTGCTGAAGTATGCAAGGGCCAATATGTATGCTGGCATGCTCCAAGTATCTTGTACAGATTATTCTGCAATATTGTGTGTGTGTGTGTGTGTGTGTGTGTTTAATTTGGCCACAGTTCTCTTTTAGCAGAATTTGGGGGGATGGTATTCATTTCAGTCCAAGTTAGATGACAGATGCTCTGAGAATAAAATGCATTCAGCTTCATCCTCACAATGTGCGATTCATTAAATTCACATTTCAAAGGAACATTCGCAAACTTCTATATGAGGTTTATAAAGACCCTGGCATTTGAGTAATGGATGGAATTATATTTAAAACGACTATGTACCAGTAAGGGCCATAGTGAATAGTTTAAGAAAACATTAAAATGTGGTGTCAGATGTAGTATAAATATGATGATGATAACACTCATGATAAGTGTTTTCACATGGGACACTCAATGTCAAATGAATCATTTCTCCAGGGAGAATCACTAGTGCATATGGAGATGTATTGAATCTGGTGCGCATTTGTTGTGATTGTACATTGCATTTATTCCCCTCCATTTATTATTTGTTTTATGCCATTCAGAATTTCAGGAGGGTTTTTCATTAGCTTTGACATACTAGTTTTACGATTTTTTGCTTCAATCTGTATGCTCAGATTAAGGCAATATGTTTGTTTAACAACACTGAACATATTACTGTACAAAAACATTAATGTGCAATGCAAATTTTTCACAATATCGAGCTCACAAATGGATGTCATTGCAAATGTGAATCCTATTAGACAAGCATACCTGTCACTTATTACACTGAAACCAACATTTACACAGATAGCCAACAGAAAAATTTCAACAATGCATTGGTAATGAGAAATGGTTTTGAAAAATCCTAAGCAAAATCCTGTGGGAGCTGTGCATTAAAAAGCTCCTGCATTTATTATTATAGGGTACACTGATTGCCGAGTTATGCTTATCTCCATCATAATTTCTTTGTTTGCAGGTGTTTCCTATTAGAAGTCTAATAGTCTCATGTTGCTCTTCTAATTGCTGACCGCTGTGGCCACATCATGCTCTTAATTTACGTAACTGTTTGAAATGAAAACTGAAATTAAAGCAGCTGATTTTAACACTTCATCTCTGTCGTTAGCAAATACACAACTATTTATTTATTCTCGTGTTCCTCAAAACAAGCATGTGTTAGCTTGACAAAAAAAAACCCACCTAGCACCAAGTGAGTGCAGTACGTAGCGTTCTCTAGTGAGGCTCTCATTACAGGATATCAAATGGATGACAAAAGAAACCTTTGGAGCATTTCATTCGCTCTGTTCTGAAGTGTGTTAACCTTTAAAGTAAAGCCAGGCTTAGCCTCTTTCCATCTAACTGTAATTGCCCACGCTGGGCGAGCACATTTGGTTGAAAAGGTTATCATCCTCTGATCCAGTTGTTGCAACAAAACAGGGAGACAAACATTTAGGTGGTAGGTAGGTAGGTAGGTGGGTACAATGAAAGCACATAGAACTAGGGTACAAAATAGGGCCTGGAATTTATTTATATTTTTCAATAATAAATCAGTGAGAAGAGACGATAAAAATGTTGGTCGTCAACCTCAGGCCATCACACTAAATGTTAATTGAGCTTTGGTTTATGGTAGTTGATGTTTGCGCATTTCTGCAACCCTGTTACTGTGTAAACCCAGTTCAAAACCCTAATGTGCAATTTTTTTTTTTTTTTTTTTTTTTTTTTATACAATAAACGTTACTTAAACACTACTAATTATGGGTGTAACGGTACACAAACATGATGGTTTGGTACGTATACCTCGGTTTTTACATCACAGTTCAGTACGGGTTTGGTACAGCAGGGGGGAGAAAACTAAACACAAAATTACTTTTATCTTTTTTTTATTAAACTGTTTTTTTAACAAATGCTCCTCTGTGTTTAAATAAATTCTATTATAATTAATAATTATATAATAAACAATGCTTAAATAAAAAAACATGCAAATTGCACATATGGCAGGTTTTGCTTTACCTACAAAATCTAATTATAAAGATAATTTTCCTACTCCAATTACAAAAATATCGGCCGATAGTGATAATTTGGTTTTTCTTATGGAAAAAAAAATCTCGCCCAAATAATGCTGCAAATGCAAACTATTCAGAGAACCCTCTCGTTTGGTACACTATAATATTGGTAACAATTAACAACAGAGGTATTATATTAAACTGCTATTTATTTTCAGATAGAATAGCCTAATTACACCCAAATAAAAACTGAGATGTTACACAACTCAGTTGCACATATAAGGTAGTTTTCATTAGCACTTGTCTTCATGGAAAATTTATTCAAACATACATGTATAATTAACTGTAAATAAGCTCCTCTCTAGTGTTTTTTTATATCTATCTAACAAACTGAACATCAGATACCTTCAGTAGCACCTCACTGCAGTACACGAGATCCAGGGGGCAGAGTTGGATCCAGATATAAGGGGTGGAGATTGATAGGTTTAGGGGTGGGTTTAGGGATCAGGGGGTGGAGATGGGTAGGTTTAGGTAGGCTATATGTAAGGTGGGAGGAGTTGGATCTTTCCACGGTTGAAACACTGATTGAGTGATTACATTAGACATGATACTGATTTCTGTAAGTTGTACTGTTTCTTTCAACATACCTTCTAATGTTCATTCATGTTTTTTCGAGCTGTAACTTGTATTAAAGAGGGAGAGATGACATCGATCTGTCGCGTCACATTTAAGAGCGTCAAAACGGCATTTATTGTTTGAATTTTGTGATAAAATGGACAGAATTTGAAAGATGACACTTTGTTTCTTTTTAGAAGTATCAAAGCACAGAGCTATTTAGGGCTGTCGCGGTGAAGAAATTTATGGGTGGCTCAATAGCGTGATATGCGGTATTACCGCAGTTTTTTTTTTTTTTTTTTGCAAACCTCATTTATCCTGATTTTAGTGCATATAAAGTTCTATTGTTGAGTTGTTATTATTATGTAGCATATATTGTTGCTAACTGACAGAGACTTGTTTTAAAACATTTTTGTTTATTGTTAAATGCCAAACAGCAAAAAGAACATGCCTTTTCCAATTTGAAAAACGAAAGAATTCTAAAGTGTCACATGAAAACAAAGTGTAAATGAAAATTCAGCGAATAAACAAAATATTACTTTAGCTTGTGATTTAGACCTGGGTTGTCAAGTCTTTGTTTCGCGTTAGGAAAACCAACATATTAACTTTATGTGGTTTCAGGGAGGATCGCATAGGGGTAACAATGTTCCCGGCGGCACTGGACACCCTTTCTGATGGTGTGCTCGTTACACAAATACACATGTATTTGCTTGTGACTTTGGAAAGCAGCGGAAATCTACACTGATTATCGCGCCACCAGGACAGTGGATTTGCGTTTGGAGCCTGTGGGCTCCTCCTGTAGGTTGCGCGTGAGCTCGTTATCTGCTCGAGCACTCTTAGGTATGGACGCTGACGCGGAGGTTGTCCGTGACTTAAGCACCAAGAGTCTTTTTCTTTGCTGGCACCACCGCTTACCTTTCTTCTCCAACCACTGATGTACTGGAAGCGCTCCCTTCGTCCTCCACTCCCAGCATCTCTTCGATTAGTGCAGATTTTGTTTCCGAGTTGGCGAGTTGTTCAAAATCTTTCTTTTTAGTAAACTCTGTGTACACAAACAATGTTCTCAATGCTCAAGTTCATGTGTAGAGCCCCTGGTGATACTTAGAGCAAAGTTTCATGTTGTGTCGAGCCTTCTTAGAGTTTTAAAAATAGCGATTTTTGATACTATCATAGAAGTGCCACCATAGCACTCCCATTCAAAAGGCAATTTGACCGAAAACGAAAATACGGTCAAACTTAAAATAATAATAATAATAATAATGCGTTTATTTTATATAGCGCCTTTCAAGAAACTCAAGGTCGCTTTACAATAAAGTACAATATACATGACATAGAAACAAGACATGAAACAATACAAATAAACCGAGATGGATAACATAATAGAAAGTGGTACATAAACATAGAAATCAGATCATAAAGTCAGGGGTCAGGAAAACAAGTAGCAAAAAGATATGTTTTAAGTTGGTTTTTGGTTTTTAAAAGTGGTGTTTCCATTCTAATTATGCTTTTAAACGAAAGTTTGCCTCGGATAGATTAACAAAAAGACCCTAGGTTGCATTTTGGCGAGAGTTACCCTTTAAATTAATCTGAAATTAGCCATAATATATATATTTTTTATATATATCCTATTTGAAATAATTTTAGTTTCAAAATATTTATGTTTAAATGAAAAATACATTTAATCCAGCAACAGACAAGTAGGCTTGTAACCGTATTTTATTGTTTAATTTTTATTTGTTTCATTCATATTATTTCATTCTTATTTATTGCCTATAAAGGCCTAATAACATGATCAATAAGTTATCAAAAATCTTATATTTCATAACTTACCAGTATGAGGTCATGCTGAGGGATTTGAAGTTCCTCTTGTGCTTTCGCCAGATCTCTTTTCTTCAACCAGCTCTGAGAAAATGTACTGACCAATGTGTGACACAGGCCCATTGCTCGTATGGCAAGCCGTTTTAACTTTTATTCATTTCCAGGATATGAATTCTTATCAACAATTCAGTTTTCACTAGTTAAAACGATAGTTATTGATATCAGAAATTAGATTTCTACTAGTAACAATGGCAATTTTTGATATCAGAATTACATTTCCACTAGTAACAATGCTAATTCTTGATATCAGCATTTACCTTTTCACTAGTTAAAATGATAATTCTTGATATCAACAATTGAATTTCAACTAGTAAAAACTATAATTCTTGATATCTGTAATTGTATTTTCACTATAATGTCACCATAGGCTATGGCAAGCCGTTTTAGCTTAAATTGTACCCAGCGTTACTCGTCGTAGTTGCATTTTTACTAGTAAGAATTCAATTAGAGAGCTCTACAATTCAATTCTTACTAGTAGCAATTACAATTAGAGAGCTCTCTAATTCAATTACTACTAGTAAGAATTACAATTACAGAGCTCTCTAATTCAATTATTACTTGTAACAATTCCAATTAGAGAGCTCTACAAATGAATTTTTACTAGTCATATGTCTCCATTGACTTCCATTCATTTTTAATTATGGAGCTCTACAATTGAATTGTTACTAGTAAGAATTACAATTAGAGAGCTCTACAATTGAATTGTATATCAATTCGTTTCATATCCTGGAAATGAATAAAAGTTAAAACGGCTTGCCATATTGCTCGGGCTGTGCGGTTCTTGATGCTTGTCATTGCGTTTGTCACTGCCAAATTTAAATTGTGACCAAAACAGTTCAGCCACGGCCAGTTCAACTTTTTCACTGCTGCCACGATGTTGGGCCTGTTTTCTGTAGTGATACAGGCCAGCTTCTTTTCATCCAGGGACCTCTCTTCAAATGCATGATTCCGAAATATTGTCAGACGTATGGTTCTCGGGCATAAACACTGTTTTGAGGCAACGTGATTTCAGAGTCCAGTCCAAGCTCAGATAATGAGCCGTTAGACTCATATAAGGAGTCATATTGACACTTGACCACATATCAGTAGTAGTCGACATTCATAAGCTCGCTTTTGATCGATGTCTTTACCGTGTTGTACATTTTCGGCACCGCAGTCTCTGAAAAGTAGGTTTCATGCGCTTCGATGGCTGGATGACAGTTAGCGAGATGAGACCTCAAATTCGATGTATTGCCGTGTGTCACAGGGACCTTTTTGCCCCAGATTTTGCATATTGGTTCATCTTAATTTGCTGGCTCGCCCTTTTCATTCGGTTGAAAGACGAAATGTTCCCAAACTGGCGACGTTACATTAGGTTTTGGGACATGAGCGCCTGAAAAAATCAACAAAACACCGGATGCAAACAGTTGGTGGGAAAACGACACTCGTAACGCTCTTGTATTCATTATTAATTTATTTAACATTCAATTCACAATTATGAACAAGAAATGAGAAAAAAAAGTGAACACTGTGGTTGCTTTCCTTCCTCTGCAGTTAGCTTGTCAATAGCGCGGTATTACAATTAGGGCTGTACTCAACCAAAGAAAATCTTGGTCGACTGAAGTCCTGAAGTTTTCGACTAAAAATCGACTAAAATCGACTAAAAATGACGTTAGAAAAAAAAACGTTAAATTAATTAGCTGCGCACTGTGCGCAGTACTTGGTAGCCTTGTTGTCCGCCTAAATGAATTATAAATAAACATAAAAAAAAACTAGTAGGCTATTTGCAGTATTAAATCGTTTTTGACGTAATTAATTTGCACTGAAATGAGTCTGACACACGAGTCTGTCGGCTGTCGGCTCTGACAGCGTTGCATCACGTGCACCTGCACAATATCATAGCCTATGATTTCCGAAAATAGTACTATGTTGTCAACTAGTGATATCATGACAAGAACTTTTGAGGAATATGTAACATAATTTAGACAATTGTTTCTGTCATATGTATTATAATAACTGACAGACTCTATAATTTCAGCCGCTCTGTGCAGCTCGCACAGAGTGAGGCTGAACCTATTTTTTACAGTCTATGGGCTGAACATAGGAGCTCAGCTTCGCGGCTGAGACACGAATAGACTATTAACTTAAAGCTTTTACTCTTAAACACAAAAGGCACGTCCACTTTAATAAAAAAAAATAATATTTATTAAACAAACCAGATCAAGTAATATTCAGCAAACCTTCTAGTAGCCTACTTTCTTCAATCTGTCCGTCTTCTCCGGTGAGTTGGGCTAATCCAAAAGAAGTGAAAACAAGGGGGGTGTTCTGAAGACAGACTGTTACCTGTGAAACAGGGGTGCTCTGAAAACACCCCCATTAGCAATTAGTGCTTTCCACCTGATGAAATGAACGCGGCAAAACTGATGAAATGAACGCGGCAAAACTGATTACCGGTAAATGAACGCGACAAAACTAATGAAATGAACGCGGCAAAAAATCGACCAATCAGAATTTTGGTCGAGCCAGAACGTATCGACCAAATAATCGACTAATCGACTGGAAGAATACAGCCCTAATTACAATATTGCAGTTATCGCGACAGCCCTAGAGCTATTTGCGATTATTGGATGAGAGGCGCTACAAATAATGTTTAGTACAGGGAAAAACCATGGATCTGGCAACCCTGACTTAAACTACAGGTGATTCAGAGGGTCAAATAGATCCTGCTTTTATGTAGCTGTTTTTAGCTGTTAATGCGTTATTGTCGCATTAACTTGCCCTAAATTCAACTCGAGAAATTTTCTTCTCACACAGTGTGAGTTGCAGTCGGACACGTTTGTCAGCACTCTTTTGATTGACAGGATATAATCGCCACTGATCATCGGCTGTTTTTAAACAGTCTAATAAAATAATAGTCATGTTGTCATTGGTACATTGTTTCATAGTGCACAGGTGTCCCTTGTCTTGTCATTAGTCTTGTGCATATTTAAGCCCTCATGTTTGCCTCTTGTCCTTGTCAAGTATTGTTTCACTGTAACCTCTGTTTTGAGTTTCATGCCATGCCAAGCCTTTGTTTTATGTTTGATATTTGTTTGGGAAATAAACTGCACTGTTATAAGTGCATATACAAAATGCTTCTCTAGAGTTAATTTCTCTAGTTAACTAACCTGCTGTCGACACTAAATGCCTGAGATAAATGTGATGCTACGTAACTATACATGTAATTATAATATAACTCGAGAATAGAAAGAACCTTTAAACATAGCTCTGAAAATGATTCCGAACAAAACACGACTTTCTAAATCACAACCTCTGCTTTGCCTTTCTAATAATTTTCTTCTATTTTTGTTCACCATTACTGGGCAGAGGTTCTAGAATCTAATAACCCCCGGTGTGAGAAAGCAATGGTTAAGAGAGGAAATTGCTAGCAGGGAGGCCTATCCCTCTGGTGCAGTGTTGATAAGTTTAAGGTGGAGGGTGAATAAGGGGTGAGGGCTGTTATCACTCGCAGCTTCTGGCTGCGTTTCCTGCAACATTGCTTGCTGGAGCCTGAAAATTCATTTTGACGGATACTTCCCCTCTCTGGCTGTTAGAGTGCATCTGGGTGGGGAGGTGGCTTCGAGGGCCTCTGAGGCAGCAGTGTTCACACTGAATGCCATGTTGTGCAAACCTGCAATTTAAACTCTCATGCAGGGCAGTAAAAGTTAGCTCATGATATGCAGAGACCCCTGTTAGCAATCTCCCCCACAGTGTTGCCATGCACAGCAAATGTAGGAGTCTGAAAAATCATTGCGTTGCTGCTGTAGAGAGAAGGTTTGTGCTGTCAAAAACCTTGTTTGTTATGAAAATCACAAATGAATCATGAAATAATGAAATGAATGCCAAAATTACTACTACTGTAGCAGTATACGGCTCATAAATGTAATTTAGGATCTTCTGCCATCCATTGTACATTATCCATGCGACACCACCCAGTATTATTCATTGTTTTTCTCTTCTCGTTCTTAGATCACAGAGACATCAGTCGGAGGAAGCAGTCGTCCTTCAGAAGGAAACTGCCCCAAAGCATGACCGTCTGCCACTGGAGAGGGTCAGAGAATCGCATCCCTGCAACTCTCATGAACAGTTTGTCATCCCCCTCGTAGGTCCACCTGCGGCCCTGAACACACCCATCTGCCAGCTCAGATAACCCTCAGGCTGTTTGCGACACATGTTTGATGTGATTGGTTGTGACCGCCGCGCTTTGCTAAGCAGCCCCACTCTACATCATGCAGTGGCGTCGGCGACACTGCTGCCCCATCAAGATGACCTGGAATGTCAAGCGGTCACTCTTCCGCACACATGTAGCAGGCCTTCTCTCGCTGGCCTCAATCTTCGCCCTGTTTCTCATCTACTGCCACCAGGATTTGCTGCAGGGCCGGAGTTGGTTGCGAGACAACCCTTTGGTCTACACCATGCGGGGTTTGCGCCCCCACAAGGAGCGTGCGAAGGGAAACCAAAGCTCACTGCGTAGCCTCTGGAAAGACAATACTTATGTGCTCCCCAAACCGTCTGTTAACTTCAATTTAAGTTCTCACCAGGCTGAGATTACTGCCCGGGGGATTGTGGGACTGGAGATCTCGCCGAGCAGCAACAACTCAAACACCAACAGCAACACCAAGAGCTTGCACAGGGAAATGGGAGTGGGAGGCCGTCTGGCAGCCCAGCCTTATCACTGGCTGCTTAATGAGCCCTACAAGTGCAACGAAAGCAGTCCCTTCCTGGTTTTGCTAATTGCTGCGGAGCCAAGGCAGTTGGAGGCAAGGAACGCCATCAGACAGACCTGGGGCAACGAGAGCGTGGCGATGGGTTACGGGTTCGTGCGGCTCTTTCTGCTGGGAAGGATACCTAAAGCGTATCCTCAGAGCTCCATTGACGAGGAGAGCTTGCAGTACCGTGACATCATCCAGCAGGACTTCTTGGACACCTATTACAACCTTACCATCAAGACGCTGATGGGCATGAGCTGGGTTGCTCGCTATTGCCCGCACGCCCGCTATGTCATGAAGACGGACAGTGACATGTTTGTCAACACAGAATATCTCATCCAAAAGCTGCTAAAGCCAAACACGGCACCTCGACTGAATTACTTCACAGGCTACCTAATGAGAGGCTATGCTCCCAACCGCAACAAGGACAGTAAGTGGTACATGCCACCAGAGCTGTATTCCAGCGAGAGGTACCCTATCTTTTGCTCCGGGACAGGCTATGTATTCTCGGGGGACATGGCTGCGAAAATCTACAATGCCTCATTGAGTATCCGTCGCCTTCATCTCGAGGATGTGTATGTGGGAATCTGCCTGGCCAAACTGCGGATCGACCCAGTGCCACCACCAAATGAGTTTCTCTTCAACCACTGGAGAGTGTCGTACTCCAGCTGCAAATACAGTCACCTGATCACCTCTCACCAGTTCCAGCCCAACGAACTCATGAAATACTGGAATCACTTGCAAAGCAACAAGCACAATCCTTGCCTTAACATGGCGAAGGATAGGAGTGGGCGACCGCGCCATAGGAAGTTGCAGTGGGAAGGTCTTCGGTGATTAGCCAGGGCTCAGGGGTGCAGTAGTGTTACCACAGCATGTGCAAATTTCAGCAGTATATGAGGTAGGGAACAGCACAGTGTTTTTTGGTATTGTCAATTACAACTATTTTTTTAATTTCAGAGAGCTGTTATGTATTGTAAACCTGTCTTTTTAAAGGGAAGCCAGAGACATTGATGTGTGCAGTATCTAGCATGCACTACAAAAACAAGACGATGGTGGTACCACCATTTTCAGGTGCCAATTAACCAAGACATATTAAGAGGTTTCTCTTCAAGCTAACACCTGACTGATTTTAATAAGGGCCAATTTTATTGGGATCCTCACTGTTTCTGTATACAAAGGAAGAGCAATTGGGAATATCATATGGTGGTGTATCTGTACTGTGACACATTTCTTTGAATCTCAGTGATGTCCATCCTTGACATTATGAGATGATGTTGATTTTTCTATCTACCTAAAACCTGCAAATGGTTTACAGTAACCAAACCAAATTAAAACAGTATGTATAAAAGATAATATATGAGATTTAAATGCATCATAGTCAGATATGATTAAAATAATATTTTTCAAAGCTTTTCATTGACTAAATATACAGGTCTGCCCTTAAAGAGGGTACGTTAAAAATATTTATTAAATGTATTTCTTAAACATATTGTCTCGGAGGTGTGGTCATTTAAATAATGGGATATTATTCAAATAATGTATTACTCGGCATGAGCTGAAACCCAATTTTACTATGTGATTATTTAGATCAGACACATTTCTCTTAAGAAATACAACCACATTGTCATAAATAATGCACTAGTAAGCAATGCAAAACATGAAGAGTTGAAAACATCTTTGGTTACTACCTCAGTGACCCCCATGAAATTTCCATCAGCATAGAACTAAAAAGGAAATCTGACATGAGACTTTAAATCTGATAAAATAAACATTACTGCTAATAATTCACTTCTAATTGACTTTTACAGACAGTTGCACCCTTCATTTGCAAAATTAAAAATGTCTCTGTTGTCAAAATTTGCATAATTCATGCAAATTTCAAAGCATTATGGAGAAATATCAACATTCAAATCACCATTATGTACTCATTAAATTAAAATGAGGCTTGAAAAATCCTAGACTTAGTCCCCAGATGGAACCGAAGACTAATGCGTTAATGATAAAGTGGATAGTGTTGCTCTGGGTCAAAATATATAATTAGTGGGGGGGCTTCACTACACATTAGCAAAGAGTAATCCAATTAAATTGACGCTGGCAACATTTGAAGGGTTTATTTATCATTTTCATTACTCATTTGTCATTCTAATTTTAATTAACCACATATTCGAGTGACTACGGTAAGTGCTAGATGCAGAGTTTGTGCATCAATTACAGGTGACTTTTCCATATACCTGTTGTAAAAATAAGTTTCACAATATAAGTTATTGTGCCACAAATGAGTCACTTTCCAGTTCTACTAGTCTACTTGGGTTCACCTCCAGTAACTGTTTTGAAGATAAAAGACGGAACTTTACTCTAGAGAAAGAATGGAATAATTTACTTGCATGCTTTAGAGGTTTCATGTCACTTCATCTTTATAAATATAGTAACAAAAATAAGAAGTGCTGAAGACTAAATATTACTTAAAACGGATCATTTGTGAAGTCATATGGACTATGCACAAATTTCTACACTCAAATATGACAAGGTAACATTTAAAAAGTGCAAATTGTCCTGAGTATCTGGAGATTTCCATGACCTCATTGCTTTAGACCCTAAAAACATCTAAGAATTACTTTCTTGCTAGACAGAAGTTAATTTGCACAACAACGTGCAATTCCATTGCAATGCATCCATTAAATCCTCATCTCTTGTTAAGCATTTATCTCCCTCAATTAATAGGAATCAAAGTCGTGGCCAAGGGCGAGAGAATATAACCAACAGAAGCAGCTTTCATTCCGCCGCGCCCTGTGCAATCACAGAGAAAGATTAGCGCACTTCATCCACAACACTTTGTCCCACTGATTTACCAGAGAGAGAGAGAAACCAAGAGAAAAAAAAAATAACTGGGGGCGAGTGATGAATGAACAGCAAAGAGGCTGTGACTGATCAGTATTGAAAACCTGTGCTGCTCTAAACGTGTGAAAAGTGAACCTGGGAAAAGAACTCTGATGTCCACCATGATGGAGTGGCTCGCCAAAAGCCCGGACCAAGAGACGCGTTTCCAGAAATATAGCGAGTACCAGAGTATGATGAATGTCCCAACTTCGCTGAAAGCCAATATCACGGCAGCGAGATTGAAGAAGTGAAACTTTCACTGATTTTGCGTGGTCATTTTTAGACATACAGACAAAGCAAATTCTGTTCTTTATTTATGAAAATGTTGACATTGCGAATTATTCAGAAATAACAATCTGGCTCCATTACTACATTAAGTGCAGTCAATATCAATATTTTTGGCAGATATTTTGAAGTAAGTTAATACCTTAGGCCACATTATGCCTTGCTGACATCCATGCTTTTGAGGTGTAGGCTCTTTTCATGTGGAAACGTGCGAGGAATTCGTGATCGCTGTTGGGGCATGTACAAAACAGCGCTAAAAACTCTCCTTTGTACTCGCTGAAAAGCAACCACTGTTGAATCACGCAGAGTGGCGTTTCAGTAAATAAAGTAACAAGACATGCTGTGTGAGTAAATGTACCTTTTTAATGGAAATATCCTCTAGTTCGGATCAGGTAGAGCGCTTTTCCCTCACAAGGATACCTGACCATGCAAGGTATGGACGCCCAAGAATGTCCTGAAGAATTTCAGTCAATTTAGCCTAGCTACAGTAAACCCACTTTCCTCATTAAGTCATTTTCACTCTCACAGCAAATGGGAGCAACATATGAATATATACCATTGAATACTAAATTGGAGTCAGTGGCTTTCATTTTCTCTGGATCTAATCATTTATTAAAAAAATTATTCAAATGCAATTGATAGATAGGTACATTAATTAAAAAAAAAATTGTGGCGGCCCTGAAAGTGAAAAGAGGTGATAATGTGCAATTTTCCTGATATCAAAATGACGAATAACAGCTTTGTTAAAGGAATGGAATTCTTGAAAAGAAAAACTGATGAAGTAATTTGTATGAAAGCTTGTTTTCCGCCACAAAACAAAACATTTTTAAAGATAATTGCGACTTTTTATCTCACAATTGACAGTTTATATCTCACAATTCTGACTTTATAACACGCAATTGCGACTTTATATCATGCAATTGTGTTATAAAGTCAGAATTGCGAGATATAAACATGCAATTCTGAGAAAAAAGTCAGAATTGCGAGTTTATATCTCACAATTCTGACTTTATAACAGGAAATTGCGACTTTATATCACGTAATTGACATGTTTTGTAAACTCGCAATTGTGAGAAAAAAAGTCGCAATTACCTTTCTTTTTATTCTGTGGCGGAAATACGCTTCCATAAGTTTGGGATAATCTTTTATCATTATTTCTTTAAAGAAATGTTCATTTAAAAAATACCATTAAAACATCAATCTATCTATTACATTTCAGCTAGATTTCTGTATCATGGACACTCTTATTTGCTATTGAGTCATTAGGAGGTGAATAACCTGCAGTAGAACCGAGCAACCGAGTACTTTTCTGCTCAACCAATCCAATTCTATTCCATTCTGGAGCCGATATTCTTGTGGATGTTTGCCAAAGTATAACTAGTGAGGGAAGATACTCCTAGCCCAGCACTTAAGACCATCTCCTTTAAGGAGCAACACTGCACAATTTCTCTGACCAGTAATGGCTATGATTTCCAGGAGATGTCCGAATGGAAAAATCAATGTGTTGATCTGTTTTGACGTGTAGAAGCTGAGAAGGACTTGCTTTCATGATAGGAACCCTGCTATAAATGGCTCTTAAAAAAGCTGACAAAATGCTATTTTTGACCACGCCAACAACGGCGTACCCCTCATACCCCTGTATCTGTTCAAACACACAGTAAACAAGCTTTAGATCCAACATAATGGCCTCATGTGGCCGTTTGTTACTTCTGGCTAAATGACTTGCTGCCTCAGAGGATCATTCACACAATATGAACCCTTTGTAACCCAATGACAAGCTCACATTGATTACATTTTTTCATCAAATGTCAGCGACGACTGATGGCTGACATTTGTTGTAAATATTCCAAACAATGGCCTCCTTCCACAATGTCCTTCCAGATTCCAGGGAGATGAAACACAACTGATTATCATGGACGATGTGTACGCCGTTATCAAAACCAAACGCGCGAGAGATCTTCATCAACAGAAAATTATTTGCAATTAGCCCAATTAATGGGTGCATAATGTTTGTGTAATTTCTCATATCCACCTACTCCGGAGCAATTTTACACAAGATATTAGATGGTAAATAAGAGGAGATTTTACATATTTGGTTCCTGATAATTCAGCATGTTTCAATTGAATCTCTTCTAAAATGGACATTTACCTTTTATACATTTTTGTGTGCATAAAAAAAAAAACGTCCATACTGCAACATGAAAAGGCATGCAAGTATATTTCCCAAACGGTTGTTAATTATTCATAAGAGTATTCATAAATATTGAATAAACATTCATTTGACTCGAACCTTGTATTTGACATGCATTTTCATTGAAGACTGAAACTGAATCTTGGTTATTTGTTTATCATGGTTTAATTCAAAGCTGACAGATATCCTCACATTTATGACATTAAAATCACATCTTGACAAGAAACAAGCTATAAAATGGTTGATATTCCAAAGATTTTGTGGGCACAGTGGTTCAAACACTTCAAGTTCTCATTAATTTTTTATAGTGCTTTCGATTGATTTAGTGGTCCATGGAGTCTGTGCCAAAGCGACAAACCCTGACCATTTCTGTTTACAGAGAATTCATAATTTATATCGCTTAGTATTAATGTGAATTTGAGATCATCCTAATAGCTCAAAGTCTTTGAGAACACCCAATCACATGAATGAAAAATCCTCACAATATGTTCATATTTTCCTGACGACACATGTTCTGATACACTCGACTGCTCTGCTTTGAAAACTCCCAAAAGGAAGAACCCCTGCTATTCTCAGCTGTCATTTATCTAATTGGAAAGCATATTAATACTCAAAAAAAAAAAAAGCGTGCTGGAGGATTGGAAAGCCTTACATCTCACTTCCCATGACACACTGTTCATAGGAGTGCACATGGTAACACAGACCCCTCAACAAATTCAAGCTGGCAACTCAAGCAAGACTGCAGGGTTGACTGGTTCGCTAGCATGTGTAATATAACCAGATAGACAGCCAGGATGTCAATCTAGCGTCGTGCAGAACTTGAGAAATGCATCAGGGGTTCCCTTGAGGTCTGTAAAAGGTCCACAGCTTTCATTATGCAGTCTAGAGGGGGTTCACTTAAGCTTGTTGAGTAGTGAGACGCAGGAACCGTATCAAGAACAGTTCAAACAAGTTCAATCATGCGCTAAATGCCATAAAAAATTAACTAAATTAATGATTTTTCTAAAGAAGGAAGTGAACTGAACAGTGCTGTTTACAGTTTCGGTCATGTGGACTTTCTTATAACACAAAGTTCATTCAAGCATGCTGTAGTATACTTCTCTTAAACTAAAAATAAGAAAGTGTACTTTTGAGTTCTACTTCTCGGAAATATACTTAACCCTTGTGCGACCATATGGACATTTTTGTCTCTTTCAGTTTTGTATTTTAATCATTTTGCCTTTGTTAATGCCAGCTGCATGAATTTGGGCACAGGTGTATGTGTATTTTTGGAATGTTACCACTTCACCTCCATTTCCTTTAATGAATCTATAGGTACACAAAATAGTTACACTCAGGACCTTAAGGACAAA
This sequence comes from Scardinius erythrophthalmus, assembly GCF_964197995.2. Taxonomy (NCBI): domain Eukaryota; kingdom Metazoa; phylum Chordata; class Actinopteri; order Cypriniformes; family Leuciscidae; genus Scardinius; species Scardinius erythrophthalmus. The sequence goes on from NC_138234.1 coordinate 26,045,526, forward strand.
AATGTCTCCATTGAAATCCATTAAATTTTTAATCCCCAGGGCCATTCAACCATAAAAGGATGCAGTCTTTGTTAGGCTTTCATTCTGTAAGGCTTCAAAATTTACATTTTTACTATTTGTTACCAGATGGTGCCGTTTTCTCAGGTTTGGCCTATAAAGCAAATACTCGCTTTATTCCTGTTTTCTGTGTTTTTTGCTTCTGCATATTATAAAGCCAATTGAATAAATTATGCAGCTATAATTGTGTAGGTGTGTTGGTATGGATGTCAGAGTGTGGTAAAACAATAAAACCAATGTGTGTGTGCGTGTGTGTGCTTTTAATATTTGAGAGAGAAAAACTGTATGTACTGAAAATCACAAATCCAACCACTGTGTGCACCAGTGGATCTTTGCTGGCATAATGCTAATTTTACTGAAAGCTTCTTTTTTTAGACAAAGCGATCATCAACTATTAAACAGCATATAAATCAAAACTGCCTCCCGTTACCCAATGAAGTATTGAACCCATGAAGAGGAAACGACTGTGAAGCTTTGGGGGCGTTAATGGACTCAATCTACTTCATCTAGTTTTTTGTTTAAAATGTTGCTTTTACTGAATTTTTTTTTTTTTTTTAATATGATAAAAAAGGATGCACGAGGCAAAAAAAAGTACAGTTAAAAGTATATTTCAAGTATAAAAAATTAATACCTAATTGGAACATAGTAGCATACTTAAAGTGAAAAAATAATATATAAATAGTAGTAAACAATAAGTATGATGTTATGTTCACTTAAAGAAAACTTACAAGTATACTTAATAAGCCTACTAAACTAGTAGTTTACTGAGAGTATACTTCAAAGTGTACTTAAACTAAAAAAAAATTGACATGTATTAAAATAGTAAACTACTAGTATACTTATAAGTTTACTTGTAGTACAGATTCAGAACAAATTAGAAACGTAGTTGTGAACTAGATATGCACTTAAAGTTGAATACTGTTACTCTTACAATACACTTATATACTAAAATTGGGCCTATTTAGTCCCAAGCAGTTTACTACTGGTACATTGATATTAGTATACTTGCAAAAACTTTCAAATGACGTGTTATGCATACGCCAAAGTCAAATTTTGCGTGCACGCATCACCTTCAATCATGGCCGTAGCCAGCTATGAGGTCACCGAGGTCCGGACCTCGGTCATTTTTTTATATTCAAAAATAAAATTTCAAGCTCTCTGAATGATTAATTAGCCGTTTAAGCTACGTCATATGTGTGTTTGCAATTCATGTCGCTGAGAGAAGGAACAGTGAACGGGGCTTGAGAGCGCGTTGTGAGCTTACAGTCTATGGTTGTGAGTGAGGGCGCGGGTGCAGCCTCTGTGTTGCCAGATCCACCTATTATACGTCTTTTGGACTCGTTTTTCCCATTTATTGTGACACTTTAGGACGTTAATAAAGTGGAAAGTTGAATGTTAGGGCTAGTGATATATTAATTTTCTTTTCCAAAACACAAGCTTTGAACTTTTTTCTCATTATTATTATTTTTTTGTTTTTTTTTTAATGTTTTTCGTGGCATTAATAAAAAGAAGAAGCTTAGACAAACTGTAATTGCTGACAGGAAGATACCAAATTCGGTAAGACAAACGCAATGATCATGATTATCTGTAAGAAATGTAGGCTACAACACTATCAAAAACAATAGCATAATACAGATCTGTATCATTATTCTAACGTTATTTGTAACTTGTTACGAAATAAAAAGTCTCTCACCTAAAAAAAACGTACTTTCCTGTCCCGTCAGTCTCGTTGCGCGTCCTCTTCAATTACACGCGCAAATGCGGCAGAGCGCTTTATGTCACTTTATTATAAATAAAGCGCAAAAGAAACTACAAGCATGATGCAACAACATCGTAGTTGATGTCAATTTGTAAGTCATGAAATTACCAAAAAGTGCCAATAAATTCCGCAACTTACTTCATGTTTGGAATGATTTACATGCAGGTTTATGTTCATTCAATTTTCATTCTATTCATCAGGATCAGTGGTCATGTTCATTAACAGCTCATGTTAGTATTGTGTATTTACCATGGTTACTGTTGTTTCCTTAACCCAAAAATGCCACTTATTTTCACTGTGTTTTTGCACTATATTTCTAAATGATTGTGGTCTGACATACCAACTTATTTGTATTTACAAAAACTATTTTGGAACTGCTATTTAATAGCCTTATACTTTATTCATCATCAGTAGGCCTATGTGTCATATTCTTATACAGTATATATATATATACATATAATATATATATATATATATATATATATATATATATATATATATATATATATATATATATATATATCACTAATTGTTTGGCATACTAAAACACCAGTGATAATGTAATGTAGACAAACTCTATATCATAACTAAAAAATAAGTTTGAGCCCCCTTTAATGTCCAGGTACAAGTCAATGTTTTTTCTTTTTGCACAGTTCATGGGTTGAAGCCCGTTGAAGCTCTTAATTTTGAGCTCTCAAAGAGCACCAGATTGATGCATTTAACCTTAAAATGTACAAAATTTTCTTACGGGGGAGCATGCCCCCGAACCCCCCTAGAGGGACAGAGGTCCACCCATCATAGTTTTACAAAATCCTATGGGAAAGAACGATCATTTATGAAATTTACTCCAGCATAGTACAACAAAGTTCCTTTTAAGTCAGTAAACTAAAACTGTTAATGCAAAATTCAAATATCCTTCGACAAACTATACATTTGGCCTGCCTAAGGGGGGCCTACAACACATTGTGCCCAGGGGCCTCCGAATTCTTAATCCGGCCCTGCACCTCACCCCGGACCTCACTAATTTTCAAACCCTGGTTACGGCCATGCCTTCAATGTCACCAGCGAGGCTCAGTTCGCCCAGTTCACCTGATGCGCGTACATCTTCAAACAGGTAAGTAAGGGCAACAGTCCTTTTTTTTAATAAGATCACGGTGTTAACTGTATTATATTAATTATTACAGTGTTTCTGCATCACGTTACATGGGGTCATGTGTCAAAATGGCAACAAATGCGTTTAAATTAGTTAGTGAACAGTTGGCCGCTCTATATCTGCTTCTACTGTAAACAGACCTGTTGCAGTTTGAAATTCGTTTTTAACACACTGCATGTTTTGCTAACTATTTCATATATTTCTTTCGCTGATCTGAACTTACAAATGCGCTTCAAGAGTTGTCATTTACGCTCTGAAGTTTTCGTTTACGCTCCCAGAGTTTTCGTTCGCCGTTCTGACACATTTTTCTCATGGGGGCGGGGCTAGTAGCAGTGTGTTCTCATTGGCTACTGAGTTTTTTATTGACAGCTTCTTGACCTGGAAGTGAAGACGTCAGTGTTGTGTTTATGTGTGGATGTGAGCGTCTGTAAGCACAGCTTTCGGTTTCATTTTAGTGATATTAAGTTATGTTTGTTTTTTAATTTTATCTGTAGGCTATTTACCTGCTGTTACTACTTTGTTGACAGAAGCTTCTAGGAGCACAAGAGATCTATTCAGTCTATTCAGGTGTAATTGTACATTAAAGTACTGTATATAATACTTAAAATATTGTATAGTGTCCATTGTTTTCGGAGAATATTTGTTTATTCCTGATGATTCTTTTGCATGTTAGGCTCTGATTAGGTTGAGCTGTTACAATTTAAAGAGAATACTAGCAAACGTGTGTGATATATTCAGCCGTCAAGAAAGTTTCACTTCAACCAGGTAATCAATGTTGGCAACCATGGCCATCACACTACTCATTGCTAGCATATGCATTTACACCATCAAAATTAATGATCACTTAAATAAGAGGAATTTAAACAATATGGAAATTACAATCGTGGCCTGCTGTCAGATGATACATACCTCAAAGGGCATTTCATTACAAATGTCACCCAAAGAATGTTCTTGTTGCCATTTTTTTATCATGCTGATAATTGTATTTAGTTATTTCATTTAATTAATACTATCTTCTAACATTTAAAATTGTAAATATATTTTAACAATCATCAACCGTTTCAATTGTGACTTATACAACCAGGTAAATAAATGTCATTGAAAATATGAATTCAAATAAATTTACATTCTTTATTGTCACTAAAGCATATACACAAGTATCAAAGTGAAAGTCTTGGATGCAAATATGTTGTGACAGGAAACACCAGAATCCACAAAACATACTATACATGTAATGCACAGTATTCTCATGATATACATTTCTATACAAAATAGTTTACATTATTAGTATTTTTCTTATCTAGCCTATTGTTTGACTTCAGAAGGCATTGATTCATCCACTGAGATCGCATGGATTACCGTCACGGACACTGTGTGTGGTTTTTAAAGCGTCTTTAGGACTCACAGAGATGGATTACTTCCCTTACAATCTTAATTTATGTTTATCTGTAGAAAGAAAGTAAAATGCATCTGGGACAGCATGAGGGTGAGTAAAATAAGAGAGAATTTTATTTTTGGGTGAACTATCCCCTTAACATTCATATGCTGTTGGTATGCTAATCCAAGATCAGCATAGACTAATAAGAATAAAGTGCAACTTCTTGTGTACTTGTGAACTGTGTTTGTTTTAGAGGAAATTAAAATATTTGCTATTTTATATTAATATAAAATAACTCAGGTGTTTGAAGATCAAGATCCCAGTCAATCAAAGGCGATGTGTCTGAACAAAGTAAGATTATTTTCTGACAGGGACAGTGGATATTCTGGTACTATCACTCCATCCTCTGTGTCAGCATCACAATTTTGTTTATGGAAAAGTTGCTCCACGTCCTGGAAAATGAGAGAGGAAATGTATTATAATCTAACAATACAAACTGCTTTGAACTCCCACATACAGTAACAAGTTGCAGACTTAAAATATTTATTTCAAACAAAGTATATAAATGTTTTAAGGGACAGTACTAAATATTTACCTCAGAGTCATGCAGCATTTATCATCTGTAATACTGTTGTGTAACCAGTAGATGGCCGTATAGCCCTATATATAAACATATATCCATGGCTGTGTATTCCCTAGTTGCTGGATGTTTTCAGTCATAATTACTTGCATGTATTAAGTTTTTATTTGGACATATATTTATTATTAAAGAGTATTAAAGATTAAACATTTTTCTCAGAAATGTTCATTTGAAGTGCAATTTTTTGCATTATTATTAGTCAAATATGGACACTTAAAAAGCATTTTGTTACTCGTACTAGCTACATATAATAGCTTTATCAGTCATCTGTATCACACAAAAGTAATCAGAATATTGCGACCAGGGCGATACTTCAAAATAATTGAGTGTTTAAGAGTTTTATGTACAGAGACGTGTTCTGTGGTCAAGTCGTGTCTCTCCTCTTTCAAAAACTCTGCATCGCAAATTAATTAGCAATTGAGAAATTCAGGTTTAAATAGCTTTATTGGCATGGTAAAAAAGGCTTTACATTGCCAAAGTTGAATCAGGCAGTGATTGACAGCCCTCTGGTCCAATGGCATCGGTCATTGACTTATACAGTAGGCTACTTTTTGTACTGTAGGCTACAGTACAGATACTGTACAGTACTCTAGCCCAATGTTGTTACTGAAGACCATACTAGACAGCATTGTCATTTGCATCCTTGTTGGATTTGAAATGGGTACATTGACAATACGTAAATTGGTGATCTAGTAGTTTATTGTCATTGAAAGCTGGCAAAGTGAATGCAGATGCTTTTCAGAGGAGCTTTCTGCAATACGTATACTGCAACTCTGAAGTGGACCAACTTCTGGGAAAGGAGCCATTTGTTAGTCCAGCCTGTAGCCCTGAAATGGTGGTTGTTTCAGAGGATGGCAACAGAAAACTCTACAGGTTCCAGAAAACAAACCAGTGAGTTTTGTGTGCACATTAAAAACATCCAATTTAGTTAATGAATTTACTTGCTATTAACATTATCATAAGAATATAGTTCTCATTTTGTTATTTAAGCTGTTGATGCTGTAGCTGTTGAATGTAATATCTATGTTAGACTTTGAAACCTTTACAAAACATTAGACATTATTTTTTTAAACAGTGTGGTAACACGGGGGGTAACAGTGTAGATAGCAGCTTTCCCTATGGGATTAATATCCTGCCATGATTCAAAACTGAAAATAAAGTTCTGAAAGGTTGAAACTAAGTGTACGAAAACTCAAAATCTTACAAAAAACAGTTTTGCAAGATCGAAAAATAAGATTTGCAAGCTTGCAAAATGTAAAAAAATAAAAATATCTCTGCAAACATTATGTTGTTTTTGAGATTTCCTTCTTCAGAACTGCAAAAAAAAATTTACGATGTTGCGCAAACAATTTTTCAGAGTTTCAAATTTGTCAGTGTTCTCCCACTGTATTAGTTTGTTTTCCAGGGTTGAAACCTTGTAAATGGTGATCTGAAAACTGGTGTGCGAATGTGTGAAAAAAAAGTTTTGAAACTCTGAAAACAGAGTTTTGCAGGCTTGCAAAGTGGTAAAAAAAAAAAATCTCTGCAAACATAATTTTGTTTTTGAGTTTTCCTTCTTCAGAAGTGCAACACTCTTTTTTACGGTGTTGTGCAATCATTTTTTCAGAGTTTCGAATTTGTCACTGTTCTCCCAGTGTATAGTTTGTTTTCCAGATTTGAAACCTTGTAAATGGTGATCTGAAAACTGGTGTGCGAATAGGTGAAAAAAAGTTTTGAAACTCTGAAAACTGAGGTTCGAAAGGGCGAAACTTATTACATTACATTACATTTGCACTCCTATTGCATACTATTTTTTCAGAGCTGAGTTTACAACACCCACTTTGCGGAGATACGGCCACACAGTTGCGAGCTTGCGACTCACGTGATTTGTGGCAGCGTTGTCACGCAGCTCTGCTCTGAAACTCTGAAACTCAGACTGAGCGAAAATGAAGCTTCGCAACTTCGCAACTTCAGAAAAAGCCTGGAGGGAGGGCCGTCTGCTCTTGGCCAATGCTTTGATGTCTGCTGACGTACAGTCCAGTCACAAGTCGTATTTACTGGAAAGGTGGGATTGACCGACTGCTCCGCCAATGACGAAAGCCAAAGTATTCATAAACTGATTGCACACTGGCACGTCAAAAGCGTGCGTTTCAGCCAACACGCGATTTGCCAAAAGCGCGCGTTCTTAATGTGCGTGGCCACGGAAACGTGTGATCTGCTATTTAAAACGATCTGCTATTTTATGATTAATAAAAATGTTTTTAACCACTATTTTTAAGACTGCTCCTCCCTGACACCCGTGGGACACTTGCCATTCTACATTTATAACAATAATATCTTAGTCTAAACCTAAAGTAATCTTGAAAAACTACATATAATTTAAAAGCTTTCAGACTCTATTATTCATATTTGAAGACTAATTATCAAAAGAAATGACAGCAGTAGTAGCCTGGCTAACGTCAGTACCTCGTCTCATTCTCAAAATCTGGTCCATGGTGTCCAGGCTGCCTAGCAGCGTGAAAAACAAGGCAGCATGGGGAAACCCAGGCTACAGCAGTAGATAAATGCCTATAGATTCTTCATTTGTGATGTGCAGGCAAACTATAACACGCTTTGATTCTTTCCGTACATTTTTATATGTGTTTTAGAGATTAAATTCAAATCAAATATTAACATTTCTGCCCAAACTATTTCTGAATAGGATGTCTATTGTCTACTTCATAAATATTTGGAATAGTATGGAAATATAAGGTTCAGATCACTAAAAAACATATATGGAAATCGAAGAGTCATCGGTGGAGTCTGGATGTCATCTAGTGGAAAAGTTTGGTACTGCGCACAATAAAATCTTTCCTAAAGCTCATTTATTGAGACATCAACCTAAAATCTGGCCCAGAACTTGTCCAGATATTAGCACTGATTTTCTTGAAGTTTTAGGGTTGAAAATGGTTTGTAAATATATATAAAAAACAACATGTTACTTCATAACTTTTTAAAAATTTAATTTAACAACTTTGTTTTACTTTACTAATCTGAGAAGTGTACCCTTTTAGTACCCTGTTCGCAGTGCATTAAGTAATGTTAACAAATACTATAGATTTGTTACTTTTTATTTTAATAATTAGTAAACGTTGTAAACATTAACAAAGATCAATAATATATGAAACCTTATTTTAAATTGTTACCGAAATTTCAACTGGAAAATTTGCGAGATGTGTCTCAAACGAAGGGATTAGGGGATTGTCCGAGGTGCTGAAATAAAAAACTGTCTGTTTTCTTTCTTTCTTCTTTTTTTTCTTTTCTTTTTACCTAAATGATAACTATTGGATTATAATAACTCACCGATTATAATCCTCTCCTCTGTCAAATTTGCCATCGATAATTCCATGCTGTTTTGCTTGGGTTTAATGATAATACAAGAGTCCTAAACCACATATAGGGACAAAAGCATGACAGACTCAAGCAATGACGCCGTCGACGTGCGATAGGAGAACAGGGAACGAGCACGTTCTTTTCGCCTGTTTGGACACTTCACACACGTTTGCACATGTTTGGTTTACCTGTTTACACGTTCATAACATGTGGTCTGACGTTAGCCAGGCTACTACTGCTGTCATTTCTTTTGATAATTAGTCTTCAAATATGAATAATAGAGTCTGAAAGCTTTTAAATTATATGTAGTTTTTCAAGATTACTTTAGGTTTAGACTAAGATATTATTGTTATAAATGTAGAATGGCAAGTGTCCCACGGGTGTCAGGGAGGAGCAGTCTTAAAAATAGTGGTTAAAAACATTTTTATTAATCATAAAATAGCAGATCGTTTTAAATAGCAGATCACACGTTTCCGTGGCCACGCACATTAAGAACGCGCGCTTTTGGCAAATCGCGTGTTGGCTGAAACGCACGCTTTTGACGTGCCAGTGTGCAATCAGTTTATGAATACTTTGGCTTTCGTCATTGGCGGAGCAGTCGGTCAATTATGGAACGCCGTTGGGGACAATACATATTATATGCAACGCGTGAAATTTGGACGCATTAACACGCACAGTTTGTACGCGTCTTTTTGGTCCGTGTAAACGCGAACGTTTTGTACGTCTAAACGCGAAGTTTTTTGTCATGTTATTTAAAGACACGATCGTTTGTATCGCCTTAACGCAACATTTATGGCCGTGTATTTTTTTGTTACGTGTTTCTAGACGAAAGTTTTCGTCGTGTAAACATGACATTTTTGAACGTGTAATATTTCTGAGTCTTATTTGATGTGCGACATGAAAAAAGTTTTTATTTTTTACTTCAAATATTAGGCATAAAAAATATTGAGTTGTGTTGTACTGACTCTTGCATTTCCCACAATATATGTGGTCTTTTAGATTTTGTATTTGAAATTGGATTTATTCACCAATTTGTTGCATTCGTGCCTAAAATTGTCATATGGTGTGACATAAAAGTTATTCAATATAAAATGAAAATGGGATATACTCTCCCTTAGTAACTAACTTCAACATACATTTTTTCATTACTATCTTAAGATTTAACATTTCTTTTGTGCAGATTAATTAGATTTTGTATTGTTTTTCTAAATCATCATGCAAAGTAAGTCATCTCTCCTCAGCCTTTCCAGATATTTTAGATTAATTATGTTAAACCCGGTTATAAATCTATGAAAATGCTTGTGACTCTTGCTGATACTATTTCTCTTGTGTTCCGTTGACTTTTTTATGATTTATGATTAAAGTATTTTTACTGGCACAATTCTGAATGTCACACCAAATTATATAGTGTCACGCTATATGATGAACTGCAACACTCCACGATTTGTCAATGTAAAAAACCTGTTTTTTATTTGCATTCATCATTCAATTAATTCAATTCAGTTAACTTTAATCAAAAAAACATACTAACATTCTTTTAAAACTTTTAAAATTATAATAAACTCATAAAAATGAGTAAATCAAACACCATATCACTTCAAGAACATTAAATTAAGTATAAAATTGAAAAGAAATAATTTAATTGTATAGGTAATTTAATGTTCACTATTAAACATTCACTATTATTATTGAATATGTTTTGAATAGTTATTTATTCTTCATTAAAAAAGGTGTATGTAATATTGTGTGACAAATATATCATATGGTGTGACAGAAAAACACTCACACCGTATGATACAGTGTCACACCATCTGACGTTTTGTTCAGTTAAGCTAATCTCTTGGTTAACTAAAAACAGCTAGCTTATACTTAGCATGTAAATTGCCACATGGCAGGAATGATTTTTAAGAATTAATAAGTTAAATTTGTATAAAAGTGTTTAATTTTATGTAAATAATGTCACACCATAAGACACAAAACATTGACCACTAGTGAGCATATCAGATACAGAGCTTTTTAATTAAAAATGAAAATGCCAGAACTCAACTCTTGACCTTGCAAACCACTCCAGAGATGACACTGTAACTTCCTGGTTGAGTGTGGACCTCTTCATCATAATGATGTCCAAATTATTGCCCGTTAAAAATATAGATTGCAGTATCACACCATTTGACGCCTATTTTACGGACAAAATGTATTTGTCCAGAACTTGCTTTAAAATCATACACAGATATCAACACTTTCTGTGTCTGTTGAAATGGCCTAATTCTGTTACTTAAACTGTAAATCTATCAATTATTTATACTTTGCTGATATATATTGTCATATTAGTAAGGTCACACATATCCCGGACAGTCACACCACATGACAATTTTGATGTTTAGATAAAAATTTGAAGTAGAGGTCTTTATACACCTACTACAGCTATGGTATGCAGTAATGTCAGAGGAACAACATGAAGATATATATTTTTAACAAATACCCATTTTTAATAGGTTATGACATCATGGACAGGTAGAATTGCATGTCATGTCTCCCACCCACAAAAATTTTTTTCTGTTTTAGTTAAACTGGTGATAATTTAGAGTCAATGATTAAATACATTCAATGACTGCATGAATTAACATTATATTCTTTTGTAACGTTAAAGGAATTTGTCCTGTAGGTAAAGAAAACGACCATATTTCCCTTCTGGTTAATACATTCGAGGTGTCTATTTGGACCACTGCAAATAGCCTACTTGTTGGCAGAACTAATTACACTAGGCCAGTCTACCCTATATGTGGAAAAAGTCACCTCTTTAGTCAGCGGTTGTGGCGTAACGTGTAAAGGGAGACCGGGGTTCTATTCCCACTGACAGCGCTTTTTTTTATATAACTTTACAGTTATTAAACGCATTTGTTTTCAATAAAAATGATTTGAATTAAAATTCATTTTAATTCATAAAAGTTACATTTAGGGTAAGGTTCGGGGTAGCTCTAGGTCTTTAATATCTCAATAAGTTGCCATGATTTTAATATTGTTTTATAAATCTAATGATCTACTGTCAGTTATATTGCAGGATGTTTAATGCACAACAATACTGATGAGCAAATAGTAACGTTATCTGTCACTATTTATAAGTAAATAGCATCTAAATGTCTACTGAATCCACAACTGTTGCCATTTACACTTGGACTTGGACTGGCTGCCCCACAGTTTACGTAGTCCGCCTGCTGTAGTGATTCTGTATGTTTATGTGTCGTATGATTGTGTCTGTGTTTAAATGTTGAATAAAGATTTGTAAATTGTCATAGGCTATGGTGCTTTGTTTTCTGCTTTTGTATTTGCCTTATTGTTATAATATAATTGTTAAATTTGTGATTGTTACAATATATTGTTGTTATTAGATTTTTATCTGACATATACAGTATACATACAGTAGCCTATATGTGTATTAATTATTTCCAGTCAAACTGACATCCCGACTTCAAGGAGCATTCCAGAGTCTCTCATACCAGATTGATGCTGGCCCACTCGGAGATTACTCCAGTCATTTTGAAAAATCAATAGCCACAGTATTTAGTATTTAGCCTTTGCTAACTTTATTATTCATTGTATTTATTAAAGTTGAATGATTTATGGCATTTATTGGCACTATTATGTATAATTATTGACACCCCACCGTGGACCTCACTAATTATTAAACCCTGGCTATGGCCATATCCAGTGTTGTATGTTGTATATGTTAACATATGTTATACATGTAGCCTGTTATAAGAGGATGCCAACTGAACGCAGTCTGTAAAAGTTCTTTGACAGTTAAATAAAAAAATTCTAAGAGCCATCGTAGAGAGTCAAGTCAAGTCAAGTATATTTATATAGCGCTTTTCACAATACAGACTGCATCAAAGCAGCTTCACAGCATAAACCAAAATAACACAACAAGGTTTGTTTCTAGTGTAAATTTATTGATTGATAAAATTAAATTAAATATTCCCAAAATATCCCCAACTGAGCAAGCCAAAGGCAACAGTGGCAAGGAACCGAAAACTCCATCAGCAATCCACTTTTCCACGTTACCGGAGACAAAAAACCTGCATGAGTACAAACGGGATGAGATGCCACAGCATGACACAGCACTGACATCACAACCAACGTATAAATGCATCATTGACTCTAAAGTTTTACGCTTGCCTATGTACATGCCAACGTAAAATTACGATCTCATTCACGAACAAGTGTTACGTGTGACGTTTGCATAGGTATTTGCTTACCTAACAGCACATCATCCCTCACGGAAAGAAATGTCGTCTGATGTTTATGTATGTATACAGCAACGTGCCATCGCATCACAAATGCAAATGCAATCCTAAATAGAGCAACGCTATTGGCTGTTGTGCGGTCTGACGCGACACCCGAACATATACTTCGTATTTACGCGTACAAACTGTGCGTGTTAATGCGTACAAATTTCACGCGTTGCATATAATAAGTATTGTCCCCAACGGCGTTCCATAGTCAATCCCACCTTTCCAGTAAATACGACTTGTGACTGGACTGTACGTCAGCAGACATCAAAGCATTGGCCAAGAGCAGACGGCCCTCCCTCCAGGCTTTTTCTGAAGTTGCGAAGTTGCGAAGCTTCATTTTCGCTCAGTCTGAGTTTCAGAGTTTCAGAGCAGAGCTGCGTGACAACGCTGCCACAAATCACGTGAGTCGCAAGCTCGCAACTGTGTGGCCGTATCTCCGCAAACTCAGCTCTGAAAAAATAGTATGCAATAGGAGTGCAAATGTAATGTAATGTAATAAGTTTCGCCCTTTCGAACCTCAGTTTTCAGAGTTTCAAAACTTTTTTTCACCTATTCGCACACCAGTTTTCAGATCACCATTTACAAGGTTTCAAATCTGGAAAACAAACTATACACTGGGAGAACAGTGACAAATTCGAAACTCTGAAAAAATGATTGCACAACACCGTAAAAAAGAGTGTTGCACTTCTGAAGAAGGAAAACTCAAAAACAAAATTATGTTTGCAGAGATTTTTTTTTTTTACCACTTTGCAAGCCTGCAAAACTCTGTTTTCAGAGTTTTAAAAACTTTTTTTTCACACATTCGCACACCAGTTTTCAGATCACCATTTACAAGGTTTCAACCCTGGAAAACAAACTAATACAGTGGGAGAACACTGACAAATTTGAAACTCTGAAAAATTGTTTGCGCAACATCGTAAATTTTTTTTTTGCAGTTCTGAAGAAGGAAATCTCAAAAACAACATAATGTTTGCAGAGATATTTTTATTTTTTTACATTTTGCAAGCTTGCAAATCTTATTTTTCGATCTTGCAAAACTGTTTTTTGTAAGATTTTGAGTTTTCGAACACTTAGTTTCAACCTTTCAGAACTTTATTTTCAGTTTTGAATCATGGCAGGATATTAATCCCATATATAAATACTATTATTATTGTTCTTGTTGTTATTACAGTTGTTATCCAAAATACATGTTATTGTAGGAGTCAAAAGTCAGGGTTCTTTGATGTGAGTGTTTTTAGCCCAAGACTCCGAGGTGTCCAATTTTGTTGAGGAAGTCCAGGGGGCTGTCAATCAGGCTGAGAAACCGGTATCTCAGGCTTATTTTATAACTAATTATGTGTGAGATGGCAATGGCAGGGTGAGAGATTGCGAGGGGGAGATTGAGTCGCGACTGCCGGCAGATTTGAAATAATACGGCCACCGTAGGAGTTAAAACGCCCTCGGAATGGGAGGGGCTAGAAAGTTATATTCAGTTGGTGGTCATAAACAATTTCACCGCTAGATGGGAGAAAATCCTACACAGTGTAGCTTTAAACAGTCAAATTTGAGCCTAAAAGTCCACCCAAAAGGCATCACACTATTACCCCCATGTAGACATTGTAGGAGTGCAGGACCTCAGCTATGTATATGTAGTTTGAGAATTTACAGTTAAAGACCCAAGGACCAGATATGATTAATTAAGACCCAGAGTCAGAAGTGCAGTCAATCTAAGACAAGAGTCAGAATTATAATTAATTGAAGAGAATTTTTACCGAAGATAGTTTGCAGTTTCATCAACAGAAGTCAGCTTCAAGACTCACTAGGTGTGTCGTAGGCCACCCCCTGTAGAGGCAGTTTTACATCACAATTATACTCTTTATGAAGGTCTAAACTACTTCATTACTTCAGGTTGAATGATTCTGATTGGCTAAGAAATAGATAGTTCATCTCCACACATGGACTGATAGGCAGAAGCATCTATTCATCAATGACACCCAGACCCTGAATTAGGTACGGGTTGATCCCCTGTTTTACAGACAGTAGAAAAGACCTCAGATGTGACAGAAAGCCTGAAGACAACGCAGGACCAGTTGCATTGCTGTGATGACATGCTAAAACAGTGGGTTGTTGATGTCAAGCAGTGGGCAAGTAGCGGCAAGGACAATGGAATAATTTGGTTGTAAATCATAGAGCTTAATGTTAAATTATGGTGTGGGGATGGGCACTATTTGATGGTCAAGTCATAAGTCTCTTCAGTTAGTATTTTGACTTAAAGAAATTAAACTTTTTAGCAATGAAAATAGAATGATTGGTGCAACAATATCATTTGAGTTAATAAATGAGAGGCCAAGCACAATGTGCCAGTATGACCCAATATCCAGGGCTCCATGTTTGCAGCATTCATGCATGCTCAGTTTGTAAATCTGATATTTTCAAAAGGCACTTGTTGGTTCATATTCTTGGTGCAAGTATCTCAGTTGTTTTCTACTATTTTCTGTTTCCAATGAGCAGATATGAACATTTTTACTTTCACATGTTACTTCTGTCAGTTTAGAGGATACACTTTTATCATCATTGGAAGTTCGGCCTATTGGTGGAGCTAGAATAAAGCTCATGGGGTCACCAAATTTGATGTGTGGATATTGGGGACATAATTCCCCATAAATTACTTTCATAAGGAAAGACAGTGGACAATGGACTGCCATAAACTCTGACTACAGAAAAATGATGATAAAGATATCACACAGAGTAGATGCCTATGCCTCTTTGTTGCTTGGTCCCTAATTGTTGCAGTCAGTGGAGGTCCAATACGTTTAGAGAAAACATACAAGATACAAGATAGATAGCTGTCCAAATTAAATATTGTCCTAAAGTATGTCTGTAGCTGCTTTATTATGTGCAAGAAACATAACTTAAGTGTGTTTGAAACATTAGTTTCTTCTTCCTTTAGGAATTGCAGCAGCCAGTCCTGTTGATGCTCGTGGTTTACAGATCTCCATCGAAGCACTCTTTTTGTCAGAAGAAGCACTACCTTTATAGACAGAATGGTATGTATTAGTAAATGTAAGTAATGCATATGTAAGTTAAGGCAGCTCTTTTGTAATTTTTGCTCTTATTACATATCGCAACAAAAGGCGTCTGAGGATTAGTCAGAAGATTGCCCAAGAAAAGAAACGCTTGCTAGAAGAGATCCAGAGATACAACCAACAACCTGATGGTGACCCTGTGGACACAAACTCAGTTTGTGACTCAGAAACTCTCCAACAAAGCCGCAGAGAGCATGATCTGGCCTTGGCAGGAACAGAACACTTGTGAAGGAGATGATGCAGCACTGTCAGTACCTTAAGGACTCAGTAGCAAAGGTCCAGTCACTGATGGCCACCGTTTCAGTGTGCACACAAACAGGAAGTAAGTGTAAATCAAACTGGCTTTATGCACTTTAAAATTAATAGGTCAAACTATTTTCAATTAAAAGCAATCATGCTAGTATTGGCTCAAGAACTAAGGATAAATTCCCTTCAAAGACTATTTGATCCAATTATGATTATTATTTTTTTCAATTTGAGAATTGCCATAACATTTATAAGCTCTCTCTGATTAAAGGTGGCGCAAGTGTTATTTCAAAAACGCTGTTGGACATTGAAATCAACCCAAACAAACCCGCCCCTCTCTTCAATGCTCCGCCTCCAAAACTCAGGCTCCAATCCTAACAGCCCTGCTCCGAGTCAGTCTCGAACCCCCTGCCAGCCAGTCGAGTACACTAACAATGATACTAAACACCGCATTCCCTCTTGCTTGTTCTCTCCTCCGCCCCCTAATGCTGATTGGCTTTGTTGATTTTTGTTCCTGTGTCGGACCGACGAACTTCCAAACAGTGTTTTACAAATATCGCTCACCCTTCCTTTAAATGTTTAGTGTGACGGTAATTCCATTACTCTTCATTACTCTTCATGTGTGAACTTATAGACTATCCGAATGGATTCATAGAGGAGGGTTCCAAGAGCCTCATCAGTCTACTTAAAAGAAGACTGCAAGACCTCCGACTCAAACAGCAGACTGTAGCATGCACGTACAGAGGCATTCTCGAACCAACCAACCCCTAGGCTGGTGGAAGAGGAGGAAGGGGAATTGGATGAAGAAATGGACTGGCAACGTGACATCAGCTCTGAGGATGAGGATGATGCAGAGGTGGGGACTCAAGTTAGATTGAAAGTGATGAGATTTGTTCCAGCAGACAACTGAATTTAAATGGAATGACTGAATTTATTGAAGTTGAAACTGACTATAGAAATATGCACGCACACACTTGGTTTGTCATAAATGCTGTTTTACACTGCTGTAATTATCAGTAGCCATAGCCAGATTTAAGTATTGTTTCTGTTGTGCAAAAACCTTCTATCTTCAATTTTTTGTATTGATAGTTTGCACAGTTCTCCATGTTGTATGCTTTCTCTCAAACGTGGGCCCATTTTTGTTTATTCACATCAATAAATAAAAAGGATTTTCTCTGTCAAATGCATAGCATCTATTGTTATCCATTTTCTACTCTCTTTTATGTACTGAAATTGTAATATTCATAATACTCATTGTAATATTGTATGCAACTGATGATGTCTAAAATGTCTGATAATGAATATAAACAGAGGGATATTGAGGCTACACCATAATATAATCCTGGCTATTTATGACCATTCAGGTGGTTTGGAGGGGCTAAAGCACTTCAAAAACAACCACTTTGATTGTTGTCGCTCGATTGAATGGGCTTTATCAGTGGTTATATCTCAACCTCCAATTGCAAGAAAAACACTAAAGTTTCAAAAACTACAATTCCCTATAGCCACGCCATGTCGTAGTTCTTCTGGTTTTCAAAGTAGGGTTGTAAAATAGGGTTGTAAAATGATATTTCTACTGAATATTTCAAATATCTAGTACAGCTAAACTAGTAAATACACTGCATCTAGATGATCTATGTTAACAAAAAGTAAATATGTTTGTTTATATCAGATATTTGAGCTAAAACAGGAGTGGAGCGCGCAAACTCCGCCCATAGTACAATGCACTTCCGTACCTTTATGCTATCAAATAAATATATATTAAAAGTGATAGCCTTAACATGAACATATCGTTTTGTTGAGTTATCAAGTTGTTTTCTGTGGGGAAATGTTGTATATCATTAACGGTTGTCTGTGAAGAAAATACTTCCGGCCAGAAGTATGTAAGCTAGTACGTGGTTTCAGCTTTAGCAGCGTCGTCAATAGCAACCACCATAGCAACCAACTAAAGAAAAACTAAAGAAAATATACATTCACTGAACGAGGACTGTGAAAATAAAATGCACATTTCTCACTAGAAAACAGTTCACATTTCATGAAAATATAAATTAAGTTATAATATAATAATAATAATATAAATTACATAAAATTAAAATAATAATTAAAGAGTTCCAGGCCCTGTTTTGAACATATTCATTGAATGTGCCAAGAATCTATTTGCAAATAAAGTTAAAGACCATTCAGTTTAACAATTCAGGATTTACAAAAAGTCAACACTGTAAGATCCAGTAAATGACATCCAGCTTTTCCAACTATTTTTTTTTCCAATGTTTTCTAAGAGACAACAACAATTTAAGTACAGGCAAATACTTTAAGGGTCTAACTCTTCTTCTGCCTCTCTTTTTTGTCAGTTCAATAGATTGTTCAATTCTAATGGACACATTTTGCAATGGGAGTTACATATTCATTTTGCAATGACTGTACTTTTACAATGTCCAAAAGTTAAAAACACAGCACATCGCAAAATGCATACAAATCACAATTAAATAAATAGTCAATATTGTTAGTTATAATTATTTCAGTTTAAAAATGTAAAAGTGAGACTGAAGATTGAAAATGTGGGATATTTAAGGACTAGCTTCAAACCATTATTTAATTGTTTGTAAATTTATTTATCCATCCATCTTCCCGAGCAACACTTATGGCTGTTCCCCCCTCTATAATAGACACTTTCCTTTCATTCAATTATTTTTCCTCGGATTCCCCATTCGTGAGGCGGCTGTTGCAGAAACACTTGATTAATTTCCTTAATCTACTCCGGATATAGTCCAACACACAGCTAAGGAGCCAATCGCAAGCTCATTCCGGACCCTTCCCGTTTCTCCATCTCGCAGAACTTATTACTATGCACGGCAACCTTTGTTTTGCGAGGTCAGGCTCCAGAGGTGCGAAGCTCACCATCTTTCCTCTCCATCCTCCCCTCCACTCTTGCAGATAATGAAGTCAACTGTTTGAAAAAGGAAACGGCACCGTTCTTGGTTTTATGATAATTGGCCCATCTGTCTTCCCATAAATAAAGCGGATCAGCTCGATGTGTTTGGTGGGAAGCGGGGCAGGGCGTATCCAGGAATGACAGGGAAAACAAATGACTTCCTCCACTCGGAAAGATTCTTCAGGCATGAACATGGCACGTTATGTGGAGAACGCGTCAGTGAGAGGCGGCTGTTTTTGAACACATCTTGCCCTGCGTTAGATCACAAAAGCACAATGAGCATTTGAAATGCACGTCTGTGGAACAAACAGCTATTCTTGGCTGTTTATCTGGAGAGGGATGTTCATGGGTGGGTGACGGCTTCAAATCTCTAAGCCTGAGGGAAGACGGTTGGGTGCAGGTAGCCTTGGAGTAACTGGGCTGTTGCATCGCCATGGTAACCAACCACTGATCTGCCAAGTTGCGGTGGAGGGGAGTGGCAGTGACAGAGAAAGTGACAGACACATCACAGTGCACAGGAGGCGAGGAAGAGAGTGAGAAAGACAGATAGAGAGAGCGATATGTGAAATGGAGACAGACACCTGTGGGAAGAAAAAGGAGAATGTATGTATGTGATTCATACACATGTTGACTTGGCAAGTAAAGACCACTGTAGGTGAAGTGTGTAATTGTTGCTCCCCTAGTGGCTCTGGAATTGCAAAAAATAATTAATTTCATTCATAATACCCTTATTCATCCCATATAGAACTGTGGTTCCCAGAATACAATATCACTTCCACAATTTTGTGTGAGGTCAAATTTGATCACAACAGACATTTTCGTTTTCGCACTGGAGGAACCTTTTCATAGTTCCTAGAACTATTGGCTCAAGTAATCGTTTTTTGGCGTGTTCGAACCGCAGGAACTACGATTTTAGTTCTAGGAACTCTTTTGGAGGAACTCATTTAGCTCCTCCTTCAGAGTCAGGTCTAACCCAGCACTAGTAACTACCAGTGACGTGTACACTAATTTGCCGAATGCACGCGAAACACTAGCCTAACACCCGCCATTTAAATAAAATCTGTGTAAACACACAGATTATAGCCTATATATTTACTCAACTAACTCTACGAACATGGAAAACAGTGATAGATGAACCTCTCAACCTTTACGCTGAGGAGAAAATCCAATGCAACTTTGAGGGGACCAAGCAAAACATGATGTATTTCTGCTCAGCTAGCGACACTGGACATCAATCTCACGGCATACGCTAACTTTTCATTACTGTCTACTTTCTATGTATAACAGTTGTATCTAATAACGTATTAGACAGATCGTAAACTAATGAACACTTAGAATGCAAGCACTGTTTGTTTGCTCAGGCTCTGGTGTTCTCATCGCCGTCAAAATAAAAGTCACAACAACAAGCGCGGCTTACGTCACTTCAGAATTCCAACTGGCGGTGCGAATGCAACCAGGAAAATGTTCCTAGGGGAAACATTAGTTCTTGGGAAACCATCCTGGTGGCTAGTACCTAGAACTAAGTTCTAGGCTGACAAACTAACAACTTCCTTGTTTCGTCACAAAACAGAAATGGGATTCATTTAACTGTCCTTGTTACATGTACTAATGTAGTAATAACAATAAAATATGCATAATTACATGTAACTTACATTAAACCAAACCTAATCCTAACCCTATAGTTAGTTCTGTGAATTTTTGCAAGTGAAATCCAGTCAATTAAAAAATTTGCTCAACTTTTTTATTCATCGCACTATATGCCTAGCTCAATTAACAATGCACAGCCGCAGATGGTAAAAAAAAAAAAAAATTATAAAATAAATGTTTGTGTAATTTTTTTTATTGATCGTGGCAGAGTGTTTCATCAAATGATAATAACTGATATGCATGTACCTTTGATGTGCTAATAAATAATGCTATCAGTGGCTGCAATTCAATTTGTTTTTTTTAAGTTTAGACAAATATTTCCTGTTAGAGTTTAGCCAAAACGGATATGACTGAAATAACAAAAAGTCCTTTCAAAGACAATATTTAGTATAGAGGCAGTGCTGAAATGTTAAAGGGGTGATTCGAACTTGCTTGTCATTTAACTCTGATGTGTTTTACTGTGAAAAAAAAAACAATTATTGAAGCCTCGATAAGGAGTTGCTGCAAGGTCAACGCAATTCCTGGCTGAGATAAAGTAGCCGAGCTGTTAGTGGGCAGCAGGAGTCTCTGAAGCCAACTGATAAAAGCTCCAACGCTGAGGATGCTGAACGTCTTGGGTGGAAAGGTATGATAACATTGACGGGCCTTTAGATCACCTATTTGGAGGGCTAAGTGAAGGGCTGACAAGTCAAGTGACAGATTGATCCGATTGAGAATACATTCAAAGCGTGCGTACAGTGTGAAGACGAGATGGTTTATCTAGTATATTTCAGGTCTCCGCTTCCTCCTCCATTTAGGTTTCTTATTTATTTATTTTTGTAGAAGTAGGCTACACCAATTCTGTTCAAGATGTGCCTGTCATATATGTGTGTCTGTCCCTTTAACATACTGATGTCATTTTAATTTTCTATTCTATTTCCCATGTTAGCTCCGCCTCTTTCCTTTTGGTTTGGTTTTCAATTGGGAGAGGTAGGTTACTGTTAAAGTACAATGATTTTGAAATTCTAATCTTTGCTTTAAAAGTAAGCATGTGTATTTTTCTCAATTGATGCATTATTTGAACATTTATTGGATCATTTTAATATTATATTTTATTGAATTTCATCACATGTAACACTACTAGCAAAGTGATTTTTATAAGACATGTTTATTTTGCTAATTTTGTTTTCTTATTACATTATTTATTATTATTTAGTGACTTGATTTTTTATTACATTTAACTGTGTACAACCTGTCCACTAACTCCAAAGTTATTTGTTTCTAGTTTCGATTCACAACAATTTGTGAAAATCTATTTAAAAAATAATCAAAGAATCATTTTCAGGGAAGAAAAGAAAATCGCAACTTCCATTTCATGCCGACTTAGAACTGACGTGACGTAATTTTAAACAAAATCAGGCCGAAACAAAGTTCGTATGGAGTTCGTTTTGGAAGTTCGAAACAGCTTGCCAAAGCGAACTTTCTGGAAAAGTTCACTCCGGCTGGTAACACTTTTGTACTACCATTGGTCCATGGCGATTACGTTATAGGTGGGTGTGCGCTGAGGCTCCGCCTTCTTTCACATCGAAACCTTTTCCAGTTCATTTCTCCTCATGAGTGAAAACGTGAACACAACGGAGAGCTGCTTTATAGTAGAAAATGTTGTACTTCTGATGAAATGAGATACTGACACTGTTTTTCATTTCTGTCAGGACCACTATCGGCAAATACGATTGACAGTTAGCATACAGTTTGGATTGGCGGTATGGTTCTGTTCTGGGAAGCCTAGCATGGGTAAGAGCAGGGAGAGCAGCAGTAATCCCCCTTTGGGTAAAAAGAACAGAACAGAACCAACATGAATGTACTGCAGATATCATTAATTGATTTTAATGTACAACATAATTAGAGAATTTTAGTCTGATTCAAAGGGGAATCAGAATGCCAAATCCTGACTGACGAGAGGAGGAGCTGGGGATGGAGGTAGTGGAGTGGCTAAGTGCTTTTGTTTGGCAGAATCGTTCAGTTTATGATACAAGCGTGAAAATTGGCATGAGCAGTCTCCATGGATCACTTGACAAGAAAATTGTCCGAGCCACTTGAAATTTCAAGATGGCGGCCATTTTTCAAGATGGCCGACACCTTAGTGGAGCATAATTGCTCCACTAAGGTGGTGGCCATCTTGAAAAATGGCCGCCATCTTGAAATTTCAAGTAGCTGTGGGTGGCTTATTGTCTAGTGACCATCAGAGACTGCTCATGCCAATTTTCATGTTTGTATAACCAAATAAACCACTATATCACTTAACTGCTCCACTAAGGTGTCGGCCATCTTGAAAAATGGCCGCCATCTTGAAATTTCAAGTAGCTGTGGGTGGCTTATTGTCTAGTGACCATCAGAGACTGCTCATGCCAATTTTCATGCTTGTATCACCAAATAAACCACTATATCACTTAACTGCTCCACTAAGGAGTCGGCCATCTTGAAAAATGAAAAATCTTGAAATTTCAAGTGGCTCGGACAATTTTCTGGTCAAGTGACCCATGGAGACTGCTAATGCCAATTTTCACGCATGTATCATAAACTGAACGATTATATCACTTAGCCGCTCCACTAAGGAGGGTAATTCGCTCCTGTGAACGCGATCGCTTTTTGCTCGCAGGTTTCTCTATAGAGCTCCCCCTACAGCTTCGGAATAGATATTTGACAACACTGTCGTCAAAACTCGTTGGCGACTCTCCCCCCTCCCATCTTCTCCCTCTGGTCATGTGCATTTGTTTTCAAAGAAGCCGGCGAACGCACAGAGCCATGTCCACTGAGGTTTGTATGATACACAGAAGGCTAGGATATAAATGTATGTGTGCAGTGCCGTAAAGCAATTCGTTACATTGCGAGACCTGATATGACGCAATACTTCCTGATGCCAAAGTTGCAAGGGTGGTTTTTCCACTCACGGGCACTAGGGGGAAGCGAGACGGCCACCATTCAATCCGAAAAAAGTCATATAACCATTACTATGACTCCGAAGCTGTTCAGGTAAGGTTAATTAAGCTAAAAAAATAACTGCATAGTTCCCCTTTAAAATGTTTGCTGTTTTCTCAGTTTTGTTGTGCGTTTGTTATTAAGTGGACAGTGCGCAGCACATATTTACATATTCATCGAAACGTCGCTCTCAGCAGTGTGGGCAGCGTCAGATGTTCGCTACCAGTATATCACTGGTCATGTATTTCGAACTTCGTTTTACTCCTAAACGAAAAACGGAAAAAAACTTTCTGTATATCCGGCCTTAAGAGGGTGCGCCACTCTAAAAAGTTATGCCCGATTTGAGGTTTCTCGCTCGCCAAGACGTACTTCTCATCCAATCAGAGTGAACCTAAAAAGTAATGTTTTTAAGCATAGTGCTTCTTTGTTTCCAGAGGTTTCCAGAGAAAAAGCTCTATTTCCGCTGTTCCATGAGCGCCACCTACTGTCAGAGAGTGGATTTACATTTTCTTTCAGCCTGTCTCCCTTCTTTGTTCAGACCAATGTGAAAATCCGACCAAATATTTGCGGTAAATTTGAATGTAAATGGATAATAAGCTAATGTGCATTCTTTTCTCTGACATTAAACAGTAACATGTTTACAAAAACTCTTTCAGGTGTATAACACCTCTTAATTTGAGAGTTATGATACAAGATTTAAGTATTGTATAACATGAGTAGCTTTTTTACAAAGTAGCTCTCAAGGTTATAGAGACACTAGCGTACAGAGTATGCATTAGAAAAATAGCTGATGACAAAATTTACATCATGCACACTGTACGCATACCCTAGCGACATGTAAAACTGAAGTACTTTGGGCTTTTAACATCTCAGATGAAGAAGATTATGAAGACTAACAACCGAGTCAATTGTGATTGTTGTTTGTAAGAAGTGGCCTACATATGTTTTGTCCTCTATCAACTGCTGTGTTTCTTGTTTCTTATTTATCCATGGGGAACTCTTGATACACAGCAGAACCAGCCTTATATCTTTTGAAAAGCAGTGAAGCCTCCATGACATATTGCTTTTTCCTCCCAATCAAAATATGATCCACACTTTTTTTCACACCTGGTACTGTCCAATTATAGCAACGCTGCACTCGGATGGAGGTATCTATTTCCCCCAGCCCCTCTTTGGAGTGTATTTCATTTGCCGTCTTGAATGGACACCAGTGGATTACTGCGCTCAAGAAGCTGTGAAATCCCTTCTGAGACCTTGAACAACCAGGATCACTAGTGTGTGCCCTTTCAACAAATGCCACCAAGGGCAAACGTCCCTCATGAATACAGAAGAGAAACCCCCGCCGTACACCACCACTAAAACACACTGTGTGAAGCCCGTTCACTTTATATTACTGTCTTTTTTAAAGTTAACCGTCAAATTCATATCCCGCTTGAGTCGTTTTCTGATCCCAGCAATATTAAAATTTTTATATTTATCAGTTTCTTTTTTTATCAAAGTTATCTCCACTCCTTTGTCTCCTAATTTTGCATAGTTATTTCCTTTAATTCATGTTCCTTTATTGTTTATTCAGTGTCCTTTTATCTTTAATTTCTGTTCTCTTATATTTGATCTAATTTCTTATGGCTCATATTTCTTTTCTCAGGAGCAAATAAATCAGATTCATGGTTGAGCTGCTTTATTTGCTTATTTGAACTTTTTAAATAGTTAAGACAAATTTGTAGATGAGCTGTTATAAAGTCACTGGAATAATCTGTGCATTAAAGCGCAAGTAATGTGTGAGGATTGGTGAACTTTCTGGCCCGTGCAGTAACTTTACTTGCTTGTTAATGTTAATATACTTGATTTATATGCTGATTTACTAAATATTCAAAAATATTTGTTTAATCGTTTACTTACAGTTCTTACGGCGTCTTTCTCTTTCCTTTATTTTCTTTAACGGTAAACTGATTACTGAAAATTTGAAAAATGTAAAAACTGGGAAGGCCTGGGAAAGGCGTGGAAATGAGTAAATCTTAAAACGACAAAGTCAAATTTTTTGTTTCGCGTTAAAATAAAATAAACAGAACTTTTGTGAGTTAAAAATATCAGGAGTGATCGGATGAAATTCCAAAGATTCAGAGCTCATACAAATGGAAAATTGTATGGGAACACTGCAACTTGCATCACAAAGAGTAGAAATTATGGATTTATTATTATTATTATTATTATTATTATTATTATTATTTTTACTGTGCCATATAATACATTGAATTATACAGAATCCTACTGGAATTGTTGTGGGCCACCAGATTTAGAAATATATTATAAAGGCAAGCAAAAGTCACATAAATAATAATTTAAATACAGTATTCTCTAAAATACTAAAATTAGCATTACTTTTTTTGCAGTACAAGTAAAAAATAAATTTTACGTGTAATTGTTTAAATTTTAATGATTCATAGATGACGTCCTCATAAACGGAAATTCTTAGCAATCTGTATAAAAAAAATAGAAGAAGAAAAGAAGAGCACAATTTGTGTTTTGTGATGCAATTGAAAATAATAAATCCACATTTTATTAATACTTTCTTAAAATAGTATTAAAGATTTTTAAAACGTCATGGACAAGTCACATTGTTGCTCTCCTTTGGGCAAAAAAAAAAAAAGAGCCAAGAGCTAAGCCTATTTAAGCCTAAGGGCTATTTAATGGTCATAACCATTTTAATCACAAATCACTTTGTCAGGAAATTAGCAAGAATTGCACAATTACTGTAAATAAATTAACTGAATAGCTTCCCCAACTTGCAGACAGCTTTTTACAGGAAGAAAAGTCAGTGTTGTTCCACTCAATGTTAATGGCTTCAAACAGTTCATAAGCAGTTGAAAAATGTCTCCCAGTTTGTTTGAGGTCAACTTGAGACCAAATATACACTATAAGGTTCAAATCTGGACTCTGACCAAGGACAAACAAGAGCCTGATGGACTTGTTCCCAAGCCACTTCTTGGTTGTCTTTGCAATTTGGGCAAGAGCATTGACTTGTTGAAAAGTAACATCTGATCGTTCCTCTTCAGAAAACAACTTTTCAATAGTGGGAAGCATGCCATTCTGCAATATTCTCCTGTACTCCGAAGCATTAACCCTTACGCAGTGTTGAAAACCCTATAGCACCTTTGATGATCCCGGATCATCATGATCTTCACTGTGCTAATGCATTTATTATTCTATTCCACAGATTTTCGAAGACCCCTCTCTGGAGCATCATCACTGTGTTTCATCACTCCACACACAGCTTCCCATATTCTGCCCAAAACTTCACTCTGTCTTTGATGTTTTTCTGAGACAGCAGTTGCTTTTGAAGTAGTGCATTGACTAAATTTTTGCTAATTTCCTGATAAATTATTTGTGGTTAAGACAATTAAAGGAAACGTAAAATCAACCGCATGAAATCAAAGTTGTAGTTTTTGGCTTTTAGTATGAATATGTTAGTCTTACTGTTATCTATAAGTTGGTGTGCGCTAAAACAATGACAAAATTCACATTAGGAAGATATAAGCATTGAAAACTTACAATCTCTCACTTCCACCAATACGGATCAAAGATTTCTAAGAGCTTCTCGTCAGATTTACTGTCCAATCAAATGCTCTCTAGAATCTTAAGTTCCGCCCCCCTATAAATAGACACTGAAGCTGTGGCTGAAATCTGTCACTTGTTCACACATTTACTATTTTCTACATGGTTAAAGTGGGGATAGGGAACGATTCAGACAGTGTAAATATGCTTTCTATTAGGGCGAATGTCTTTTGCCAATTGATGTCTGGTTTCACATTAGTGTCACGTGGTCCAGAGACACGATAGCACAGAGCGGATCACATATGCGAGTCAGCGCAGACCAGAAAACGTATCGGACCCATTTGAATTCTGCACAGAATGCTATATTTTAATAACCTGGTCCTACCAGACTCTCCTACATTTCATTTGTACAGAGAGTCTGGCCACTCTCCATTGACAAGCGTTAACTTCCTTGAAGGCGGGTACTCTGTTGAAGTTTAAAACTATTGGATCTGCCCAGAGCCACTCTGGATCTGCCATAACCAATCGCTAACGTTTGGTCGTGACGTAACCCTACAACTCAAACTAGCGCACGACATCGACGTCATCGTTCTCAGCCGCTCCCTCTGTTCGCTGATTGGGCGAACCCGCAAATATACCGCAAACTCAGACGACATACTGAAGGAAAATGAAAATTTTCGGAAGTACGTAGGAGGGCGGAGCCAGGCTAATATTTTAAAGCATTATGGAGGAGATTAAGAGGGGAAACGGTTAGAGATTAGGAGGAAACTGCGGCTTTAATGAGCTCAACAGCTCTGGCTGAGCTATGATATAAACTAAACTCTATTGGCTATTTTTAAAAAGGGGAGGAGCTGTTTGATATGCCCCACCCTCTCTTCCTGTTTCAGTGGAAATTAGTCAAAACATAGACCCCTTTTCAGTTGGTAAACATGGTGACTTTTTTTGTGGGCGGAGCTTAGGTGGTGGCAGACGATCCCCTTGGCCGCTTCACTAACATTAGTTTGCGAGTTTTGTTAGCTTGTTTTTTTAATAATGACCGGAGAAAAGCCTACGATCCGCAGTTCTGCCTGGCCAGACAGAAGACGACAAGTGACATTACGGCGCAATTTTAATGTGAATATTTTCTAGAAATAAAAATTCCAGATACAGCATATCAATTTTTTAACTATGTATTTGATTACTCTTTCTTACCAGGTTCTTCAAAAAGTCTAGTCACAATCAATCAAAACAATGTATACAATCATAGATGATTCACAAATAATCACAATTTAGAAAACATTATGCGATAAAATTTCAAATTGGAGCCTGTACTCCGTCGATTCTTGCACCCAACAACACAACAAGATGTGAATCTTGCCGAATCTGTGCTGGTTTGTATTGGCCGCCTCCAGTTTTCCCTTTGTTTTGCCACCAGCTAACGCCGTGACGTAACTGTGACGTCGGCTCGAAATTGGTCTATTGAACAATGCTGTGCGTTTCAATGCACTTCAGTGGGTCTGTAAAATCTTGAGTAGCCAGGCCATGCAAAAGTGATATTAAGTAAATGATGATGCTGTACACAGAGCGCAATTTGTGGATTTAGCCTATTATTTTTAATTGTGTCACAAATCATTAAATTAAAAAAAATAGATCCTTCTAGAATTTTCGCTGTTGTTTACTTTTAAAACTGGGATTTTAAGGCCTGGAGAAGTCATGGAAATCAGCCATATCTTAAAAAGTCATCTTTCTCCCCATTAGATAACGTATCCGTCTATAATGTAGAAGTCTCAAGCCTATACCTGTGAAAGTGCAGGTTGTGGCCTTCAAAAACAAGCCCTTATGTGACAAAGTGCGGTAACCTTCTCTAACAAAATGCCACAGCTTATTGCCGAGACGAGTCTGTTGTACCTTCTCCGGGAGGAGACCTTAGTTGGCTTTGACAGGAGGGAGGAATCGCGGGCAGTTCAGTGAGGCGATACTCCAGAGATTATTGGAACGGCACCCTCTCCTCCTGTGAACTCAATTGAGGCGTCATTCCATCACCGCGCCAAATCATTTAAGAGCGAAAGACGGACTGCTGCAAATGACACGAGGCCGATAAATAAAAAGACGCGCGCGTTTCCTTCGGCGGGAACGGTTTTAATAAGGCAGTGAGTGTAATCAGTGGCTTCACTAGGGCCAGGCATGATTGTCCGCCAGGGACGGTGATTTATGAGAGCAGGCGCAGCAGTGGCTTCTTGCTTGATTACATGGCGGCCCACAAATGCATGCAGCAAACAGATATTAAATCAGTGGGGCATATTCCGATGACACCGCTCTGAAGGGAGCGTGGGCGAGGGGCGTCTGCTGCTCGGTGTGAAAACCCTGCTGGGGGCGGGGAATTACGTTTCCAGGGGTTCTGATGAGTTTCAGTGCATGGCGGGTCATTACTTGTCATGAGGCTGTAAATAGCAAGGAGGGTTTCGCCATTATTATGACATGTGGGTTACATGCGGACCCTTGAAACTCGCTAGATGGGAAAAGGGCGAATGGAAAATATTAAAGGGCCTATGTGTGGCTCTGGCTCTGAAGAGTGTGGGGTGAACTCTCAATGTGCTTTTGCATCATAAAGGCCTATTTTTTTTTTCTTCAAAACTGCAATCCAGAGCTATAGAATAGGCCTGTTTAGTGCTGTAATATTTCATATGGAATTCCTCATCCTTGGGGTTTTCAAACCATTTATTGTTGACAAAGCTGGATAACTGATGCCGTTGTTTACAAAAAAAAAAAGTGACAAGAACAGCCTTAATTCTTTTTTGGTTAATTCATAAGGATTAGTGGGTAGAAAAATCAATTGCCTTTTTATTGCAAACGGCAATGTGCCGTCTTTTGTGAAAAAACAGATTAGGGAGCAGCATTAAATCACTTGTCATAAAATGTGGGGGGAAAAGAGAGAGAGAAAAAAAACATCCTCAAGAAACAATAATTTCTTGTGTCGGTTCTATGCATTTTACAGAATGGCACAGTGCCACCCAATGGATCCAAAACGACACTTAATTCTTTCAGATAAAAAAATCTAACTTTGAAGGACAAGGGAGATGTAACTACACATTAGAAATTTATATAAAACACGCTGGTGTAGATGGACCATTTACTGTAGTTTGTGATTAGAAGGCATTTAGATTACTGTTGCGAATTAGCTGCATGCCAGATGCCAATTCTTTGAATTATTAATAGTCTAGGTTAAAAAAAACAAACAAAAAACTTTTATTGTGCACATGTTTACAATGAGACAATAAATGGTTCTAGGATTTAAATGCGGATGAATGGGAATTGGGTTTATGAGCCACCATGGCCCCCTAGAGGAAAACAAGTGTCTCATAATGATCAGGACAGGCTGGTACAAATAGTTCAGAGACCCGTGAAGGGCGGAGACATTAGACGGTGCTTTTTACGTCATACTAATGTGTTTCCGGTTGAGAGGTACGCGTGTGTTTTGGACTTTGGATGAAAATAGAAGATATATATTTGTATGTAAAACCACTGTAATTGGGACAGTCTTTTATTTACAGAGCGGCGCGTGTCGTTTTACACTCCACGATGTTTACGAGAGGCTGTTTATACAAATACAAACAGGCTTATCAGATTCTAAGGTCATTATGAGGACAATTAATATTACATATTTTAACATGATTGCATACATTAAATTAAACTAAGATTAAATTCAAGGCCGTCGTGTTTTTTGTCCGTTCTGGACGGTACGAGTTAACCTACTTTAAAAACGCTAGAGTCTTTAAATGTTTAAATCCCCCCTGTATGATCTTATTAGATTACAGTCTATCTGTGTGATCCTGTTTACTTGTTTCAGCCGGTAATAAGACAACAGTTGTTCGAACATGACTGACTTAAAATGCCAGTCTAAATCTCTTGTTTTTGCACTAACTGCATTTGCTTTCCTTGTATCGTTTACATGTATTTTTTACAAACCAGTGATTATTACAAGGTCACCACATGTGTTCATCTCAGTCTGTTTTTGTGTAAATGGTTGTGTGTGGTTTTCTCTCAGTTTGAACTCAATTCATGTCGTTTATCTAGAATGGGGAACTTCACGTCGTCTGCGCCTGGGTTGTCGAGCACAGCATGTAATCAGTTTGTCCAGGTAAGATTGTTCCTAGGCTGGTTTGTTTTGGTTCAATAGATCACCCAAAAATTTAAATTCTGTCTTAGTTACTCACTCATGTCGTTTTCTTTTCTGTTAAACACTAAAATTCCTTGCGTCCCAGATCATTAAGATTCATTGAATCATTTAGAACTGTTTTTATTAACCGGATCAATTGATTCAATGAAAAGGTCTGCGGAATGTGAATAACATCTTAAAGGGATAGTCCACCAATAAATTAAAATTCTGTCATCATTTACAAACCCATGTCGTTCCAAACCAGAAGAAGTTTTAAAGAATGTTGGTAGCCAAACAGTTTTGGTCCCTCCCTATTGACTTCAATTGTATGGACTGAAAATACATGTAAGAAAAACGGAAATGGTCCTACCATCAACTTATATTTAGGCTGCACAGTTAATCAAAATATAACCAAAATCAATATGGCTAGGTGGATTTTCAAATCGCAAAGGCTGTAATTTAATTAAATAGATATGCGCTAGAGTTGTTGAAAAACAATCGTCACAAATTTTTACATTTCAGTACTGACTTGGTACTTCACGATATATGCATTGAACGGATTCTTAAACCCCTCTGATTGGCCATTGTGTTGATGCGCTCAACATGTATGTCTGTGATTGGCTACAATGATTTTCCTTTCTTTGTAAACGCTCGGTGAAGAGCGTCAAATATGTCATTGTTGATTAGTAGCCAATCACAGACATATATGTTGAGCGCGTTAATACAATGACCAATAAGAGGTGTTTAATGATGTCTTTACTAACTTTCTGGGGCTTGAAAGTGGTAGTTGCATAGTTTGTCAATGGAGGGACAGAAAACTCTGAGATTTCACTAAAAAGATCTTCATTTGTGTTCCGAAGATGAACAAATGTCTTATGGGTTTGGAATGACATGAGGGTGAGTGATTAATAACAGAATTTTCATTTTTGGGGGGGTGAACTAACCCTTTAAGTGCTCCTTGCGGTTTCTGACGAAATAAAAGCTGAATGGCTCAACGTTTGAAAATGAAGAAATTAAGACAACCATAAATATAGCACCATCATATTAAAGTTATTTTTTAAATTATTATTATATTTTTCTCAAATACTAGATTTTTACTGGACTTCTGAAATATTATTATTATTCAGTATAGTCATATTAACATTTTGGGCCAAATTATGCAGCAAATTTGAAGTTTTTTCCCCCCCACTTAACTTGCAGCCTTAATAAATATGTTTTTATTCAATAATTCATTCATTCTTTTTTTTTTTTTTTTTTTTTTTTTACAGGATGTTGTGTCCAGTAACTGTGTTGTAATATTCTCCAAAACCACATGTCCCTACTGTAAGATGGCAAAGAATGTCTTTAATGAGATTGGAGCTACATATAAAGTTGTTGAACTGGATGAGCACAACGATGGCCGACGTCTCCAGGAGACCTTAGCACAAATCACAGGTGCCAGAACAGTAAGTCTTGCCATTTGTTTACATTTACAAAACCATTCCCATTCCTGGATGCTGATTGGAATTTTGAATGTGATTATATATAGGTAGATACATTGTTTTTTGTCAAGATGGTATTGTTGACGATAGTCCTTTTAACTCTTTCAGGTGCCAAGAGTCTTTATTAATGGGCAGTGCATTGGAGGCGGCTCAGATACAAAACAGCTCCACCAACAAGGGAAACTTCTGCCTCTTATTGAACAATGTCATCCATGCTGTTTGAGTACCAGCCCTGAGGGCTCGGGCGATGGTCAATATCAACCTAATCAGTCATAATGTTTTATAATGTATATCTATACTTGTTGGTCACCCTTGAACAGCCCAAATACAGGTTAAGTATTTGTGTCTTAAAATGTATGCTGCTGTAACTGCCTGATTTGACACTGAGTTTTGTTATTTTGCATTTTCTGGGACTCTGGCCTTGAGTTACAGTACCTAAGCATTCATTTATGTACAGTATACAGGGGCGTAGTTTGTGGGGGGGTTGGGGGGGAGACCCCCCCAATATTAACCCCCCCAATATTTAAATCTATGCATTACAACCCCCCCAATATTTATACCATGATCACATGAAAAATATGCAGACCCAAACTTCAACCCCCCCAATGTTCAAACCAAATCTACACCCTTGACAGTATACATGTATTTTTAAATAAAGTATTAATGTTTTTTTTTTTTTTTTTTTGATGTAAGCACACAAACACCCAATGGTTTGAAATAAAACCTTATTTTACATCGTAAACTGATTATTGACGACTAGAATTCTGTAGGAATATCAAATCGTCAACCCAGTTAATAGTTTGAAAGCCCTGTTATATCCCAACATCAACATGTATTAATTTAGCGTGTTATTTTTTACACAATATGGAGTTTATTACCATTTAAATGCACTATGTTTGTTTAACGATGGAAAGTAACTTTTGGAGTCAAAGACACTCCTAGACACACGGAGGCGGAAGCGCGCCTCACATGTTCAAGGCACCGCATGAAGCAGAAGAATGACGCTTGTCGAAAGGAATGCCGGGAAAACTACTGTATTTGTGAATGAGTCTCGTTAGCCTCGTTTAACCGCTACACGAGAACAGTTTTCTGTTTGCAATAAGTTATATAATTTCAGAAATGGCGGGAAGCGCTGGGGAATGGTGTCTTATGGAAAGCGACCCGGGAGTTTTTACAGAGCTGATAAAGGGCTTTGGTGAGCACTCAATATTTTCTTATATTAGCGGTGCGTCGCTAGTTTTGCTTCAGTTCAGTGATTTTGGTCACCAATATGATTGGTAATCATAGGGTGTGACTGCCAGCCTGCCATGTGGTTCCTGGTTTAAATCCACATAAGCATATTCTTTGAATGGGCTCAGTGTATGAGTCAGCGCTGCACTATACTTGTTAATGAATGCAGAATGACAGCTGCCTCACATTTGGTCATGTCTCAAAAAATATTGAGCAACCTACCCAGACGGCATTTTTCAGCATCCTTTACAACTTGCGGTTTTGGATGCGTACAAACATTTGTATGTATATTCAGACATCATATGGCACGTTCCGAACATTCGATTCATTTTTTTGTGTTCGAACATTTGATTCAGTATATTCAGACATCATATGGCACGTTCCGAACATTCGATTCATCTTTTTGTGTTCGAACATTTGATTCAGTATATTCAGGCATCATAGGGCACGTTTTGAACATTCGATTCATCTTTTTGTGTTCGAACATTTGATTCAGTATATTCAGGCATCATAGGGCACGTTTTGAACATTCGATTCATCTTTTTGTGTTCGAAACATTTGATTAAATATATTCACGCATCATACGGCACGTTCCGAACATTCGATTCATCTTTTTGTGTTCGAACATTTGATTCAGTATATTCACGCATCATATGGCACGTTTCGAACATTCGATTCATCTTTTTGTGTTCGAACATTTGATTCAGCATATTCAAGCATCATATGGCACGTTCCGAACATTCGATTCATCTTTTTTGTGTTCGAACATTTGATTCAGTATTTTCAGGCATCATATGGCACGTTCTGAACATTCGATTCATCTTTTTGTGTTCGAACATTTGATTCAGTATATTTGAGCATCATTTGCATTTTCTGAGCATTCGATTCATCTTTTTGTTGGTATTATTGT
This sequence comes from Scardinius erythrophthalmus, assembly GCF_964197995.2. Lineage (NCBI taxonomy): Eukaryota > Metazoa > Chordata > Actinopteri > Cypriniformes > Leuciscidae > Scardinius > Scardinius erythrophthalmus. The sequence continues at coordinate 26,080,312 of NC_138234.1, forward strand.
TTGAATACAAACCTTGAATTCAGTATATTTGGACATTAAGACCCTGGCAACTTATTTGTGTCTGTATCTTTTTGTCTTTTTTGTTTAGTTTTTTCCATGTTTATCTGCATTGCTTTAATACTTTGTAATGTTCAATAAAATAAATAAAATAAAATAAAGATATTATGCGCACGTTCCGAACATTATTTTTGTGGGCGGCATATTGTTCAAACATTTGATTCACTATATTTGGCCATCGTTTCCATGTTCTGAGCATTCAATTAATGTTTTTGTCGGTATTATTGCTTGAATACAAACTTGAATTCAGTATATTTGTCCACTATTCGCACGTTCCAAACATTCAATTAATTATTTTTGTTGGCATCAAATTGTTCGAACATTTGATTCAGAATATTTGGGCATCATTTGCATGTTCTGAGCATTTGATTCATCTTTTTGTTGGTAGGCTACTCTTGCTTGAATACAAAACTTGAATTCACTATATTTGGGCATTATTTGCACGTTCCGAACATTCGATTTATATTTTGTCAGCATTATTTGCCACTGAATTTTGTGTTATTTGGGCATAATTTGGCATTTGTTCCGAACATTTAATTCATATTTGTGTGGGTATTATTGGTTCAATGTGTTTGGGCATCATTTGCACATTCCGACTATTATGTTGATATTTTTTTCTAACATTATTGGTTGTGTACAAACATTTTAAGTATACAGTATCTGGGCATCATTCACACATTCTGAACACTAGTCGTATTTTTATGGACATTATGGATGCATTCAAGCATTTCATCCTGTATTTTTGGGCAACTGTCTTTTTAGGTATTATTGGTTGCATTCGAAAATGTATTTCAGTGTATTTGAGCATAATTTGCACATTCCAAACAGCATATTTAGTTGTCACTTGCACATTCTGAGCATCTAATCAATGTTTTTGTTGGCATTCTGCTCAATGTTCCTCCAGCATTATTGGTGCATTGGAGACATTATTTTTGACCATCATTAGTACGTTCAAATGTTTTGGACCATCATTAGTGCACATTTAAAGAGATAGTTCCCCCAAAAATGAAAATTAGCCCATGATTTACTCACCCTCAAATCATCCTTGGTGTATATGACATTCTTCTTTCAGACGAATATAATCAGTAATATAAAAAATGTCCATGCTCTTCCAAGCTTTATAATGGCAGTGAATGGCTGATTCTGTTTTGAAGTCCATAAAAGTGCACTTTCAAACAGCCACAAAAGACCATCTACTCTCCACCTAACGTGTAAACATAATGGGAAGCCCGCTAGCAGGGCCTGAATTTCATTTTGGAAAATGGGGGGGAAATCCCCCCTTAGGTGATTCTTATGGGGGGGAATTTTTAATTTGAGGGGGGAGTTTAGACTTTTTTTTTAATTACATTTATCTCGCCTAAATGTATGCTTAGCCTACTCATTGCATTTTTACAATGGGGTCATTTTGTTCTTAAGAATTTACACAACTCAAGGAAGCTTGATTTCAATCTTTGAATTAAATTGAAAAAAGTAGCACAAATAAATACAATAGAATAAAGATATCAATAAAGAGAAATAAAGAGAAAAGTTTTTGCTTAGGTCTAAAACTAGTAGGCTATTCAGAAATACTACAGAGACTGAATAAAGTAGCCTAATCAAATGTAAAATAACACTGGGTAGTATTTTAGTCCTGACTAAATTAAATTCATAGGCTATTAATCCTGATTCCTTAAAATGAAAGCTATGTTTTGTTGTTTTGACAAACAAATTAATGACAGACACATATGGCTGCTGTCCCTTTAAGAGCTAGTGCACGGATCCTGTTTTCATTATACGGTCACGTGCGATTTATGCTTATTTAAGACATAACCGACTGTGTTTAGATTAGAGGATACTCTCCAAGACCGAAATTGACATCATTTTCTTGTTTTTGACTGTTAAAGCGATTTATAATCCACGAAAAATAACTTTTGTTACCCGCGAGCTGTTTGTGAGGCTGCTTTACTCTATGTATGTGTGCAGAGAAAAAAGCATCTCTCAGACAGCGCGCAAGTACCGAAGAGTTTAAAATCGCGTGACTGTTTAAACTGGTGAGACTTGAAAAGACGTGCAAATGGTAAACTTTAGTTACTCGTGATGCAATGCTGGCCCGATCGACTCCCGAAACGCGAGAGTGTATTTCCGCCGCCTGCTGCGCGCTTAACGATTGCATTGTGCAACCCATTTTGAGAGACGCGAGATAGAAGACGCAGCGCCGCTGAATCACTCACGCTGTTTGTGAAATTGCGTCTCGCAGACAGTTTTAAAATGACTGATTTGATTTTCCATCTGCGTGGATTAATTTACTAATACAACCTGAACCTACATGCTAAAGTGAATCAATGTTTGCGGGAATTTCCCGCATTATAAATGGGAGACCTGCGGGAATGATAAAAAATATGCGCAATACCCGCAATCCCGCACCGAAATTCAAGCCCTGCCGCTAGCCAGAGGGGATTTAAACTTTACCGGCTGGAGACCCAAGTTTGGTTTGAAAATGAAAAATGTACCAAACCCAATGTTCTCTCACCATTCCTGATTTCTAACACGCACTCACCGCGTTCGGCCTTGCGTTTGTCAGAGCAGAAATGAAAGCTGTTGCTCTCAGTATGTTTTCTGTTATCTCCGGTCGCATTCATATGTAAATTGTGTGATTTTTATTTCATCCATTAGATTGAAAGATCTGAAAAAGCCCATACATTTACCCACCCATAGACCCTCCCCAAGAAATAGGACAGAAGGTTTCGAAAGTGGACAAAAGAGACACCAGGTGTAAACTGAAGGTGTCAACTTGTGATCCGATCGACCAAAACGCATTTAATACCAGCTGTAAACAGGACTTTTGATTTCGCAGCATTTGTGGCTTTCGAATGTCATGCAACACTGATTTCTCTGTTTTCATTAGGATGCAAAGGTGCACAGGTGGAGGAGATATGGAGCATGGAGCCAGAAAACTTTGAAAATCTCAAGTAAGCAAATGTCCATGAATCTATTATTATACGCAGTGTTCTTCCAGCGTTCTAACTGCAATTGAATATGCGCGTGAATCATTTCAGGCCCGTTCATGGTCTGATTTTCCTCTTCAAGTGGCAGCCCGGGGAGGAGCCGGCGGGGTCTATTGTTCAAGACTCAAGGCTGGATCAGATCTTCTTTGCCAAGCAGGTGAACGATCAAATCCTGTTACCAAATGTAAATATTTGGACATTTCTGAATGCGTACGTGCCCGTTTCAGGTCATCAATAACGCCTGCGCGACCCAAGCGATCGTCAGCGTGTTGTTGAACTGCACGCATCCTGATATGCTCCTTGGGGAAACGCTGACAGAATTTAAAGAGTTTTCGCTCAGTTTTGATGCTGCAGTAAGTTGGCGCATTTATTTAACTGGATACATTTCATTATTATAGTTTATGAACCTTTTCTTTTTTTCTTTTCAAGATGAAGGGTCTTGCTCTCAGTAACTCTGAAGTTATCCGACAAGTTCACAACGGCTTCGCTAGGTTGGTTATTTGAAGCCTTTTTCTCTTTTACCATATGACTGATATCATGTATAATGTTTTTGCCGTTTTCTTTTTTCCCCCGTAGACAACAGATGTTTGAGTTTGACGCGAAGTCGTCGGCGAAAGAAGAGGATGCTTTTCACTTTGTGAGCTACGTTCCTGTCAACGGGCGACTGTACGAGTTGGACGGACTTCGTGAAGGACCCATAGACCTCGGTAGACGGAATCGACGTTGAATTGTTGGTTTTGCGCGGTTGGTTCATGTTCTTAAATGATTTTGTCACTTCCTCAGGTGTGTGTAACCAGGACGATTGGATCAATGCTGTACGGCCCGTCATTGAGAAACGAATACAGAAGTAAGCATCAAGCTGATGTGATTTATTTTGAGTTGTTGGTGTTTCTACAAAGCTGTTTAAATCATTTGGTTTTTAGATACAGTGAGGGAGAGATTCGATTCAACTTGATGGCCATTGTTTCGGACCGCAAGATGATTTACGAAAAGAAGATCATTGAACTACAGGCTCAGCTCACAGAAGTAAGACCTTCCGACTGTTAAATATTGGATTGACAGAATGAGGACGCTTGCTTAAAGACGTTCCTGCTGTTCACAGGAAGAGCCGATGGACACAGACCAGAGCGGGAATCATCTGAGCTCCATCCAGTCAGAGATCGCCAAGTATCAGCTCCTGATTGAAGAAGAGACCCAAAAACTTAAAAGATACAAAGTATGTACATGGGTGTTCCCCTCAGTGAGCTTTTAAAGAGAAACTTATTTATAACTTACACTGAAAAAAATCATTTGTTGAATTTAATCCATTTTTTAGCTACATTTAAACAAATGCATTAAGTTGAACTAAAATTGTTCAACTTAATGCATTTGTTTAAATGTTGCTAAAATCAATTGTGTGCAACCACTTACGATATTTTTTTTTTATTAAATTCAACTAATCCCTTTTTTTAGTTTATTGTATGATAGACCTTTCTTTATTATTATTATTATTATTATTATTGTTTTCCACATTGATCCTCTAAAATAACTTTTACTTTACTTTATAATATAATCATATTTATTATAAGTTTTCCTCATTTGTTTTTTGTAATGTTAATTTTATTAACAAGTAACATGTTACAAAATATGCCTTTTTTATTATTACTGTTGATTTCCTCATTTGCTCTTTAAATACTAAGTTATGTTAAAAAATTGAAAATGCACTACTTTATTATGAATATAATAAACAAATTATTATTATTATCCTCTAATTTATCCATTCAAATGTTAATTTTGTTTTTAAGTAATATATGTTATAAAATATGGAATTTAAACTTTTAATAATTATTAGTATTATTAGTATTACTGTTATTAATATTAATAGTAATTGTTATTTTTCTCATTGGTTCTTAATTTCTTATTATTTTTAAGTTATGTAAAAAAACATCAATTTACTGTATAATATAATGATGATAATAATACATTATTATTATGATTGTTTTCCTAATTTATGCTTTACAGTTAATTTGTTTTAATAAGTAAAATGTTATAAAATATCACTTTTCTTTTATTATTATTATTATTATTGTCGTTTTTTTCTCATTGGCTCTTTAAAAACGTATGCATGTTATAAAATTTAAAATACACTGCTTTATTGTAATATAATAATAATCATCATTATTATTATTATTATTCACCCTTATTCATCCTTTCAAATGTTATAAAATATATAATCACTTTTCTGTTATTATTGTTATTCCTAATTGGTTATGTTACAAGTTAATTTTATTAATAAATGATATGTCATAAAATAACTATTATTATTGGTACAAAGTCGCTTAAATTATAAAAACGTTGAAAAAAATGCATGTATTTATTTTTTAAGATTGAGAACATAAGAAGGAAGCACAACTACCTACCCTTTATAATGGAGTTACTGAAGACGTTGGCTGAATATCAGCAGCTGATTCCACTGGTGGAGAAGGTAAGTACAGTCAGAGCCTGTGTGTGTGTGTGTGTGTGGAGTACAGTTAGAGCCCGGTGTGTGTGTGTGTGTGTGTGTGTGTGTGTGTGTGTGTGTGTGTGTGTGTGTGTGTGTGTGTGTGTGTGTGTGTGTGTGTGTGTGTGTGTGTGGAGTACAGTCAGAGCCGGTGTGTGTGATGGTGAATCTCATCATACCACTAGAGGGCACGATTGATGCGTTATTTCTACTCTGCCTTTGAGCTTGAAGTGTTTCCCTCTCTTTGTAATTTGACTGCATGAAACCTTACGGTTAGTTATGTTATTTGAACAGTACTATGCTTAAAGATTAAAGAGTCAACACCTATGTTTAAAAGCTTAATGCAGTCCTGCAGTAATAGCACCCATATAGTACCATGGTGCATTTGCGTTTATTCACCCAGCCCATTGTTGGAAAGGCTGTATGACAATCTAGTATTCAAATTCAAAATACTTGGAATTCTACATTTAAATTCAGTTTCTTAGAAATGAATGTAAAAATGTCTTTTTCTGTCTTTCCTGTGTTTCTTCAGGCAAAGGAGAAACAAAGTGCCAAAAAAATACAAGAAGCCAAGTAACCCCACATTGTTAGACCCCGTTTAATGTTATGCCACGGAAACACTCGATGTGCTGTTGTCTTCTGTATCCCATAAAAGGAGCGCCTGGAAGTGAAGTCGAGCGCGGTGCTTGATGTCATTTCCTTCATGTCTGCATGCATGTGAAGAGATGTTTAAATAATGTCTTATTTTCATATAAATTTCATTTCAGTAATATTGTTGTTTCATGTTTTGTTCTTGTTAGCGCACAGTAAAAGATGATAAATGAGTCTTAAATTACTGTAAAATACTGTACAATAAAGCACTAATCTATTATTACTGTTTAATAATTAGGATGGTACATTTTAATTTAAATGATACACATGTGAAAAGTCTCTTCTGTCAGTAACAAATCAATAGAGGAAGGTTTTTAATTATATAATGTATCATAAATCTGCACTAATAACATGGAAAATGTCTTCCTGTCTATTAGGCAAAAGCAAACTGCTTCATGTTTTCGAAGAATTTGTTTGCTTTACATGGCAGCTTCATGCTTCTCATGTTAGCAAATAGAGCTGGTTTTTGTCCTGATGTTTCCTGTCATCTGGGATGTTTAATTTGGGAATATGACGCAGACTCACATGGGTAGACAGACAGACTGCGGTCAGGCTTGTTACAACCGTAGCAACCAGTGTTGAAACGGTATCTTTATTTCCATGTACCATTCCTCAGAAATATCACATTAGCTAGTCACTTTTTTGCTGACGATACTGTTTTTGTTTACTTTGACTTTCAAAAATGAAACTACTGAGAAATACTCACTGGTGGAGTGATGGGTAATTTGCTTCGTAGTGTTATTTTAGTATTATTTAAATACTATTATAGTATTAATTCATATTTTAAATATTACAACATTCAGGTTCTAGAAGTAAAAACTCTATTTAATTTCTTCATAGGGAAATTGATATTTAACGATAACTTATAAACCTTTAAAGTCTGCCTTACTGTAAGCTACAAGGTTGTTAACTGATAGTATTTGCTTCTGTTGAAGCCATTAGCCTACATTTAACAGCAGAATTCCTGGTGAAAACTACATTACCCATAATGCTGTACAGAAAATGTAACCTATTTCAGTCCAGACATGCATAATTTGCCAGAGCTCTTTAGCTCCGCCCACTCCCATGAGGCACTGCGAATAACGTTATTGATTAAAGGTGCATTGCGCAAGTCTCTGAGTTTTTGCAGAACTATGCCCCCTCTGGCGACAAGCGAAACTGCAACACTGCAACTGAACGCGCATGACGCCCAGTCTCAAATTCCGACCCGAATCCCTCTTATTTATTTTACTGTACAGGATTATAGAGGCAATCGCAATGATCAGAGAAGGGCTCATTCAGCCCATCAGGCAATTGTTTAAGCATGTATGGGTTAGAAAAACGGGTATTTTTAACATGAAATGTTGCGCAATGCACCTTTAAGGCTGCATCCGAAATCGCATACTTCCCTACTTTATAGTTGGTGAAAAACAGTATGTGATAAAAGAAGTATGTCCGAATTCATCATAAAAAAATTGTCAAAAAGTCCCCGGATGACCTACTACTGGCAAGTGTACATACGAGATGGACACTCTAATATCCCATGATGCCACGGGAGAGGATTTGTGAATGGCAGTGAAGCAATGCAACTGACGCTGGTAGGTCACATGATAATGATTGACAAACTGACGAAAGTAGTTCGTCCAGAATACATTCATACTACACACATTCATCTGAAGTGGCGCTGTGCAGATCTGAAAAATCCCTATGGGATAATATGGAAAATGAAGAAAAAAATATACTTCTGAAAGCAGGGCCACTATTAGCTTTTACTTTTATATTTTAATTTTATGCAGCCTACTTTTGTCAATGTATATATAGGCTACATAAAAATTTAAATATAAAAATAAAAGCTTTTTCAGCAATGAAAAACTGAAATAAAAATAAAAAATACATTATATATATCCCTATTCTATATATATATATATATATATATATATATATATATATATATATATATATATATATATATATAGCTGTCATTTATTTTTATTTCAGTTTTTCATTGCTGTTGGTTGCTAAAGCAACATTTCAAGCAAAAGTTTTTCCTCCATTTTTTTTACACTTTTTATTTTAATTAACGAAACTAACAGGTTTTTAATAGTGTTAAATTTAAAGCTGAAGTGTAGGCCTACTTATTTTATGTTAAAATATGTTATGCTGCCCGTCATGCAGAGGAGACGTCAGAAATATGTTTGTCCAATCACCATTTTGCAGTGCAGCTCCGGTTGGTGACGTGCGTTAGCATTTCGCGCCACTTTCTCTGTCCCGGATTTATTTTTTTTTTTTTGCCTTATCCGTGCAACATGAAGTGATGGAAACTTCAGTAAGTGTTGTTCGAAAGCGCTGAAAGGGTGTTTTAATAGTGTACAGCGTTAAAGCAGACACTTAAATCAAGTTTGGCAATAGTTTTGTATTTTTCATCTGTTCTTGCAGTTCCGAGACAGTCGTTTGTGACTTGAGTTTCTATTTTTTGCCGAACTGTTTATTTACATTCTTTCAAACAACCAGACCAGAAGTGATGTTAAAGAGCCGTGATAACCGTGTCACGATACAGTCTCGCCCGCAAGAACACGCTATCGTGTAGGATTGCCGTCACTGTGTAGCTGATAACATCCTATGATGATAATAACAACAGCTCAGCTGATAAACCGCTAATAATGCTTTCGTATGTTAGTCGCCATTACCTGCTTTGTGACGCGCATGTAGTCTAAACTCAAAACAATGTGAAACATCTCACTCTTGCCAAAAATAATGAGTAATGTTGTTATAGTGTGCAAGTTTGTGTACATGTGCAAAAGTTCCTAAATTCCAATCATTTGAGTTATCTACATGACTAACAGGAATCATGTGGCAACAGCCAAAAAAAAAAAAAAAAATAAAAAAAAAAAAAAATATATATATATATATATATATATATATATATACAGTATATATATTCAAGCGTATTTTGGACACTGAAAAAAATATGAATGTTATTACGGCATATCTAATTTTAGGTTTTATCTAATGTTTATATATTTAGTAAGCCCCAAAACGTCACATGAATAATAATAATAATAAACAGACCTTGTGTTTATATATTCAGTGGCTACAAAAAGAATGTTAGTCACACTGAACAAATATTTTTGTTGTTACATTTATTTTAAATGACATGATTTGTGTTTATGTATGAAGTAACCCCAAAAAAGTATTGTTGGATACTTAATACTTTTAAATTAAATACTACACTTATAAATTCACTTTTAAGTTATTAGAAATTATAGCATTTAAATATAGGCTACATTGAAAAGTATTTAGAATAAGTCACACTTAAAGCGTTTTCATTTAGTATTATTATTATTTTAACAAACAATACTTGTATTTAAATAATTATGCATACAGTAACCCCAAAAAGTTCTTTTGGACACTTAAGTCAGACAATTTATTACTATATCAAGTTGAGTGGCATATTCAAAGAATTGAGCAAAATTCTCAGAACTAGTTTAACTTTTATAATGCTTTTTTTTTCCATTCAACTGGCTGGTCCCAAGGTGGTTTTTAGTGTGTATGAATGAACTAGTCCAGGTCATCGCATTTACTACAGACATCATGTGTCACTTTTAAAAAGTATTTTTGCTTAGAATGTTTTATTTATTTTTTTAAATAAAGGCCACTTGCTTTAACATTCCTATATTTTCTTTCAAGTGTGGCGTAAGTGTCCCAATACATCTTGAAGCCACTGTAGATACGAAGACAAACCATGGGAAGTGAGTTGAGGAAAGCCAGCAGTGTTGTAAATTGCGAACACGTTCTTGGACGGGTCAAACGGGCCGAGTGTTTGGTGTCTGTTCAGTGTCCGACCGCTGTGAGATCATCTACAGGAACAGAAGGAACACGAAGGTAAATACGTCCCCACGTACACCCAAAAAAACATTTAGCTGTATCAAATGTGTGCAGGTTTGCCACTGGAACAAAACAAACGCGTTAAGTGCAGGATGTTCTGCTCTCTATATTTGCTTTAAATGTTTGTCTTTAAGGAGAAGCAAGTTTTGTTATACAGGTAGGCCTACATCTCATGCCTTAAATGGGAAGATGATAAACTCTTACACACCCTGCATCTCAACTTTACGTGGAAGTGTGCAGTAATTTATGGATGCATTGGGTGAGTTTGCTGAGATAATTGCAGTTTGGTTTTGGCTAGTGAGACTAAACTGGTAAAACTGGTTATGGGACATTGAACTGATCAGATAATATACATAAAAGGGCATTTAGGAGGTCTTATCTTTGCAACTAAAAAAGCTTTAAAGGTGACAGCAGAAAATGGTGCAAGTTTGGGCTGGGACTGTTTGTTGAAAATGTTTTGCAATCCTGTTTTGCAACGCAAGTGAAATTACACTTCAACTTTAATATTGTAATAATCGATATCATCAACTAACGTATATTGCGAAAGGACAGTTTGTGTAGAAATAAAAACATACTGAAAAGTGCATTGATGTTATAGCCAGTGTTGTTTAATACTATTTTGTTTAAATAAAAATAAAAGATCAAATTGTTTAGGCATCAAAAATGATAATGTGCAGTAAGAAAAATGGATATCCATATTGAGATTTGTTAAAGATTATATTTAACAGTATTATTAAATTATTAGTGTTTTAAAGGGTTAGTTCACCCAAAAATGAAAATTCTGTCTGTAATCACTCAAACCCGTAAGACTTTCATTCATATTCAGATCTAAATTAAGATATTTTTGATGAAATCTGAGAGCTGTTTATTCAACTATACCCTTTATTCAACTATTCATTTTCTTCAGTGTGGGCCTGAGTGAGTTCACGTAGTGTAACAGCGCAGCGCTTCTGTACGTCAGAACGTAGGCTCACTATTGGCCGACGCTGGTCATGTGTGTGATGCTGGCCAATAGTGAACCTTCGTTCTGACGTACAACCCAGAAGCGCTGCGCTGTTACACTACGTCAACTCACTCAGGCCCACACAGAAGAAAATGAATAGTTGAATAAAGTCGTTATTTTTGTTTGTTTTTTTGCACACAAAAAGTATTCTCATCAACCCTGTAATACCAAAAGTATTACAGGGTTGGAACAACATGAGGGGGAGTAATTACTGACAGAATTTTCATTTTTGGGTGAACTATCCCTTTAACTTTAAGTGAGTGTTGGATGATGGTATAGGTAAGGTATGATGGTATGTAAAAACAAGAGTATTAACAATTATGTACAATATCGGTATCACAGATAAATAAATAAGAAACTAAAATCAGCCAATAACACAAATACAAATAACTTTTTGCCTGCGTCTTTTATATGAGTCCCCCAAAAATTCTGAAACTGTAAAAAGTGAGGAAACCTGTTGCCTTAAATTGATTAAGTAATAAACTTCATGTGTAATAAAAAAATGGAGTTACGTGAACTTGACAATTCCACATAACTTAATTTTTTCAATTACGCATGTTTATTTACTTAATTTTAAGGCAATGGTTCCTCACTTTTTTAAGTTAAGCCAACTGATCACTTTTTACAGTGTAATGGAATGACAAACAAACATGTTTTAATCCAAATTCTCCTTTTTATTGTTTTTGTTATTATTAGTGTTTTTAAAGAAAACCTTTACATGTGTTAGATTACAGCAAAGGTAATCTAAATGTAAAAACAAAAAATAGGGGAGATGAGCATACAATTAAATATGTAATATACCGATAAAAATGTAAAAAACTTATACAACTTATTACACTTATACAAAACTTATACATCTCCTTATATATACACACACACATTTCTTTTTGCTTGCATCTGCTTTGCTGTAAAATCCAGAAAAGTAATGAAATGACAAATAAAAAAAATGAATCCAAATGTATTTTTAGCTCTTTCATTGAAAAGCAAAAAAATCCACAAAATAGTACAACTTCAAAACATTGATGCTGCTTCATTGCAGTATTAATATTTCACCTGACATTCATCTTAACTATATACAAATCTGTGCAAAATATGCAATATCACTGAAATCTTAATAGCTCTATAAGAACATGAAAAAGCAGATGCGTGTACATTCTAAAACGGACCAGCCATTAGTTTAAATACAACAACTGAAAACATCATTGCCCTCCTGCAGCAATTCTGCATAGTTGACGGTAGAGTTCAGAGTCCAGGAACCGAGGGTACGAGTTGTGCTCCATCAGGAAGTGAACTCTGTTCTGGGCTGCTTTGAAACTAGACTGTGTTGGGATCAGAAGGCTTTGGTGGAGGGACTCCTTGGTGTTGAAGTCCAGGTTGACCTAGAGAAGGAAGAATTGAAAGAAATGAGAACGTGTGGCACCGCTTGATGAAAAGGAATAAACGTTGATGAAACCTCACCTCCTTCGGAGACTCTGGCTTGACGAATTCTTTGTATATTGTTTTTGCCCTTGATCGGAGTTTTGATCTCGACCCGATCTTTCGAAACTCTTCGCAGGCCAGCCAGAACTCGATATTCTCCTCGCAGTGTTCAGACTTCATGAAGAGGCGCAAAGCAATCGTTCCATCTGAAATATGAAAACAGTAATGAGATCAGTTGGCATTATAATGTGGTGTATCCCCCCCAAACATTTTTTTTTGATAGATAGATAGATAGATAGATAGATAGATAGATAGATAGATAGATAGATAGATAGATAGTCAAAAGTTTGAAAACATTACTATTTTTAATGTTTTTGAAATGGTATCTTATGCTCATCAAGCCTGCATTTATTTGAGCAAAAATTCAGAAAAGAAACTGTAATATTGTTAAATATTACTTCAAAATAATGTTTTTCTTTTTTTAATATACTTTAAAATATTATTTATTTCTGTGATCAAAGCTGAATTCTGAAGGATCATGTGACACTGAAGACTAGAGTAATGATTCTGAAAATACAGCTTTGCATCACAGAAATAAATTACATTTTATAATATATTCAAATAGAAAACTGTTATTTTAAATTGTAATAATATTTCACAATATTACAGTTTTTTTCTGTATTTTTGATTAAATAATGCAGCCTTGATGAGCATAAGAGACTTCTTTCAAAAACATTAAAAATAGTAATGTTTCCAAACTGTCTCTAGGTGTGTGTGTGTGTGTGTGTGTGTGTGTGTGTGTGTGTGGCTGTGTGTGTGTGTGTGTGTGTGTGTGTGTGTGTGTGTGTGTGTGTGTGTGTGTGTGTGTGTGTGTGTGTGTGTGTGTGTGTGTGTGTGTGTGTGTGTGTGTGTGTGTGTGTGTGAAGATAAAACTTGTGAATATTTAGAAATATCAATTACATTTGCTGCTCAACATGTTGTCCAGAGATTGTGCCCATTGAGTAACTTCTTCAGTAGTTGGCCTGTGCGGATATAAAGACAGACATTTAAATTCATCTTAATTTAAATCAAATTAAAAATGTAAAAGATTTAATGTTGAATTAAATAATCTTTATTTAATAATTTATAATTTTTGATTATGTCAATGATCCCAATTTATTATACTACATAGTAATTAACAAAAGCAAATGAACAGTTTTTCCATATGCTCACCCGTATAATTTTCTCTGTGGCGTGGTTTGGCGCGATTCTCTCGTGGGAAACGTCTTGAACAGCATTCTTGATGTCCAATTTGTTTTTCTGTTAAAAAGAATCAACAAACATTAGCAACCACATGCGTATCGCTCGGCGTAAACCAAATGCAACTTGATAAAATGCACATCTCACTTTATTTCGCTTTGTTCTGTAGTCGTTTCAGGGTTGCTGAAGTAGATCGAGGGATCCTTGCTCAAATCTGGTGCGGAATTTCTCATTTTAGCCAATCTATCCAAGACTATCAATTGAACTAAAACAAGTTGTCTTGAAGTGTGCTGCTTTTATACCTAAGGACTCTGTGCTGTGGGCGGGGCTTCATCAGCAGGGGAAGCATCTGATTGGTTGCCTTGCATTAGCATTTGATTGGTCATGTACTTGTGCAAGTCTTGTTGGCAGGAACACTGCAGTTCTTTCTCAAAAAATCTTTCATCAAACAAAACCTAATGTTTATTTAAACTGTGTGTGTGTGTGTGTGTGTGTGTGTGTGTGTGTGTGTGTGTGTGTGTGTGTGTGTGTGTGTGTGTGTGTGTGTGTGTGTGTGTGTGTGTGTGTGTGTACACTAAACTAATCTAAAAACATTTCGATCTCATATTTCCCATAACTTCCATTCGTGCAAATATTTTCTGATGCCGTTTTTATTGTAAAAATAAGGAGTAAGTATACGTGTAAGTTTAGAGATGTACAAAACCTGAGTAACTTGTAACTCGAGGATGTTAACTCAATATCCGTCTAAGGCAAAAAGTACTGAACAAACTGGAATGTTCCCAACCGACATTCCACATGTTTCTATTTTTGGAAGGCAGTGTTTTAATTATAGAAACTCTGCTAAAAATAGCTCATGTCTTTGTCACTGTTTTAGTGACTTTGGACGTGATTCAAAACACAAAACTCTCGTAATCTTTGCCGTCTTCACTTTTTGACTGCAGATATCAGGCTAAACTGCTTGATGCACAAGTTGAAAGATTTTAGATGATACAGAAACATGCATTACCTGAAGAAAATCTATCATATTTAGATGTGCACTAACTCTCGTCAGGCTTTTTTAAGGGGGAAAAACAGGGCTTTAAAACCTTCATTCAGAATCAAGGGCCTCGCTAATAAACATATTGTGCTGTGGTGGAAGAGTAAACATCTGTGACAAGATAAGTCGTGTTGGAACCTTGACTTTAAAGTGCTAAATTAGATCAACATGTTTGCAGCTGACAGACTAGCCGTTTTTAGTCATCCTTGAGCACAAGTGTTTGTGTTCTCTTTTGAGAGAAGAGCTTAATGCATTAGCGTACGCCTTACGCATCCATTATCTTAGACGTAGCACTTAATTGTGAGAAATGCAGCGCAGAAACTGTAGCTTGCATGACAAAATGCATGACTAGATGACAATGTCTGATGTAACTCAAATGTCAGGTTTTAAAAACCACATGCCACAAGTGCACTTCTCATTTCAGAGAGCAAATCTGTACAATTTGTACAGAACAGGTTTCCTTGCTTACAAGTACACGCTCTTTGGAACATTCTCAAAGCATGCTAACATGATCATCTGTGTGTGTGTGTGTGTGTGTGTGTGTGTGTGTGTGTATTTACAAACTTTTATGTTAGACGCGATTAATCGTGACCAGGGCTTGACATTAACAGCCACCACATGCGGTTGTATTTCAGCAGTGGCGTGTAACGCAGTCACTTCTACTAGACACTTTGCCGGGTTGAATTTTATATAATATATACATTTTTAAAAAGGCATCTGAAATAATAAACTAAGTGCAATTGAGTGTTGTCATAAATATAGATTTCTCAATACATGTCGATACTGAAATATCTGAAACGCTTCCAATACTCACTTTCCACCGAATAGTTCTTCTCTCTCTCTCGCATGATCTCTCCGGCAGCCAGTAACACACAAACCCGCCTCCATTCACTCACTCGTTTAATTTGCTCCGTACGAATATTGTTGCTGTTACAGGGCTTGAATTTCGGCGTGGGATTGCACGTATTGTGCATGATTTAAAGCCGCCTCTCAGTACTAAAGTGAGTTATTTTAGCTGATTATTGCTCTTAAACAGTCAAATACACACAAAACAGTGTCATAATAGCGGTCTTGACGAGTATTCACGTAAACACGGTCAGTTATGTTTTAAGTGAACATAAATAGTTGAGAAAGAAAACGCATGTGTAACAGTATAATGGAACTGTGCGTCAGGTCTTAAAGTGACAGCAGCCTAATAAACCTGCTACCAAATTATGAGATAATATAAAAAAATATCTATATGGCAGTTGTCAAAATTGTGGCCAGTGAAAATGCCAGTAACTTTGGAAAAGCACTAGCCACAGTGGCTGGTGAGTAGGGTTGGGAATTGAAAATCGATTCCAATTCTAAAAATCGAATACTTGAGGTCAGGAATCGAATACTTGTTATAAAATAAAAATTTCGATTCCTTTGTGGCCATTTCAATATGACTTTAAACCACTCAACCGTGAGAAGACTCGAGCGCTGTTTTCTGTGCTGCGCACACATCCAAAACGTGCGTTCAGAAAAAGTGATTTTAATGTGATTTTAAATCACGTCGAGCGCTGTTTTCAGTGCTGCAGGCATGTGTTACTATTTTGGATCTGCAAATGTTCCTTGCGTAAGTGTTCTTTAGCCTATTGATTTTTGTTCATGATAGTCAGCTACAATTAAATGTTTTGCAATAAGACTAAATGTGAATGATATGTAAGTTATTTTTGTTTTTTGACAAGCAGAATCGAAATCGGAATCAGAATCAGGCCTATATATATATATAACTATCAAAATGTGGGATAATGTCTCATGCATTTAATGTTCCTAGATAGAACACAAATGAAAGAAATGAAAGTTCTCAGTTGAACCTTTTGAATATCCAATATGCATGTGTTAGTCATGATGCACCGTGTAATTCACCTGATCCTATTCTCTTTGAACATGAAATACTGGTTTTCAGCCTTTGGTGCTCGAAAGCGATCACATCCCTGAATAGCACAAATAGAGCGGTTTGTTCCTGTCACCAGTGTGGCATCAGAACTATGCATGTTTCCATTCGTTTAGTCAATGAGATGCAAATATAGATTTGTGTACGTGATTAGTGTCAAAGCCTGGTTGTCAGTGCAGTGCTAAAGAGGATATGGAAAACAGCTTGATTTGAATGTGGGACTATTAAAATTCACATGATCAAGTTGAGGTTTTCATGCACTTTCAGTACAAGTATGCCAACAGGTTTTGTGTGTGGTTTCTAAGGTGTTCTGTGTGGTTGCTAGGTCAAATTTAGCCCACGTTCAATGATATTTTGGTGTATCTTTCCACATGAAACATCCTCCATGGCTTTATACGTGAATAATTTGCCTTTTGCAACACAATGAGCACTTTTGACCACTTCCTATTTGTTATTTCATTACAAATTGTACAGATGTATATCTGCAGCTCATGCAGAAGGTTTTTTAGTGAAACTCAGCCGATCAGAAGATACGCGTTTTTGGGAAAAAGACACACTAGGGAGACCTACCAAATGAACTCTCTGCAACTCTGCTCCATATAAAGTCCATTTTTATGAGCCCATCTGTATCGTCCAGCTTTGCAGATGCCAGACCCAGTGTTTTTAAGAGACTTGGCGTCTGTTATGGTGTTCAGACTGTAAATATCAGTGAGCTCCTTAAGTGGTTCACAGTGAGATTGATGCCAAGTTTCCGTTCGAATTGACGATAGTCCAAAAGTTTTACGCACAAGGTATTTCCCAGCAATGACACAAGTGCTGTACTCATGGGGGACTCCAAAAGTACCTCAACATGAAAACAAGAGCACTTCCTTTTGGTGAGGGTGCATGTTTTTGACATAAAAGAGGTGAACGAATTCACTTGCTTGGTGAACATTTTTGTGTGTGTGTGGGCCTATGTGTGCAAGGACAATTCAGGGAGTAAAAGTACAGCTGTTCGGTTTGTCCTAAAACAGAACTAAGATTTTTTTTAGTCATGTCTGTGATTTAGTACTTGAACAGACTTTCATATAATGTTCTACAACATAAATTAGACACAAAACCACTGTGTTCTTTGTAAACACAAGATGCTAACAGGCTAACAAGCCACCATTCATGTATTAATTAATAAATCAAAGTAACAAATCAACCACGACCTAGCATGTCCAACTTGCTAACTAAAACGCAATCTCTGAAAGTCTTCTGACCATGTTTGTAGTTGTTTTGACCCCTTGCAACACACTTTTGGTCATCTTTGATAAGCAGTTTTATGCTAGCTATTAGCTCTGTTCCAAAAGCAAAGTGCCTTTTAAGGTAGCATGCTAAGTGTCCTAAATCCTGTTATTGATGGGGAACAGTCTATACAGGAAACAACATAGAAGACTCAACACACTTTTGACGTCAGTGGAGTTGTCAGAGGAGTTTGTGTGTTGCTAATGCTAGAGACAGTTTCTGAAATGAAGCAATTGATGCATCGATGAGCTTTGCTTGCTTCTTGGATATGGCAAATTAGCGTTCCAGATTGACTGTAAATTGACGTCATGACTGAACGGCTCTATATTTAAAGCTCATGTTTAAAATTCATAACAAACTAAACTGGGCATTAGTGTTCTGCGCGAGAAACCATGAAACGAATGGGTGAAGACTTCTGTCCCTAAAAGGAGACACAGTTTTCCGGTCACAGTTCTGCTTTGCCCTTGACCAACACATTTAAGTTTCTCCAGCAGGACAGTCCCTGCAATTAGTGTGAAGTGTCTACTAAATGGCAAGTCTCACAGAGGAAGGCTTGCGTCACAAACTACGTTGGCAACATTAGGCATGCAATAGCAGAAATGTACGAGTTGCAAGATCTCATGACTTTTCAGTATCTGGTGCAATGCACACTTCTCTGGCACTTATGAAGTCTGTCTTTCTTAATTCCCTGTTCTGTGGGAACTGAAACTCATCTGTTCCTGTTTCAAAGGTAATTGTTTCACTAAATAGTCATGGGATCTCGTCTCGGCCAAAGGGTTAGAAAATAAAATAATTTAAACGAGTTGACAGGACCTGTAAAGTTCACCTTTAGTGGTGCTTTTGGTGTTTGATGCAATATCTGTAATGGATGTACTGTCTTGTTTTCCTGTGAGGACATCTAAACATCCTTAAAACATTGGGTAATAAGACATTTCACCCAATAGACTGACATCATATTGGTTATTTTTTATTAATCGTATCAGGTGATATTGTTTCTGTATGGTTTTTAGATTTAGATAGCAATAACTTAGGGATAGTGGAAGTTTTTCGGAAGATTTAACCCTTTAATGTGTGTTAATTGCATTTAGAGAAATATATATTTATATATCGTCCAGTTATCGGTTAGAATATGAAAGTCAATTATAAGCTTATTGTGTCGGCCATAAATATAAATACTTTTAGATATACACTTATCAAGGATAAATAAAATGTTATATATATATATATATATATATATATATATATATATATATATATATATATGAAGAGTTCAGATGCAAAAGCCTCTAAGTGCCATCTGAAATTTTCTTCTAGAATGATCATTTTTATCAAGCTCATATATTTAAGTTCAGTAATTTCACTTAAATGACAATTCATAGGTAATTTTCATTGCCATTTAAGTGAAATTACTGAACTTAAATATACGAGCTTGATAAAAATTATCATTCTAGAAGAAAAATTTATTCATATATAAATATATATATATATATATATATATATATATATATATATATATATATATATATATATATATATATAATATTTATTTTTTATCTTCTAACTAAAACGTAAGATATTTAAGTGGAAACGAGACAAAATACTGAGTAAGAAAAATAGTTTTCAGTAATTCGCAAAAGAAAAGCAAAGGAAACTGGGTGAATCACTATGAAGCAAACCAAAGACATAAAAGAAAATGGAGTGAAAAGTTCAACAGTGTCCAATCTTTATTTTATCGTCCTCAAAAATGACAAAAGTCAACATCCAACCAGTGGCTGTGGCTAATAAATAGTAGTATACCTTCATTTAAATTAAACGTTATAACATTACAAGTAATGCCTACGGTTTTTGTGTGTGGCACACATGCTACAACTGTACTTGTTTTTGTTTTTTTTCATCTTGACCTCTCTAGTAGGTCATTTCTTTCTTTAATGTTATACATCTGTGTGGCAATTAGGCACTGATGTTGAAATAGGATGGTCCTATGTCAAGATCCTCTCAAAAAAGTGTCCAAACCACCTCAACCAATAGGCTGAGGTAGTTTTTTGTTACTAAAGTCATTGTAGGACATGGCAAAGCAGTTTATAAAGATCTTCTGGAAGTGCCAGGAAAAGACGATAGTGTTGTCCCCACACTGTAGCTTCGGAAACCACCGGAAGGGCTTGAAGGAGCTGCTTCCTTATCTACACAGGAAGCACCCTCAGTTGAGAAGCACTCCTGGCATTTCAGCAACACGTCGGACTTGTGTTTCTTGTCATTTTGCCTTGATATCAACAGCATGTTCCCAACCATTGCTCCTTTTCGTCTCCTGCTAGTTTCAGAAGTTCCACACGGCGGGGGGCGCGAGCTTTGGGGTTCTGGTCCTGCACAAAAACCAGACCGTTCCAGTTTTAGCATTGGTGTGATATATCCACACAGTCATCCTCGAGCATCATCCGCAGCAAGGGACTCGAGGAGGGTCTTGTACATCTCAGATCGTAGAAATCTGGGGTAAGAGTCACGTTCCATCAGACCGAAAACGATCTTCTGAGCCTCGTCGAAACACTCTGCCGTCGGACTCCTCACATTTCTCTTGATTTCCTCCCGTGTGTGATAGTCGATGTTTATCTGTGATGCAAATGAGAGGCATTTACACTATCCCTACACTGGAAGCAACCGATTATGAGATGTACTGCCCAAATAATCATAAATTACATTGGAAATATGCAAAATGAAGTCGTAATTTAATTGCGGAGAGCCTGGAGAATTGCGAGAAATAAAATTTTAAATAAAATTATTTACATACTGTATGCGTAATACATTGCAAAAGAGATAACAATGTACCACGATTAGTATAAAACAGTATTATTGTAAAACAGTATTAGTATGTGTAGGGGCAAATGTGTAGGTAAGTGTAGTATCTTATTAATTTCACATTCAAGTGCTGTTCCTTATATTTGTTTTCCAGGTATCGAGATCCTCTGCTGGGGGCCTACAAATTAACTTAAAATTGTTAACTTATTTTTTTATAATATTATATAATATTAATATTTTCGAATAATTATAGTAATATAATAAATAAAAAAGAATGGTATATAAACACATACATCATTTTTATCCATTATATTATATGTTAATTAGTAAGTTTAATATTTTAATAGAATATTATAATTAAAATATTATAATAAATTAATAGTAAATGAGTATAATGAATAATTTATAATATTTTTAATAATAATATTCTAATAATTATACTAAATATTTTTTATTTTATTATATTTATAATATTATTATATTAATTTTATTTATTATACTATTTATTATAATTATTAAATGAAGTAAATTATTATTACAGTAAATAATGAATTATTTATAATAATTATATATATATATATATATATATGAGAGGGAGATTTTTATTTATTGTATTGTTACTGTATATACAAATAAATATGAATAAAAATTACTTTTAATTATTAATTATTATTTTAAAATAATATATTATATTATATTGCTACTGTGTACATATGGTAAGATAGAGATTTAAATATATTTAAATATAATATATCAAAATAATTCTTTTTTCAAACAGAAGGAGAAAATAAAGGTGTAGAGCAGCACATAGAAAACTATAATTCAACTGAAAGCATATCGTGACATTACAGGCACTTCTAGTGTCGACATCCTCATTGGTTATATAGAGATTTACAAGCGTATAGAGACAGGGTGTTGTATGGTTCCTCCTTTACCTCTTTCGGAGATTCTGCTTCGACGAATTGCTCAAAGATTTTCCTCGCCTTCGAGCTCATCTTATGGGACGAAGTTATCTTCTTGTAGTCCTCACAGGTCAACCAGAATTCGATGTTTTCATCGCTGAATTCTGACTTCAGAAAGGTGCGGAATGTGGCCATGCCATCTGGAGGGAAGCAAATGCGGGTGCGCGTCAAAACACGAAACCAGCACCTCTTTAATTTACTAGTGTTTTAGTTTACTCTCGCCTCAGCAAGCCAATGCCAAAAATAGATATCAGTGCTTTGGAAAAAAAAAAAGAAAAAAAGAAAGACTTACATTTGGAACCGAGAAGCCGTTCCAGAGACTGGGACCATTGTTGGGTGTCTTCTAAACTTAGCCTGCTGAGATCAGACGGGTTTGATTAGTTGACCATAACTGGATTAGGGGCAATAACTCTTGTTTGAACTATTTTGGACCTGGTGTCCTTATATGTGTGTCACTTTTTCCTTACCTCTCCGGAGCAGATGAACTGGTGAACATACACTTTAGTCGGCACATGAGGTTCTTTCCTCTATGGAGAGAAAGTCAGCTTTGTTGTCGGCATTTCATGATTCACACATCCAAAACCTACGCTAAAGCATCCTAGGACTCATAATAGATTCCCTTGTGCTGATAGTTGAGTAAAAATGCCTGAAGATCACACTTACAAGGTCTTGTTTCTCCTGAAGTCGTCTCTGTCCATGTTGATGTGCGTTGGGAGAGGTTGTGGGATTAGGCCAGGCATGGTAGAGCGAGGGCTTATTGCCCAGAAATCCACAGCCGCACGGTCCTGCTAGTGATCATGCTGCACTTGGTGCTCTACAGGTTTCCCTTCTGCGTATCCGGCTCTGCTTTTTATGCCCTGCGACGGTTGCTACGGGCTCGTTTCACCAACAGGGACTCGGCGAACCACAGCAAAGAGGAAGCCCCATCAAACCCTTCCCCTCCTCCCAGTCAGTTGCTCGTGTGCGAAAAGCATAGCCTGCTTCTTCATATTTTTAGACATGTAAATATACACGTACCTGCTGAAATAGCTGATAAGCAAATTACAACTTTGCATGTTTTGGCTTTTTCAGTAATCTATGGACGTAACAGGTCCAAATTTTAGTGGCGCACAAATGAAAATAAGAGTCAAATGAGATGGTTGGACAGCTTCGTCTTGTCTTTGTTTTGCTTTTTATTAGCATATAGGGAGGAATCCTTCTCCAAACATAGATAATGAGTAACTAGCTTCACCTGCACTAAAAGACAAGAGTTTTAAAGCCTGGAGAACAGATGCTTAAGTTCTGCAAGATCTTTGGGTCTCTAGTTCTTTGGAAAACCGTCTATGTTCTGGTGCTTTAAAGAACCCAGAAACAAACATGCTGATCTGAAGAACCTATGATAGATCTTTTAGAAACTCCAAGGAAGCATATTTCTTGGAAAGAAAAGAGTTATTTGCTAAACAAAATAGTGCTTTACTATTACTTATTAACCCTTAAATGCATGAATGTTTCACCAATCATTATTACACATTCAGGTCTTTAGCGACCCGGATCTATATCTAACACGGATGGATCTCTACCTGTCGCGATGATATGAAACTCTCCTGATATAAGAGTAACAATTACAGAAGAATAAAAATAAAGCATATTTTGGAGCTTGGAAGGGTTCAGTTTTATACCATCATCACTGTCCTCGTCAGAGCTCGTTTCCTAGTACATTCAGCATCTGGCTCATATTTACGATCTAAAACATATTTTCAAAACTATGATTTTCAACATCTTCAAAATCAATGTTTTGATTGGTGACAGCTTCATCACCAGATCCACCATCAAGTGACAGTGACACTAATATTTGATTGCGTTCAGTACTTGCTCTGCAGTAAATCACTGATGATACTTCCTATTCTTTTGTTTTCTGCCTGTGGTAACTATGAGTGAAACGTCATTTCGTACACATCATTGTGTATCAGATATTGTCACCTTAAGGAATAAAGTTGAATTGCACTTATTTATCAAAGATTCAATTATTGTTGTGCAGAAAAATATACTTACACTGTTACACACCTCGGGTCGTTAGGGACCCTATACAATAAAAAAAAAAAAAGTTATGTTATTTATTAATAAAAAGTCACCAACATGCAGGAACCTGCTGAAAAAAATTATATAATATTATAAACCCCAGCAGACAAAAAGGTGTTTTTATGACAAGACAAGATTAGTTTAGGTTGCATGTATCATGTGGTGCAACTCTACAAAAAAAAAAAAAAAATGATATTTATAAAAAAAAGTCTTATGAACAAAAAAAAACCTTCAAATTTTGTTCCTATCAATATACATATATATATTTGACAAAATTTGCAACACATCAAAGTCATTTGGTGCAACCAAAATGCTGGTAAAAAGCATATTTTATGATAGACTCTTGTCATGACTGTGTAAAGTCAGTATATCTCTGAAATTTTTTGACAAGAAAAAAATAGATTAGGTTGTAAAATGTCTTGTGGTGCCACTCCAGAAAAATACATCATGAAATGTATTAATTAATATTGATGATATAAAAAAAAAAATAAAAAAAAAATAACTAGATAAAAATAGGTATAAAAACTTTTTGGGAAACAATGATTGTGTTGTGGACACTTGTATTCAAAGTGTATGGAAACTCTATGCTTGATGGTTACATCACATGACATTTTTAGTCATTAAATTGAAACTTTTCTTGAAAAAAAGTATAAAAGTTTTGGAAAACCATATGAAACAAACTTGAATACAAAAAAAGTACATTCTAAAAAGCTGGATTTTTAAAAGATTTCCTTTTTCATGGTCACTCATAAATCATGAACCCTTTCAATGGACCATTTCTGTTTTTTATGTGCATTAATCCAGTGACTTTGCTAAGTTTTTTTCTCCATAAGTTTATTCAAAAATGGATCTAGGCAGTGAAGTGTTCACATTAGACTCCGTGTGTTAATGACAGCGTGTGTAGACATCCTCAAAGTCACCTGACCAGCGCAATCGATCTCACTGCTCCACACATACTGTAACACTGTCAGTTTCTCCATTGTGCAATTGAGCAATTTTGTGCCTCTGGCAATATCAGCGCCTGAGAACATTACTCATTTCCTTTTAGTTGCCATGGCGACTGTTTTGGCAGCAGATGTTGGTCAGATTAAGTGAGAGATTGGTCTGGGTGTCATTCTCTGGCTGAAACCGACTAATAATAACAGACACATATTGGTGAAACGGTTTGTCAATAATTGGTGCATCCACTGGCTGGATAATTTCAAGAGGGGAGCTTTCATTTAACTGTCGCCTGTGTAAAATAATTTCCTTATGTCTGTGTTACCACATGATTTCACATCAGTGTCACTTCTGAATGACAACATTTGTGTTGCGTTGAGATGAGAAGTGAATGTATGGGGGAAATTCAAATAATGTATGATTGAATTAGTTGTACATGGTATAAGCAGCAGCAAATAGTGTCCAGAAAAATCAATTACTTATACTCTCTCAACTAAAAAAATAACTGTTAGTGTCATTTTAGCACTATTATCTTTATCATCACTATCATCTTTATCTAATTATCATTATTATCATACATACATTTAAAAAAAAAGTCATAATTTTTTCAAGAAGTGAACTTACTTTTTAAGTACAATCAAGCAATATCTCCTGCTTGTTTATCACTTTATTTTATGTTTTGTCATGTTTGTCAGTAGGAGACAATCTTAAAATGTCAATCCTGTTATCTTTGTGATTTATATTTTATATTATATGAATGTGTAAGGTACAGTGAATGTTTAGAAGTAAATAAAGACATTTTCAATATCTCAAGTGTTTCTTTTAAACGGCAGTGAGATTAAATTGAAAACAAATTGAGCTTTCTAAGCTGTTGCTTCTCAAATTTCAACTCACTTTACATATATATCAACTATATATATATATATATATATATATATATATATATATATATATATATATATATATATATATATATATATATATATTATCATGATGTTTTGAACTATACATCAACAGTTGTCGGATTTCTATTTTCATTTCTCCTCAGCTATTTTAAGAGAAACATCTGAGACAAAGTTGATAAATATAACAGAACTCCATTAGTCTCCTGAGCTTTGAAAATGTTTTTTAATGTCCAAATTAAACATTTCCATGAAAAACCCTTCATAAAATCAAATGCATTCAGTGCATTCAGTAATACTTTTAAATTAAAAAGCACCTTAATCCAATAAACATGGAATTTCTTTCAATATGACGAGGACAGTTATTTCTTAAAAAACAGTGCTGTCTTTGTTATAGAATTGCTTTCCCCAAGAAAGGACATACACTGAGTGTGATATATCGTGCGTCACACGACCATTGACATTCACTGTTTTGGTGAAATTCGAGGTTAGTCAAACATAGTTATGCTTAGCAGCTCAGAATTGCCTTTTAAAGTCTTGAACCCTCAGGATGAAAGTTTTTGTCACAGTGGGGGTCAGGCGGTGACCCGGATTATTATTGTACTTTATGGCAGCGTCTCTCACTTAAGGCTCGTCTCTGCATCAATTCGCTCGGGTCGAACATTTGACCAAAACACAATTCTTCACTGACTATGGGAAACCTCAGTTTTCTGCTCATAATTAGTCAGTGTCCACAGACTGTCTAAATATAGCTAATCTGCTATTTACTGTATGCTTCTGTGTTCTAACCATAAAGATGGCACGACATTCACTCATACTTTGGACAGATGAAGATATTGAATGCCTGGAAAAAAGTATATTAAAAAGTTTAATTGTAAGTTGGATCAAAACATTATATCTCATGTAAAATGAAAAATGTTTACTACCAATTGTGTGCACTGAATAGTTGATCTACAATTTACTATAGAACTTTTTCTTAAAATTGAAAAATCCATATGACTTTAGGTTGTTTCTTGCCTGTTATGATTATAATTAACACTAAAACAGTAGAAATACGACAGTAACAGGGCTGAATCATAACCTAAAAGATCATACAGTTTATTCGAATACGGTAAAGTGAATGTTTATGCTGTAACTGGTCCCATGTGGTCTCTCAAATATTATGTCATAAAAGTTGTATACTATAAAATAATGAGCAAAATGATGTTTGAAATATTTTGAAAAGGAGACACCATGACACAAAATCTTGAGATGTCACAATACAATTTATCAACACATTTTGTCTGATATGGTCTTACAGAAATCTTCTTTCAAGATCAACTTTTATAGAAAAAGCACCCATTTCACAGAGCAAAACAGTCCATCTCTCAAATAACAGTGGAAATGTACATTCATTCTAGATCATTTCCTGTAACAGTGACATTTTATTTTTTTCTCATTCATCTTATCACTCAAAACCAATGAAGTTGAGCATCTGCACACCACATACACTTTCTGTTCTCCTCAGTCATTTCCTCTAAACCACGTGCATATGTCCTCTTTCTGTGCGGCCGCTCATTAAGAAACCTTTTTCCAGTGAATTAGCTGTCATCGGTACAGTTGGTCTACATTGGTTTCCTGGCTGTATTCCTCAGGTTCTGATAGGCCTCAGATTTGAGGAACCTTGGGCAAGAGTCTTTCTCCATCAGTCTGTATATTTGCATCTCAGCTTCATCAAAACAAGTGAGGTCGGGCTTCACCAAAGATCTCTTGATCTTCTCACGAGTGTGATGGTCGATGTTGACCTGTGAAAATGTAACATTCAGATCTATGAAAGTATCTATGAAAACTAATTTAAATGGTGTTTGTTAAGCAAATATACCAGATGCAAAAATTCAGGTTTGTTTTTCTGTTGACCCATTATTAATGCATTTTAGAAGAAATCTGGTGCCTTGCCCAACTTTTCAGTTACCATCCCAAATATTCAACTACCATTGCACCTATTAATAAACTTTACTATGATGCAATGGCGTTTCAGTCGTAATGCATTGAACTGTTTGGAAAGGCCCTACTCTTTTTAATGTTTTAATAAGTGCACATACTGACCTCTTTTTGAGCCATGGGATGGAGAAACTCTTTGTAAATATCTGCTGCCTTGTTAGAGAGTCTGCCAGATGAAGTCATTCGCTTATATTCCCTGCAGGCAAGCCAAAATTCAATGTTCTCCGCACTAAACTCAGACTGGAGAAATGAACGAAAGGCAGCCAGGTAATCTGTTCGGAGAAGAATGTTATATATATATAATATACATAAAGTCTTAAAAATAAAGGTTCCAAAATGTGGTTTTCATTGTGATGCCATAGAAGAACCATTTTGGGTTCCCTTAAGAACCTTTCAGTCAACAGTTCTTTAAAGAACCATTTATTCTTAGAGTAAAGAACATTTTAATAATATAAGGGTTTGTTCACACTTGGCTGGTTCAGTTAAAATAAAACAAACTTTGGTGCGATTGCTCAGTTAGGGTGTTTACATTTGTATTCCGGTTCTCTTGGTTCTTTTGGTCCATATTAAAAAAGAAAACGATACATTTAGTCCTGGTTCGCTTAACATTCACACTGTCATTTCTAACACCGAGAAAAAAAAAGAAAAAAAAAACGCTTTTGTGATGTATATTTTGGGGTCAGTTAGTTTACATTCAGTATATTCAGGGGTCAGTTCACATTTTCCTTTTTAGGGTCGTATCTTGTGACATCACATCCTGTTTTTGTGTTGCTTATATGGTCCGTGTTGTGTTCACATTACAGTCGAACTACACCAGAGTTCATTTGAAAGAGGACTGAGACCAATCTTTTCAGCAGTCTCAGTCCACTTGTTTAGTGCGCACCAGGGTTCAGACGGCAGCGCTCACACTTATTCAAATGAACCGCACTAACAGAGCAATCGCAATTCGTTTTAATCAAACCAAACCTGCCAAGTGTGAACACACGCTTAGTGCGGTTCATCTGAATAAGAGTGAACGCTGCTGTCCAAACCTTGGTGCGCACCAAACAAGCAGACCAAGAAAGCTGAAAAGGTGGACCTAAGACAACTAACTAAAAACAGGAAGTGATGTCACAAGATACCACCCTAAAAGGACAGAATGCTCAAGCATATGAGCCCATAACAGTTCGGTACAGGTGTCAGAACCGCTTCTCCTTGCAGCAGATCTTCGTCTATGTGCAACGTAGGAAGTCCTGGTGATGTTTTGACTTCTTTATGTTTTAAGCTCTTCAGCTTTATAAGTTCTCAGCTATCATACGCACATACAGCAAACGCATTTAGCCAGGCACATGGCATTGTTTTTGATATTCTGTAAGTTCTGTCACAAAATATACGTCCTTAAAGCCGTTGCTGTTGTTGTTTTTGTATCTTTAGGTTCAGTCTTAAAATGACTGTGTGAACACTATGCTCAGGACTTTTTTCTTTTTGGTCTGGACCAAAAGACCCAAGAGAAGCAAACTACAAGTGTGAACACATCCTAAAAAACTTTTTTTCCACTAAAAAAAAACCTTTTGTGTAATGCAAAAGTTCAATGGATGGCAAAGATTCTTCATGGAACCATCAGTAAAGAACTGTGTGTTGAAGAGTGGTTGAACTAACCTCTATTTTCTAGCAGATCAGCAAGCTTTGGCCCATGTGTCAAACGGTCCTGTCTTAAAAAGATGAAGAAATTAGTGCTTAAAATTAAATATTTCTGCCATCTATAGAGATATAAAACACTTTTAAATACATTTGACTTTTTTTATTTTATCTAAATGTGGTGCGTCATGCAATAGCTACTATATATTTTGTTTAAATTTACTCACATTTTTCTTATTTTATGAAGACTACATGGACATACTGTTTGAACTAATATTTCCGTAAATGAAATAAATAAAATTGTCACACCGAAAAACCATTTAAAATGTTCTATAAAGGCAACAACACTCTCTCCTATAGTATACATTCATATATGGTTTGACCTAAAAATTGACTACTTATGCAATAAACAATAAACTTACTGATAATGAGACACTTCAGTCTTTTTCTGAACTAAAACACATCTGATATTGTTTTTCTGCTTTTTTCTGCTCAACAGGACGTCCAGTCTATGTGATGAAAAAAAAAAAGCACTTTTGTATCCATCAAGCATATCAGTCGATTTAAGAAGTTTACATGTAGGCGATGCGGAGAGACAAGCAAAATTGTTTACGTCATTGGTTGTTTCTTATTCCGAATAAGATCCCTGAACTCGTAGATCCGAATCTTCGAGAAAAGCATTTTAGGCATCGTGAGGTGGCGGGAAGTATTTATTCAGAATGATCTGTGTTTCATGTTTTTGACAGACTTTTCCCATCTATATACGGTCGCCAGGCAGATAGAATGGGATGTTTTCATTCCTGGACATGTTCACACAAATCTCTGGATGCCATTAACACTACGAATCTTCCGCCGGATATCCATGACTCATAAATATCACAATATTAGGTCTGCTTTCATGTTTGCTCTTGAATTGGAGACGCATTATGATCATTTTCTTGTTTCTATGACAGCACGACATTTGAAGATAAAAATAATGTGATAAGGACGAACTCGGGTCGCCCATAGCGCAACAGTTGAGAAGCTGTTGTCTGCTTTTTAGATGAACGAAGGTACTTCTGACTAAAAGTTGACGTGTAAAATATCTTGTAGTTAATGTAGGAGAGTCATTGTTCGTTCTGTGAACCGGGTCACATCCTGCTAATGTTGTAATAAAATTCTTCATGGGTTTGTGATTCATTGGTGTACACCTTATCAACAAACACTTTCTTTGAGTTTCATAATCACATCAAACGTCAATGTTAGGCTCTTTGATGCGATAGTATCGTTGGTCATGTGAGAGTGGTAAGAATGTGATGACCTGATGTGATGTCATGATTGCTGGGTAAGCTAAACTAACTATTTTAGTAGCTACAAAATGCACACTTCACTTTAAGTAAGCTTTCCCCCAGAACCTTAAACAAACAAATGAATAAATAATAAAAAATGGCCTGTATGATAGTGTGCATATTTGCAAATAATTTGAAGTGTGATGTCTATCCTCATCTAAAACAATTAAAACTTAAAATAAAAAATAAAAATGATATCTAACTAATTAAAAATAATTTATTTGCTTAAGGAAAGGCTGTTATATTGTTGTTGTTGTTGTTTGGCTGCTATATGTTAGCATAAGACTATTTTGCCCTAGAACTTCTGCTCTGTATTGTTTAACCACCAGGTGGCATAGGCTACATGACAAAGAAAACACTCTTAAGGCACAGAAACATTTTATTTGGTCTTACAGATAGATAACATGTTCCAAACACCTACCAAGGGTGTGTCCATATCAGTTTTGTGAATGTAAAGCATTGAAATGAAAAGACTGCAGAAAGGAAAACTTAAAAAGAAACAACTGATTCATTGTAAATGGCTGCATGCATGAATGCTTACAAAATGATTACACATATATGGTCATGCTTAGCTTTCAGTATGTCATAAAATCAAGTCTCATTATATATCGGTGTACACATACATAATTCTGAGACCATATTGAAAACCATGAGATTAATTTTCATTGACTCCTGGAAACGAAATGCATTCAGCTTTTCACATCAAATGTTGTGCTGAACATCATTTGAAATGAAAAATGCAAGATAGAAGCTTGATAGACTTTTGTATTCCTCATAAATATTTGTAGAGTGGAATTAGTATGCATAATAATGTGAAAACACAACTTAACTTTAAGCTTCCTCTAGAGTTTGACTTTGAAGCTTCGTACTCTTCTAGTCATTATTCTCTGATTGTCTCCCATAGTGGCTTTCTGTAGCATCCACATGACCTTATGAAGCCGATACAAAGCATACCAGGTGGCCACAATCAGTACTACACCTGTGACTAAGAGAACAATGTACAAAGCTGTCATGAAGCCACTAAATGGACCGGTCGACGGGACAGTCCACAGGTACACCCAACCACCGTAATGATTGTTGTGAACAATTTCAGGTCCATTATCCAAAACTATTTTTTCGTAGAACGCCAGATCATTGTTGTAGTCGTTGCCTTGTTTTATGTAAATATGATCAGAAGTAGGAGAAAAGTGAGAGGCTGTTGTTACAAAAGTGCTTGTAATTGAAGGTGCAGTTGAAGTCGCTGTAGTTCTTCCATTTGTGCTTGAAGCCGTAGACGATTGTGGGGTTGATGTTGCTGGAACCTGTGTTGAAATGATGCTTGTAGTCATAATCATTGTCTGGGAAACAACCTGGCCACATTTGAGCTCTGCATGGGTCAATGTTTGCAGCGAATGGTTTTGTAAGTGGTACGGTTCATAGCATGCTACTCCTTTGTCCGAGTCATTGACTAGCCTTGGGTTGTCGCGAATCCATTCTGCAATACCCATAATGCTACAATCACACTTCCATGTGTTGCCGCTAAGAGAGAGAACATTCAGCGCCCTTGTGTGTGTGAAAACATCTCCGGGGAGATACTTTAGATGGTTGCGGCTCAGGTCCAGTATTTCTAGTCCTGGGGTATTGCAAAAGATAGTTGCTGGGAGAGACTCAAGCTTGTTATCATTAAGCATTAGAATTTGAAGACTGGTCAAATTCGAGAAGAGGTCCGGCTCTAGCGCCCGAAGGTCGTTGTATTTCAGGGACAGTTTATTCAGGTTGGGCAGACAACAGAAGAGGTCTTTTGGTAGGAAGTTCAACTTGTCGTTCAAGTGTAAATTGAGAAACTGTAGGTTTGTCATGTTAGCAAAAAGGTTCCAAGGGACAGTGACAAGACTAGTATCGTAAAGGTACAATTCTTGGAGCCTCGGCATGTAGCCCATCAGCTGGTCGGGTAGGGAGATCAAGGGGTTCTTGAAGAGGGTGAGCATGGTCAGGTTGGGTAAGTAGTAGAAACTCTCGGCTGGAATATACTGGAGTTGATTGCCCGACATTGAAAGGTTGAGCAGGGATGGCATGTGCCAGAAAAGACGCGGAGGAATCTCTCGGATCTGGTTCTTATGAAGCAATAAAAAACGCAGCTTGCTTAGATGGTCAAAGGAACCACTTTCCAGAGTCTCCAACTGGTTGGATGAGAGTACCAGAGATTCGAGTTGACGTAGGTTGTGAAAAAGCGTCTTAGGGAGGTTCCTTAGTTGGTTACCAGCTAAGTTTAGGTAAATCAACTCAGTCAAGTTCTGGAAGACGTCGGCGTCCAGCTGGGAGATGCGGTTCTTGCTCAAATCCAGCTCTTTTAGGTTGGCCAACCCCTCAAAGAGTTTTGAACTAATGGAAACTATTTGGTTACCATCTAGCTGCAGTTGCTCCAAGTTGCTCTGCTCACTAAACACCTTGGGTGGGAAGACCGAGAGTGCGGTTGATGACAATTTGATAGACAGAAACTGTGGAGCACCATAGAAGGCTTCTGGTTGAATTGTGTCAATAGCGCTATGCGTGATCATTAATCGTAGCAGAAGAGAGAACGACTGAAAACTTCGGTTTTTGAGGACCTTTATGTTTGTGTCTTTTAGCAAGAGTAGAAAGGTTGTTTTCGGGTCGAGAGGGGGGATGTCGCTGATGTCTCCACTGCATTTTGCGGCACCCCTATTATTACAAACGCACCCACTGGGACAGTGAGCGCTGAGGGTGAGCTGAGGCACAAGCGGAAGTAGAATAAACGTGAACCACATACTCTCAAACTAGGGAACAAATATAGGTACATGTTAGTATAAGAATCACATATTTGCAAAGCACGT
This sequence comes from Scardinius erythrophthalmus, assembly GCF_964197995.2. Lineage (NCBI taxonomy): Eukaryota > Metazoa > Chordata > Actinopteri > Cypriniformes > Leuciscidae > Scardinius > Scardinius erythrophthalmus. The sequence goes on from NC_138234.1 coordinate 26,113,641, forward strand.
GTCTTCATTAAACAGCTGACCAATAATTATTTTACGGAAAAATAAATTGCAGCATATAGGCTACTTCACTTGTGATTAAAAAGGTTATTCTGATATTCCCCTCCAAAAGACCGACCATGCTTTAAAGGTATAGTTCACCCAAAAATTTAAATCTTATCCATACAATGGAAGTCAATGGGGTCCAAAACAACTTTGGAACTAAAGAAAGAAATTGTTTGGGTGAACTATTCTTTATGTTACCAAAACAAATTAATTAGCAATGTTGAACTTACCTCTCGCAAGTATTGAAGACTGTCTGAATGAATTGGATGCGTTCATGCTTTTAATAACCATAATTTGGAAATAGCTCTTCCCTTTATACACATATCTTGCTCTGCAGTGCAGCCCACATGGAAGACTGCATCCGTCCTGATACGTTTTTTTTTTCTTTTTAATCAGATTTGCCAGTTGAATGCCAGTAAAATAGTTTTAAAACTCACAATATGATGTCTTTTTCTTGTGTGTGTGTGTGTGTGTGTGTGTGTGTGTGTGTGTGTGTGTGTGTGTGTGTGTGTGTGTGTGTGTGTGTGTGTGTGTGTGTGTGTGTGTGTGTGTGTGTGTGTGAAAAGGAAGTATCCAAAAAGATAAAAAAATTACCTAATTCTTGTTTGGCAATTTTCAAGTTTGAATTTCCTTAAAGAGTGTTTCTAATTCAATTATTTATGGACATTATTTTATGTCAGTAATCCTCTCTCTTCATATGTTCATATGTTTATGGTAAGGGAAAATATGCGTCACATTTGGAATGTACAACACAGTCTCAACACTAGAGGGAGGCAAGAGCTCATATCATTCAAAGCAGAAGACAATCAGTTCTATATTTATTTAGAAATTACAAATATTCCCATACAAATATTCACTCATGCATTTAATTATGAGCTCAAGATCACTAAAGAATGAGATGAAAGAGTAACATCAATCAATTGCACTTGATTTTTTTTTATTGATATTGCATTTAAATAAAATACATTTTTGTTTTAAGAGTACAGTCATGAGTACATTATTAAATGACTATCATGATTATCATGACACATTATGAATACATATATAATTTCATATCTAAAAATGTTCTGATTTTTTCATACATATTTAAGGCAATAGATTATTTTGCAGATTTTCTTGCTCCTGGCTCTTCACTTTAAGATCCTCAAACACAGTATTTCCAGAAACAGGCTTAAAAATAAAATAGAAAAATTAAGCATTTGTATTTATGCATTTGACAGACACTTTTATCCACTGCATTGAAGATATCATTTTTTTGCGTTCATAAAAAAAGTAAAGCTCACCATCATCTCTTTTGCTGGTCATAGATCTCACTTTTTCTATAGCATTTGACACCAATTTTCTTTCTAGATTTAGCTCCTCTTGAAGGACTGCAAGCTGAAACGAGGATTTCTGACAATTAGCTTTCATAATCATTTTTCTTATTCAGAAATTTGCCGTGCTCGGTAAATTACTTACAAATTGTAGTCCATTACTGAATACAAATTACATGTTGAAAATTGTATTTAGGAACGTAATCTATTACATTACACATTTTAGGTAATATAATCAAAGTACTTTTAGATTACTTTTCTGTTCAGCAGAACAACAAAATTAATACAGGTTTGGAACAACATAAGGGTGAGTAAACGATGACAGAATTTCAAAATACACTTTTTCCCATTAATTGCACATAAGCAAAATTAAACATACCTCCTGCAGCTCTGTGATTTTTCTGGCCAGCCCGAGCCCTGTTATTCATCAAGAACATATAAGTAAGTGCTGTTTTGTATAGTATAAGATGCTTAAAATTAATTTTCAATTTGTCTAGATGTTCAGATAATCCTGTTAATTTACCTAGTACATCGTTTTCTTGGACAGGCATGATGTTTTTCCGTAGTAAAAATGCCAAAATCTGATTCTGGATGTCAGAATCGTCCTTTGAATGGAAAACCTGGTTTTCTGTCAAATTGGAAATATCCAGTTTAGCTTACAATCAGCCAACCAAGAACTTCATTTAAATCTGTCAGTTTAAAATAGTAATAACAATGTACTCACCTGGACTTGCGAGGCTTCCTGTGTGAACGTTGAGAGCACCAATCAGAAGTAGAAAAGCAAGGCGTGGAAGAAGGCATCCTGAGGGTTTTCTGTCCATGGCACTGAGTAAAAGCTGGTGTGTATTTGCTCCTATACCTGACCAAACGCTCGACTGCTGGAGACTCATCAGATGGGATACTTTTAATCAGGCGTGAAGACGTGAGAATGTGTCATCGCTGTAAATCAAAGGTGGAAGGGCGTACGGTGTGTCAGAGGGCGATATCTAAAGAGGGTCCGTGACAGCTGGGACTGATGTTCTGATGTGGTCTCAGGGCCAACGACTAGCGATCAATCAGAGGCGGTGTGAGGACAAGAGTAAATCACCAGCACTACTGGGTATCATTCATCTGTGGATGGTAAAAGGTTCTTGGCATTCTTCTTTTAATTTTACTTAAAGTAAGTGTGAGTCAGTGACTAGAATATCAAAAACACTGTAATGATGGATACAGTATAATATGAATGCAACGCTATCTCACGACCAATTCGTACAAATTCGTACGAGTGATAAAAAAGTGGCTAATTCGTACGACCTCACTCGTACGAATTTGTACGATTTGTCTAAACCCACTTGATGGGTAGGTTTAGGGGCGGGGTCAGGGGTAGGTCATTCGTATGAATTCATACGAATTGGGCAATTCGTAAAATATGTACGATTTAGCAAAAATCGTACGAATTCGTACGAGTGAGGTCGTATGAATTCGTACGAATTAGCCACCACGTAGAATTCGTACGAATTGCCGTGAGATCAGGCTGTATGAATGATATAACGCGTCTTTCTTCAAATTTGGTGGCTTTTCCAATATGATATATGAATATGAAGACTTAAAACATTGACATCCATAAACATCCATTTCATAATTAACAGGCATATTGTGTTAAAAAAAAAAAAAAAATCTGGGTAAGATATTTTAGCCTTTTAACAATTTCCCTAACATCAGTGACATAACAGTTATTTTAAAAGTAATTATAATATTTCTTAAAATTAATCATAAATAATATTTCTTCAATTAATATACTATCTGAGTTACTCTATATTTACCATGAAAATATTTTTTTTTTTTAAATAATTTTTTCAAGAAAAACATGAAAGATAACTTTTTCATGATATAATCTGTATTAGTGCTGCCGATTTATCAATTCTAGCATAAAAGTTTGTTTATATAATATATGTGTCTGTGGATATATATTATTATATTTATATATTATATGTGTGTGTCTGCACAACCATGTGTGTATATATATATATATATATATATATATACAGGGCTTGACATTAACACCCGCCAACCCGCCAAATGCGGGTGGATTTTGCTCGTGGCGGGTAACACAGTCACTCCAACTAGCCACTTTGGCGGGTTGAATAATTGTAGTCTTTTCAAAAGGCATCTGAAATAAGTGTGACACTACGACACTACAACTCCCATAGGGCTGTCAACGAATATTCTAAATTCGAATATATATTCGAATAGTTTTAAAAAACAGAATTTCGAAGGTGAAAATTAATATTCGAATGTGGAAAAACGCCCGCGGTAGCAGAGGCACGGCTGTCTGCTTTGCGAGTGGGCGCGCTGCCTGAGGGGTCATTTTATTTAATGTTAAACAGAAACATTACTAAAGTGTAGGCTACTGTACTGACTGAATAGATATCGCATGAATAAGGTAGGTTAGATACAGCAGTTTCATGCACTGCAGGCTTCCACTGGTTTGATTATTTACCGTTTCATGTCAAGGAAAAGTTCCATGTTTACCACAGCACAGCTCGCTCGGAACGTTCAATGTCGGTTCTATATACTATAAAACTTCAATTAATGTTAATAATATTTGTTTCAATCACTGAATAAGCCTGCTATATAAGAGTCGCGACCTTAAATTGCTTGCACAAAACTTTTGATCAGCACTCAACATTTGCTTATTGTTGTTGTTCATTTAAACTGTTATGAGGCGAGTGACGCCTCATTCGCGCCGCAAGACCTCCAGACGCGCGTAAACGCGTCTTTACACTCGCGCCAGACGCTCTATTCGCGTTTGGTGCTGAGGGTGAGGGCGAGAGAGAGAAAGAGTGCCTGCGAGTGAGCGAGCGAGAGTGAGGTCTGCGATCTTGGCCATTAGTTGATTTACTTGTTTTTCTGTAGGTAATACGTTGTCAAATATGTTTAAACTTAAATAAACTACCTATACAAGTAGTTATGTCTCTTTGTATTAATGTGTCCTGTTATTGACGTAATGCGCTATGACAAAATGCGCAACCAGATGTTCGAATAGTTCAAATATAAGCTATGTGGTTTTTTTTAGAGGGAATATTCGAAGGTCATTTTTGAGCAATTTTGACAGCCCCAATGAGTATTGATCGCTAGTGACCGACAACAAAGAATCGAAGAGACAGCTAGCTGCCCTGCTGGAGTTATGTCGTATGCCGGTGGAGCAATGTGGCGACATATAATACATAATACATGGTTTTATTTAAAAAAAAGGAGCTTTACACACAACCTTATCAGAGCTAATGATAATGACCTGTATTGTTATATATTTATGTAGTCTTGATTTGGGTGTGTACAGTGGTTTTACATTTAAAAGGGTTGTAAATCTAGTTCAAGTAAATTTTAGCACGCCATAGTCAACTTTTATCAGGTTATTTCACAACAACAAAAATGTGGCTAGTAAAAATGCTGTGTGGCTAGTAACTTTGGAAAACCACTAGCCACATTGGCTAGTGAGCAAAAAAGTTAATGTCAAGCCCTGTATATATATATATATATATATATATATATATATATATATATATATATACATACAGTTATTGCCAAAAGTATTGGGACACCCCTCCAAATCATTGAATTCAGGTGGCCTGAGTAATTACTATTTCCAATCACTAATTCCATGGCCACAGTTGTATAAAAGAAAGCACCCAGGCATGAAGACTGCTTCTACAAACATCTGTGAAAGAATGGGTCGCTCTCAGGAGCTCAGTGAATTCAAGCGTGGTACCGTGAGCAGTTGCCACCTGTGCAATAAGTCCATTTGTAAAATTTCCTCTTTACTAAATATTCCACGGCCAACTGTTAGTGGTATTATAACTAAGTGGAAGCAATTGGGAACAACAGCAACTCAGCCATGAAGTGGTAGGCCATGTAAAACCACAGAGCGGGTCAGCGCATGCTGAGGCACGTAGTGTGCAGAAGTCGCCAACTTTCTGCAGAGTCAATAGCTACAGACCTCCAAACTTCGTGTGGCCTTGATTAGCTCAAGAACAGTGCGTAGAGAGCTTCATGGAATGGGTTTCCATGGCCGAGCAGCTTCATCCAAACCAATGCAATGTGCAATGCAAAGCGTCGGATGCACTGGTGTAAAGCAGCCACCACTGGACACTACAGCAGTGGAGAGGTGTTCTCTGGTGTCACGAATCCCACTTCTGTCTGGCAATCCTATGGATGAGTCTGGGTTTGGCGGTTGCCAGGAGAACGGTACTTGCCTGACTGCATTGTGCCAAGTGTAAAGTTTGGTGGAGGGGGATTATGGTGTGGGGTTGTTTTTAGGGGTTGGGCTTGGCCCCGGCCCCTTAGTTCCAGTGAAAGGAACTCTTAATGCTTCAGCATTACAAGACATTTTGGACAATTTCATGCTTCCAACTTTGTGGGAACAGTTTGGGGATGGCCCCGTCCTGTTCCAACATGACTGCGCACCAGTGCACAAAGCAAGGTCCATAAAGACACGGATGAGTTTGGTGTGGAGGAACTAGACCTGCACAGAGTCCTGACCTCAACCCGATAGAACACCTTTGGGATGAATTAGAGTGGAGAAGAATGGTCAAAAATTCCCAAAAAACACACTACCAATACTTGTGGAAAACCTTCCCAGAAGAGTTGAAGCTGTTATAGCTGCAAAGGGTGGACCAACTCCATATTAAACCCTACGAAATAGGAATAGGATGTCATTTAAGTTCATGTGCATGTAAAGGCAGACATCACAAAAATTGTCTACATGTTCAGATAATCCTGTTAATTTATCGTTTTCTTGGACAGGCATACACACAAATATATTATATAAACAAACTTTTAATTTAACCGATTAATCGATTTGACAGCACTAATATATATATATATATTGGGGAAAAAAAATATTTTTCTTAAATCTGAACGTTGAGACATATGGAGGACATGTTAAACTATGAGAAACACATATCATGCCATCTCAGCATGTTTTTATGATTAAATAAAATACATTTTTATACGCATTCCACCCCTAAAATGTCAGGCCCTGTCACAGACAAATTTGTATATGTAAGAATGGTTTCCTAATGAATTTCTTTGATACAGATAGCATTTTCTTATTGATCACATGTCCCTGATTGTATCTAACATGGTTTTATAATTCCTTTAAGAAATATAAGTAACTTTTCGGTCAACTGTAGTACACAAAATCACAGAATACCCACCAGGCACTCATATAGTTGTAAAATAACTACCTTTACATAGGAGATTTTTATAAAAACATAGTAGTGGATATATACCCCCACCTATGTTTTGTGTTCTTTATTTAAGTTTTGATTGGCATTTCTTTTTTAAATTATTATTATAATTTTAATGTTAAAGTAATATTAGACTAGTATTGGGTATTGGGACAGCCCTCCAAATAATTGCATTCAGGTGTTTAAATCGCTTCCATGGCCACAGTTGTATAAAAATCAAGCACCTTGGCCTTCATTTTACTATTACATGTGTTAAATACATAACATATGCAATAAATGTAATAAAAAAGAACAATAACATTAATTTGTAAGGCCGTGTCACACAGGAATGTGACAGGGCCTGATGTGACAGGGCCTGACGGTTGGCCATTTTAAACTGCCATTACTCAGCCTGCTAGCATGCTAGCATAAAAACTGTTAACATGCAAGCAAGGAATTTCAATAACCTTTTTAGACATGTTTTGGATTTAAAACATTTTCATTATTTTCTGGAATGTTTAACCGTGACAGGGCCTGACCCTTTAGCTCGTCTTCCTAAAAAAAAACATACAAAAACAAGTTTAAAATCATACAATTCAATGAAAGAATTCAGCCTTAATCAATGTAAGCTTCACCTGGGTCAAATGATGTCACTTCCTCTGAGTGATACCCTTAAAGGCGTATTTCACACATTTTATGTAGAGTTTTATGTAAACGTGACAGGACTGACCAAAACATGGGGACAGTTGTAAAATAGAATTTATTTGTAGAATTTATATATAATTTTATGTTTTTGATCAGTTGATGTGAATGATAACAGCTTAAACTTGTTATTGATGAGTTTTTTTCTTTTTTTTTTTTTTCTAAATAACAGTTTTAGCATAACAAAACTATGAAAGCTGTAGCTCCAATTTGGCTGAGGACAAGGGCATGGACAGGATTTGTAATTTTCAAAAGTGTTTTTAATAAAGAAAAAAATATCTGAGAACCTAATGAATGATATATTCCTTTACAGAACAACTCACAGAAATCAACTATGAGCCAGTTTTAGACATTTTTGGATGAAATACTTTTTTATTCACTGTAACAATTCAAGGACAGACAATGTACGTTTCTGGTAGAATGTCCCATATATATATATAGTGTGTGTGTGTTTGTTTTGATATAAAATGTTGGTCTGTATTACTCATACAACAAGATTATTATAGTTTAAACATCTTGAAATGTGAAATATTTACCGATATTAAACCTAAATAAATATAGATAGCTTTTTTTAAAACAATAATTTCATATAGTTCTTCTGACATGAGAACTGAAAGAACTCGAGGACTGCGCAAGTTCAGTGGGTGCGTTCGCGTTTGTTTGCTCGCGTACGCGCGCGCGCTTCCCTGCGTGTCAGAATGTAAGCGCGTGCTTGCGTGGCATGTCCCGCCCTGCTATCCGTAGCAAACACAACACACATTGCTCAGCTTTTTCCCAGTTTCGTGTGTGCGCGGGTGAGCTCATCTGCTGTGGGTAGAGAGAGAGAGAGAGAGAGAGAGAGAGAGAGAGGGAGAGAGGGAGGGACGGACGGACGGACAAGAAACATCGCTTGGCCACATAAACCAATCAGAGCGACACATTACCGAAGACATCGATCGGATTTATTTATCAATCTGACGGAAACCGCCACCAGTCTGTCAAACAATAACCTTCAGAACCCCAGAGAAACATTAAGCGCCGACGACATGGCTGATTTCAGTATTGATAAGAACAACCTGCCTGGCGTAAAAGAGGGTGAGTGAAGATGAAGAAGATGAGGAGGGTGCGCGTGCCGAGACATTGTGTGTTTGCGTTCAAATAAACAGGCGAATGGCACGCGCTTGTCTCGCGCAGAGAGAAACGCATTTAACGTTAAACCTAAACGCACGACACGAGCGCGAGCTTCATTCAGAGATGGTCGTTGAGTCCTGTCAGATGATTCAAAACGTTAAATATGATTACACTGTGTTGAAATATGAATGGCTCAGTAAATTGGTCATCTATTATAACATGTACGGAAATATTTCCGTCAACACGTAACGTTACTGAGTCGTCACGCCGTTATTAAAATATCTAATATAGAAAGAGAAACCGATTGATTTCTGGCCTGTTTTGCCTTAAATATCATATAATATATGGCGTAGAATGGCTAACAGTAGCTTTAGTTGGTGTGGTGTGTATTGGCGGATAGCAGTGTGAATTCTGGCACATGTGTTGAGATTCAGCATGAAATCTTCTGCATACTGAAGATGACTGTGGTGCAACACAAGCTGTTGGTGGCTGATCATCTTATTAAAGGAAAAGCTTGCTTTGCAGGATTTCAACCCACTAATTTTAACCTCATTTGATGCTTAGGGAGGATTAATGTGTCAGTATTTACAGACCTTGTCATTTCTGCCCCCAAATCCTGTGCGTGATAGTCTATTATCTGAGGTTCAGAGTCAATTATTGGTCTAAAAAGTGCAATAAGTAGTTATAGTAATTGGAGACAGAATGTTGTTTTCTAAACTTCCTTTTTATTTGATTCATATAAAATAAATGATTTAAACTGAAATATGGTCGAGAAGGGTCAGGGACAGGCCAAATTCACAATTTAAAACAAATTAATTTTCATTCAGATTCAGTTATTGGTCTGAAACCGAAATCCAAATATTGGCCCCCTAGTATTTGTAAGCAATTTGGGACCAAATGTTGGTTTCTAATTATTAATTTCATTTGAAATAAATAATTTTACCCTAAATGCATTAAAAGAGGTTAAAGTTGTGGTCACATTTATACTTATAAGGTGAAATTCAAATGGCTAAATGCAGTCATTTCAATAGAAATATGTACAATCTGGAAATTTGCTTGTCAAATCATTTCCCTGTGGTGATTTTTAATATCTTCACAGTTTAAGTTTAGACTAGTTTGTTGTCTAGAAGACCAGTCTAGTTTGTTAAACTTTTAGGGATGCACTGATACCAGGAACGGGGTCAGGCCCGATACTACGCTCTTGTACTCATACTCATTAGATAGTTTTTCCCTCTTTTCCACCTCACTTTTAATTTGCTTATGAATGCAATTCATGTTTGAATGCAATGCTTCTAATCCGCATTAGCGGCAATTCGGGCCTGGCAAATTGGTTGAATGGTGGGTTAATTTTTATGCATTTGAAATACAGGTATCGGTACTCTGTATCGACAAGTGCTAAAAAATCTAAGTATCGGTCGGTTTCAGACTCGTTCTGGAAAAAGTGGTATCAGTGCATACCTACTTTGAACACAAACTTGGCCAATAAATAGCTGCTCAGTCTGGAAGTGACCTTTGAGTAAGCGGCTCTTTATTCATTGTTATCTTATGGATAATAGACAATGGATCTTCTTTTCCCACAAATGTTTCACTAATGTGACTGCCTTCAGGTGGGACATGCCAAATTCACCATTTTCAGACATTTGATATGCTTAAAACAAACTACTTTTCATTCAGATTTAGTTATTGGTATGAAGCTGAAATTCAAAAATCAATAAATCTAGTTAATTAAGGACCAAGTGTTTGTCTCTAGTTTATTTAATTTCAATTATTTTCACTCTGAGACAGCTGAGGAGTAGAACGAACTACTCTTTAAACAACATGACGTTGTGTCTCTAATGCTTAAAAAAAAAAAAAGGCCATTAGACACCAAAGTGTCCCATATTCGTGGAAAGTGGCCATTAGACTCTTTGCACATGTATGAAATCCATTGGTCACAAGATGTGGCAGCGTTGTGAATCATTGAGCCTATTTATACATCTAGAACCCCAAAAGTCTATTGAAAGACTAGTGAAAATGTGTTTTCTCATTTGTTTTGATTTATTGTATTATATTATCTTAAAAAAAAGATAATTTAGAATAATTTCACAATGTCATAGTATTTAGTACTGCTCGAGCAGAGTCGAGCTGCGTAAAAGTGTGTGCAAGTTTATGCAAATGTTGATTTGGATATTTGAAGACGAACGACATTTCTCACTCATGGGTTTCTGTTTGTTTTTCCTTGAAGAATGTCCTTGTAGCTTTCTGTTTTCAGTTGTTCCGTGCGTGTGGATTCAGCATTTTGTTGTGTTGCAGCTGCTTTTTGCTCATAGAGGCAATTTTGGGGATGTTTGTCTGGAAAACTTGCAGGCTTAAAAATTGTGCTGGTTTTGCTGCCTTGCTAAGATCTCATGGGATGCGTTCAGCATTGGTTTCATGTTTGCTTTGGGTAGCTTTCAGCTTTTCCTTGTGTAGCTTCCTTCCTAGTGGTTTCTTGTTTGCCAGTCGCTGCTCAGCTGGTGCTTAGTAGTGCCTTGAGTATCATCATTCTTAATTAATCAGACATTTTAATTGATGTCATATTGTTTGTGTCGCTTTAGGCTGTATTGCATGCTCTAGTAAGGTGTCACATGCTCCCATTTATTAACTATTTTGCATACAGTTTATTTTGAAGTGGAAGCTAGTAGGGCTGTAGTCAACCAAAGAAATGCTTAGCTAGTCGACCAAAGTCCTGTCCTGCACAACGATTAGTCGACTAAAAAAAAAAAAAAAAAAACGCGATGTTTTGCATTTTGATTGAACATTTATTAAACAATTGACATACAGCGTTTATAAAACAACAACGAAAAAACATTTTTTATTTTTTTTTTATTTTTTTTATTGACACCTGGGATCCCCCGCGAAACTGTTCTCATTCGCGCTTGAATAAGGCCGGCGACACACTGCTGGCGTGAGAGTCTCAGCTGCGTTGGGTGTCTGTTTTCATTTCGGCTCCCATGTTAATAGGTTGGAGTTTGCACACTGCTTGCGTGAGACACGCGTCTCAGGCGCGGCTTGAGCCACGTGGAAAACACTTGCATGCTAGAAATAGAACCGACGCCTAAGGCTATGTTCACACTTAGCGTCTTTTTTGACAAGAAAAAGTTGACAACGGCGTTTTTTAGCAAAAAAAAAACGCTGGCAGCGTTCGGTTACAAATAGCAGCCGAGCGCGTCTTTTGTTGCTATAACAACAGCTGCAACAGTAGCCTAGTGCTGTGTGATGCAAAAAATGTCAAGAAAGAGAAAGTTGGCTCTTGCGTTGGCTTTTGAAGTTAACGGGGAGGAGAATGTCGGTTCACAAAGACATTTGTGGGTGCACGACATTATACGGGGAAGGAAACTGTTAAACTGTAACTGTAAACTTCTTGTTGTTCTTGTTGTTATGGAAACGACAGGTCTCGCTACTCGCTTGTCATTGGTCAGCTGTCAAAAAGGCGCTTGACGTAGGGCGTTCTTTTCAGAAAAGTTGAACTTTTTTCAACTTAAAAAGACGCTCTGAGCTGCAGAAAAAGACGCCGGCGGTGGCGTCTAAAAAAGCGCTCAGGACTTTTTTGAAAAAACGGTTTACTCCATAGGGTTATAATGTAGAACAGACGCTGGCAGTTTGAAAAAAGACGCTAAGTGTGAACATAGCCTAAAAGTGTTCCAGCAACGGGAGTGTTCTCTGGCTAGAGCGCAGAACAGCGGAGTTTGTATGGACCGAAGTGCATGCCTGAGCTTGTATTGCTGCTGTTGCTTTGACATTGTGGAAAATAGAATAATAGAAACAAAATGTATTAGACTTTTTACCCGTTATTATCAATCTAAATTAATCTCGTTTTTAATTTAGGCTAACTTAATTTCGTTTTTCTTTATTTAAATTTCGTTTTTTTCTTTATTTAAATTTCATTTTTTCTGTATTTAAATTTAGTTTTTTGTTTCTTTATTTAAATTTAGTTTTTCTTCTTTAAGTTTCGTTTTTCTTTATTTAAATCTACCCTTTACTGTGTCAGTAATTTGTTAGTCAGAAAAAATTTGACTACCTTAAAAGTATTGCTTAAGTTAACAGACTGTGTGCGTTTTATATCACTAGTGCAGTGTCCGTTCTCGGAGAATATAGCCTAAGCCCTGCTCGAGGTGCTCTGCTTCCCGCTCGCGCTGTTCTGTAGTTTACTATTAATTCTGAACGTGTCGCGTCTCGCATGTCTGTCTAGATTGCACCAAATGCGACACTGCACTCCCCTGTGAAGTCGATTGGATGAAAGGTTCTCGAAATAATCAAAATGCAAACGGACAGACAGACACATAGAGATTACTACCTATATTAATTACTGAGCGCGAAGCAGCAGTGCAGCCAGCCACAGGTGCGGTTCCCGAGTGTTCTACGTGGTGCACTAAACTGTGGCTCTGTTACAAAATAGCCTAAATTAAAGCATTTAAAGTTGGGATAAAACATAGGCTAATTATATTTAGAATACAGTAATATATAACTGCTTATAAAAGGAATAAATATCAAGGAGTAAATCAATGAAAATTTCTTTATTGGTGAAAAAAAAAAAAAATTATGCGACTGACCAAGACGGCATCGACCGATTAGTCGACTAAACGACTAAAGTTGACAGCCCTAGAAGTTAGGGTTTTTTTGGTAAGAGATATAGATTTTTGGGGGTGGATAGAAATTGATACTTTAATTCAGCAAGGATGCGATAAATTGATCAAATGTGATGGTTAAGACGTTTATAATGTTAAAAAAGATTTCTATTCAAAATAAATCCTGTTCTTTTGAACTTTTTACACTTCAAAGAATCTTAAAAATGTAATGGTGAACGGTGTAAACGGTGTTCACAAAATATTAAGCAAAACAGGTTTTCTACATTGATGTTAAAGGAACACTCCACCGTTTTTTGAAATAGGGCTTATTCACCTTCTTTCCTACATTTAAATAGGTGGGCAAATGCATTTTTGTCTCAGTGCATGCATTGTTTTAGTTTGACAGGGTCGGCGCTAGCTTAGCTTAGCATAATGAATGGAATCCTTTGTTGCCAGCTAGCATGTCCTGAGTAAAAGTGATATAAAAAAATAAAAAAAACCACCTAATTAATTCTTGTGGCCTGCGTATTCACAACAAGTACAAATAGCGATGCAGATTAACACTAGGCGATTTCCTAGGCAGATATTGACTTGGGACTATATTAGGGGGAAGCACAGGCGAAGCACTGCTACTTGGGCGCAGAGATATCACGCCCAAGTAGCAGTGCTTCGCCTGTGCTTCCCCCTAATATAGTCCTTAATATATAAGTCAGTATCTGCCTAGGAAATCGCCTAGTGTTAATCTGCATCACTATTTATACTTGTGAATACGCAGGCCACAAGAAGTAATTAGGTGTTTTTTTTATATATATATATCACTTTTACTCAGGACATGCTAGCTGGCAACAAAGGATTCCATTCATTGTGCTAAGCTAAGCTAGCGCCGACCGTCAAACTAAAACAATGCGTGCACTGAGACAAAAATGCATTTGCCCACCTATCTAAATGTAGGAAAGAAAGTGAATAAGCCCTATTTCAAAAAACGGTGGAGTGTTCCTTTAATAAGAAATGTTTCTTGAGCAGCAAATCAGTATATTAAAATGATTTCTAAAGGATCATGTGACACTGAAGACTGGAGTAATCATGCTGATCACAGGAATAAATTACATTTTAAAATGTTTTCTAATTGAAAACATTTATTTTTACAATATTACTGTTTTTACTGTATTTTTTTATCAAATAAATGCAGTCTTGATGAGCATAAGAAACTAATTTCACAAACTTTTGAACGGTAGTAGTGTATATTTATTATTAAAATGTTTATACATTCATTCAGTCGGTCAGTGAAAATATTGAAAGCAAAATGTTTTTCCTCAGTTTATCTCATTGTCCAAAAATTGTCTGATTAATCAACTTGGCCAATACATATTGGTTTACCCAGTTGTTTTTAACTGCATCAACTGCTCCAGTTTTCTCATAACGGTAAACCACAGATAACCTGAGAAAGATTCCAGTGAAGGGTTTCCAGCACAGGTTCAGCAAATTGGCCATTAAAACTCTTTCAAAAATTAGAAAAAAAAATCCACGCAACTACCACTTTGACGCCTTAAAAAGTAAAGAGATTGTAAAACTAATATGAATTGAGCGGTTTAGTGCAAATTTTCTGAAGAGACTCGATCGCTTTATATCATAAACAAATTGAATATAGGCTTTACTCGCATGTAAGCCTATACGTTGATCAGCAAACAAACAGAAGCTCAACTGTTCTTTCTTGACGCGCAAGAACAATCCTCATTGGCTCTTGCTGAAGCTCAAACGTGCTGCGTAACACGTGAACGAACCTCATTGTAAGGCTGCGCGATATAACGATAGTCACATCGCAGGATGTGTGATATCAAGTATAGGGATCGTAGTTGATCCTGATTCACAGATTAATTGCAAAGATTAACATCATAGAGTGAACATTTATCATTTGCATGTGCGTTTAAGTCCTGTCTGGAAGAATCTCAAGAATGAACCTCATTGTTTTTTTGCGGAAGCTCAAACGTGCTGCGTAACATGAGAGAATTAACCTCATTGGTTCTCGCACATCAAGCGAACTTAGACTACTTGCTTGAGCTTCCGTTTACCACAGCTAATGTGTTGATGAATGTTTAAATGTGAAAAAAGCCTCATCATTAGATCATATTAAGCAATCATATCTCTTCAGTGTAATTGGACTAAATCGCTTGATTTATATGGATTAGTTTTACGACCTCTTTATGAACTTTTTGAAGTGTCAAAGTGGTAGTTGTGTGGACTGCCAATGGAGGAACATAAATTTAATTTAAAATATCTTCATTTGTGTTTCAAAGATAAACGAAGGTCTTACGGGTTTGGAACGACGTGAGGGTGAGTAAATGATGACTAGACTCGTCAAAAAGTAGCTACTTCGGTACTGAAATTGAAAAAATGTGACTCTTTGAGCACTGTTGAACGGAATCGTAAACGCCTCTGATTGCCCATTGTACTCACTTCGCTCATCGGATATGTCTGTGTTTGGCTACAATGATCATCACTTCAAAATCATGTTGTAAATATACATCAGTGTCGCTCTTTATGACCGAATGGATGACTGAGCGCTTACACAGATACAGACGGGAGCATTTGAAAGCAGGCGTCTATCAGTGGACCGGTCCGACTTGGTACAGAAGTTGTTACTTTTAACTAATGACAGAATAAAAACCTTTAAATAGTCTCCATGCAAATGGCGATGAAGCCCATAGTAGATGCACAGTCAGCACCAAGACGCTTGTTGTCTTTCTTGGTTCTTTCTGCCCAATGTTACTCAGCCGTTATATAGGGCATTAAGATGCCATAATAGTGCTTCACCAACCAGTAGAGTAGAAAGGATAGTTTGTGAAATGTACATTTTGGTATTGGTTCCTCATTTAGCGATATGAATATCCTATAGTCTCAGTTCCGCAGCTTTTTTTGTCCTGGAAAAAAACACTGAAGTTGTTAATCAGCAGCAGATGGACGACGTCTTTAATCACAAATCTGCGGCAATGGCTTTATCTTATCCTCTAGTCTTTACATGTCTCGCTCAAGCTAAGCGAACAAACACAGACTGATGTGAAAATTGCTAGGTAAATTAGTATTGTGCAAATTGTTTTTCACATCAATATTAAACCTGTCGCTAAATTCACTCACAACTGTAGCACACAGTCTGATTATGGAGTGAAACTGGGTGCGTGTGTTTGGTTATATTATTCCCTGAAACAGTAATGCAGTTTTTCTTGCAGACTGAAATGCAAAAGTTGCTTTTATCTGATTCGGGTTATCAGAGCGTGTATCAGTGGCTAGAGGGAGGGTTTTTTCCAGTCACAAATTAAGTACACGATTTCTTCGCTCCTGCACCTGTGTTATGAAACGTGTCTCAGTAGCCGGGAGGCTGCCAGGTGCAGAATCAGGCCTGGATAAGACATAAAAAAGGCAGATAAGAGCATGTTATAGGGCGGATGTGGAAGACGTGGTTTCAGTTTCGCAAGATATTTATAACTGATGTGTTAATGGTGTGTTGCCCTGCAGTTTTAGACAAATATAGACCCCTCAAATAATACAGTAATATATTAAACTGTACATGATTCTATATAGGCTAGTTTCTATTGAATGATTTTGTTTTTATTTTTGCTATGAATATAGCCTTCACTGCTCTTATGGAATTAATAATCAATGAATAAATGTATTTGAAATATACACCACCATTTAAATGTTTGAGGTCTGTACGATTTTTTAAAAATGTTTTTGAAAGAAGTCTTTAGGGCCGATGGCTGGCCGTTGGGCCGTCGGCGAGTGTCTGTCGGGCTGGTTTCTGCTGTGTCTTCCACATGTTAGCTCTAGTCAGGCCCCCATCTATGACACAGTTCGACCGATTCAGCTCTTTGAATCGATGTTGGGGCCGTTTGTGAGACAGAGACTATGATTGGCTGTTCAGTTTAGCGTACGAGTTACCGCGTGTGTCACAGCCTTTATGCGCACTAAGGCTACATTTATTTCATCAAAAATACAGTTAAAGGGGGGGTGAAATGCTTATTTTTCACTCAATCTCCTGTTAATCTTGAGTACCTATATAGTAGTATTGCATCCTTCATATCTCCAAAAAGTCTTTAGCTTTATTTTATTTATAAAAGAAAGATAGGCTGTACCGAGTCTTTCTGGAAAAAAACGAGCGTCTGGAGGCGTGCCGTGTGGGCGGAGCTAAAGCTGTGCTGACGCGCCGAGCTAACAACACACAGAGACATTTGACGCAGTTTTACTCACCGCCAGGTTCAAATCCACGACCGCGAACCTTTATCATTGCGACTGCTCGATCCTTAAGCATTAGACGATCTGCAAATCCGTCGATCTGGGCTTTGTTTATAAAACAATCATCGTCGAAATGCAGGGAACAAACAGTCTTACACAACTCCGTTTATGCTCAGGAAAACAAACTCCATCCACGGGTGCCTTAACGCTGGGTTCTTTGGGAATCTGTGCAGGGTTGTCTTGCCCTGGCAACCAAAAACACACTTCTTTGGTGACATTGACTTCCCAAAAGCCGGGCAGAGCGCTTTGATGGTGTAGCTGCTACTGCTTTCACTCTCTTGCTCTGGTCTATGAGTGCGCGTGCTTACCGGAGAAGTGTCCTTAGGACCCATATTAGGAAATTCCGTTACATCTGACTTCACACAGACCCATACTCGAAAAAAACTTTCCGAAACTTGTGACAAACCGGAAGGACAATTTTTGCCACAGAAATACTCCTTCAAACGTACAATTAAATTTTTGAAACTTTGTCCATGTTTAGCATGGGAATCCAACTCTTTAACAGTGTAAAAAACTCAGTATGCATGAAATAGCATTTCACCCCCCCTTTAAAATAACATAAAATTAAGGGTGCACCGATATGAAAATTTTGGCCCAAAAGTGATCATTCTTTATTTTTGAAAGCCGATAACTCTAAATAAAAAATTTTTGATAATTTTTGGGAGCCTGATTACAAAAACAAAATTCTCACCATTAAAAGCCATGTCACATGCACACAATTATAATGTTCTCATTATATTTTTATGCAGCTTATGTGACAGACTTGCACTGCACATGTTGCACTTAACTGTAAGTTATTCCAATCATATTTCAAGCAATTCAAAACCATCATGGCGAACAGTGCGCATCTGAAGTTTCTCAGCTGAAGGAAATACATTTATCGGCTTTAATATTTAATATATTTTTTCAGGATTGTTTGAAGAATAGAAAGTTCAAGCACAGCATTTATTTGAAATCGAAATTAGGGATGCACCGATGTATTGGCCAATAATCGGTATCGGACGAAAAAAGCAATTCTATTCACTATCAGTCAAAAACAGCCAGTGATCAGGCCTGATTTTATACTCTGTCAAAAGGGGTCAGAAAAACATGTTATATTGCATCTGTGTGAAAAAGATGCAATACCTCTAATTTGAGAAAATCTAACTATCGGTATCGGCAGATTTCGGTCTGAATGATCGGTTATCGAGAAACTGAGTATCAGTGCAT
Source organism: Scardinius erythrophthalmus (assembly GCF_964197995.2). Taxonomy (NCBI): domain Eukaryota; kingdom Metazoa; phylum Chordata; class Actinopteri; order Cypriniformes; family Leuciscidae; genus Scardinius; species Scardinius erythrophthalmus. The sequence goes on from NC_138234.1 coordinate 26,132,097, forward strand.
CTCTAACAGAACTCTTTTGTAACATTATAAATGTCTTTACTGTCAATTTTGATCAATTGAATGCATCCTTGCTGAATAAAACTGTTAATTTCTTCCCCAAACTTCTGAACCTTTGTGTAAATCCAATACTAACTCATACTTTGTTTGTTTAGCTTTTATCCTGAGGTTTGCATTGTGGACTTCCTGCATGTTCTGAAACTGTGACGTAACTCTTTGTTAACAGTAAATACTCAGATTTCTATCTCTTTTTGTCCGTCTGCAGTGGTTCGGGACTTTGCCGTGCTGGAAGACCACTGCCTGGCCCACAACCTTCAGGAACAGGAAAGTAAGTTATTGCATAACCTGTACTTTTTTAACATGCATGAATGTTATTGCATGGAATCTTATGACCTGGTATCCTGAAGCTGTTTGTTGACACTAAATGAGTCATTCAAAGCCTTTTTTTTTTTTTTTTATATGGTTTTATTAAACAGTGGAACGAAAAGTCCAAACTTAGCTTCCCCTTTTGCTGCAATGTGAGGTTTTACACCTTCACCAGAGATCACATCTGTATGTATTTTATTAGCACTCGTGTGTGAGAACGATGCAGTCGAAAACGCCTCACTGAGCTCTTGAGGACACAATGAAGGACCTAGACAAAATGTGGATGGCTGTTAGACAAAGCATCTGATTCGACATCCTCCAGCTGTGCTTCACAGTCCTCGTGCTGTTGTGAAAGGATGTAACATTGCACTCAAATCAAAAGGAAGTTCCCTTTCCAGGAAGAGTCGGTATCTGTGTCATACCAAAAAAATCTTAGAAAGTTTGTTGCTGCAAAAAATATGGTAAAATAACTGTATGGTTTTGGAAAGATCTTAAAACTCCCTCTTTATGTGGGCAGGTGTTAGAAACACAAGTTCTCTCTTGGGGAATTCAATTATTAAAAAAGTTTCCATTTCCGAAAAGCAAATTCATATTTCTGTGTTATCTCAAACGAGAAGTCCTAAAAAAACTGACCATGAGACTTTATTTTCTCTACAGTAGAGCTGCAGTTATTTTAGTATTATTTATATAGTATTTCTTCATATTTTTTATTAGCCATTATTTTTGTATTTTTAGGTTTAATTTTAAGTTTTAATAATCTTACTGGTACTTCAATCTAATTTCTTTAATTTTCACTTGTTATTAAAGCAAAACTTTTTTTAGCTAATATTTAGTTAACATTAGTTAACTACATTAACATTAACTAATAATGAACTGCACTTATACAGCATTTGTCAATCTTTGTTAATGTTAATTTCAACATTTACTAATACTTTATTCAAATCTTGTTAACATTAGTTAATGCACTGTGAACTAACATGAACAAACAATGGACAGCTGTATTTTACGTTATGTAGGCTAACTAACATTAACAAAAACAGTAACAAATGTATTGCGTTAGTAAATACATGAACTAATGTTTAATAAATGAACCTTATTGTAAAGTGTCACCATTTTAATTAACAGTTTTAATACTTTGTTACCAATAACAACACTGTAATGGAGTGTTAAATCATTAAATCAACAGGCCTGACCTTTCATCAGCTTGCGTGTCACACATCAACTTTGTTTAGTCGCACTGTCAGATGGTGCTAAACCGTCCCAGCTGAATGAAAGCCAGAGAAGGACTCGTAATGTAATGTTCAAATTGCTCCTCGCAAAAAAATGTTGCTGGCTTGACTGACTTGAGCTATATCTATCACATAAATGATTCAATTTATGGATTTTTTTTTTTCTGGTACACGTTCTCAAATATAACGTGTGCTCAGAGTCACAGGATCAATAAAAAGTAGTCAGACTTTGGGAAGATGATGCACTGTGTCAGCTAGAATTGCGTCAATGTCTACGATTCACTGCCGTGTCGATGCAGCACATTGACTCGGCCTTGAAACGGGCCGGTTTGATGTGACCCCTCTAATTGCCATTTCAGAGCATGTGCTCTCAGTTAAGATGTATAATATGCAATGACAGATTATTATATATCATGTAACATGGTCACTAAAAGTTTCGTCTTTTTAATTTTCAGTCCACAGTCATACATTTTTATACATTTTTGAAAAAAATTGCGCAAAAAAAAAACCCATGTTTATTATTATTATTTGTATTAGTTGTTTTTAACTGAATTAGTTGTTTGTTTGTTTTCAAAAAATTGCACAACAAAAACTAATTTATCTTTTATTTTGTTATTATTCATGTTTCCGCATTCTTTTCCCCCACTGAATTACAATTACATTTGAATAGTGTTTAATTATAATTATTCATTATACTTATTGCTATCATTTTTTTAAATGAGCATTATTATGACTAAACACAGAATATTAAACAGTAATTTAGTGAAAATGCTTTTTTAATTATTAATATAAAAGATATATAATTAATTGAATAATAATAAATTGAATTATTTTGACTTCATATTCTGTTTAGTCATAATAATAATAATTAAAATAATAAAAACAGTGATAATAATGATTTTATTAAATTACTAAATTCTTATAGTATTATAGTAATTATAAATTACTATAACTGCAATAAAATATTTTATACAATTTTAAAATTCAAACCTAATTCAGTGATTATTCAGTGTTTCTTTTATTTTATTATTTAAGAAATACTTTTTCTTACAAATTTTTGTAAATATCAGTCTTGCATGAAAATGCTTTTTTCGACCAATCATGTGCTTCAGATTTCAAGATAGGTGGGCAGTTGTGGCCTAATGGTTTGAGAGTCCAGGTTGATTCCAGTACCAGCTGGAAGTGACTGAGGTGCCCTTGAGAAAGGCACCTAACCCCCAATCGCTCCCCGGGCGCCACAGCATAATGGCTGCCCACTGCTCCGTGTGTGTGTGTGTGTGTGTGTGTATGTGTGTGTGTGTGTGTGTGTGTGTGTGTGTGTGTGTGTGCTCTTACTTGGATGGTATAAATGCAGAAGACAAATTCCGCATATGGGTTACCATACTTGGCCTTCACATCTCACACACACAAAAGAAATCTTAAACTTTTGTGTCATTGATTTGCATTAGACATGGTGTGAAGTGAGTCTTCTCTAGTGTCTGTCACATCTAAATGATCTAAAAGGTTTCTCCTCTTCTTCTCTTCCAGTCGAGAGCCACCTGGCCTCTAACGTCCACAAGAGCCGTCTGGTGCAGCAGGACCTGCAGGTGGCCAAGCGTCTGCAGGAGGAAGAGGACCTGCGGGCCAAAGTCGAGAGCAAGAGACAACATCGCCGCCTGTGAGTGACCTTTGAAAACACTATACTTACTTAATCCTCTTCGTCCCGTGTGAGACATAAAGCTATACGAGACCAGAAGGATGTGGATCATGTAGAGCTTAAAGGTCAAACTGTACTGTGTCTGTTTGTGAAAGAATGTGGAGAGGAAGGTCGTTCTTTTCTCAGACCTTCCCAAACTCTCGGCAGCAGACGTCTGATTTCAGATTGTTTTTGCTGTCTGTTAAGATAAGTGGGTGTACTGTAAGTAGGAGTGGATGACATCATGGACATAAACCTGTGTGTGCACTTGTGCTATCAGTCGTTGATAACTCATGTTGTTTAAAGTTGTGTCTCCACTTTATACAGATAATATGTGGAGTTTAGTTTGGCTCCTGCTGCGCTTTGAGCTTGTGTCTGCACACGGAGGCCTTGTCGTCTCGTAGTACGCTGTCGCTGTAAAATGTTTTGACTTGTGCTCATGCCACATTCGGATAAAGTGTTCCTTCCTGCTGGGCGATGTCTCAAGGTCTCTGAGCTGATGGTATCATCAGAGTTTGAGCATGGCAGAGAGAGAGAGAGAGAGAGAGAGAGAGAGAGAGAGAGAGAGAGAGATGAGCCTGAGGGGAGACTCATTCCACAGCTCAGACATTACAGTAGAAGATGTTGTTACGAATTTTAGTCGTCCATCAGTTTGTTACAAATATACACTATCTACGCTCATTAAGATTTTAGTTTTTAAGAAATTAATACTTTTATTCAGCAGAGACATCAAATTGATCAACAGTGACAGTAAAAACATTTATAATGTTATTTCAAATGAATGCTGTTCTTTTGAACTTTCTGTTAATCAAGAATCCTGAAAAAAAAACTATCATGGTTTCCACAAAAACATTTAGCAGCACAACTATTAATATTTACAATAATCAGAAATGTTTCTTGAGCATCAAATCAGCACGTTAGACTGATTTCTGAAGGATCATGTGACAGACTGGAGTAATGATGCGGAACATTCAGCTTTGAATCACAGGAATAAATTACATTTTATAATATATTCAAATAGAAAACTGTTAATTTAAATAGTAATAATATTTCACAATGTCACTGATTTTATTCTATTTTTAATCCAATAAATGCAGCCTTGGTGATCAGAAGAGACTTCTTTTAGAAACAGTGTTAGGTCTTATAGTGTTCTTCAGTTCTACAGTGTGTCTGAGTCAAACTAATTACGTTAACTAGGTTGTAATGGGATTGCTTTACTAATTACTCTATAAACGGTAATCACATTACTGATTACTTGCGAATTAATCTCCTAAACTCATGTAAATCTTTACCAGAAGTTAGACACCAGTATTTACAAAACCTTAAGGGAAATTTATATTTTATTCAGTGTTGTTATTGTTAACTAAAACTATTAAAAATAGCTGAAATAAAATATAAATATTAGATGAAAAACTTGGTGTATATTTTCATTCAAGTTTAATTACTAAAATTGCTAAAACAAAAAAATATATAATTACATGCATTTGAAAAAATAACTAATAAACTTGACAAAAGCACAAACAAAATTGCTAAATAAAAACCTAAACTGAAAACTAAAAGCTAATTCAACATTAATAAATACTATAAGAGTTTATAAATAATACTAAAATAATACTGCTTTTAGTATTGTATGATTCCAAGTTTATTGTGAATATCAGAAAAATCCACACACGAGAATAGGCCGGAAAGCTCTCAGGATTTTATTGTCCAGAAGCCACAAATAAAGTGCAAAAAAAGTTTGAGGTGCGTAAAATGTGAAGTTTATTGTGAATAAATGACTCCTTTTTTTTTTTTTTTTTCAATTTAACAGTACTGATTAAGACAGTTAATCAGCGAAAATGTATTACGATGACAGCTCTAGATAATAGTAACATGTTTCTTTGTATTTGGTGCATCTGATTTGAGAAGCTCACAGTGTGAAAACTCAAGTGTTTTCTTTCCCTCTGTCCTGTCAGGGAACGCATCGACAATGAGATTGCTCAGGAGATTCAAGAACAACTAGTCCGGCAGGCTGAACAACAGAGGCAGCAGGAAGAGAAAGATGAGGTGAGAGCAGGCCGCCTTCCAGCCATTCACAACTTTCACACACTCGAGTTGTGTCGGTCATCGGTACGGCATTGATTTAGCCACGCCCACATCGGTCACGTTACTTCACCGTGATTGTGTTTGTAACACTTCAGAACTCGCATTCTCTGTGTTATTCATCAGTAAGGCATAGACGTAACCACACCCATGTCTGTTACATCATTGCTATTCTCGTTTCGCTCCACTCATTCTTTTGAATGTTTATATGCGCTCAACTAGGCCATCGCCCGGAAGCTGCAGGAGCGAGAGATGAAAGAGGAGAGAAAACGGCAAAAGCAGATGGAAGAAAACTTTGAAGAGGAGTACTATGAAGACAAAGGTGTGTAGAGCGCCCCCTGGTGGAAGGTGTGCAGTCGGGCAAAGATGAGGTTTGGAGAACAGAAAATGTGGTCGGATCAGTAAACATACTGAATTTGTAGGGTTTTAGCCGAATCTACTGCTCCGCATCAAATATTTTACCACAGTACGGAGTTTGAAATCTGTGCCTTTTCATGGTAGCCAGTAAATTCAATAAACAAAAAACAGACAACATGTTTTCATAAGTTACGCACAAAAGCAAACATGCAACACAACCAGTAAAGTTTGATTCAGAAACAAATCACTCTTTCTTGCAATGAACCAGTCAAGACTCCCAAGCTATTGTTCTGAGCAGATTAACTAAAGATATAAAAAACATTTGTTCATTAAAATAACATATAGATATTAGATGAAAACGTGAACTAACAAGAAATAAAATAAAATAAAAATAAATTGAAACCATTCATACAAAAAAAAAAACGAATAAAAATGAAAAGAGCACTTAACAAAATCATTAAAAATTTTACTTCATACAAATGCAGTGACTATTGTTTTGTACACTGTTGGATTATAAGATACAAACAGGTACGATTTTAAAACAGTTTAATCTGAAATCAATATCTCTTATCTCCATAATTATTTATGTGTAATAAAATACTAAAAATACTTACAATAAAAAGTTAGAAAAAATATATAGTTTTGTTAGTTAGGACCAATTATGTCCAAAAGTAGGACATTGAAGTTTTGACATTCCTGCACAAATCATGCCAGCTGAACATCGTGATGTCTGTCAGCCAATCGCGATGGATGATGGCATCGTCTATCGGCCCAACCCTAGTACTTATGCTGTAGGAAGCAATTACAGTAATGAACACATTTCATGCATTTCAAGCCCCAAGCACTCCAGATACTTTCATCTGTTCGTTGAGAAGTTAAACAAAATGTCAAATAACTTGACCGCATGTTAGTGTGTGGCTTATTTTGTTTAGTAAACATAAGGGATCTGTGGGAAGGTTTTCTTGCATCAGATCTAAAACGGCACCAGCAGACCATGTTGCATTCGTAATGGGCAACCATTTAGTGACTAATGCTACAAAACTGGACATGCAAGTTGTTCATGTCAACACTGCATCTGTTAACTCAACCCGCCCTGCATGGCTGCCCTTGCGTGCCAGTGTTTGCATTCAAACTGTTTGCTTTCACGTGTTATGTAATCATTCTCTCATGCAATCATTTGGATGTGTTTATGGCCTCTTGCTGGTCTGCCAGTATCGTACCCGTAGGGTCTGTTCGCCTCGTTAAACGATCATTCAAACCTTTTATTCATTGGTGCTTAATGAAGAGTGCATTTCACCAAAACTCCCTAACCCTAGAGGTGAAACTTCAGCACGCATTGCATTTCTTCGTGTTGTTGATATTCTGTTCATAAGAACCCTGCTATGATAAGCTCCGATTAGCACCCGCCTACAGGGCACGACATAAAAGATTCAGCATCTTTGTGCAGGAGTATATTTAGCTCGTTCCCTATTGAACCGTGACAGCGTAGCTAAGCTCTGTTCTCACACCAGGATGCAAACAATTAGGCCTGTGTTGCGTTTCTGCAGTGATGTTTGGGGAGGGGATCAGACTTGTTTCTGAACCCCTGACCTGTCAATCTGTGATAAAGAAATCTTTTTGGGAGGGTTACAAGATATTTGCAGTCTAAAAAGTCATAGTCCTGGTTGGTTGGCATTAATCTGAAGGAAAATGCACATGGGCCTTTTTATAAACACCTACCGTATGCACTTTCTCCAATCACTTGACTATGGCAAGTGTGGCATAGTTAATTCTGGACCCTGGCTGTAACCTGTTCATTTGAAGGGCTTGGTACTACTTGTCAGCAATAGCTTTATTTAACATTTTACATCCTGCATTATCCAGAGTGAACTAACCCTTGTGTACTAACCAGGTTAAGTTTTATTTCCCTCCTTGTTCTGCACTCCACCTTTTCCCTTACTCGCTTTCACGCAGCCGCCAGGAGCCTCCCGCACCGTCCGCCAGACTTGCAAGAGCTGAATCCCCTTTCCACTTCTCCGGGTTACAGAAAAGAGAAGCATCACAACCACAATCAAATTCTTTCACCGTACAACTCTCCCGTGCCAGACAGAAAAATATATCCCCGTAGTCGTGATCCAGAATATGAGTCTGTTGATCACGTCCGAACTAGGCATCCGGAGATTCCAAGCAAGGAAAGGATCCCAGAGTATCACTCACCTGAGCGAAGACCGAAATACCCGGAAGATTACCCGAAAGAGAGAAACAGACCCCTCGATCTCGATTACAAAGAACCTCGTCGAAGAAAGAAGCCGGATCAATGGGACGACCTGGAGCCTGTGGTGCGGCAGAAGGAGAAACCTCCCAAGGATTACTCTGCCGGCCAGGATAGGGTTTGGGAAAAGGAGAGGAACAGGGATCGAGAACGAGAAAGGGATGGACAGAGATCTAAGGACAGGCCAAGAGATCGAAACCTGACAAGAAGTCAAGACCGACTGCATAGCGGAGATGTCAAGCAGATAGACGGGGGTAGAAACGTGGACAGGGAGATGGACAGGAATGGCTACGGACATGCTAGCAGAGACAGACAAAGAGAACGAGGCAGAGATGGGAATAGAGAGAGGCACAAAAGCAGAGAGCAAGAACTGGACGAGTACAGTCTCACCCCAACTAGAGGATTGTCAGAAGACAGCTTGGAGCGGGAGGATCTCAAGAGCAGGCCGAGGCTCCCGTCAGGCCCTAATGAGGTGTTTGAGGAGCCCACTCTCAGAGGCCCATCCCCTGGCCCTTCCTCCAGAGAGAGAGGTATTGACCTGGGTCCACGTGTTTGATTGAACCTTCTTGGACTTTGCTGTGCCATCTGGTGGTGGGAGTGGTGGGAGTGCTGTCAAGGCGTCCTCTTGATTTCCTTTTTCCTATGCATTGGTGATTGTGGTTTGTGGGAATCTTGTGCACTAAATCTTGACGGTGGCTATAAACTTGCATTTTTGATCATTCCTTTTCGATCCCAAAATAAAAATGGCTTCTTGAGCTGCTGTGTGAATAAATAAAGTGTAGTTCTGTAGTGTTTTCTTTGTGCTGATATCCTCTAATGCCCCCTGCAGGCCGAAAGGTTAGAGGAGAGTATGGCATGAAGGAAGCAACACATGGATTGGCCAACTTAGACCTACAGGACCAGGAGCTCAAAGACTTGGAGGTGGCACGCAGACTACAAGAAGAAGAAATTAAGGTACCCTGAGTGAATCTTTCTCTGTGCTTTTAATTATTGGTGATTTGTAATCCAAAAAAGTAACTGCATATCTTTTTTACAGGCTAGTCAAATTGACAAACGAGCCGCTCAAGTTGCTAAAGATGAGGTACAGCATGGTTCTTCTACCCCACACACACACACACACACACACACACAAATTTGAGGTTGTTGTTACCTCCAAACCTAATTATGTTGTGCGTTTTGCAATGTAATTTAAGGAATTAGCCCGACTGCTATTGGAGGAAGAGAAAAGGGAGTATAAGAGATCGAAAGAGGAGAAGAAGCAAGTGATAGATAGAAGACGACCCGAGGTAGAATACAAGGTAAGCATCGTTGTGTTCTGTCTTCTGGTTTGTTTTTTCACAGCATAAAGGGAATCTTACGGATTTATGAATGAAGCGCTCATTTTAAAATCTTCCCGGTCTATGACATTTCTCATGACATCCGCTGTAAACATTACAATGCTTTTTTTTTTTATTCTATGGTCTATTGAAGCTTTAGACAAAAATTTTAAAAAGATTTTATTTAAAGCAGATTAATAAATGTTTGTTTTACCATAGAAACGGTACTCTAAATGATTGTATCAGGCTCCTCCCCTTTTAGGCGTCATCATGTTTCATAATTTATGATCAAAATATTTTCTAATCTTGACAAAACACATATTGTCAGAAAGGTCTGAGTCTCAAGGTTCCATATTTTGTGACAGAAGTGATATCTGGACAGAAATTTATTAATTTTTTATGGTAGAATACATACAGTTAAATTCAATGGAATTCAATGACACCCGGTGGCTATTTTTGGTAATACGCCTAAACAAAATCTCGTGGGAACTTCAATTTTTGTGATATCAACTTCAAATTTGGAACACAACTTAGTTAGATTTATGACTTTGATTTTATAGTATTTTTTTTGTAAAACATATTTTGTAAAATATATATTTTATATAAAATAAATAATATTTGATGTAATGTAAATTTAAACTTCCATAACTTGTTCATACTTAAATTTTTTGAAGTGCTTTCACTTCAGTCATAATCTGCTATTTTTCCCCTTTAAAACAAGACTAAACTTGGGTCTATACTCCAAAGCATCCTTGAATTACAACCATTTAAGCTTGAATAGTGCATTTTAATGTCCATTCTCAAAAAGGGGGGTGACAGGTAAAGGGTTAATGTTACCCTTCTTTTTGTTGAACTATTGTATAAAATCAATATCACATTTGAAATCGTGTGGATATTCAGGAAACATTGCATTCTTGCTCGTGTAATATGATCAACATTAAAAACACTGCTTGATATCAGCCTGCATTTTTATTGCAGATTTAGTCGCACAAACAGCGCAAGCGGCTCGTGACAGAACACAGACCGACTGCATGATACTTTCATTTAAGTAGAAAATCTCAAATGAAGATCGCTGAAGTCCAGCTTACTTGTCTGTGTTTTCAGATCACCCGCGGTTCTTCAGTAGTGTAGAGAGAGCGCGCGCATGGTTGCCAGATACTATTGAAAAGACCGGGTAGAAAACGTGTTCTTTTAACAGAAAGCTTTGACTGGGGGTTTAAATTATTGAAATCTGGCAAGTATGAACACTCGTAAAAACAGTCAATGTGTTGTCTCCTCCTTCATTCGACAAAAACAAGTGGTTTTGGTCAAGTTTAGTTTTTTTTAAACACTTCAGTCTCGTCTTTTTTCGTCAGTGATATTGCATGTGTTGATATAGTCACAGTTATCGTTTAATAACGTGGGTGTTGTCTCTCATCGTCTTGTCTTAGTCACTTTTCGTGCTTTAACCCCTGCGTACACCACTGACATTCTCTCCTCTGCTCTGTCATATTAGCCAGGGCAAGAAGAAGTAGTACGACCACGCATGCGAGAAGAGGTGCGTAGCAGAGAGGACGAGTACCAGAGAGCGCGGAACCACAAACCTGTCAGGTACTACAATCTCTGCCTCATTAACACCCATACGCTGTCAGAAGTCCTTCAGGAGTCTCATGTTCCTCTCGGTTCTTTGTTCCAGGCCGCCTCCTCCAACACAGCACTATGAGAACATTAACCCGAGCTATGCTTATGTGGAGAGCCCGTACACCCCTCGCCCTCCATCAAGACCAGAAGCGGCGTACAAAGGTTCACACTGCACCAATGCACCAGAGGTATCGCTTCAAATTTGATTTTTTTTTTTTAAATGTGCATTTTTATCTCCTTCTCTTTTAGGTGCCTACTACAGACAGTGACCATGAGCCTCCACTGCTGCCCAATCACGAGTCCGTTCGGCCCTTTACTTTGTGAATCAATAGAGAAGGAAGCGATTCAGAAACTACTTTGAGTTCATGAGGCTTTCGGCGGAAGCTACTGACACTTTAATTTTATTTTTCCTCCAAGTTTCTCGGCTCATCGCATCAGATGAGCCGTTGTCGTCTCTTCGTGTTGTGAATGAGTCTTTTACCCTGGAGTTATCAACTACTGGGCAACAGGGACGGTTCCTGTTCGCTTCTCATATTCTTGTCTTATTGTGGATGGCTGGACAGGAAGGGATCTACTGCACAGCTCTTTTAAATATCCCTTTTCTTTTCATCCCTCTCGGCATCTATATTCAAGCCTGGTCTTGATTCCATGTTGCATTGCAGGATACAGCAGAGAATTTTTGTTTTTTTAATTTAATGGAAAACATGCTTGAATCGTGCTCTATATTTATTGATTTATTTTGAGATGATATAGTTTATTTTTTATTCGTATTATATTGTTTTACCCTTTCAACCGATCTATCCCAAGAGACTGGCATAAACTGAAGTGATCAAATTTCTGGAGAACTGTTTCATTCCAGCCCTGCTCTAACACATTTTGACATCTTGATGAGCAGGTTCAGTCTTCAAACCAATCAAATATCAAGGTGAGGTCGTCAAAGCTTCTTCATTTGCCCTCCAAATCATTTGTGAGAGACTCGTCATGCACACTGTGGGCTCACGTACTGCTAGGGTTCGAGACGCTCAGCCCTTTGGGTGCCTTTGTTATTCTGATATTTCCTGCAGTGTCCGTAGCGATCATCTTATCTACTTCATAGGTCTTCAGGACCTGCTAATATGCTCCAGTGTTCAAATGCATGCTGGCTGAATGTGAACTCCGTGGGGTCTATATGAATCTTGTCGTCCGGAAACAAAAAAAAAGGCCAAAAACACATCTCTAATTCTCAATTTTTTTTTATAAATATATATGTATTTTTATTTATAATTCAATAAAAATCCAAAATAGAAGTTTTAAGGCATGTAGTAGCATTGCTGTTGGCACAGATGTAAACAGTTTTCTTGCTTGCATCATCATATGCAATTCATGCTATATCTCAGTGTTCGGATTTACAGTGCTTTGCATTTGGTGGCAAACTTACTTTAAGCAGGGACATAAAAACTGACCAGCAAACGAGTGACTACGGCAGCGTTTATCTGGCACTTTCCACAAATAGTGTACAAAATAGGGCTTGAAACTCTTGAAAAAAAAAAATGTTGGTTTGTTTTGAAAAGATGAACCTTCAGAAGTTTTGTTTTGCTTTTTGTTTGGGGTTTTTCCAACAAATAATCAGTGAAAAGATGAACCTTCAGAAGTTTTGTTTTGCTTTGCTTTTTTTTTTTATTGTTTGGTTTGTTTTTAGCAAAGGATTAATGAAAATATTATCCTTCTGAAAATTTTTGCTTTGCTTTGTTTTTTGTTTGGGTTTTTTCCAACAAATAATCAGTGAAAAGATGAACCTTCAGAAGTTTTGCTTTGTTTTTCTTACTTTTTGTTTAACAGTTTAAGCAAACGTCATCACAGTTTAGGACTTGTCTAAATATGATTTAAAAACAATTTGTTTTATTTTAGTTATTGATTTTTTTTTAGCAATTGTTTATTTCTATTAAAGAAAATAAAAAAACTATGAATATACAATAACTTGCAAATTTAGCCTAAATTGATCTATCATTCAGAGCTGGCTAGTCTGAGACGAAATGTTGCATTTTTGGTTATTCAAATAGGTTTAACAGTATTATTGCTGTTGTGTGATATCATACAAAATACTACGGTAGCTACATGTAAAATACTTTATCTAGCAAATCTAATAGTTCTCTGTTAAGAACATTGGATTTATTTCAGAGAAAAAGACCCATTGTGTACCCTATTCATGGAAACTGCTGGATGCACATCACTTTATCAGGGCATTTTTTTTCCTTACTTATGAATTATTGCTTACATTCCATATTCCTGTCATGAATTTGTTCTAAAGGGATTACATTCCGCTTCGCTTTTGGGAACGGGAATATGTTTGTGCGGGTTACATGTAGCATCCTGTACAGAGACAACTTAAGACAGCAGCTACTTTTGTATCGCATTAGTGCCTATTTAAGACCAGTGTTCGATCGCTAGTGCTGAACGCTCTCATATTGCGCTCTTGAAAATGACAATGTGCTAGTTTGTGTTGGTGCATTCCAATGAAAGGCATGGCCTGAAATGTGTCCAATCAACTTTTAGGGAAAATATCTTGTTGCCATGCGGCTATAGGCTTACAAGGCGATTAAGAAAATTTTCTGTAAATTGTATTACTGAATCAGTTTTGAATCACTTTATGTGTGTGTTTTAGTGATGAATGTGCATATATATCTCTCTTTCAGTGCTGTGTCAATCTAGCGCATATCATGGTGCACATCGCAGTGCGCTGTAGTATTTGAAAAGAAAATTGTATGTTACAATTATCATACTAATTGGCGGGATTGGTCTGTGCCAAATGTTTAACATTCAGGGATTTAAAAAAAAAAAGTATTGCTGTAAAACTGACAATATCTGATGGTCATGTGATCGGTTTGTTCTTGGGGGAAAAAACTTCTGGTTTACAAAATTTTTGCAAAACTGAACTTTTCGCACCTGATATGCCATTGTAAATGTTCGTGTATGTGTGTGACTGAGTGACAGACTTTAGAAGTTTTCAATCAATGTATTGAGACGACGTTCATGCCAGTTTCTTTTACAATCGGCTGTTGCTGGAAACGTTTTGTGACCGGCGAAAGTGTTTGTATCTTGCACATTCTCATAGCTTCCACTGGCCAACTGTAAATACCAAATAAATTACTTTTAAAGGGTATGTTTGTGTCAATGAAATATTTGAAATCCACAATATCTGATTCAAATAAACAGCAATCTCCTGGATATAACCTGACAGAAGGTCTTCCTGTCGATTCAGTAATAGTTTTTTTTTTTTTTTTTTACCTCTATCTAGATATGCATTACAATTGTTATATATAGATATAGAAGATATAATATAATCACTACCCAAGAAGCCATTTTGTTGTCATGTGGCAAAAAAAAAAAAAAGTAACAGAACAGGAAATTATATCATAGGACCCTGACAGACCTACTACAGTTTGTGAATATTTTTTAATTATTTTTTATGTAATTCTTTGAAAGGAAATGTTACTTTGTGGATACAACACTTTCATTAAATTAAAACTTGGTAGAAAAATAAGTTTGAAACCATCAGAAACATTCATCATCTTTATTTGTCACTGACCTTTAACAAACAACTCAACCTAAGACAACAGGAAAATTACGAAAAGCTTTAAAACGAATCGCTATAAATGATCAAATGCATGATCAAACTCTGGTGTGGTTATTTTCTGCATAAAGGCCTCGAATGAGGAAGTCTAAATGCCAAACAAGTGCCTCTCCAGGGCAGGTTCACCAACATGCCAAAGATGTTCACGGTTACTTGCATGTTGAAACTGCAGATCCTAGTTGTCCGTTGTCACTTTCCTTGCGGTCTACTGCCATCTAGCGGCAACCCAAGGTGTTTCTTGTACACATCCATTTATGTGCCATACGTGTATTGTATTAGACATTGAGCTCATTAAGATTGTAGATATGACAGATATTTATGGCAAAAAGCTGAATATCTGCAGCGCCCACTACTAGAAACAATGACTGAAATCCTGGTCTCCATCTCAGCCACGATTCCTAGCAATGTGCACTGCAGGTCAAAAACTCCAAGTAAACAGGTGTTATGCAACATCTGAAATAAAAATAAAAAAAATGTTCATTTTTGACATTTATCCATTTCATCAACATGTTCAATATAGCTACGGAGCTAACGCTATAAAAATGCTGGGTTGTTTCAACCCATGTTTGGGTCAAATATGGACAAACCCAACTGTTGGGTTTAAAAAAAAAATTAAACTGCAAACCAACCGTTGGGTTTGCCAATATCATGTGACCCAAACGTGTGCAATAGCCTACAGTAGCTTAGCAGAAAATTATCTTTGAAAATCAATGATATTTTAAGGAGGGACAGCGGTTTTCTCCAGTGTGACGACGATAATTCATCTAAGTTACAGTAAAACGTATTTGAAAAATGTCCCCAATATTGTGCGGAATAATCATATTCCGTTTTTTTATAGCCTACCTCATATTAACTAACGTTAGAGGGTTATATGGAATATCTGTAGGCTACTTTAAAAGGGATTTATGACAAATTCAGTGAAATACAACAAAGCTAACTGAACTGATCAAATTAAAATGATTGATAAATATGATATAAATAATTTGCACACATTTATAGGCCTAGAACATACATTTTCGATATGCATTTAGTATAAATTTTTTCATTTGAACATACGATAAATTTGACTATTACAGAGCCATGAATCGCGAGGTAAAAGTTTTTGTCTCCCTTACAGTTTGTTGTATTTTTGGAAGTTTATCTTTTTCTTTTCTATATCTGATTTAGCAGTCAAACAACTGTGACACTCAAACCAAAGAGTATAGAAGTAACAAGAGGCGAAACTCAATAGAACGTTCCATTGCAACAAACTCCCCCATGCGCAGAGCTGCAGCTCCGCCATCTTGGACTGAACGCAACACAGCTGTCATAGGATTGAACGATACCGGTTCAAATTCAAAAGCGGTTAAACTAACTAAAAAGTAGTTTCTAGTTTTTAATATCTCTAGAGCAGACATCCCATGTCTCCCGGAAGATCCGGGAGTCTCCCGCATATTGATAGCGGCTCCCTGATGCCCGCAAATTAGCTTAAATCTACCGGAATCTAGAGCGAGCGAGCAAGCAAGAGCGCGCAGCTCCAAACCGTGTAACGTTAGAGCACACGGCAGAAAGGGTGAGGAAGCGAGATATCAACATATCAACCTAAAATATGGAACACAACTTGTTCAGATTTTTTGCTTTCATTTTCTTCTAGTTCTAGAGTAAAATATATTTTGTAATATATATATATATTGTATAAAATATAAATAATAATATTTTTAAATTTGTACATTTTAATAAACTCAAACTTATATAACGTTAACTTTTTTCTCTTTCACTTTAATCATTTATTTCACTTAAACAATCTGACAAATTAAAACAAGACCAACCATAGGTCTAAATTCCAAAGCATTCTTGAATTAACGTTACAACCATTTAAGTTTGGATAGTGATTTTCCAAACTTAAAAAAAAAGGTGACAGTTAAAGGGTTAATTTAGTGATAACAATGAATTAATAAAGCGGTCATTTGCCAGGTTAGGTGTTCATATATCTCAGTCTGAAAGTATGCGATTTAAAAAGCCCATTTCGAGTCTTGACAATTTCGACCAAATACATAACATTAGCAAACTGTTAGCAGCTTATGCGGTTATGGGGTAGCTTACATTAACGTTACAGCACCTGTTGACGTTAGCTCACTTTAAAGTTAATAAAACCTTTTCTACTTTACCTCTCTGGATCTTTGGTGAATCTATGAAATGCTAGTTGATTGGTTGTACACTGGTAGTTGTTGCAGTTGATGGCAGAACACTGTTTTCTTTGTTTCCAATTATTTCCAGACATAATGTTAATGCTGTACAGTAGTTGTGCTAACGGTAAAGCCGTTGGTTCAGTCCAAAATGGCGGCCGCGCTGCCGAAGCGCCACCTAGTGGCTGTTGTCAAAACTGCAACGGAGTTTCGCCTCTTGTTACTTCTATACTCTTTGCTCAAACACTATATTTCCTTCCTTGTGGTTCTAGGCTTCCGTCTAGACGAGAACATTAAAGTGAGAGCCACACAAATCCATGTATTTTTCCATAAAAAAGAAACGCATGAGAATAAAACGTTTTATTTGAACTTGGCGCAACTACCCAACCGTCAGTCTGAGACACGCGTGCGTGTATGTTTAAAAAACAACAAGAACGCGCCATGCGTGAACACCTAGGCTCTGTGTATTAAACTAAGTTTTTTTGTATCGTATTTAATATCACATTCAACTCTGTCACTTAAACTGGCTGTCAGTAACGCAAACCGTTCCCCTCCGAATGACAGTTGCTTACCTGAGAGAAACGCAGCAACGGCGGTCCAAACGTATGTGCTGAAACATCGATATTTACACACCCGATACTCAGCAGTGACAACCTCCTGACAGTTTTGAAGTGTTCACCTCAACACTTTCTCCTCGGTGAGTGAAATGTGGAAGCTTTAGGTGTGTCTGCTCGCAGGTGTGAATGTAGCTCTATTGGTTTTCCCTTAATTCTCGTCATTTACTCTTCTCAGGCCGATAAGCCTGCGGCTCATCTTCAGGAAAAACCGGTACAGGTGGTCACATGAGGGTGTGTCGAGTCAGTGCTTATTAAACTCAAACAGGTTGGATATGCGTGTAAAAACATATTATGCTGAATAAAAAAAAAAAAAAAAACATTTCAGACTACTTGAAAATAAGTCCACAATGTTGTTTATAGTTTTGCTTTTTGCAGACGGAAGGAAACTCGAATCTTGAACTCAAGTCCTACTTAAAGCGATAGTTCACCCAAAAATTGTCATTAACGTTAATTCCCCCCGAAAACTTTGTGTTTGCTCGCAAAACGTTTCGTGTCCTTCGCGAGCGAACGCAAAGTTTCTTGGGGGAACGGAAAAACTTTGTGAGCAAACACGAAAGTATTGACATTTATTTTTCTTCCCATTTTCCCCCATTCACCATGTCCCTTTCGTTGCTCCAAACCCTTCACTTCATGAATGTTTTGCTGTGTCAAGAGTTTGGGTGATTAGACTTTCAGTGGAAGGCCAGAAATAATTAAAAATATCTTCATTTGTTTCTGAAGATGAAAGAAAGTCTTTTACATGAGGATGAGGCCTACTTTATGACAGAATTTTCATTTTCCAGAAAAGTGTAAAATTTGTGGCGCTCTTGTTCTGCAGTGCTTATAGGAGAGTCGACAAGTAGGCTTATGTGATGAAGTATAAGTATACTGAGAACGGCTCCCATTAAAAATAAAAGCCCTCATATATGCTCCACATTTGAATAGTGTTGAGTGTATGATAGAAAAAGAGAGAAAGCCACAGACATTCCCATAGTACTGTGTCGTTGGGCCTCGGGCTGTCTTTCCTGGAATGACATCTGGCAGGTTTGAGAGTGGGTGGCAGTAGGGCGCATGCTGGGAGTTTTGACATGAACTTGTAACTGATGTTTGGGTATAGCCGGTTACACTAATATCTTTAGTAACTTTCAAAAATAAGTCAGTAAGAAACATTATTATGATAAATGCTTGATAGGTTGGTCTAATGAGTTGATGTACAATCAATTTATTAATTTATTATGGAAGGACCACAAGATGACACTAGATTTTTTTGGATAAAAACCCTATTAAACTTCAACGCTAACTTGTCCATTTGTGCCTCATACATGAATGAGACTTGTGGAGATGTGTGCTATTACTTTTCAACAGAATGAAATCATATAATTATTACAGCAATACATGACTCCTGTGATGAAACAAAACAGTAAAGTTCAACAAGGGTAAAAGACTCCATTGATTTTGTTCCCTTTTCAACTACTAGATGGCACCAAAATTAAGCTCAGCACTTTTCTCAACCACTTTTGATGATGGCAATAGCTATTTTTTTTTTATTGATATTTATACATAATCTGAAAGCTAAATAAATAAGCTTTCCATTGATGTATGGTTAGGATAGGACACTATTTGGCCGAGATACAACTATCTGAAAATCTGGAATCTGAGGGTGCAAAAAAATCGAAACATTGAGAAAATCACCTTTAAAGTTGTCCATTTATGTTTGCGATTGTGCTGCATTCACTCGCAAAAATAAATGTTTTATATATTTACGGTAGGAAATTTACAAAATATCTTCATAAAAATCGATAATTTTGACCCATATAATGTATTGTTGGCTATTGCCACAGATATACCCATGCTACTTATGACTGGCTTTGTGATCCAGGGTCACATGTATACTATAAGAATATCCTGTAAGTTTCAGAACCGAAAACTTCCTTGTTAGTCCAAAAACAGCTTTTATTGTCAGCAAGCCTAGTGAACGACTTGTTGTGGAATGTGTCTATCTATGATAGGTGAAAGACGACCTCTGCAGAAAAAAAATCAACGTCTACTTCACCATTACAATTTTGGCCCAGCCGATTGGCGTGTTTGTTAGATGAGGAGGAGAGAAGAAAGATGCAGGATCACTCCATTAAAATAACATAACCTTCCAAAGGGTTCTAATGCTAGAAATGTGGTTATTTATTTTCAGCAATGTGAATGTCTCAGTTGAGCATTATTTAGACTATTTGTATTCAGTACTGTACATTTCACTGTGGATTCTTTGGTAAATCAGTCACAATTTCGGCGCAGGCTTGGCAAACAGACTTTTACGATATGTACCCGACAGTATTGCCTCAACATGTAACTGTGTTAATTCTAATGCCTGATCTGTGACCAGTGATTTCTGATATATGTAATGATTCATGTACAGTCAGATGTTCTTTGTCTATGTGTCACTAAATCAAACCAGTGACTAAACGGTCAACTTCACATTGTTTCTCTTAGTAGGATGAAAATAATCTGTTATTTAAACTGTGATTAAAGGCACACTATACAAGATTTGTACCTTAATATAACTACTTCGAAATCATTTCGATGGTAAACGAACTCGTAGTAGGAACGCCGCTGGCAAAACCAGCAATGCAGGTTTGAGAGGTGGGACCCCGACAAATCTCGCGAGAATCACGACTTGCTTTACGGCACGACGTCACATACATCTACAACATATGAAGCAGCCTCTATAGAAGACACTAGCACGCATTTCAGACGTGAATCATGGCAGAGTCGATGAAGAAAACAAAGAAAGCGCGGTTGGAAGAGTACAGCGACGGCTCTGCGTGAGTGGTATTTACGACTGTAACGTTAAATACAAGTACTCCACTGTTTGAGAAAAACGGAAACTGCATAGTGTGCCTTTAAATTATATAGCCTATAGAAAGCTATCAAAGAACGCTGGAGCTGTCAATCAAACAGCTCCAGCTAGTTCTGGACTCTCGCCAAAACTCCAGTTATAACAAAGCTCCTTTTATCTAAATGGTTATAATCAACGAATATCTTATTTACATTGTGTTTGTACTGTTAGTTATGATGAAAGGATTCGTTAATGTACAGAAATCAAATTGCAATGATGAGATCACTGCATTCATGCCCTCAACATGTCTGTGATCGGCTACATGCTCATCTCTTTCATGCCACGATCTAAATACAATGCTATGATCAACACTTTTCATGATTAGTTAACCTTGAGAACTGTAATAGTAAAAACGTGCTAAAAGTTTTCAAAAGAATTAAACGTAATACTAGCTATTTAATATGCAAGGATTTTAGCCAATCAGGTTTTGCCCCATGCTGGTTTAACCTGTGTGTGGGGTAAAAGTCCCACCTTGTCACCTCATACATTTATTTCTGAGATTTTTAAACAAACATACCACTTTTATGATTTATTTTCACACAAAATCTGTTGCTCCATAGATGTTCGATACAAATTTTTTTTTTTTTTTTTTTTTTTTCAAAAACAAGGAGTGAAAAACATTTTTCTTAGGGTGTGCCTTTAACACTGTTGTACATCCTATGTGTTTGCTCAGTCATCAGCTTGAGGCCTGGAATACATTTTTGTGCAAGAGCCAAGCATGCATTGCTCTGGTGTCGCTGGGACCTTTTCTTTCTTTCTGTTTTGGTGTTTACTTCTAAGTGTCACAAAAACAAGTTTTGTGTTTGAACATAAACATGAAAAAAAAGTTGCAACATATATATTTAAATGAGTATTTGTTTTAAGGAGTTTTACAATACTAAAATACATAAAAGGACATTTTAAAAAGGTGTTAAAAGTAATATGATGAAGGTATTGTAAAACGTTTCCCAGTCTATTTTAAAGTGACCTTCACATAACAAAAAGAAAGAAAATGTGAATGTAAAAAACAACTGCTAAAAGTTGTTGACATTAATGACAGAAGAACTTATAAATTCATGAGAATGCATGTAAATTAATCATGAAACAGCTTAAGAAATAAAATTAACAGTAATAACTTTTTTTATCAACAATAGTATTAGTCACTGTTACTATTTTTGGATGACTTGTCTTCCCGACATATTAGTGGCCATCCTCCCACCCAACCACTTGTTTCCAGTTATCACAGCCCGAAAAAAAGGAGGAGGAAACAACATGCGATTATGAGTAGAAACAATAAATATATCTTTTGGACTGATTTGTGAATAAGCAGGTGTGTCTTTGAAACAAGATTTATCATGATGCATTTATCATCAGATGGAATGTGCTGATTTTTCACCTCATTTCAAATGAAACGTTATTCATCTCTGTAACAAGGTTTAAAGTTCAGAGAAGGAGGAAGAGGGAAACGCAATGTTCAATGAAACTTTAATCTCATAAAATAAATAAACACAAAACGAATGTAAAGTGGCAGCCCCTCACGGTTGACAGCCACATAAAAATAAATGTCCCAAGCCTGGTCCTCCCTCGTCCTGCTTGCCACAATCTCCTTCCTCCTTGATGGTAATGCATCAAAATAAAACTGCAACTGTTTATTTTAAAGGATGCTTTTATCCAGAATGACTTATAGGCGATTTAACCAACAACCTCCAGTTTTCAACCCAAAACTACATCCACTACACCTATGACTAGATGAGTTCAAGCTAGATTTTTGCCGGAATAAAGCTGCTATTTCCAAAGAAATCTGACCCAATACCCTGTCCATGAATGTCATGACAATCTTCTCACACCCACTCTCCCGATAATAAATAGCAGCCCAGATTGCTCAGTTTGCAATGAGCTTCAGTGACAGGACAGTGGTCACAGAGTACTGACTCTCTTCAAAGAAATCCACTTGTACAGTTGTCGTTCAATTCATCAATGGCTCTTCAGCTCTTCGGTTATATCATGTCCATTACTGGACTATGTGGCCTAATTTTGGGCACATTTACAAATGAATGGAAAACCATTGGACACGAGAATGACGAAACTGTGTTTTTAGATGAATACGAAGGACTGTGGATGAAGTGCAAAATATCTACTTCGTCGGTCGTGCAATGCACAAGTTTCAATTCTCTTCTTCATCAAGCTTGTGAGTATCTGTCCAATGATTTATGGATCCATCTGCTGTTTGACTTCTTAAAGCGATGTGCTCTGATTGTTGCTGTGCGTTGCAGTTGAAATTCGGCTGGCCCGAGTAATGATGATCATCAGCATCACTATTTCAAGCCTCGGCGCGCTGGTAGCCATTTTCGGCCTCGGGTGCACGAGATGTCTAGACGAGAACAAGCAGTCGAAGGACAGAGCTGCCTTCGCAGGGGGAATCCTTTCTGTGTGCAGTGGTAAGTTCAACCCAGATTTGAAAAATCATAAAGAAACTGGAGTAAAATCTAACTTTTTATTGCTGTCAAATCGATTAATCGCATCTAACATAAACGTGTGTGTGTGTGTGTGTATATATATACAGTATATATATATATATATATATATATATATATATACACATACATAAATATATATATATATATATATATATATATATATATATATATATATATATATATATATATAGATTAGGGCTGTCAAAAGATTAATCGCGATTAATCGCATCCAAAATAAAAGTTTGTGTTTAAATAATATGTGTGTGTACTGTGTATAATTAAATTTGTATATATAAATACACACACATGCTTGTATATATTTAAGAAAAATGTGTAATTTATATATATAAAAAAAAATTTATATATAATACACACACAAGTACACACACATATATTATGTAAACACAAACTTTTATTTTGGATGCGATTAATCGCGATTAATCTTTTGACAGCCCTAATATAGATATATATATTTTTTTTATATGTATATATATATATATATATATATATATATATATATATATATGTAAGTATGTGAATAATCGCATATATCCAGTCAGGCTGTTTTTAAGCCAATCGTTTACAAAATTTTATGTTAAACACGATTAATCGATTTGACTGCACTACTACTAGTGATTTTTAAGCAAATTTTCCAATATTTTTCTTGGACTATCAAAAATTCCTTTTAATTGAAACTAGTATAGTTGCTAGTAAGTAACTTGTATTCCTAGGTTGTTACTTAAAACTTTTTTGGAAACTGTTTACATACTTTTTTCAGGATTCTTTTAAGAATAGAAAGTTCAAAAGAACAGCTTTTATTTTAAATAGAAATCTTTTGTACTATTGCATTATTTTAATTTAAGAAGAAATGAATACTTTTATTCAGCAAGGATCCATGCAGTAAATTGATCAAAAGTAAAGACATTTATAATGTTAGAAAAGATACTTTATTTCAAATACTTTCTATTGATCAAAAAA
Organism: Scardinius erythrophthalmus; assembly: GCF_964197995.2. Taxonomy (NCBI): domain Eukaryota; kingdom Metazoa; phylum Chordata; class Actinopteri; order Cypriniformes; family Leuciscidae; genus Scardinius; species Scardinius erythrophthalmus. The sequence continues at coordinate 26,155,685 of NC_138234.1, forward strand.
ATCCAGAAAAATGTGTCACTAAATGATTTGTGAAGTAATGGAGTAATGATGCTGAAAACTCAGCTTTGCATCACAGGAATAAATTACATTTTAACATATTAAAATAGAAAACTGTTATTTTAAATAGTTAAAATGTTTTACTCTGTATATTTTACAGTAAAAAGCCTAAATTTATATCTCTGTGAGATAACATAAGAAACGTTTTACAATTGCCTCTGATGTCCCTAACAGTTAAACTTAAGCCTTATGAATATGTGCATTCTTTTTTCTTATCTTTCTAGGTCTGTTTGCTTTGGGCATAACCAGCTGGTTTATGTATGGAATTATTGATGCTTTCTTTCAGGAGGACAATCGGGATAGGTAGGAGTTGTTTTTTTTCTTTCGTATTGTTCCTAGTATTCAACAGAGCTTCATGTTTGTCATGAGCTTCATTTTTGTACTGATTATGTACTTAAAGTACTGATTATGAATACTAACCATCTGTGCTGGGTCTTTGTAGGTATGTGATCGGCAGGTCTCTGATTGCCGCATTTGTTGCATCTTTGCTTTGTTTATGCGGAGGCGTGCTCTTATGCGCCTGCAGTGTAATGCACCTACGATCCAACAAAAATCTCAGCAAGCCCTCCAAGATTCCTGGAAAAGACTATGTTTAATAATCCCGAGAACCATCTGAATACCTGAACTTAATCTGAACTGTTGTGTACAGTATGCGCACACATTGTCTTGATAGATAAGTATAAATACATTGGATTTAGTTTTCGGTTTATGTCATGATTAAAGCATTTTTTTCATAGCTTTGATGTATTTTTAGATGTTTGGGATGGGTCTCCTCATTCAACTTTGACCTCTGAGTCAGTTAGCTATAAAACAAGAACGCTGTGATTGCTTCATTAACAGTTCAGTGTTGACCACAGAGGAAGTGATGTCATATCCCAGTAACAGTAACTTTTACTATTTTAAGACATTTTTAAAGAGGAAGGTTCTAAGCTTATATGTACTGTTGATTATATGCCATTGTAATTTAAGCTTGTTATTTGATGCTTGTTTATTAATTTTTTTCAATAGTTTTATATTTTGAAACATCTACTGTCATTATTTCAGAATTACACAATAAAGGTTTGCTTTCACCACATGCACTTGTTTATTATCCCTCCTTATAACTGCGGAATGCTAAGTGTTTTTAGCACTTAGCTACAACATCAAAATCCAAAACAATTCACATTTGTGCTAGTTACGAAATGGATACAATAAAAAGGAATAGTCAAGTTATGTTTATACTTATTACATGTCTCTCTGAAACTGATTCTAATTGTGGTATTAAGGGGTCAAATATTTACTTGATTCCAATTACAATCCATTTCAGAGAACTGTATATTTAACCATTGTCCATAGCAACATACCAGGGCTGTGTTTAAGTCCAATTATTTATGCCCTTCCCTCGCTAACTTCCCTCCATCTCGTTCACTCAAAATGATAACAATACAATAAACTATAACAGTCAGCTTAAGGTGTTTTTTTCCTAACAGCCCAAGCATACATACAGACCTATAGAAAGTGCGTAAAACAAATTCACAGGGAAAAAATAGAAGGCTTTGGAGGCACTTTGCGTGTTTAGGTGTGATATGAACATGGGGCGGTTTTCATTCATTTGGAGGGTGTGATGTCTTCACAATATCTCATCTGTCAATAATATTGAAATATTGGATTTTCAGGAGAGCTGCAGTATGATTTCGGTCCTCTAGAGGGACTTTCTATATTCATCTGGGTCTTTTTTGCCTTCTCTTTTATGAGTAGGCCTACTGCAAATTCGGACATACTCCTTTTGTCACATACTGTTTTTCACCTACTACATAGTAGGAAAGTATGCTATTTCGGATGCAACCATTGAGTTGACTCACTCTTTCTGTCAAAATCAAGGGGTCGAGTAGTAGAGAGGGTATGTCCAAATAAACTTCCCTCGCCCACTTGACAAAATTGAACGCACTTAAAAATGGCTGCGGGGATTCTATTTTTAGCCAATCAGAAGGCTTTGGATGTTCAGGCATGATATGAACATGGGGCGGTTTTCATGAATTCGGAGAGTGCGAAGTGTTCATTCATTTATCATGTGTCAATAATGTACACTAACACTGCATATGAAATCACTTACTGAGTATGTACTAAATTTGAATTTGAGTTTACTTTGAGTTTACTTCGCGACCGTTAAAAAAGCAAGCGCTATATAGTATGAATATGGGTACTATGAAAGAAATTCGGACATACTACATCCACCATGTTGGTGCTGTACTACTTCTATTTTTAGAGTTTACACCAAAAAAAGAGTGACAGACAATTGCGAGACAGGAATAATTCAGTTTATGATTGACTGTAACACAATTCTTTGATAACCAATCACATTACAGCCTTGACGTCATTGAAGGCCCTGTCCCAAATGGCGCACTTCATGCGGACTTTCGGTCTCGTGGACTTGAATTGTGCGTGCTCGCCGAGTCTACGAGTCCGTAGGCCGTCCCATTCAGCATTTTACCGCTCTGAAGTGTGCTCAGCAGCTTTGTACCCTTGAAGCGGTCTTCCGCGAAGCCCGCATAGAAGCAGGCTCCACGCACTTTAACTACCCAGGAATCCTTGCGAAAGGCCAATCAGACAACAGATGGGAGGAGATTTCACTCACGGATAATTGTTGACATGGCTTAGAAGAAAATATTACAGTTTTTATGACCTAAATGTACATTTTACCAGTTGTTACCTACAGTTTATACAAACATTATGGTCATCGACCAGTGGTTAATGTCTCAAACATAATAATAGCGCGTTTAATAATACGATCGCATTATGATTCATTAAATAAATAGAATCGAATGGCAGGGCTTTACTGAGTCATAAACATAGTATGAATATTGAAACCTGTAAATTGAAAAAAAATATGTTTAAATTATGTTTTAAAATTGTAATCTTAGTTCAAATGGAACATTATGTATTATTATGTACAACTGTATACATCATTTAAATAAGCATGATATATATATATATATTGTCTAATGCCCAGGTGATATGCACAATATCAAAATATAGAACTGTAAAATTAGGCTGTGTAGTTGACATGCAGATAAGACGTCGGAGCGCAAAAATGTGATTTCTCCTGTCCAACAACAACCAGGCCGTTATTTCCGGCGTGCCGATCGAGTCTGTCCCAAAAATACCTCTCAATGCGACCTCGTGGACTTGCGCCAAGGGCCCTATAGGTCTGCACTACATGATGTCACCAAAGTGTGGACTCTGAGGAAGTCCACTAGTCCGGAGTGTGCCATTTGGGACAGGGCCGAAGTTCGTTCAGAGTTGTGCGACAGTCAGTCACTGTTTGCGGATACCATAGAAATGAATGAGAAGTGCCATAACCTGAATCACACCTGTCGCGCAATTGTCCGTGATTTCACTTATTTGGTGGAAAATAGATCAATCCAAAATCAACGTTTAAGAGAAAACATGTCAAACGATTAAACGATAAACTATGTCCTCACAAAAGTGAATTATTCAGCGTAGTTAAGCCTGTCCTCACTGACATCCATTACAAAATGGCCTTCAGAATCCTGGCGGAAGTAGAAGCTCATCCAGGACTTTCGCCTTCTGTTTTTCGAGTATTCAGACATACTCTTTTGGCGTACTGTTTTTCACATACCTATTCACAGCCTAAAGCTTTTCATCGCTGGAGGGAGCGAGAGAATCAAAGCTCTTGAAATGAGAGGCCGATCTTCCTTGGTTTGTTTATGTTTTAAAGATAAAACTACCATGTTAAAGCCAAAGAGGGCTAGTGTGGCATAAGTAGAATAATCTTGCTCACGCTTAAAATAGAATTGTTTACATTGTTGCTAAGTTGAGCATCTGATTGTGTATCCCTTACATACAGGCCTACTCATTCAAAACGTTTTACTGAACAATTGAATTAAATTGATTTTAAGATGAGCTGATAAACGTATATTGAATATTATATTTTCAGGAGAGCTGCAGTATGATTTCTGTCCTCTAGAGGGAGACGTTGAAACCGTGAGGATCCTCGCTTTTGGGGCTTTGTGAGGATCTCACTGGAAAGTTCTGTCTGTGAATCATCAGTGTATAGTCTGAAACAGAGTCACGAGTCTTTTACATTTAAATCACCGTTTAATGCTCTAAAATTTAGAAGCTGTAATATGTCGCAGTTCAATGCAATAAAAGTAAGTCAGCTGGGGGTCGACAACAATTGTAGTTTCCGTCATGTGTGGGCTGTAGGGGAGGGAGGAGTCAGCTCAGAATGGATGGGAGGGACGGGGGTCATTGTTGAAATGTCTCTAGAAATTGGTCATTCATTATGAGTGACAACGAAACTGCCTTGAAGCTTAGAACGGTAGTTCAGCCGTAACTTTCATTAGCCTGTTCCTTGTCCCACATAGGCTCATTGGGATTGTTTATCCATCATTCGGAGCGCATTATTTTGCGCACCATATTACGGAGAAGATGGATGTGAACCCCAAACTCTACGGCTTTTTGACCTGTATACTCCAGACACTTTTGCTGTCATCGGCCACCCTGGAACCGTTTGACCTGCTTTATGCAAACGGATTGGAGGCTTTTCATAAAGGAGACTATGGCAATGTGGTGCGGTACATGGAGAGCGCGCTGAGCAGTTTCTCTGAAGTGCGCCAGACCAAAATCTCATGCAGACTGAAATGCAGAGACCAGCATCGCTTTGACAGCCTTCTGACTGATAAGTTTTTCGAAGCGATTCTTTATAGGGCGCACTGTTTAAACGAATGCTTTGAGGGAAAACTTGGAGCTCAGTCCATGCATAAAGTTAGTGAGGATGTCTATCAGGATTTCAGTAGAAGAATTCCCTATAACTACCTGCAGCTTGCGTACAGAAAGGTGGGTACAAGTTTTATAGATGCGACAGACCACGGCTTGTTTAACAGTGAGGTCCTACATCAGGAACGTTTGAATGAAACGCTTCTGAGCATCATTCGAACGCTCGAAGGATTGTTGTGCATCTTACGTGTGTTTGAATGATACATGTTGGGCATCATTCTAACGTTGGAAGAACTTTCGAACGTTAAATCAATTACATTTAAGTTAGAACATTGAAAATCGAACATTTTGGTCGTTAATCTGTGTTTGAAGGTTCGAAATAAACCTTTTTTACGCTGTTTTCCTATTCTAACCAGTTGTCTATGTAGGCAGCTCACAAAGGTTTTAATACACAGCCGTAGTTTTCTATTGGTGAAAGTCGTAAATACACATATGAAAATTTAATTTGTAGTACGACATGCTTGTTACGCAATTCTGAGAGCCACCTACAGGGATGGGATGGGATGGGAAGGGGGAACACTCTAGAAAACGTGTCTATAAGTCTGTTAACTTCAAATGATTCATATGCATATTGGTCTTACCCGATTTAAGTGTCTAAGTGGTGCACGATGTAAATTTAGCGCTACAGAACTGGAACTGAGGTCAAACACACTTACTACAATTTTCTGCAAAATACCACAAGTGCAGTTATAAATATGTGGTAGTTTCATATGTAGCCTACAAATATTTTACCAAAAAAAAAAAAAAAAATTCTGGAAGGTTCTGAAGTTGAAGGAAACCAATGAAGTTGCTATTTTACAGATATATTGCTGTAATTGTGGTATTTATATTTCCAAATTTCCTGCATGTGGTATTTCATAAAATGGAGTTCCATATGGTATTTGTGTTTTGTTTTTCTGAAAAACTGTCAATACCATAGCAGTAAATTGTATGTGGTATTTGACACCTTTTAGGCTTTCAAACATGGCCATATTGTAAATCCAGAGCTTTGATACTTTAATTTATTAAAGGGTTAGTTTACCCCCAAATTTTAATTATCCCATAATATACTCACCCTCAAGCCAATATAGGTGTACTATTTGAGTTTCTTCTTTAAGCCAAACACAATTGGAGTTATATTAAAAACCATCCTGGCTCTACCAAGCTAAATAATATGAGTTAATGGTACCTTGTTTTTTGAAGCCAAAAAAAGCGTATCCATCCATCATAAAAGTAATCTATACAGCTCCAGGGGGTTAATAAAGCCCTTCTGAAGCGGAGTGATTCATTTTTGTAAGAAAAATATCCATATTTATAACTTTATAAACTCTAATCACTGGGTTCCGGAACTTCCGGTCATACGCGAGTCGAGTTCCGGCTGAAGAGTGACCTCTGACCCGACGCATGACTTACAGTGCATTCACTCCCATTGTAAAGCTTGGAAGAGCCAGGATATTTTTTAAACATTAAAAGAAAGTTTTATAAGAAAACTTAGTTTTATACACCTAGGATGGCTTGAGAGTGAGTAAATTATGGGATCATTTTCATTTTTGGGTGAACGAACCCTTTACATATAAAGAGGCAGAATAGGTTCACATAAAGAAAGGAATACACAGAAGACCCCATTGACAAACCTCCTGCATTATGTATGTTGTAACCCTTAAAATCCTAAAAAGATTGAGATATTTAGAACAGCCCTTAGCTGGCAGTCAAGACCGATGGGAACAGAGCCTGACATTCTGGGAGCAGCGGGCTATTCTAGCCAAATCAGACATGTGCCTTTGCCCAGGGACAGAAAGAGATTAAAAAGAAAAGCGTTAGAACTCAGTAGATGAAGTCGGCACAGTTCTACGATGACCAGGGCGAGAGATCAGACACATTCCTGTCAGCACTCCAGGTCGTTGAATGTCATAAAGAGATGTCTATGTGTGTATATATGGGGTGATATTTGTAAAACATTCCACCGCTCTTTGAAATTTTAACCACACAGCCCTCTTTCCCATCATAATCCTGGCATAAAGAGGCTTTTCGGCCTGGAAGCGGGGGCCACAGACGCCAACTGTTACTTCATTGACAAGCTTGTGTGTTTGTTTTCCTGGGTCAATCAGTATTTATCTAGGCAAATATTTTTCTTAAAGTGTGTTTGCTGTTCTGAAAGGAAAGGCACCAGGTTGTTTTGGGTTATGAATGGAGGAGTTTTGTGCCAGCCGTCACCACTGTTGCTCTGTCATTTAGTTTTTAATCAACAAGTCCAATCAGAGAAGGATCAAAGCTCAGTGAGAATGTCATGTGTTAAGCGAAATAGAAAGTGTGGCAAAATAATCACGCAAAAGCACATCTTATACTGAGTTGAGCTTGCAGGCTCACGTGAAAAAACAAATTGCACATGGTCTGTTTGATTCAAGCGCAAATGACTCTTATGAGTCAGTTGAATTGTTCAAAATGACTCACTAACTTTGGAATTACCAATTTGAATCTGCCTGACGAATCCTTCTCTGAATCAGTAACAGCGGTTAGTGAATCATCCGACTTACTTGCCAAACTTATGATTGTTTTCAGTGATATTTGTCTCAAAATGAAATATTCTTTTACTTAACAACCAATATTTTATGATATTTATAGTAAAAAAAAAATTATGCAATAACAGATTTAAAATTGTTTTATCTCTCAAGACAGTACTTACTAAATAATCATAGCACTGCAATAAAAACCTAATTAATTCTAATTATTTGTAATAATAATACAATTTTATTAATTTATTATTATTCTTTGAGCTGTATCTAACTCTTAAACCAACACATTATTTGATAAATAATCATTTGACAATGATAATAATATGTAAGCCATCATATTGCTACAGTCAGTGTTTTAAATTAATTTTATTATTTAAATGTTTTGGGCTATATCTAACTGACATAATCCTTAATCCACAGCAATAAAAACTTTTATTATTAATTAATAATGACAACATTATTATTATTTAAATCTTTATCTTGGGCTATATCTAACTTGTATGCTTAAAAGCCTATGCATTTCCCAATTTTATCAGTAGACCAGTTCACCTGTATAATTAAAAGGACATTCTATTTTGTTATTTTTTATCAGTTTTTTTGTGTCTCCGAAAGTTGATACTCACAAGTTTACTGTTCTATCTGTGACCTCAATGTTACTGTTATTGTCTTTCAATCTTTTCAGAAACTCTCAAAGCCCAACCTATATCTATTGTGGTCCCACCAATGTTAGGACAGGTAACATCATGGAAACGCCTTGTGAATTGCGCTTTGGCACCATTGTCTTTCTTCCATTTTCTTTGTAATCAACCCAGCACAATCCAATGTAACATAATTGAACCTGTCGTATATATTTTCCTATAGATAAGCGATGTGGCTACCCAAGCGCTTCATTCTAGCTAAGCAAGTGCTTGTGTAGCCTACTAAGCAACCGGTGCACCTGCGTTGCCTGGAAAGAGAGTGTGTGTGAGTGTGTCAGGTTTCTCCAGCCACTACACGTTTGGTTCGTGCCCATCAACATGCTCAGCCAGACAGCATGGCACTTCCTCTGCCAAACATTTTCTGGATGACCGACTCTTAAGCGGATAACAGCACAGCAGGAATGTGTGGGCACGTTGCCTTATTTCATTGCACAATAAATGGCCCTGCCTGGGATTATCAAGAAGAAAACATGACCACTGAATTGCGTGCGCTTCCAAGAGACTGCAAATTCTGCAAAGGCAAGCTGCTTCATCGAGCCAGATGTGTATCTCATGGGGGGGGGGGGGGGGGGGGGTTTGTATTTTCCAGATCACAGGGCCAAATTTTTGCTCTAGACGGAGAGTGGAGATGAACAACAGGTCGCAGATATGCAAGTCTTCGACTCTGTCCGTTCTTGTTAATCTTGATTTACATCGCATATTTGACTTTTTTAGTCCCTTATCGGTGGATCTTCTTTGATTTAGTCCCACATAAAACTATGTCGGATATAATGCTTCTCCATAAAGATAGGAATCCCATTGCTCTGGTTTTAGGAGTCCTGCGGGGTCACAGGAAAGACCCAGAGCTGTTGGGCAAAGCCGATGAATGAAAGGACTCTTGGGGGAATTTTGGCAAAGCCTGAGAAAGTGTGGAAAGTGGGATGCGGTGGCCAAGCAACATCTGTTTGCTCTGACAAATGGCTGTCTGCAGTCTGGAACAGTGTTCCTCTATCACTCTTGGCTCCTCTTACACTTATTTTGAATGAAATTATGGTTTCCATCTATATGAGTCTATGAAGAACAGTGTTTAACATTACAAATATTTATCTAGTATGGTTTAGACTTTCACAAAACATGAAAAAAAACATCATAGTTAATGAAGTAAATGGTCCCACAGGGATTTCATTTAGTGTCAAAGTAAATTTATTCATTGGAGTAAACATAATGTTTGTAGCCTTTGCTGTAAACCTGATCTTTTGGAGTCCACCTCTGCCTGCATAGAGAAGTGGCAGGAAATCCATCAAAACAAAAGCTCTGCGTGTGTCGCACGTGTGCCATTGAAGAGGAAATTGTTTCTATTTTGGACAGCTGAGACATGGGGAGTCCCCTCTAAACTTTTTGTGTAGTTAAAGTGAACAGTGTCTGGCAGCTAGAGCAAATTAAAAGAATAGTTCACCCAAAAACATAAAAAAAAATGTTTTGCAGAATGTTCACGCTGCTCTTTTCCATAAAACATATTAACTCCAGGGTCTTGTGAATAAGAAGTGTGCTTAATTCTTTTGAATGTGTACTTCAGATCTTGCAGATAAGATAATATTGATGGAATAAAGGCCTCTTAAGTGTACTTGTACTATGTTTCTTAACACACATAAATATAGTTTTAAAAAGTGCACCTTTTAATTAAAAGCTTTACTTTAAAGAACATTTTAAATTCCAATATTTGAATGATCTTTTTTTTATCATGCTTTAAAGAAGTGCACTTATCTTGATGTGTTGACTAAAGTATTTGGTTATCATTTTAACTGCATGTGTCTTATTTGATATTACAGTTGAAGTTAATGTATTAAAGTACATACATTTTCTAATAAGTATTCTTTTTAAAAGTACATGCTTAAGTGTACTTCTTTTTCACAAGGCTTCAAAACAGACAGAAAAGGTACCATAAAAGCATGGTATTATAGATAAAAGTCTGTATTACTTATGCATTATATAACATATCTTCTGTAGCCATATACATGTCATTGATGTTCTATTTTCTTAATATGCCAAAAATATGCAGAAGCGCAAATTAGATTTGGTCTCCTATTGCTTGGCTTTAGAAGACTTGGAATATAGCGCATGAGTCATGTTAACTTTTTCTTGTACTTTTTTTTGTCATTTTTGAAGCTTGACAGCCCCTGATTAATGATGTTTCCATTATAAATTAAGATCTTTTTGAGGAAATCTGAGAGATTTCTGTCCCTCCATTGGCAGCTACGCAACTACCACTTTGATGATTCAAAATGTTCATAAAGAGATTGTGAAACTAATCCATATGAATTGAATAGTTTATTCAAAATGTTCTGAAGAGACACAATCGCTTTATATGATTAACAAATTGAATTTAGGCTTTTATTCACATATAAACATTGATCAGTGAACATAACAGAAGCTCAATCAAACCTGCTTGATGCGCGAGAACAAACCTCATTGGTTCTTGAGGAAGCTCAAACGTGCTGCGTAACACAAGAGAATGAACCTCATTGGTTCTTCCAGAAGTTCAAACGTGCTGTGTAACACGAGAATGAACCTCATTGGTTCTTCCAGAAGTTCAAACGTGCTGCGTAACACGAGAATGAACCTCATTGGTTCTTCCAGAAGTTCAAACGTGCTGCGTAACACAAGAATGAACCTCATTGGTTCTTGCAGAAGCTCAAACGTGCTGCGTAACACAAGAATGAACCTCATTGGTTCTTCCAGAAGTTCAAACGTGCTGCGTAACACAAGAATGAACCTCATTGGTTCTTGCAGAAGCTCAAACGTGCTGCGTAACACAAGAATGAACCTCATTGGTTCTTCCAGAAGTTCAAACGTGCTGCGTAACACAAGAATGAACCTCATTGGTTCTTGCAGAAGCTCAAACGTGCTGCGTAACACAAGAATGAACCTCATTGGTTCTTCCAGAAGTTCAAACGTGCTGCGTAACACGAGAATAAATCTCATTGGTTCTCACACGTCATGCTTGAGCTTCCGTTTACTATAATTGATGTGTGAGTTGATGAATGTTTTTATGTGAATAAAAGCCTAAATTCAATCTGTTAATCATATAAAGCAATTGTGTCTCTTCAGAAAATTTGGACTAAACAGTTAAATTCTTATGGATTAGTTTTACGATCTCTTTATGATCTTTTTGAAGTGTCAAAGGGGTAGTTGCGTAGACTGTCAATGAAGGGATCTTCATTTGAGTTCCGGAAGATGAACGAAAGTCTTATGGGTTTGGAACGGCATTAGGGTGAGTAAATGATGACATTTACATTTTTGAGTGAACTATCCCTTTAAGATAATCTCACTAATCTCACCATCTACAAAACCTGTTTATTGCTTCTTTCATAAATGGCGAGCAGGTTGGCTTTAACTTCCACGACCCTGCACTGACCTAGAACAGACTCCACTACATCCACCGCATCTGTTTGTAATAGGACGCCTCCACAGTAAGTTATTGCTCACATTGGCGTCAACAAGTACCTGAGCGGAATGCTAGTGTGCTGTTGTACGGGGATGTAGAGGACTGTTGGAAAGAAGGATGGCACATTTTGAATGGAAAAACGATCAGCCATGCGTTTTTTTGGACACAAACATAATCCTATTTAAGTAATTTCCCAGTTTTATTGCAGTTGAGACAATTTTTCTATGCTCATTTTATTGGCATTAAAATATGTTATGTGCTTATTTGCTGCATTAATTCACTAGGAACCAGTTTTGAAGTTTGTTTTCTTCTGTTCTTTTGTTGGTTTTAAATTTACATAACCGACAGATCTTCCCGTTTCTTTCATTTGCTTAAATTTAACACAATTGCTCGGTATGAACTCAGTTCTTCGAGATCGAGATCTTTAGACGGCCCTATGGGGAGGCCTGATTTCAGTCTCAACTCTCAGATCTCTACTGAAGGTCAGTTGTATGGTGAGGGGGGTAAAGCACACTACTCCATTGTTGGCTGATGGAGACACTGGATAAATTATTGGCGCTCTAATCACTTTGCCCTGCACTTTCACTCACTCGTGTATTTAATCTTGTGGGAGTTGCCTAAAAGCGGAGGGGATCTCAGGTTTGCTACATAAATAAACCTCATAGTCTATCCAGTGTTGGAATATTTGGAAAGATTGTTGTGTTTTTGTTGGACAATTTTATTTGTAATTGACATTAATCTAGCACTGCATATTGTATCCCTATAAAGAAGAAGAAAAAGAAGAAGTTTTATTTATATAGTGCCTTTCCGTAGCTCAAAGTCGCTTTACATTGTACATTACAATACATTTAGCCTACGCACCCGCACACACATTACAATCATAAAAAGGACACATATAGTCACATTATCCAAAATACATGTTATGAGTCTTGAATGTAGCCACAGATGAGATATTACTAAGTGTAAGAGGTAGTGAATTCCATAATTTAGGAGCATTAACACTAAATGACCTTCCACCTACAGTAGACAACCGGGAACGATGGATGGACAATAAACCAAGTTCAGCTGATCTAAGGGACCAGGCAGGGCGGTAAAAGTAAAAGTTTTTTTTTTTTGGAGGGTTGTCTTTTTGTTTGGAATCATTTAACAAATGAAAGTGCACAGTCCTACACTTGTGGTAGACCAACTTTAAACACAGACAGTGTGTAGTCTCAGCATGTCTGCTGAGATGATGATGTCGGCTAATAGTTGGGATGATGTGGAGACTCAAACTCAGGATGTGACTCATGTGTATAATTGCTGGAAGCCACATTCTGGCCTGCTGGTTCAGTAGTCAAAGAAACAGGGCTCCTATTCATAGATACTGTGACGTCGACATCTAAACTGTGGAAACTGAAGTAAGTGTGATTCATGAACTCTGTAAGCTCAGGCCCTGTTCCATATTACCGTATTTACTGACCTAAAGACTTGGATTATCGTGCCATTTGTTTTTCCAGGCCTTAATGTATGTGGAAAAAGTAACTTTGGTATTTCCTGTTAATTTTCTTGTATGTTCTTGTCATGGGAGTGCTCAACATCTCTTTAATCATTGTTTTCCTCAACTCTTGACATGAAGGGTTTTTTTCAACTGAAATTTCCACCAATCAGTTCCCACCTCTTCGCCACAAATCTTAAATCACTTTAGTAAATTGTAGAGAGGGAGTTTCCTACACTTATTGGCTTTTGAAGTGACTTGTTCAAGCCCGAAGTGTATGCAAGACACCCATGAAATGTTTTCTTTTTGACACACAAAATGGGTAATTATTCCCTTGGCTACTCTTGAATGGTCTACAATGTTAAACTTTCACACAGAGAAACTCTGTAGAGTATTTTTGTCAAGGCAAAGAATTGAGATGCAGGTTACTTTTGTTCTATTTAAAGTATATTTTATCTGTGCGGTCATATATAGCAGTAAAAAACTACTGACAGCCAAGGACCTCTGAACATTAGTCATGCAAGTACATTACTGTAAACGCAATCGTTGCTTGTTTGGACAAACGGAGGAACTAGTCAAAATTAATGTACAGATGGAGTCGCAGATGCTGCAACGGTTCATTTTCCGAACGTTTTGTATCTGGAACATATTTTTTTATATGAATCATTCCCTCACTTCCCTTACCAATTTGTTTCCATTTAAGCATTAATAAAGAATAATGAGCTAATCTTTAATTTAAGCTGCGTTTTTTCAGCTATCAAGTGGAGTATACTTATAATATATTACTTATTAATATATACTACTACAAAGGTTACTCGTTCGACTGTACGCATACCCTAGCATGTAAGAAAAAAATAAGTATACTTATGACTTAACCCTAATTTTCTAATAATAATAAGAAGAAGAAGAAAAATACATTTAAATCATATTGGTCTTTGTGCTTTCAATGTAATTATTACAGGCAATGCATTGGGACATTGGGAGTTTCAGACAGCTGCAGCTAACATGAGGATAGGGTTTATTTTGACTCAAAACCAACTGTAACAACTTTTCCAGAGCATAATTAATAAGCATAAGCATTTGTGCTCTTCATAAAGGCTTTCCACTCATTTAAAGTTTTAAGAAACTGTATATTTGGCTTGACACCTATGAATATTTGGTCCCGATCCTTCCAAAGATAACCTTACAAACAGTCACTAGGCCAACGGTGATACAAATACAGATCTTAATTAGTGGTTGGGAGCTCTGCGTGGTGGCTCTGGGGATATCTTCATGAAGAAGGAATTTTTATAGGCAGCAATGATGAAATTTGTTCCGTTCTGTGGGCATTTAGAGCAGATGTCAGGCTGATAGTGATCCTCAGACCCTGTTGGTGGTTCACGGGTTACATGTGCCTCAGTGTGTCCGCTAATTGAGTTGTTTGGCATGTGGTATCGATTAAAGAGCTGGAGTGTGAGTATGAAATTACCAGTTTGAGACCGTTTTCCTTTAGGAAAATTAAGTAGTCTCATCTATCTCCAATCTCTTAATAGTCAGTGTATATTTACACCATAGGAAATGTTGCATTTTGAACATTCTTTCTAATTTGTTCTTTCATATAAATAGTATGTTTGATGTTATAGATGTATGTGATTGTCCTGCCTATGGGAACCTGTTCATAGTGAGGTGCCTTTAGCTCAAACACGCATATGAAGTGCTTTGTCAAATGCTTTTTGCAATACAGCAAAAAAAAACAGAAAGTGTTTCCATCATATTTTTGACCTTGACTGAAAGGGTCTGGATGCTCTGTCATGGGAAACCTCAGAGTTGACACGATCTACCTTTATCCCAGGTTCGAAAGTCTTTGTGATCTCATTGATGCTGCAGGCAGTTTTTTTTTTTTTCTTAAGAAGACCTTTTCTGCGAATATCCCTACTTTGTAACAGAGCAACAGAGACTTACACATCAAGTTAATTGCTTATTCTCACACCATGTTAGCACAAAAGAAGCAATTGTGTCCTGAGTGTGTTTTAAATCATTGTACTTCTGAACACACACCAGAATCTAAGACTTCTTTACCTTGAGTTCACCGAGGCTCTCATGGCTTTAGACTTCTGAAGTCTCAATGAGATTTGACATGTTTGAGAAATCCGTAATACCCTCCTGCAAAGCCCTGCAGATTGCGTACAGGCTAAAGTTTCATTCTCGAATTTCATTTGCATCGGTTCCATGATTAGGGCACAAAAATTTGGCACAAATGATACTTAATGTGCAAAATGTTAAGATCCCCAAATTAAATTTTAGAGCAACAGGGAAGAAGATTTTCAATGGTTTCATTTTTAGTGAACTTTTCCTTTACGCCTCACCCAAGAACTGTCAGGGCAGAACATGCACATTTGCTTTGAAAACAATTACCACTGCCCCTGGGTTTTGCACAGAAGCCAGATATTATGTCACCCCGTAACCATAGCTTACTTTGACTTACTGTTTGGACTGCCAGTGAAAGTTAAAGCATTTAAAGTCACACATTCAGCTGTACTGTAATTAAGAACGCCCTGCTGCAATTGCCCTAGTGGGAACATCAGCCATTACCTCACTAATGCTTTTGTGGCATGTTTCTTAAGCTTTTACTATGCGTCCTATCTAGTTTCCTCTCAAATCCAAAACCACAGGCCAATTATCTCATTCCTAAAGCTACCTGTCACCATTTCCCTATATTCCCAGAGCTCCATTCAGCCATTCGGATGGTCGTTAACTTTGCCCTTTTGTCAGCATAGAACATGGGAATCGCAATCTGAATTACACCTGGGATGTCAATTTATGTAAATTCCCATAAGCGATCGTTGTTCCACAGTATACACATGATGCTTTTGCACCACAATTTGGCACCATTAACTTTGCAAAACATTAGTAAACCATAGTAGATCGCATGTCTTTATTTAGAGCAGGTGGTCTCAAACAAGCCCAAATGCAGCACAAGACAATGCGTAGATCGCGGAGTGATGTGAAATGCTTATTGGCTAAAGCCAAGTCCTATAGACTTCCTGAATCTGATCACGTCGCGATCATGATGCAGTGTTTTCCAACATCATTTGAAAGTTCAACCAATGGAAACGGGATCTCGGAGTGGGCGGGCATAGTGGGTTGGGATGATGTGTCTAGACCAGGGGTGTCTAAACTCGGTCCTGGAGCGCCACTTTCATGCAGATTTTAGGATCCAACTTGCCTCAACATTCCTAATTACACCAGTGTTGCATAAAAGGTTAGAGGTAACACTTTATTTCGATAGTCCACTTTAGACATTCTACTAACTATAAGTAACTTTGCAAGTACATGTCAACTAACTGTCATTAGATTATTAGTAGACTGTTTGGTAACACTTTATTTTGATGGTCCCCCAACAGATATTCTACTGACTATAAGTAACTTGGCAACTACAAGTCAACTTATTCTACTAACCCGAACCCTAACATCTAACCATAACCTAACAGTCTACTACAGTCTACTAATACTCTAATGAGAGTTAGTTGACATGTAGTTGCAAAGTTATTCATAGTTAATAGAATGTCTAAAGTGGACTATCGAAATAAAGTGGAACCAGGTTGGATGCATAATTTCTCCTCTCCATGCCGAGCCATGTACAAAAAAGTCTAAATTCCTGAAGACCTTCTTACTTATAATCGTAACTGGGATTAGATGGACATGTGTGGCAAGGGCTGAGACAACTGTTCCCTGGACAAAATCCCTTGAACCTTGTAATACAGTTGTGTGGTTTATATGAACTGTATAAACCAGGTCTAGGCCAGGTCCTTTGAACTTGATGAGGACACTTTGAAAGTTTGCAACCAGAAAGATAGGGATGACGTGGATTTTCTTCCCCCACATTAGCCGCATAGACCAACCATTTAGACACTACATCAAGTTTTATGAGAGTGATCTAACAATCCAGAAATAACTTTAATGTAACCCTCCTTCAACCACACCATCATTCAAGTTTAACCATTTCAACTAATTTTACCAATCATCCTACTGCTGCAGCCACAATGTAGCTTGTGGTTGTGGTTCGATATTTGCGTCTTATGAGGCACTTCAATGATGAGGTCATAATAGCATACTATATCATACTAATTATGCCAATTTGACATGCCATTTGGCTTTGCGTCACAGCGGGTGTGCTTGCCTTAGTGCCAAGGAGCAGAACAGGGTGAGTACAGTACTTCCATTCTATGGACTGCAAAAGCAATCTATTATTTTTCTTATTTTAGGAATACAGACATTTTCTATTTCATTACCCGCAAATAGAGTCCATGTTTAAAGATGGCTATCATTGTAAAGGGATAACTCTAGATGAACTCTGGGGCTAAATCATGCCCACAGTCACATTTATGTAGTTCCTGCACGGTCCACTAATGGAAACGAGAACCCATCCGAGACGTCTATATTGAATCATGATGTTACCTTGCATGTTTTTCTGCTTTATATTATTACCTACAGATTATTGGCTCCGGCGGCTACGTGTTTTACAGGCCCTAAGGCAAGATCCCAAAATTAGCATGGAATGAAGCCAAGGTTTTTTTTATTTATTACCGCTGCATTTGAGGATGGAACATGCTTATTTATCGCTGCACCTGTGTGAAAAGCCCAGGCTATACTTAAGTCTTTCCTGTATAACAGGCCAGAAAGGAAATAGCACTGAACCGCCAGCACATTTTCGTCTGGATCGTACCGTGCTGTCAGATTTGGGTGGCGGATGATGTAAACGCATGCTAGTCTGTTTCTGCAACCACAAGCATGTGCTCTCTCAGTTCATGCATTGTTTGCCAACAGACTTGCGCATGACCAATGTTTGATCACGAGTCTCTGAGAAATTGCTGAGAGCGTGCATTGTGTTTCCAGTTAAAGTGCGTGTAGCTGGAAAGCATTTGCGTTGAGTCCACTGTCACACTCACTTAAATGTAGACTGAACGCAGGTCTGCTAGAGTCGTTACAGGCGAACGCAGTTCATGGGAGACCTGTTTTTGGGTGCAGTGTTTTAGAGGCACTTGAGAGAGATAAGACTTCTTCCCGGACTATTTTAAACACATGCTTGTGGTCACGGCTCATTTGGAATGTTTGCTTGACACACTCTTAAATGTTTCTAGAACAAACAATATTGTTAGCATTTTCTTGACATCTTTTTTTGTGGGGTTCACCTGTCATGGTCCCTGTTGAAAACCAAGAAAATAAACAAGCCTATGGAGGTTTGCTGGTCTTAGCTGGTTTAAGCTGGTCTGAGCTTGTAGGTCCTTAACCTGAAAACAAGGTTTAGGCTGTTTTTTTGTCCATCCATTTTGGTCGAAGGGAAACTTTTTCATTTGCGCTTTTCGCGTATATACAACAATGTTGTCAACAATCCCTGTCAGTATCAGTCATTATACAAAGGCGATTGACTAATATCCTAGACGACCGTACTCCGCTTTGCTCATTCTAGAATATATTTTTTAGTCCCCATAGATCTGAACACACTTAATTAAGGTAAGATTATATCTAACCAGAGGCCACGACCATTATCATAGAACCAAGCCGACCAACTTAACTACTTCTAATGGTAACTTTGTATAATAATGTAGTGGTTTCCCACGTACACTTAGTTAGAATAATACTATAGAATAATTAGAGGTTGAGGCTCACCCTATTTAGATTGATCTAACAACACTGTTGTCAACGGAAAACTCATTATTAGCCTCTACAGTTCTAAGCATACATTATTAATGCCGATGTGTTAGTCGGATATCTGAAATTTCAGTCGGAGTGCTTCTCTGGTCCACCTAAGCCATTTACTAAGCTGATCGTAGAATTGTGGTGTTATGGGCTTAACTTAATCTACTAGAGTTAATCATTTCAGAGTTAGTCAGAACATATCCAAATGTAACAATTTATTATTAGTCAGGTAAGTGTATCATGCCAGTTACATATCCAATTCAAAGATAATCAATACAATTACATCAAATGATCAGAGATACAGAGTAAAAAATGTACCTGACATTAGAAAAATACATAATGCTGAGTGTCTGGACCTTCAGCATCACGGGCTGATCTGGCTTACAAAATCGCCCCGGGCCTCTTGAAGAATTTCTTTAAGTACTCCGACCAAGACAAAACATCCCCCAATGGGAATGAACTTACAATAGGAATTTGCATTGACTAGAGTTATAGACACAGGGAGATCACACCTTGTCGAGGAACAGGAGGTATTTTGGATGAAGGACACTGGGAAAAAGTCCACACCCAGTAAGCAAAGTATCTCTAAACCCTTATTACCTTTTGGTTTACTTAGGAGATGAGACCATTGTACCAGTCACACTGAGACATTTTAAATGATACCAAACATGACTGTCAATTCACTTAAATTGACATAGAACATTATAATTTTTATATAATCTTTCTGTGAAGAGAAGAATTGTAAAGGGAAGGAAGTGGGGGGAGAAGGAACAAATGTTAAGTAAGGACAGGAGGGAAAGAAGCTTTCCCGCAACTTCACTCTGTGGGGTGTCTTACACATGTGCATGACGTCACCGTTTTCACAAATTCGCGTTTTTGTAGTTTACACCGAACTGATGACTGTACCGTTCACTTTGAAACCCGTTTTCAAAAGTTTGCTTTTTCAGGCCCTCAAAACGGCATTGTTGTGTAAATGACCGACCAAAAAAGTTTTATACATAAATGCATAAATACATAACCCATATAAATAGACTTTTAATCGACACTTGTAAATACTTAATTATACTTATAATCCAGTCATTTTAAGCCAAAATGGGGATCAACCTTGAACAAATTGCAACAGAAGCAAACTCAACTGATTTTGTATCCTCAATATGTCCTGAGTAAGGAAAAAAAGCCCTGAAGAATCCCATTAGGGGAAAGTTTAGAAAAAGACCCAAATATAGCCTATTCATACGCCTATTCATTCTTTTTCTTACTTGAATAGGGTAAAGATTCTACCCTTTAGATATCACCATGAAAATTACTGAGTTGATTACTTGCATCAAGACAAACAAAAAATGTATTACAAGTTTTTTTAAATGGTTTGTAAAACATGGACAAACGGTGCATAATCTAATTACGTATGTGCTAGTTTGCATAAATACCACAACAGATCTAAACATTGGGTCTAGCCAGGTGAAAATGTCTTGTTGAATCTTGTTGACACATAACAGTAAAATACTTAATGTTAAGGTCTGAATGGAACCCATTTAGCCTACCCATGAGCATTAATACACAGAGGCAGGAAGAAGTACTTTAGAAACCAGCCTTTATTCATTTTTAAGAGATTGGGTTTGGGGCTGGGACCGTGGGACTGTTTCTGGGGGACGAGTCTGAGGGAAGAACAGGAGACAATGGTAAGGAGAATGCAGAAGAAAAAAGGTAGGCAAAATAAAAAGTGAATCCCCAGAAACAATCCCATGGACCCAGCCCCAAACCCCATCTCTGCAATAATAATTATTAAACGCTGGTTTCTAAAGTACTTCTTCCTGCCTCTATGTATTAATGTTCATGGGTAGCCTAAATCTGTTACATTCAGACCTTAACTGTTAAAGGAGAACTCCGGTCAATTTTAACATTGAGCTCATTTTTTTGTACATTTGGAGTGCTGTCAGTACAGAGAACAATGACAAAAATCGGTGTTGCCTACACCGTGTTATCCTCTTTTTAAAATTTGCACCCTGTTGACTTCAATGGGGCAAGTTTTAAACCTGCTTTTAGCCTCTTAACATCCTTGATGTTTCATTACAATTGCACAGCTAATGTGAGTGATTCCTTCAGAGTGAACACGGGTGAATCTGACTGCAGTAGATGTGAAAGATATGAATAAAAATGATGTTATTTCAGCTAGCGCACATACCTGTATTTTCTTCCTGTTTTCGGGTCGAAGTCCATAGTGATCGATTGCCGAGTTCATGCGCGTGATCATAGGTAACTAAACCTATGCGTGTGAACTCGACAATCGATTACTATGGACTTCGACTGAAAACAGGATGTAAATACAGGTATTTGCGCTGGCTGAAATAACATCATTTTTATTCATATCTTTCACATCTACTGCAGTCAGATTCACCCGTGTTCACTCTGAAGGAATCACTCACATTAGCTGTGCACTTGTAATGACACATCAAGGATGTTAAGAGGCTAAAAGCAGGTTTAAAACTTGCCCCATTGAAGTCAACAGGGTGCAAATTTTAAAAAGAGGATAACACGGTGTAGGCAACACCGATTTTTGTCGTTGTTCTCTGTACTGACAGCACTCCAAATGTACAAAAAAATGAGCTCAATGTTAAAATTGACCGGAGTTCTCCTTTAAGTATTAAGTATTTAGTGTTATATGTCAACAAGATTCAACAAGACATTTTCACCTGGCTAGACCCAATGTTTAGACCTGTTGTGGTATTTATGCAAATTAGCACATACGTAATTAGATTATGCACCGTTTGTCCATGTTAACAAACCATTTAAAAAAACTTGTAATACATTTTTTGTTTATCTTGATGCAAGTAATCAACTCAGTCATTTTCATGGTGATATCTAAAGGTTAAAATGTTTACCCTATTCACGTAAGAAAAAGAGTGAATAGGCGTATGAATAGGCTATATTTGGGTCTTTTTCGAAACTTCCCCCTAATGGGATTCTTCGGGGCTTTTTTTTTTCCTTACTCAGGACATACTGAGGATACAAAATCAGTTGAGTTTGCTTCTGTTGCAATTTGTTCAACCTTTTTTCATAAAATGACTATTACTACTTACTGAATGAAACATCATTTCTCTTGACTCCTGCCATCTTTAATATTTTCAATGAGCTGGTTGCTGCTTAAGAATCTAGTTTAAATCTCTTAAAAGGTAGAATAATGTTCGTTCCTATACAAGCTTTGTGTTGTGAGTGTGCCTATGACGCCTTAAAATAGGCAGCCAATTAGGTTTTAGAACAGAACTTTCTTCATTTTTGGATCATTTTTGGCAAAAACTGTTTTTTTTGTGCTGCCATTTCCTTCAGGAGATCCAAATTTGGTTTATTTTACCATTTTGTTTCAGTATATGAGGAGATTGCAGCATAGAAAATGAAAAAATGAAAAAAAGCCAAGCTAAGATTTGAGATGTGACTTTCCTCAGGGCTTGTTGAAAGCCCTCTTTCATCAGCGTTTGCCACTGGTAAAACCACAAGCTCTAAAATTAAATTATAAATAGACTCTGGCATCACTTGTCAATGTTTTCACTTGGGCAGATGTGTTTAGGCTTTTATTAGAACTATTTTGCATTTTATAGTTTAAGTCAAGTGGAAAATCTCTAGCTCTGAACACCTTTTATAAATATTTTAAAACCATCAGGGGCGTAAGCCAACACCTCAAGATTGTTTTCTGCAAACCTGCTCGGCACCCCGTTTTTAAACCAGAGCTATTTACAGTTTGAGGACTGTAGTTTACTGACTTGGAATAAACCCACTTTTGATATCTGTGTTTTAATAATCAAGGGCTTTGTACACTGGAATAGGGTTTATCCACTATATAATTAAAGTTTTCCGTATGGAACAGATGTGTTACATAATTTGTGCTGCAGTGTATTTCAACATGAACAAAAGGATCTCTGCTTTACATTTAACAGCTGCGTAATTGTAAACCCTCAACTCACAAATGCCATGCCACTTTATAGCTGTAGCTAAGGAATGTCGTGGGATGTTTATTTGTCCATGCTAAGTCTTGCTGTAAGAGATTTAAACCCTTCCTCCCTCATGGAAGCATCCAACTCTATATTGCTGAGATAATGAAGTTGATCCTTACGTAGCCCTTATGTATAAATGTATACTCTTTGCTAAACAAATCTGCCAATTAAACTGAAACAGTGAGGTCTTGTTTCAGAGTCTGGGTAAACAAAGATATGATATTTTCAGTCTTCCGAGCTCTTTTGGTTTGCAAGACTCTGGGGAGATCCACAGCAAGAAGCTTTGTATAACCTAATATAGATTTATTTATCCTTCCTTCCTGAACCAGGGATCTGCATCTGAGATCACTTTGAGCAGAAACTTTGTTTTTCTCTGTCGCTTCATGAAAAAGATATTAACATGTTTAAAAATGTTAGTACATCTGGAATTTTCTGATTAAGAATGATGTCTGTTTTCATTATCAAATGGATATCAGCCTCAATCTACTTAAGCATCTGTTAAAAATCACATGCTTTTCATCATCATGCAACCAAGACTGAGTCAGGTTAACAATGTTTTATTTGGCAAAGTTTCTTCTTTCAAGATGAAGTCAAATGTATCTTTTAATTGAGTCCTTATGACTTTCAGCTAACTTATCAAAATCAGTTATATTTATATCCTCAACAACATACATAGTAAAGTTTCTACCACTAGAGCAGATGATGCTTTTAATGAAGGAATGGGTCTACTTTTAATAAACAACAGGATGAAAACCGATGTACTACATAAACGTATCATTTTAATTCTTCTTAAGTGTTTGCTTTTGCAAAAGTCAGATTTGCAAAGACATGGAGATCTTCTCATGGGATGCACAAGATCATTGCATTTCCTTGAATCAGTATTAACATATGGATGCGATCAGTGTGGTATTGCTACAGCGACGATAGTCTTGTGTAATGTGGGTGTTACAAAGTTACATTAGTAACTTTATAATATATATATATATATAGCTTTCTGTCCATGAAAGTGTTGAGATTAGTCAGTTAGTAGGTCGGTTTTGGTGGATGACAAGAAAATGTGTCCATTTTAAGATTCTGAACAGGGGAAATTATGTTTGCATGAGAGCTCTGTGCATACATTAGCATTAGCATATTTATTAGCATGACAAATAATGACTTGGGACACGCTAAGTTGTGTAAAAACAGTTTATTTAAACAGAAAAAAATATGTATTTGCTTAATTTATCATTTTTTGCAGCTTGAATTGTATTTACACGAACTCCAACTCGATGTTAATACATCATAAACAAACCTAGCACATTGCTATTTTGCATATAAAATGATGCTATTTTGGAGGTTAGCCATTAGGATCCCTTGTTTCTACAGTCTGGTTGGTCAGTGCAGTCTTTCTGCTTGTTTTTACAAGAGGAGTGTGTCGGATCCTGCCAGGCGTGACCTTTGCAACCATCCCAGATCAAACTTCCTTGGATTCTTGACTGCCTCATACTCGTGGCACCGGCCGGCAGTGAAGTCATCACCCAGCAGGTTTAGGACCCCTGACCTATTGACACGCAGTGTAATCAGAGATGACCTGTTATGTTTCCACCTCCCCCTGCCACCTCCATTATCATGTCCTTCGCCTCTCATAAAAATATGACAAGCCAAACTTAACTTGCGCCCTTTGATCCGACTCATTTCTGGCAGGGTAGAGGTCATCAGTGTTTTTGTTATTTCTGCTCATTTTTCCATCTCCCTCAAAGCTGATTCTGTTGCCTTAGTTGGAAAAATCAACAGATCTCTTTTGGTTCATGTGGATTTTGCTCCTGCTTTCACTGGATGTATTTACATGCACTGTGGGTAAACGTTTCCATTTTAATATGCGTTTAAACAGCTATGAAACAATATAATGTAACAGGCCAGAGAAGGTTTTTTTTTTTTATCTGTTCACAATTGCCATACGACTCCAGTGGGTTAATAAATGCCTTCTGAAGCAAACCAATGGGTTTTTGTAATAATAATACCCATATTTAAAACTTTATAAACTGTAATCACTTGCTTCCGGTAACGGCCATATGCACGTTCACGAGAGAGTCGAGTTACGGTGGAAGACTGACCTCTGATCCGACGTTTGACGTTCATGTGGTTTTGCATTTTTGTATTTTTCTTGCAATATTCAGTGTTTGGCTCCTAGTTGTAGCTGTAATTTATGTGCAGTGGATTTGGTTTGGAAATGCCTCTTCAGCCAAAGTGTTACTAAATTAACCACTCACCATCAGTCATAAATCAGTGTGTTTGCCGAGTGGTTGTGAAAGCAGGCTAGAAATGTGGCTACGTTGAACCTTTGACACTCAAGATGTAAATATTGATCAGTAATGCTCTAACAACCACCCAGAACACACAAGTGACTGCATAACAATAACAACCACTCCGAAGAAAATCTAGTCTGTTTTACTGATTTTTTTATTGTGTGTTCACAACTTTAAATGATTCATTGATTTGTTTGATCTTCCTCTTGGTTAGAAACTTTGTACAGTAACTAAAACTCAAAAAACAGATGTTCTTTCCAACAATAAATCCCTCCCTAAAATAATTTTAAAAACAAATTAATAAGTCATCCTGTTTAATAAAACAGTTATCCCATCTCAGAAAGGGGTTACCTCCCTGAACACCCCCTAGAAAGCGGTTTATTCCCATTTGTCGGAGTACAGCTGGTGTTTTCTTCAGCGGGGGGCCGGGATGAATCTCTGGTGGAGATGCTTTTGGCGGCTCTGGGGCTGAAGGGAGCTTCCACTTGGCTCAATATTCGCAGGGGTCTGCCAGCAGTTTTAGTAGCCAGGCTACTGTCAAAACTCAAACTCTCCACTCCTCTAAAGATAACAGGCCCCTACACCTCCTCTGCTTCTCTCCCTGGGTTAAATAACCTGCCTCATGCTGTGATCTGAAACGAGGACCCACGCTTGGCACACTATGGATGCATTTGGAGTTGGCCTGTGCTAACATCGCCATAAACCAACAAACGAATAGGTTTGCCAAACCTATAACACAATTTTTTTTTAAAAAAACTCAAATTTTAGGCTGTTAATGTTGTAATAGTTTTGCCTTGTAGATGGCTTTGTTTAAGTTGTTTCATTAGTAATGATCTACTAAAGCAGCTCAACTTGAATTATACATTAACAGGCCTTAAAGGGATAGTTAACCTTAAAAATGAAAATTCTGTCATCATTTACTCAACCTCACGTTGTTTCAAACCTGTATGAGTTTCTTTGTTCTGTTGAACACAAAGGAAGATATTTTGAAGAATGTCGACTATCAAACAGTTGACGGCAGTCATTGACTTCCATAGTATTCTTTTCCTAATATGGAAGTCAGTGGCTGTTTGATTGCGGACATCGTAAACGATGACAGATTTTTTTTTTTTTTTTGGGTGAACTATCCCTTTAAGGCCTGTTAATGTTTGTTAATTCAAGTTGAGCTGCTTTATTAGATCATTACTAATGAAACAACTGAAACAAAGCCATCTACAAGGCAAAGCTATTACAACATTACGCATTATGCATCTTTAACAGGCTAATATATGAGGTTTTTAAAAAGTTTGTGTTATGAGGTTTGGCAAACCTATTCGTTTGTTGGTTTATGGCGATGTTAGCACAGGCTAGGGGTTGCACGACTAATTTCTGCTAGTCGATTTCTTATCAAAACAATACTCGAGTTACTCGACTACTCGTGGTTCATGCTACTGTAAATGAAAAGACATGAAATAGCTAGATCTTATCAATAAACATTATTAATTCATAGCCTAATGCAACAATTACATAAGTAAACTCTCAAAACATTATAATTATGACATTTCATTTTAAAATTTTCATGTAACAGTCTAAAGCCAAATAAATAGCCGTTCTTACCTTTCATTTCAGACTGGGCCGTTCACATATCGCGTCTTTTTCGCGCTCAAGGTCGACATTTCAAATGTAGGCGCGCGGCGAGCGCGTTCATAATGGAAGCAACGTGGTGCGCTAGTTTTTCCAGGCGGGTTTTTCCTTCTCATCTCCAGAGTCCAGAAATATATATAGTAGTAAAGCTAATGCAAGGGCTAGAAATCAATTAATCCTTTGCTGATACTTCTTCGTCGTCATCATGGAGAGCGCAGTTCATGGTTGGTTGCATAGCAACGACAGACGCCATGGGAGCGGGAGCGCAAGCGCTTGTAGGAGACAGCGGCACGGCCGCGCTTTCCACACGTTTTTAGACGCAATATGTGAACGGCCTCTTGCAGAGTTGGCCAATTACTATATTTTTGTCATGCTTGATGAAATACTTCCACACATCTGACGTGTGTTGTCCGTTGGTGACGTTCCCAATTTTAATTCATTTATGGTTAATGGACGCTCGAGTAGTCGATTGTTTCCGACGGCGTCGAATAGTGGTTGAAGTCAACCAAGGCAAGCCCTAGCACAGGCCAACTCCAAATGTATCCTTAGTGCACCAAGCATGGGTCCCTTAACCTTTAAGATCTTCCTATTTTAATTGACAATAAATCACCTTGTCGTAACCAAGTTCAAGTGGAGAATGCTTTGAGAAACAGCATATTTTGGCAATCGTTTGTTTCTATTTCCGCACCACTGAAAAATCTCATTAGTCCAAAACCTAATTTATTTTCACGGTAATTGGCCTTAAAAATACATATCTGACTCTACGTCATTTTTAACAATCATTTACAGTGCTTCATGGGATTGTAGTTCTTTCCTTATTAAAGCCGTTATGTTCACAGTCTTGAACATTTTGTCTGGTTTGAAAATGTGAAATTTGTAATGTTGTGATTCACCTGTGATTGAATCGGAAAAATCCAAAATTGGACAGGCACTAATGCACTCAATTAAACATCAAATATTTGGCTGTTAAGTTGTCACGTCGCACAGCAGTTTCACGTTCAGTGTGGACTGGCAAATCGTTTGACACTGCTCATCGCACTCATAATATTTGTTGCGTGGGAAGTTGAATCCAGGCTTAACTGTACTAACTTTCCTGTTAGACGGGATGTTTATGTTGCTTTGTGGAAAGTCTTCAAAGCAAACAAAAAGAATAATAATGACAACTGCCAAAACTTTGTACGGTTTTCTCCCGTTGAATGATAAAACAGAAGAAAAATATCCCATAGACTTAGAGAAACCTGAGCCATACCTGGGGTTTACTTTGAGTTTGCTTTGCATTAAAAACTTGTCAACAACACCGTGGACAAATCATTCATCACTTGGCACCCAGAACCTCAGGGTTCCCAGAATTCTTTGGGGCCTCTATAAGGGTTGTTCATGAGCATTCACACCTGACAAGGCCTATACAGTAATCTTTGCTCAGTTTTCTTGCACTCAGTACAGAGCTAAAGATGTAGATGGCATCCGCAACATGACAAAATGCAGCGTGTAGACCTCCAGGGAGGAAAATTGAGGGTGCTGGTGCTTTCGTGGGAGAATAAAAGGCAGCTTTGTGAAGTCACAGCTTCCTTTATAAAGTCCAGGCCTGCTTTAGATTGAATTCTTTAGTACAGCTTCCCCATCTCGCTCTGTTTCCAATCGTTTAAATGGCGCACTGATATGCCTCACTGGAACAAGGGCCGTAAAAGGCTCTTTGACCTCTAGAGGAACTCATTCGTAAAGGAAAAAGTGCTTTGTGATGTATATTGAATAAAGCTTCACAAGTTGAAACGGATTCAGCTCATAAAAAAAGCATCTGACGGAGGGTGAGTGCAAGTTCGCATCAGGCTCGTGTTTTAACTAGAGATGAATTAGGTTGTTTTTTGATCAAATGTTCCCTGCGTTCTCCAGTGGGGAGTCTGGTCATTAGGAGGTCAGCGTGAGTCCGGGCGTGCTGATCCGAGGGGGCTGCCCTCTCTCAGGCCTAGGGCTCCGCAGGAATGTGGAGGATGTGGAGGGATTTCTGACTCACCCCTCCGCTCCGGGCCAAGAGATCCTATGGAGTGACATGAAAAATGAAGTGCTGGAGCAAAATGTTGAGGACTATTAACTGTGTGCGTTTATCAAATTTTGGGTAGATTTTTATAATCGAGTGAAAGCTGGATGATGTTTCAAGAGAATTTTAACTCCATCCATTACATAAAACTTGTCTCCCCTAATGCAACAGGAAATTTTAGGAAAGCTGCCTACCATGATTTATAGAACTATTACTATTTTATGGGCCTTTTAAGCCTTTAATGGGATTCGTAGAAGTGAGAAAAGTGAAAGGAAATGATGGGATGGGTTTGGGAAGAGAGGTGAGCTTGGATACAAATGGGATGCAATTCCCTCAATCAGCCGAGAAACCGCTATGAGATGAATGGAAATGCTAATGGATAGTTTTCTCCAGGTTTTATGAACCTCCTCAATTGTAAGTCTGAAGGCCTGTTCACACCAAGACAAATGTTTGGTGTGGAAATTTGGTCCAATAAACATTTCAATTGGTTAAAACGTGGGTTTAAAACGGCGTCCGTCAATGCGACAGTTTTTACACTGCAAACAAAACTGGCCAACCAATAAGATTTGCACTTTGGGTCACATGCCCAGAGCTGCTACTGTTACATGTATTGGTTGCTAAGCGACAGTGAATAGCAGAGGAAGACTCTCGTCTGCCATTTTTCATTCAAAAGACAAACTTATTTTATTTTATACAATTTGAAATATTTACTATTGTTAATATATGTATACATTGTAGTACAGCCATGTGAAAAAGAAAGTACACCCTCTTTAAATTCTATGGTTTTACGTATCAGGACAAAATAAAAAAATCATCTAGTCATTAGCAGGCCTTAAAATTAGGTAGATACAACCTCAGATGAACATCAACACATAACATATTACACGTGTCATTATTTATTTAACAGAAATTAAGCCAAAATGGAGATTCCATGTGTAAAAGAAAGTACACCCCATGATTTAATAGCTTGTAGCAGCAATAACTTGAAGTAATAGTTTTCTGTATGATTTTATCAGTCTCTCACATCGCTCTGGAGGAATTCTGGCCCACTATTCTTTAGAACAGCTTCATTTCAGTGAGGTTTCAGTCAGGTTGAGGTCTGGACTTTGATTCTTTTCTTTTTCAGCCATTCTCTTGTAGATTTGCTGGTGTTCTTGGGATCATTGTCCTGTTGTATGACCCAATATCAGCCAAGTTTTAGCTGTCGGACAGATGGCCTCACATTTGGCTCTTCATGGTCGACTCAATGACTGCGTGGTGCCCTGCAGGTCCTGTAGCTGCAAAACAAAACAGTCATCAACCCTCCATCAGTGTGATGGACAGTTGGTGTGAGGTGTTTATGCTGGTATGCCGGTTTTGCCACTTTGGTCTCATCTGCCCAAAGGGCATTGTTCCAGAGGTATTGAGTTTTGTTCAGATGCAAACCTATGCCATGCTGCCGTGTTATTTTTAGAGAGAAGAAGCTTTCTCCTGGCAACCCTTCCAAACATGCCATACTTGTCCCGTCGTTTTCCAATTGTACTGCCATGAACTTTAACATGCTAACTGATCCTGTAGAGTATGAGATGTAGCTCTTGGGTGTTTTGCAGTTTCTCTGAGCATTACACTGTCTGGCCTTGGGGTGAATTTGCTGGGACGTCCACTCCTCGGAAGATTGGCAACTTTCTTGAATTCAATTAACTTTTAAATGCATCATTATGCATTAATATGAGGAGAGTCTCCAATGAAACCAATTAGAGCGGACTGCAGATTAACGTGCTTCTGCATTTTTCTCCGATATGGCTGGAAATAAAATGTGTCGGATTTTAACTGACTAGATGATTAAAGACGCAATTGTATGACGTGATAGTATGTCCCAAAGCTTGTCTACTTTTTGCCACACACTCAAAAGTATCTACGTTTTCTTCACAAAAAGAGTACATACTTTTAGGGCGTAGTATAGGCGAATTGAGACGCAGCACAGGTGTATCTCCACTCACTGGCTGGATTTACCTGTGCTTTTTGGAGTGTTTCGTGACTGTTTGGTTATGCAGTTGGACCCATCACTGTGAGCGTTGGAATATCTTTTTGGGACAGACTTTTTACTCGGTAAGAGATATATGCTTCAGCTGATATTGGAGAGACTATCGGATCATATAGACACTGAGACTTTGTTCATCCTGCATCTATCATTGTTGTGTGAAGGGGTTGGGACTATGTTATGATTGGTGGATACAATACACTAAATTTGCACATGAAGGGGGAACCGTATTTATTTGTGTTTGTGTAATCTTGGTAATATTGGGAGTTGTTACAGCAGCACCTGACAGTTACTAACCCTCTTAATTCCTATGGAATCATGGGGTGTACTTAGTTTGTCACACATGGCTTCTCCATTTTGAATTTTTGTTAAATGAATAATTACACGATGTAATATGTCATGTGTTGTTGTTCATCTGAGGTTGTATCTACCTAATTTTAAGACCTGCCATGGACCAGATGATTTTCATTATGTCCTGATACGTAAAACCATATAATTCAAAGAGGGTGTACTTTCTTTTTCACATGACTACGTAGGAAATAACTATCTAGATTAATAAATGCTGTAGAAGTATTGTTCGTTGTTTGGTCATGATACTAAATACAAAAACTAATGATAACAAATGAATTCATTGTAAAGTGTTACAAAAAATACAAAACTGAAACATCTAAAGGAGTATGGGATGTTATTGTCTGAAGGTTTTCTTTCAGACACAACAGAAGTACTGTTTACCAAAGAAAAAGGCTTACAAGTCAGTCCTGACCTTTAATGTAACTTCTAATCAACTAACTTCCCTCTAATTATGTACAAACAAATCAACTACAGACAAACACCTCATCTAAACAAGAAACGACCAAAGAAACCATCTAAATACCAGATCCCACCTTCACAGACTTCCATTGAGCGGTAGCATACAGTAGCTGGATTATTGTAGGCCTATTTTTACTCTTTGCTTTTTCCAGCTATGCCATGTCTTCTTGTTTTCGCTCTAATGAAAGAGGCTGTCTGTTCCATCCTGCTTTGAAGACATTCCTCAGACATTACCTTATTAAACCAAGATGTGTGTGGAGTGGGTGTGGCCCGGGGCACAGAGAAAAGGGCTAGTGTGTGTCAGCACAGGCCACGCCCCAGACGTATGACATCATCCACAGGATTCCCACAAGTCTGGGCTGTTTTCTGCAGCACGTGTCTGACGTGCCCTACAGCCGTTTGACTTTGAGGTTTTAGCTGTGGTGAAGAAAGTCGGGGATAAATAATAATTAGGTGGAGAAAGTGGATTTTTCCTCATAGCTGACTTTGTGGAAGAAAATGCGATCTATTAGTGACTGTTGCAGCCTGATGTTTTGTGTCACAATAAGACGAGTGTAGTATTTTGAGAGAAAAAATGCAGTTATGTTTGGTCATTTTAGTGGCACAGAAATGACATTTTGGCTTTAAAGTTTTAGGTACCCTCTTATTTTAAAGCAGATGGATGGCTGTAGATGCAAGAAAGTAAAGACCAGTCACATTTCGTGGATGTTTTCCAAGTAAAATAGAATAAGTGCATTGCTCAATAAAACATATGATCATATGATATGATTTAAGTCAAGTCAAGTCAACTTTATTTATATAGCGCTTTTCACAATACAGATTGTATCAAAGCAGCTTCACAGTATCAAATAAAATAGCACATCAGTGTTTGTTTCTGGTGTAAAACATCCACGTTTGGTAATGCAGATCAATAGCACTGGTGAATCGATTAATCAATTTAAGCATCCCCAACTGAGCAAGCCAAAGGCAACAGTGGCAAGGAACCGAAAAACTCCATTAGGTGACCTAATGGAGAAAAAAAAAAACCTTGGGAGAACCCAGGCTCAGTCGGGGGCCAGTTCTCCTCTGGCGTTTATGAAGTAGAGACCGGATTTAACTGTAAGATTAAAATATTATATGAATGCCTGGCTGAAGAGATGCGTCTTTAATCTAGTTTTAAACTGGGAGAGCGAATCTGAGCAACGAACAGTATCAGGAAGGCTATTCCAGAGTTTTGGTGCTAAATGTGAAAATGCTCTCCCTCCTTTGGTGGATCTGGATATCCTAGGTATGACCAGAAGCCTCGAATTTAGTGATCTTAAAGAGCGCGATGGATTATAGGGCGATAGAAGATCTGTTAAATAAACTGGAGCTAAGCCGTTTAGGGCTTTATAAGTCAGTAGCAATACCTTGTAATTAATACGGAACTTTATAGGTAACCAATGTAGTGATGATAAAATTGGTGTTATATGGTCAAACTTTCTTGATCTAGTAAGAACTCTAGCGGCGGCATTTTGGACTAACTGTAGCTTGTTTATTGAGGATGCAGGACAACCAGCTAATAAAGCATTACAGTAATCTAGTCTCGAGGTCATGAATGCATGAACTAGCTTTTCTGCATCAGAAACAGATAGCATGTTACGTAATTTAGCAATATTTCTAAGGTGAAAAAATGCTGTTTTTGTAACATATGAAATATGATTTTCAAAAGACAAGTTACAATCTAATATAACACCCAGGTCTTTTACTGTAGAGGATAAAGTAACAGGACACCCTACTATGTTAAAGTTGTATTGTAAGAGGTTTTGTGGGCGGTTTTTTGAACCGATAAGTATTACCTCTGTCTTATCTGGATTTAATAAAAGAAAATTGTGCGTCATCCAATCTTTTATATCTTTAACACACTCTGTCAATTTGGATAATTTAGCGTTTTCATCCGGCCGTGATGAAATATATAGTTGAGTGTCATCAGCATAACAATGGAAACTAATTCCATGTTTCCTTATAATATTTCCAAGTGGCAGCATATATATATTGAGAATAATAGAGGGCCTAACACAGATCCTTGCGGCACTCCATAGTTTACTGGAGTTATGATAGATTTTTCTCCGTTTAAATAGACAAAATGGTAGCGGTCAGATAGGTATGATCTGAACCAGCTTAATGCTTGTCCTTGAACACCGGTATAGTTTTGTAGCCGATCTAAGAGTATTGTGTGATCTATAGTATCGAACGCAGCACTAAGATCAAGTAAAACTAGTATTGAGATACAGCCTTGGTCAGAAGCTAAGAGTAAATCATTTGTGATTTTAACCAGCGCAGTTTCAGTGCTATGATGCGGCCTGAACCCAGACTGAAACTTTTCATAGGTGTCATTTTCTTGCAAGAAAGAGCCCAGTTGGGCAGACACAACTTTTTCTAATATTTTGGACATAAAAGGAAGATTTGAAATGGGTCTATAATTTGCTAGGTTATTTGGGTCTAATTGTGGTTTCTTAATGAGAGGTTTTATAACTGCCAATTTAAATGTTCTTGGAACATGACCTAAAGATAAAGACGAGTTAATAATATTGAGGAGAGGCTCTTCCACTATAGGTAACACTTCTTTCAATAGTTTAGTTGGTATGGGATCTAATAAACATGTTGTTGTTTTAGAGGAAATGATAAATTTATTTAACTCTTTTTGTTCTATAGTTGTAAAGCACTGTAATTGTTCTTGCGGGGTGATAATCGAGGCTGAATTATAAGGCGCGATTGAAGATTGAACGTTTACAATTGTGGATCTGATGTTTTCTATTTTCTCAGTGAAAAAATTCATGAAATCATTACTACTAAACTGTAACGGAATATTTTGTTCAGGTGACGCTTGTTTATTTGTTAGTCTAGCCACGGTGTTAAATAAGAACCTAGGATTGTTTTGGTTATTTTCTATTAGTTTGCGGAGATGCTCGGCCCTGGCCGCTTTTAGGGCCTTTTTATAGCGTGACGTACTGTCTTTCCAAGCGATTCTAAAAACCTCTAAATTAGTTTGTTTCCATTTACGCTCTAAATTACGGGTTTCTCTCTTTAGAACACGAGTAGTATTGTTGTACCATGGTGCTTTAATTTTCTCTCTGACCTTTTTTAGTCTCATAGGTGCAACAATATCCCATTTTCCAGAGAGAACGGTGCTCATAGTGCTGGTTAGTTCGTCTAGTTCATCTGTTTGTTTAGGTTCAGGCAGCAGCTGAGACAGATCCGATAAGCAATTTGAAAAATTATCTATGGTGGATGGAAGGATTGTTCTGCCTAATCGATAACGCGGCGCAGCATTATATATTACCGGGGTACGTAATATGCAAGTTACCATGTAATGGTCAGTTACATCATCACTTTGCGGAATGATATCTATATCGGTTGGATCGGTTCCATGTGATATAATTAAATCGAGTGTATGATTAAAACGATGAGTTGGTCCGGTAACGTTTTGCTTAACCCCAAAGGAGTTTAATAAGTCTATAAACGCAGCCCCTAACGTATCATTTTGATTATCTACGTGTATGTTAAAATCTCCAACAATTAATATTTTATCGACATTGACCAATAGATCTGAGAGAAAATTTGCAAATTCTTTTAGGAAATCAGCGTAAGGCCCTGGTGGTCTATATACGGTAGCCAAGGCTAAAGATAATAGGGATGTTTTTCTATCATCTAAGAGCGTAACATTTAGTACAAGTACTTCAAATGAAATAAACTTATAACCCGTTTTCTGAGTAACATTGAGAATATCTCTATAGATAGTTGCAACACCGCCGCCACGACCAATCAGACAGGGCTCGTGCTTATAGGAGTATCCTGATGGAGTAGACTCATTTAGACCGAAATAATCATTTGGTTTAAGCCAGGTTTCAGTAAGGCAAAGTACATCTATGCTATTATCTGTGACTATTTCATTTACAATAACTGCCTTAGGTGTGAGTGATCTAATGTTTAAAAGACCTAGCTTTAGAAATTGTTTTTGTTTACTAATAGCAACATTTTCTGTTTTAATAACAATTAGATTTTTCCTAGATCCTGCAGTAGATTTATTATTTGATCGCACTAAACGAGGAATAGACACAGTTTCTATGCAATGTTCTACACTAGTATTTATATCAGTTAAATCGGTGCAGCAGAGACTATGATTTGGACTTTTGGTTACTAGTCAAAAGGTATTTAACATTTTGGAGATGTTATCTGACAGAAGATCCGATCCGAATCTGTTTGGGTGTAAGCCATCAGCACGGTATAGCCTAGGACGCTCCCAAAACAGATTCCAATTATTTACAAAGAGCAGTTTCTGCTCATTGCACCATGACGTTAACCATTCATTTAGCGCGAATAATCTACTAAACTTGTCATGTCCTAGACGGTACGTGGGAAGCGGTCCTGACACAATGATCGTTATATCAGGCGATGTGCTGCGTACCGTATCGATCAGATTCCTGAAGTCTTTCTTCAAAACTTCCGTCTGGCGCAGCCTGATGTCGTTCACTCCCGCGTGCAATACCAAAGTTCCGACGCGCTCGTTATCGTTCAGAATCTCGGGAACGCGAGCAGCGATTTCAGAAACACGAGCACCAGGAAAGCAGTGACTGTGCACCTTATTTTTACCTGATGTAGCATGGACGTGCCGAACAATGGAATCACCGATGATCACAGCATCGCGTTCTGTTTCGCGAAGAGGGGAGAAGCGGTTTTGTATGGATAACTCGAAAACCGGGAGGGTCGGAGAGGGTCTTGGTCTAGACCTGACTCGCGTCTTCCGCTGCGGAAATATCCAGGCTTCGTGGTGGCGTGTTGGAGCCGGAGTGAACGAGACCATGGCTGATCGCGACCTTGGCGCTCGGGACCGATGCCGAGTAACGCACGGAGTAGACGAGGTCGGAGTCAGCGGGTTAGTAACATTAATCTCTGATTTGTGAGCATCAGCGCGTGATGTTTCAAGAGCCAAACGCCGGTCTCTCAGCTCGGCCTGTCTCACTAAAAGGTCGTGGATCTGTTTCTCAACAGCTTCCAGCTCAGACTGTACCGCGTGCAGCTCAAATGTGTCCTCACCTGCACCAAAAGGTAGACTACTTGCATCTGATATATTCGCCATTTTAACAGATGGACAGTAAGTTAGCAACGACACTACCAGTGATGCTATCAATTAATACTAATTTCTGACAAGCGTCTTAGATATAATCCGTCTTTTAAGTGGTAAGGGTGTAGAGTAGACGCACGATAGGTGAAAAATGTTTGTAAGTGAGTGTTGAGAAGACGCGTTCAGCCGTGATCCCCGGGAGTAACCTATAAGAGTATCCAGCGTAGAATCACTAACAGGCTTGAGACACGTCTGCACAACAGTCCGCGTTGTAACTATGAGGTTTGAGCAGTAGTGCTTCTCAGTGAGGAAAAGTAGAAAATGTTTGTTGTAAGTAAGTTTAAAGAGTAAAATCAAGAATTATAAATCAAATCGATAGAGCTCCAAAGACAACAATGCGTTCAGACGCGACGCATGCGCGTCACTTTAACTCATCAAAATAAGTTTAGTCATTTTCAAGTTATACAAGATTCAACAAAGTCAGTTTAATGTAATTTAAGTTGAAATTACTTAAACATCCAAGTTGATTGTACTTAAAAATTGAAGGCAGCAATTTTTACAATTTTTTACGATAAATTCTGCTGTTTATATTTCTGAAAATAATACATCATTTTAAAACTGACTACTTCTGTAAATACAAAACTCCCACTATTTCCTGTTATTATTGCTAGGTTAAGTTTTATAAACTCTAAAACATGTTTGTGATTGAATTACGGTTAACGTGAAGTCAGAAAAATAGACACAACTAAATCAACCCCTCTTGTAAACACATTGGATTTAATATAGGGATTCTGGTGCATTTGAATAGATTCTTGTGGTTTTTCTATTGCTTAGTGTTGAGTGAAAACAGGCCAATGGCAGTTTTCAGCTTTAAGCCATATCACTGTTCAGACAATATGTTCTGTTTGAACATGTTAAATATTAGCTTATCCTTTGATTAAACTATATGTTTTTATTTGCTATTTGACAATTGAGTTTGATTTATTATTGAATATTTCGTTGCAGGTTTATTCATCCAGTCTCTAACCCAAGAATAATAGTATTTGCAAATGCCCTATGATAATATTTATAGTAAAAGGAAATGTAAAAGTTAAATTAGCATTGTGTATTATGAGTACTAATAGCTCCAACAACAAATTAATTAAATTAATAAAGTAATTTAATAGACATTAGAGTAGTTCACTTAGTCCAAGAAAAGCACATTAATGGATGCTCTCTTTTCTTGTTAACACCTAAAAAATTCTTTAAATCTCCACCAAACAGCTTGGTTTTCTCAGTACATAAAAGCATATGCAGTCCTATTAACATGTTGTTGACATTCTTCATCTGAAAAAGAAAAAAAAAGCATGCATGCTTCGACTTGGCTTCGACTGTATCCCACATCAAACATGATGTTTTTTTTGGTGTGTTTTTTACAGCCAGTGAGTAAATGGTTTATAAACTCTGGCTGGAGATGTAGGGAAAAAAGCTTCGGTAGTGTGGGCTATATTAAAGAGCAGTTACAAGGGCCACAGGTGCTCTCTGGAAAATATTTACCCAAAAGTCTCAAATGTTAGCTGAAGTCTGTTTATGCAATTTGGAACAAACTACTGGTTCATGTTGTTTGGTTTTTACTTTTTTCAACGTCTTGCGCACTATGTTTGTCTATGGGGGTGTATCCCTTTGATATAAAATGAAGGGATTTTCTTTCTTTTACGCATACTAAAGGTTTATATGTAATCAGTTTTACTGAGAATATCTGGTAAAGCCAGCACTATGGATTTGTGTAAGTGTACAGTGAACAGCTGCAGAACCACCTGTTGAAGTAATTTAGAAGTGAGCTAAAATATGTTTTCAGAGGACTCGCTAGCAACAGGCTCGGTGACTCAGGTCTTTGTTTAGATGTTTTTCCAGCTACTCTTTCAGTCAAGCTAATTAAGCCTAGCATGTCTCTAAAACTAACAGCACGACCCCATTTTTGATGGTTAGGTTAGGTTAAGTAGTATGCTATTTTATTGTAACTTATAATGTTATAGGTTGTTATGTTATGTATTATTTAATGTTGGGATAGCTTATATGTTATACTTATACAGTAGGTTGTCATGTTAGGTTCTTTGTAATGTTAGCTTATGTTATAGATGTGGTTATGTTAGGTTGTATGTTATGTTAGCTTATATGTTATAGGTTGTTATGTTAGGTTCTGTGTGATGTTATTTTAGATTTTACGTTGTACATTATGTTAAGTTCTTTATGTCAGGTTAGCTTACAGTTATAGCTATGTTAGAATGTATGTTATGATAGGTTATGTTAGGTTAGGATAAGCTTATGTTATGTTATATGTTATGTTATGTTGCATGTAATGTTAAGTTGTATGTTATGTTAGCATATATGCTATAGTTTGTTATGTTAGGTTAGCTTATGTTATGTTATGTTACGTTGCGTTACGTTACGTTACGTTATGTTATGTTAGGTTATGTTAGGTTATGT
The DNA here is from genome assembly GCF_964197995.2 of Scardinius erythrophthalmus. Taxonomy (NCBI): domain Eukaryota; kingdom Metazoa; phylum Chordata; class Actinopteri; order Cypriniformes; family Leuciscidae; genus Scardinius; species Scardinius erythrophthalmus. The sequence continues at coordinate 26,194,596 of NC_138234.1, forward strand.
TAGGTTGTGTGTTAGGTTAGCTTATGTTATATGTTATGTTAAGTTATGTTATGTCTGGGTAGCTTATATGTTATAGGTTATGTTAGGTTGGATGTTATGTTTGCTTATGTTATGTTATTCGTAATGTTAAGTTATGTTATCTTATGTTATAAGTTATGTTAGGTTGTATGATATAATTGTAGGTTATCCTGTGTTAGGTTATGTTATAGGTTGTAATGTTAGGTTTGCTTATATGATGGATGCACATGTTATAGGCCTATAGGTTATCTTGTTAGGTTTATGTTAGATTAGTTTATCTTATGTTGCAATTGCATGCATGTTATGTTAGGTTAGCTTATGTTATGTTTGTATGTTATGTTAAGCTATGAGTTATAATATGTTGTATAATGTTAGTTTATGCCAACATAATATTATAACACACACCCAAGCTGCATTTAGATGTGTGAAATGTGCAAGAAAACATTCAGGACAGAAAAGTATTTTGCAATGTTCACAAGGCATTAAGGAACAGTTCTTGTTTAAGACCATGCGTTGGAGGTTTATGCTTCAAAACATTAATTCACTTAAAATATGCTGGTTGTAAAAGAGTCATGTGCTTCTACTTCCCTTTGTCTACCAGGTTTTGGCAGAGTGAAACATGACTAGTATTTGTGAGGCAACGATTTGATATAAAAACATCAAACGCATATGAATACAACTAAATTTGGAGGTTTAAACCTTTGAAGTCTCAGAAATGCAAGTTTTTGGTAAATAAAATTGAGATGCAGCTGCGCGAGATGTGAATGTGAGCAGACAATGTGCCGAGCCAGGCTAATTCCTAGCTGTGTTTGCGCTTTTGTGACTAACTGGGCCATTTTCCAATAACCTCTTGTGAACTCTTTGGTAACTGTTCAGTGACGATTACAGGATTTGTCAGGGCATGAGGATTTTTTGATAGCTTACTGTACCGCATGTGGGCTAAACTGGCCAGGTGACTGAACATCACAGTCGGATCAGAGGGGCCAAGCCTGGGATCTGACCTGCTTAGGAAGAAAATCAGACAGGTCAGCATTTGGATGGGCAACAAATATACCCCCCATATCCAATCAGGGTCTTTGCAATCCATTCGCAATGGGGACACGAGAGTGCGTGTGGACGAGGGGGTGGTAGAAAGAAGACACAGGAATGCAGTCGACGCCAGCTTGCTCTTTGGCCTTTCAGAGGTAACCAAGCATATCCTCCTAAGCTTTTAGCCTCCCTGCCTCATTCCGTAGCAGATAAAAGACCAAACCTTGGCCAAGTCTCAAAAGAGAAGGAAAAAAGAGGCGGTTGATTCAGGATCATCCTTTCTACTGTGCATTGGTCCATCTATGGTTGTATCAGAAGCTACATAACATTGTACTAAAGGTGCAGTCACATTATAAAAATGACGTAAAATTTTCTTTTGCAAAAAATGTCCACTGTCTATTATCAATAGTGTAGGGATGTATGCAGCACAGCACGCAAAGAAGTCACTTTCAAACCAAGAAGCTTTCAAATAGCATGAACAATTCCAGATTGCGTGCATTTCTATTGAAATGACTGGATGACTGAAAATGCGAGATTCGATTCGATTTACGAAATGGTAAATGTGATCACACCATGGTCTCTCAAAGTTCACACAAATGAAAATTTTGTCATCACTGTCTCATTTCGTTGCGAACTTGTCTGACTTACTTTCTTCTGTGGAACACAAAAGGAGATATTTTGAGAAATGTCTAAGCTGCTCTTTTACACACAACAATAGCAAATAGTGACCAAAGGATGCTTTATAAAGAATAATAAACCACCATATAATGTGGTCCATGCAACTTGTTTGAGAATGTGTTGTTGAAAGCTATGAAAAAAGTAAAACCAAGATCAGTTTGAGCCTAAAAGTGTCTTGAGGTTGATAGCCCTCTGGTGTATTTTGTGATTTGTTGTAGTACATTCCAGAAGATCCATGCAATACTGTTGTTGTTTTTCTTCTACTGTGAAATCATCAACTTTGTCATTGTTTTGTAATGAGTCATTAAGTATAAACTTAAAACAGAGTTTTTTCATACAATATATTGAGCCTATGAAGGATTAAAGAAACAATGACAATCCAAGATCTACCGAACAGATTTGAGGTCTGCAGTTCATAAAAGAAGAAAAATAACAGCTGACGGCTTCTGTGAACTTGTTTTGACTTTTTTTTTCTTCCAGTAATATAGCATAATCAAAAAGTCCCCGGTTTATTTATTTAAATTCGTAATCCCTTTCAGGGGCCAAGATGAGCATGACTTCTGAAAGGACCAGTTCAGACCAGAATATATTTTACAGGGTTAAGGGTTTCTATTAACTCTGATAAGGATTTGTCGTGTACTAGTTGTGGTACGTAGTTGTCTTGTGGTACATAGTTGTCTCTGGAAGACCATGATGTGGTCATTTCTTACATATAATTTGAGACATGATCTCGCATTACAACTTTATTTGACAATGGCAATGTAATTTCTCCATATTTGAATAGTACATTTCAAAATTGCGACAAGAAAGGGCCTCCAGAGTTCATTTCTTAAAAACGATTTGTGTGTTCTCTTTGTTTGAAACAGCTTGGGCAACTGGACAAAGCTGTGTCTGCTGCTCATACATATTTCCAGGCCAACCCTGAGCATGTGGAGATGGGCGAGGATCTGGAGCAGTACAAAGCCCAGAGGGGTGTAAAAGAGGAACACTTCATTGACCGCGAATCCCGCCCACATCAAGTGAGTGACTGTCAACACCAGTTACTAGTGATGCACCGAAATCTTTTGCACTGTTTTCTTTTACCCAAAATACGAAAGCAAAATGAAGCTTGATTTAATAGTCAATAGTCAAGAGTTTATAAAAAATGAATTGCATTTAAATTCAACTTTTTTATTAATATATTAATCTGTTGTTGAAATATAAACATTTAAATTGTGGCTGTAATATAAACTTGAATGGCTTTCCTGGGGTAAATGTAACGTTACGTGACATTGTTTACTTGCTGATTTACTGACGTCTTGCCGCGCGGTTGAAACTCTGATTGAGTGATTACGTGATAAGTTGTTTCGTCCAACATACCTTCTGATGTTCATTCATGTTCACGTCATGCTATAACTTGTAGTAAAGAGGAAGAGATGATTGGTTCACGTGCAAGCAGCTACAGCGATCTGCTACACCACATTAAACAGTGACATTTACTGTTTGTATTGACAGAATTTAAAAGTCGAGACTTTTTCATATCAAAATTAACAATAAACGATTATTGGATGGCGGGCATGCTACATTCAAGTTTAGTGAAGTTTTTCTCAACTGTGCACAGATTTCGGTTCATCAGAATGAAGATTGATTTAAAAACGTCAAATCAACCTTCCAAATGTGTTTCGTCTGAAACCAAAAATTGTTCATTCATTTTTTTTCGGTTGCCAGAATTATGGTTACCAATTACGCCACTGCTTGATGTTTCTTGAACCTGCAAAAACACCCTACAAGGCCTGAAACACCAAGTTCGGTATCATGAAGTGCATCTTTGTATTTACAGAGAGCCTTTTTTGCTGGGGTGAAGCTGTACGACAAAGGCAACTACGAAGAGTCTGTGACGCTCTTTGAAGAGGCTCTGACCGAGTATTATCGTGCAGATGTGGAGTGTCGGGCTCTCTGTGAAGGGCCGCTGCACTTTGAGGAGCAGGATCATGTCTTGTACAAATACAACCTCTACGAGCTAATCTCAGGTACAGATGCTTTTGTACTCAAAGCTTTCCTGCTTCCTCTTAATGTGGTAAAGCTATCATCTGCGGTCTTGAGAAGAATCTGGAAATTTTCCGTTTTCAAGTGGTTCTTTGGGACTTTCCATTGTGGATATCATGTCTTCAGATCTATTTGTGTTCCCAGAAATGGAGATTTTCCCGTTCTCTGACCTCTGTATAAGTCGTTTCTTAGTAGGCAGTTTTTTCTGCAGTACAATCTGTTATTGTTGTGTCTGACAGGCAGTTCGTGATAGTAGAACATGATAGTACAAGCTTTTCAACTTGTAAAACTTCTTTGGATAAAAGATGAATTTGATGAAGATGATATTTCATTTTTATAATTTATCAATACTGAACCAGCTCATTTTAACTTTAGCTCTTGAAGTTACACTGGGAAAACAGGCTTATGTCTGATAAGTATGCAAAACACAAGCCATGTTTTGTCTGCATTGCATTCTTTCTCAAACCAGACTACTGTTTTGAAATTCAGCAGTCCAGCTGAGATTTAATGTTAAACAAAGTGATTTTAAATATTAATGTTTAGTAGTTAAATTTACTGTTTAATTTATCTGTGTTTGTTTTCATCATTGTCAATAATCAGAAATGTTTCTTGTGCATCAAATCATCATTTCTGAAGGATCATGTGACACTGAATACTGGAGTAATGATGCTGAAAATTCAGCTTTGATAACAGGAATAAATTACATTTTAAAATATATTCAAATAGAAACAGTCATTTTTAAATTGTAATAATATTTGAATCAAATAAATGCAGCCTTGTTGAGCAGAGAGACTTCTTTCAAAAACAATAAAAAATCGTACTGGCCTCAAAGCTTTTAAACAGTAGTGTATTTCATTCATCATATTTTCTTTTATCATATTCAAATACCCAGTTATTGACAGAACTCACCATTCTAGCTGCTTGCAACTCTTCAATTTCAGGAAAATTGCTGCAATATTAGTGTGAAGGGCACCAATATAACTAATGGACATCATCTGAAAGATACAGTGAAACGGGGAGTCATAATTCACCAACACTTACAGTATATCATAAAATCCCCCCTTTATTTGGCTTTTAAAACAATGCATTAAGCTGTCATAACAGTTCTTAATTATTGCTGATGGCATCTGTTGATTAAGGAAGGATGTAAAAAACTCTAGCATGATTGACATGGATTTATGGCCTAAATGTGGAAAACATTTTGAGAAAGATTGAAGAATTGGCCAGTCGTGAGAGGACTTGTTCTTCACAGGATTTGTCAGTGTTTCTGACGTTAGCTTCAGGGGGTTTTGTGCATGATGGCATATCTCAGAGTTCAGCAAGGAATCTTCAGAATGATGTCACTGACATTTTCTGTTCATTCGCTGATTTATTGTACATGTGATGATGCCCATTTGAGAGCGTGTTTGTATGTTTTTTGTTAGCCTGAGGACATTGTTTAGGGAATTTTTCTACAACTAAGGACTTATTACCTGCCGTATTAATGAAAGGTATTTTAAAGCAGGTGGGCTGGGCTTCTTCATCATTTTCATGTTTTTTTAGGTTATTATTGTTCAATTTACAAAAGAAGTCTAGCGCGAGTTACATGCCTTTGTGCATACATGAATAGACTGACGAAAAAAGCCTCTCCATCCCATAATTTGCTTGTTAAACCTGTTTTTGATAGATGCTCTTACTCATCTTTTTAATTTGTGAATCTGTTCCCACTTTCATGTGGTAACAATCTGTCTACTACCCTATCATAAAAGACCAACTCACCCTTTAAAGTGAGTTTAAAGTCTTCTCAGCTCTTTAATTTAATCTTCAACCTTTTCCACATGAAGTACACCAGAACCTCAACCGGTTCGACATCTTTGATATGATCCCAGTTAAATGATCTCACTCCATCACACTCTGGGAGAAGATCACATCTCAACTACATCAACCACGATTACAGTGTGTTATTAAATCCCGCCTCAATGCCCTGTTTCTGTTTTTCCACAAGAAATAGTATATAGTTCAAATTCAGCATCTTTATGTGTTGAAACTGGTTCAAGATGGAGAATATAAACTGGCTAGTAGCCCCAAATTGAACTTGAGACGCTAAATGTTGTACTCTGTCTTCCAGATCATTACACACAGGTTCTTCACTGCGAGCACGAGTGTGTCCGAGATTTGGCCACGCGCCCCGGTCGCCTATCGCCCATGGAAAACTACCTGCCATTGCATTACGACTACCTGCAGTTTGCTTATTTCCAAGGTAAACACCCATATATGTCAAAACTGGCTTGAATGATTTCAAATGTGTACCTGACCCCCAATTCTCATCTTGGACCTTTCACTCAGGGTAGAAGATATTGGCAACAATACTACTGACTTCCATCAGTCAAATTGTACAAATAGTCCGTATTGGAAAGAAAAATGTCAATGGTTATTATAATCAACTAAAAGCACCTTGAAAATAATTTTGAATTGACAAAACCTCATTAATCATGAAATTACTCACTCCAAAGGAGAAGGAGAGTCTCATAAATACTTCAGTCTTGATTGATTTCTTCTTGGAAACGTCAAAGCTGAACTTTTCACTCATACCTTAAGGAAAAGAGCTCTTATATGAGAAACTGTACTTTTACAGACACTTATTGTTCATAAAATGGTAAGTTATGCAGGTGTGTGTACAAATGTTGCGTGTCTCAAGGCCGTGTTTCCACTCGCTCAGCCCTGTGGAGTTTGTTCCATTGTGGTCACTGGCCTGGAATGCAAATGTTTACGAGCGCGTAGGTCTGCAAAAGGAAATAAACGTGACTGTGGGAAAAGATGACTCCAAAGAATCACAGGATGAATAATCTCCCAGATGAGCCAAGAAACAGAGCCCTGGTGGCTTCATTAACACTTAATAACTGTTTCTGTTTTCTGTGTGTTCAGCTGGGAGGAATGAAGAGGCTCTGGAGTGCGCATTGACTTACCTGTTATTCCACGAAGGCGAAGAGTTCATGACTGAGAATGTGGAGTATTACAGGGAGGTGCTGGGACATGATGGCCAGCCTCGTAAGGTGAGACGCAGCGGTGCAACATGCAGAGAAAACTTAACACAGGAAATGTCACACAGAGGACCCCTGCAGACCCTCATTGACTGTCCAACTCAATAAGGCTCTTAAATATCAGTTCATTTGACCTTTTTATGTCATGGCAAGGTTATTTCGGGTTGTAAAATGTCATGTAGTGTGACTACTTAAAAATATATATATATTTAAGGACAATTCATGATATTTGTAAAAAATAAATAAATAAAAAATATTTAAAATTGGTACATTCACCAATGTTATTTTAGTATTGTTAATATACTAGCTATTATATAATTTTTTATTAACATTTTGAACATTTTATTTTCTATTTTAATTTTAAAGTTTTAGTAATTTTCTTGTGAGTTTTTTGTCATTTCAATTTTTTTAAATGCCTACAGTATATAGTATTTATAACTTTTTATTTCAGTTTTAATTATTTTAGTACAAGATAAAATAAATAAAAATGATAAATGCTACCTTGACTACTAGCTAAAAGAATATAAGTTTAAGTTATATATATATATATATATATATTGTTAGGGGTTAACAGTTTAGGACCCAAGGACCAGATGTTTGAAAGAAGACCCGGAGTCAGAATTATAAAAAATTGAAGAAAAGTTTTACTGAAAATAGTTTGCAGTTTCATCAGCAGAAGTCAGCTTCAAGACTCACACAGGAGTTCGTAGGCCGCCCCACTTACAGTTACAAAGATCACAGCAGTTATACCATTTACAAGGTCTAAGCTAAGTCATTGCTTAGAGGCTGAATGATTCTGATTGGCTAAGAAATTGATAAACATAGTAATTTTCCACACATATACAGATAGACAGAAGCATATCTCCATAGATTATGCCGCTGACACTCGGACCCTGAAGTTAGGCACGTCATGACCTTCCAGGTCGCAGATTTGGGTTGCTGGGTGCCAGCATGTCTCGAACAACAACTCAGTCAATCTCCAACAATGCCAGTGGTTCCTTAACCTGGAAGCAAGAAGACTAACACACACACCGACACACATCTTTTCCAAGGTTGGATTTGGCCAGGCTCTAACTATAAACAGGAGTCTCGTCTCAAAACATCAAGATAAGTTCTTTCTCTCAGGATAGGACACTTTATTCTAAATGGAAAGTATATGCTTTAAATAACAAATGGTCCCTTAAACTATAGACTTTAATGACCCCTATGTGTTTTAACACATTTAAGACCTTTCTCAAACACAAAACAGTTCCCTATTTAATTCCTGGAAGCAATGGGCAAGCAATGTAAATAGTAAATAGGCAAGCAATGTTACTACATTCAAATATCAAATACAGACATTAAAGAATACATGAAAAGAACATTTCAGTAATCACACTGGTAACTTCTATAACAAAGTAAAATCTCCAGAGAAGTCATTCAACTCATGTGATATTTAGATTGAAAAATATTGATTAATACCTTGATTATAATCACTCATCACATACATTGAAGCAGCAGTGGATTCCAATCCACTCCCTTCAATATATATATATATATATATATATATATATATATATATATATATATATATATATATATATATATATATATATCAGTTATTTCACTTTAATGGCAATGAAAATGACCTATTAATTGTCATTAAAGTGAAATTACTGAACTTAAACATACTCATTTTAGAAGAAAATTTCAGATGGCACTTAGAGGCTTTTGCATCTTAAGTCATCATATATATATATATATATATATATATATATATATATATATTTTTTTTTTTTTTATGTTATTTTTATGTTGAGAAATTTTAAAGTGAGTGGACCTTGGTGAAATATGGTGGACCAATGCCTACTCTCAGTTTTACAATTACGATCAGTTAAATGTGATTTATTGTCAGCCGAAAGTTTTTTGAAAACAATGGAATCCATTCATAAATAAAATAACCAATGAACAGAATAGGAACCATTTTTTTGTACTAAATTTTTATTGTATTAGAGGGTAACAATATAAAAGAGGTATTGTAACAATTCAGATACAACAGCAATACTTACACCACCCTCCCTCCCCCCCCTCCCACCCCTACCGCATGAGATACAACATAACTATCAGTGTAGCACAGTCAATGTTATAGAACAATCAACTTAGTGTCCTTCCAGTAAAATGTCCTGAACTCTGGTAATTCCATTGTTCCTTGTTTGTATAGTCCGAGGTGTAGCGCCGTTGATCTTGGCAGAAGAAAGTTCAAGAAAAAGAATCTCTAAGAGCGTATTCAGCCAATGCTTATGGGCTAAGTTATGGGGTGGAACCCAGACTTGAACAATGATCTTCTTGGCTGCTGTTAGACTAGCTAACCAAATTTTTCTAGACCTTTCATTCATGCCTTCAAGTTTAGAGTCATCATTGAGAAGGTGTAGAATAAGATCAATTAACAAAAATAAATAATCATAAGCAGAGCTCTGTAATAATAGTGCATTAGCGATTTGGCGAACGGTCCCGTGTGTATCTAGAGCTTCAAAGGTTTCTATTTACAACATGTTTTTTGCATAGTTGAGCAATGTAGCCAATCGCAGACATGTCCGTTGATTTCTTGAATGCAATAGCCAATGAGATGTGTTGACGGTGGAATTTACTCACCGCTCAAAGCCAGAGTTTTTGTCAAGTGCCGAGTTCGGCACGCTCGCAAATCCTCTCATCATAACAGAGTGTAGACATTACGTTAACAAGAGATTCATTGTGCAGTGTAGACCGCTTCATTGATTATAACGGAACTTAGGGAGATTGTGCTATCGCGGTGATGAGTCGCGCTTTCTTGGCGATATGTAATCAATTTAGAATTTGAATAAAACTTTTGTTTGTTGGGTACAAATATGGTACTTTTTACTTTATGGTCACACCACATGACATAAAGTCATTAAAGATGGCATAAAATAAAAATCACCCACTCATCCTACTTCCATTACATCGCGACTTTAAATTGAAGCTTTTCTTGAAAATGGTTTTTAACATTTTTTCAAAACCATATGAATACAAAGAGATAATTTCTAAGAACATGACACTTTTTTTTTTTTTTTTTTTTACATTTTTCTTTTCTTTTTCTTGGACACTCCTGTTTGTAATTGATGCCATTTGACAAGGGCTGTTACGATACTTAAAGGGATAGTTCGGCCAAAAATGATATTTAACCCATGATTTACTCACCCTCAAGCCGTTCGAGATGCATATGTCAATCTTTTTTCAGACGAACACATTTTCAGTTATTTTAGAAAATGTCTTAGATCTTTCAGTGGTTATAATGTGAAGTTATGGGGTCCACCTCCTTCAAGTCCCAAAATGTGCATGCATCCTTCACAAAAGTAATCCATCCGGGTCCAGGGGGATAAACGAAGGCCTTCTGAGGGTAATCCGTGCGGTTTTGTCGTAAAAATATACATTTTTAAAACTTTATAAATGAAAATAACTGGCTTCCGGTAGCGGTCGACGCGCGTTCACGGAGATGGATGCTGGCGTATGACGTAGGACGTAGCGTAGGAAGCATCCATCTCCATGAACGCGCGTCGACCGCTACCGGAAGCCAGTTATTTTCGTTTATAGTTTTAAATATGTATATTTTTACGACAAAACCGCACGGATTACCCTCAGAAGGCCTTCGTTTATCCCCCTGGAGCCGGATGGATTACTTTTGTGAAGGATGCATGCACATTTTGGGACTTGAAGGAGGTGGACCCCATTACTTCACATTATAACCACTGAAAGATCTAAGACATTTTCTAAAATAACTGAAAATGTGTTCGTCTGAAAAAAGATTAACATATACATCTCGAACGGCTTGAGGGTGAGTAAATCATGGGTTAAATATCATTTTTGGCCGAACTATCCCTTTATGGGCAATTGGTCTACTGTTTACTGACTAATAACTTTACACTTATTGTCATCAATGGGTCTCCTTAGATAATAAATTTAATTTACATTTTTTTTCCCTTTAGTTTAGCTTGTCTATGAAGTAACCTACCCTATATACACTAGCAACAACCCCCATGGAGCAAGTTCGGGTTCATGACAGTGATAGTTCTTGGACCGCCATTTGCAGCATTTGAAGATCCAGATCATCTTCCTGGTCCAGATCTATTATGAAATCACTTGAGCAAACTCAAGGGCAGACTGCAGAGATTGGGAGGAGGCTATATGCGCAAAAACACATTGGAACAATCATGTATTCGAGATGTACAGTAGTGGCTGCACACACTCTTGAACCATCCAAAAGAGTTTTTCCTCGGAAAGCCTGAAAGCTATTAGCACTGTAAAAGGCACATAAGTTTGTTAAGTCAAGAGCCAAAGGGCTTGAATGTGTCTTTCAATGCAAGATCCTTTGGTTCATAGCTCATAACAATCGAGTACATTCGTTTCCATCTAACTGGCTTGCTGCCATGTCTGATTGCTCGATTTCTAGTCCCTCTGGGACCTTGTTAACCCACCGCCGAGATACTGTGTTGACAGCACAGTCTTTTCGTACAGGCCAGAAAAGTTTCACCGAAACACCGCAGAGCTCCCTGAAACAATTTGCGAGCTGTTTGCATTCGGATAACACGAAGCCGCAAATGCTACCAATGTAACTCTTCCCCCAAAAGGGCACCAAGGCGGCCATTTCATGTGGTCTCAACCACACTTAGAAGCAGCAGACTTTGCTCTAGTTATATCAAGCTGCATTAAACGAGTGCCTTTGACTGCTAATAAAAAGTCCTGGAGAATGCCAAGAGAAATCGCTGAGGTTGTGGAACGGGCTTTATTTCAGACTGAGATATGCCATACATTGACTTGATTGATCGCAAACAAAATGCTTGAGGGCCGTAATCTTCAACCTCCCCCAATTAGGAAATGCAATAAGTCTCGCTATGCTTTTATGCCACAGGAAGCTGAACAGTACCTAAGGCGACACAAACAGGAGTCAGACCTGCTCCTCATGGGCAGCAATAACATTGGAGTGGCCTATAATGAAGGGGTAAGTTCACAGAATGAGCCAGAAATGGTTTCTCAAATAATTTTCTGCTATGCCAGTTTAATATGCAGACATGTATAAGCAAGTCATTTGTAGGTTGATTCCTCCAAATGTTGGCTAAAAAAATGACCAACTTAAAAAATACTACAGGCAAATGTATTAGTTTTTCTCAAATTATATTTATGGCTTGGTTCAAATCTTAAAGGGGTCATGACATGGATTTTCTTTATTTATTATATTAACATGTTCCTTGGGGCTCACTTATAATGTTAATAAAGCCAGTTAATTTTTGTATTGGGAGCGTTATTTGCTTTAAGCCGAACTTAACCAACAGCTTTAAACCATGATTTTCCGATTTGACCAACATAAAAATGCATTTTAAATGAATAACATTGTCGTTTCACTTTTTTCAAAACAATGCTGTTTGTTTCATCATCCCGATCTGTTTGTCCAACCAATCAAAGAACGGGGATGCCTGTTTGAAAATATATCATAAAATAGTTTGAATGTACCATGTAGACATAGGGAATGGGCCATAACAGTGAACAAGGACATGTTTCAACATGTAACAGCTGTGAGAGGGAACAGGTGCACCTGCAAGATTTGAGATTAAAAACCAACCTACATCGCCCCCTTGTGGTGGGATCTTCTAACAAGCCCATCTGTCATCATGAAGCCATAGCTCTTCATAATTAGAATGTGTTTAATGGATGCTTTTGATGTTTCTCTTCAGAGCTACTGGAGCAGTTCAGGCGGTAGAGAAGATGCTAACAGGTAGGCGTTCATCTTACTGATCTAATAAATCATAATGAGAATCATCCTTATGTCTTGAATATGTGTCTTTAGGATTCCTTCTGGTACCGACGGCTGGATGGACTATGTGCCGATATCAGCAAAGAGAAATGTCACAATGTCTTTGTTACAAGAGCTGCGGGAAGGTGATGTTTACAGATTTGAAATGATCTGGACCTTAAATATTGTAACAGGCGAGATAAAGCTGCACACCATATACATAACTTGGAAAAAAATCAGTTCATCCAAATATGAATATCATTTGCTTCATGAAGCTCTTTTCCACACATTGACAGTTTTAAGTGACAATATCATAGAGGCCTCAAAGCATCAAAAAAATTATAAAAAAGTTGATTGTTTTCAATGATCCACACAAATTTGATCAACATACTGGTTACAATATACTGGTTCAGCACTTTTCCGTTACTATTTCAAGATGTTTAACCCTTTTTATTGGTTATTAAAAGTTAACTTGTGTTCATCTGTGCATAGGAGGTCCATTGCTGTATGAGAATGTAAGACTTGTACAAAACTCCCACACCTTGAATGGAAGTCAAAGGGTGCTTCTTGATGATGTCATCAGTGAGGACCAGTGCTCCGAGCTTAAACATCTGGCACACGTGAGTGTATTTCCACTACTGGTGCTTGTTTGACCTAATAAGCATGTGCCATATATCACTGTACTTCTTTATAGTAGTATTTTATGTCATATGACTTACAGTTAAAGGCTGTAATTGTGGTTGGAAGTATTATCTGAATATTTCATTTGGCAGAGTGTCACTGCAGCTGGCGACGGTTACAAGGGGAAAATGTCTCCTCACACACCTAATGAGAAATTTGAAGGGGCGACAGTACTGAAAACATTGAAGGTAAGACCTCCCATAGTTTTTAACATTGACTGATATTTGTGTTTATAAATGGCGTGCCACATTTTAGCTTGATTGCTAGTGACGTATATAAAATGCTTCTCAAACAAGAATAAATGTAGGGCGGGACTTGATTTTGTTTATCAGGAATTGGTTGGATGGTTGTGGTTTGCTATTGGGCGATCTCATGTGAGTGACAGGTTGATAAATAATTTATAATAAATACTGGAATATTCCATAAAAAAAAAAAAAGAATTTTTTATTTTGATTTCATGTCGACTTTTATCATATTGTGTATGTTTTGATTGGACAGGCATGAATAATTAAAACAGTCCTGAGTGTAACAATAATTAATTATTCATTATTTAACTTTGCAGTACGGCTATGAGGGACGTGTTCTTTTAAAAAGTGCCCGCCTCTTTTATGATGTCAGCGAGAAGGCCAGGCGGATAATTGAGTCGTACTTCATGCTAAACTCCACTCTGCATTTCTCATACACACATCTGGTGTGTAGGACTGCCATATCTGGTACGGTTTCAGCTCTCAGTTTCTACCTCAGATTAAACCACATTTTGATCACTTGTGTAAGAGTATACTACACATTGCATCATGAATTATGTTTATATTCGTATACTGAAGTTTAGTATATGTACATATGTTAGTGTAGTGTACATATATATGTAATGTATTATATTATTTATGTGTAATACATTGTGTAATATTTATTTTAATTGATATTTATTTATATAAATTGATATACAATATTTTTTACATTTATATAGTATAGATTACTTGTAATATATCTTGTATGTATATATATATGTATAATATTTTATTTACAATTTGTATTTATTACTTTATTATGTGTCTATTTATACTTAGTATATGTTTATTATTATAATTATTATACATAGTATATAATATCTGATTAATTAATTCTGTTTAATCTAATTAATTACTCGATGTGGCAATTAATTAATCTAATTAATCGCAAATTAAATTTGGCTGAGAAATTACCCCCAAAAGATAATTTAAAGTTTAAAGTAGTATTTATCACACATAAAACTATTAGGCTTTAATATTGCAATTTTAGGCTTATATATATACAATTTAACATATATATATATATATATATAATATATATATATATATATATAATTTCAGTATACACACACACACAGTTGTTTTATTTATTTATTAATTTGTTATTTAAATATTTTACTAGGTCAGCAGGACTACAGAAACGACCTCAGTCATCCGATACATGCTGACAACTGTCTTCTGGACCCAGAAGCGAATGAGTGCTGGAAAGAGCCGCCCGCTTACACCTACCGAGACTACAGGTAAGAGGAAGTGTTAAAACTGCTTTAAACCCCTCGAAATTACATGTAGTTGTACTGCAAGCTGACTGTATTTAGTGGTAATTTAAAAAAGTTTTACATTAAGAAAGTTTCCATCTTATTTTTAACATAAGAATAAGCGCGGCCAACTGTAACTTGGTGTCTGGCTTCCGGTTTCATTCACTTCCAGAACAAAAACGGCCCGTTATGCTGCTTAATATTGAAAACTGGTATTTCTTATATTATTTTAATTTATGATTATAATCATCAACACTGATTTATCATGCAAATAGTTTTACAGTTTACTGCACTTTTTGTTATTATTCTAGTTATTTACCTAGCAGGTTATGAATTGTAAGTCTCGCACATTCACAGGAAATTGCTTACTTCTGCATTAAAATAAGATAAATAAAATAGTAATTATCTTTCCCCTTTTTTCCATCCTTCAGTGCCCTGCTGTATCTGAACGGTGATTTTGATGGCGGAGAATTCATCTTTACAGAAATGGATGCCAAAACTGTCACAGTAAGGAAAAATAACTGCATTTTGCTCCTCTGTCACCTCAGGTAGAGTTTAGTGTTTAAAAGCTGTGTTTCCTGTCGCAGGCGTCAGTGAAGCCCCGGTGCGGGCGGATGGTCGGGTTCTCATCCGGCGGTGAGAATCCACACGGTGTTCGGGCGGTCACTAGGGGGCAGAGATGTGCCGTGGCACTATGGTTCACTTTAGACCCCCTCTACAGGGAGCTGGTGAGAAACCTTGTTCGTTTGTGATAGACATTACATTTACTGTAAAATGTTGGTTTTGATAATGCTTACGATATGAACATGAACATGGTTGCATATTGTTGTTCAGGTCACCAAGTCTTTATGTAGTTGGAAATTTAGTGGAATTTTCCATTGTATCGGGCACAAGTCCCGAGCCACAGTTGCCCACCGATACAGAAGTGTTATAGCCACCTGTGAATGTTGTCAAACCACCAAACCACTTCCTGTTCTCACAATACAGAAACATGATGCCCCTTTGTGTTCATATAGACACGTTTCTAAGCCCTTTGGCCTGGAGTATTTCTTTACGCATCAGTGAACCCTGACCACTTTAATAGAATACATAACTGAATTGTACCTCATATTACTTAAACAGTATTATAGGGGTTATATTACAAGACATTTAAATTTTCCTGGATTTTTTAAAATAAAACTTACTTCTGTAAGAGACCATTTATAAAAATGGAGACATCTGATGTTTAAAACCTAAATATATATATATATATATATATATATATATATATATATATATATATATATATATATATATATATATATATATATATATATATATATATATATATATATATATTTGTTTGTTTGTTTGTTTGCCCATGTAGCTTGGTAATGTTAAACTATTAAGGTTGCTGTCCGCAGTGGAGGGGCTCAAGAAAGCGGCTTGTATTCCAGCAGACATTATTAAAGCTTGGACGAAATGGACGGGTGCTTGTCATTTTTTTCTCGTCGTCGAGAGTTGAATTTTTTTCAATTTTGGGTGAAACGCAACGCTGGTCACTGTCAATTTTTACATAGCCATCCAATCACAGTGGAGGGGCGGGACAAATGCCACACAGACCAACCATTGCATACTTGTACAATGATTGAACAACAATGGGGGAGAAGTAAATATTGCTAATATTGCACTTTTATATTCACTAATTGTTGATAAAACAAACTGCAAAATCAGATACTAGTGAAGGCCCTGATATAGGCTACTTCAAGAAAAATTGAAGAACGAACTGCTGTGACGTCATTTCAAACAAAATGACGTTTGGGAGTTCAAAACAGCGTGCCATGGCTCCGTCTGCTAAACACCTTTGTACTACCATTGGTCCATGGCGACACTGTTTTTCATGTTTAATACGGTAAAGCTGCTTGATTTTAAGCTATCTATTAAGTGATATAAACGTGATGTGACTTTACTAGGGCACCGTAGAGCCCTTGCAAATATATCCACATCGCTATGATCAGATGCTTTTCTTATGCTTTATTAAAATGTTTACTGTTTTCTTCATTTTGTTATGCGTTTATTGTGTTGATGAGAGGAAAACGATCCGCACATATTTATCTAAACGTCGCTCTCAGCAGTGTGGGAGATGAACTTTGTTTTCCTCCTAAACTAAGAATGAAAAAGAACTTTGCTGTGAATATATCGGGGCCTTAAAACGTTACTTCTGGATATATTCTGTATCATAAAAACCAAATAATTTCAACTGGAAAAACGCTGCTGACGTATTTTCGGTAGAATCTCAGCCAGCGTCTTTACTTCCGCATAGCGCGTTCTATAGCGAAGTATACTAGCAGCAAAACTTTCATAAAATTAATTTTCGCAGAAACGGAGACAACGATTTTAGAAACCGATTCGCTAGTCGGATTTTGCATGATATGAGAGAATAGGCCTACTCACAATCAAAGTTGTCGATGTAGCTCGATATATAGAATTTAAAGCCCCTCTCTTTCTTACTCTTAGGTGTGACAGCTAACTGCCTCACAATATTAACATCATTCACGTTAACCGCTGGAAGTTCTTGTAAACAGCGAGTGTAATTGGCCATTATCTCCACCGAATGCAAAAACCAGCACCGTATGTAACTGGGCGGGCTGAGACAAAACGCGGAAGCGATCGTGCATAGAGCCTATTGCAAATATACTCGAGCCAAACCTGATAAGGAAGTCCAGAAGATTCCACAGCGTTCTTGGACATGTAATTTATGTAGTTGTCATTAGTGATGGCAAAATGAGGCTTCCTGAACCACTGAGACCTCGCAGCCCATTGCTTCACCCAAAGGCTCATTACTCGAAGCTTCATTCAGCATTGCTCACTAGTGACACCTAGCTACTGTGCAAAGAAATAGCAGACAAATTCATTCATGAACTGTTACTAGACGATTCCTCTTCTTGGACAAAACCTCTCCAGCCACAGAGGATGCAGGGGAACATAAAAATGCCAGTGCCAGCTGGTATAAATGAGGACACTGATGCTTCTGTTGAGCCCAGACATGGAGGATTTCCTCTTTCTTGCTGGTCCATTACCAGGAAAAAGGAAGAGGTCACAAAAAGCAAACAAATCAAAAAGGGCAATCCAAATCAAAAAGCAGTCCAGTCCAGATCCAAAAATCCAAAGCAATCCAAATAATCCTATCTAATTAATAACAAGACTATAATATAGCAATTATAATGAATGAATGAATGAATGAATGAATGAATGAACAATATACTATAACCATTCTAACCTGATATAATGTAATAATATACAAGCCCTAACACATATATGACACAATAACGACAATGACAATGATAGTTATCTCACTCTCTGACTCTCTGACACTACTACAACTGCTTCTACTACCGCTGACAACACCCACTAGGTGGCGCGAGTTTCGAACCCCCTGCATCCGGAAGCGACACTCGGACCGAACCGATGACGTATCCACACAAACCGAGGCCTCGTTTGTCATTAGTCACGTGATTTTCACGTTAACAACACAATCCTCGAGCGCCAATCGCTCGACACAAGCTCCGACGCCTCTGTTCAAATGTCACATCACTAGTTGTCATTTATAGGCTGGGATTATGCTGATTGTGAATGAGCATCACCCTTTTTACGAATGATTAGAATTCATTTTTACAAAGAATTTTTACAAAGAATTCACGTTTACAAAGTGTTTTTGAATCCGGAGCAGAGTTTTCGGGAAGGTCCATTTTACGCACAAATGACTCTGAATTTACTTGAGGTGTCCCACAAGGCTCTGTTTTTGGTCCTCTTCTATTTAATATTTATGTACTGTATAAATGTATGTTTGTTGGTATCTTGTTGCTATGTCTTTACATTATTATTTCTCTGACCTTGAGCTTGGGAAAGGCACTTTATAAATAAATAAAAAAGTAGAATAATTTAGTTTTATATCATATAAATTGCTTTTAATAATGTTTAATTTAAAGGTTCAGAGTAAATTATGACACAAAACCTTTTCCAACATTAAAAAGCTAAAGAAATGTATGATATGCTAAAATATGATCCGTTTTAAATCAAATTGCAGGAGAGGCTTCAAGCAGATGAGGTGGTTCAAAGCCTGGATAATCAGCACATGGATCACGGCCTGCACATAAACCCAAAAGACGAGTTATAGTCCATCAGCCAATGGAAGAGAAAGCACAGGGGTCATGTCAATACCTATTTATTTAATGATCAGAATGATTTTATTTTTTTACTGTGATATTTTGTTTTATTTTGTTTGTGAGAATGTTATTATTAATATAATTTTTATTATTATTATATGTGTGTGCATATAAAACCTCAGTTCACGTTTGCATATTTAATAACTTTCTAGTTAACATGAATTCAAAAACGACTCATTGCAGGTTATTCCATTTTATTTCCATTCTGGTATTGAACACACTTTTCATGATCCAATGTTTTTCTTAGTTTTTTCTTCTTTCTTTCTTTCTGAAATGCATCATTATATTACAGAAGTAAAATGAGTTATGAATACCTTTTTATGTTGACTTTAAAAGATACAGGGAACATTTCATTTATATTCATTCATTTTATTAAAAGAAATGCATCATTCATCCCACCAAAGAATGAATTGACACTGTACAACAGCATACGTACATTAATAGCTGCTTTAGATTCATTTTATATTCAAGATCATTTAACTAGACATAATCCAAGTTACCTAACGTAACAGACTATGAAAAATAAGGATTTGCACAGTTATTTACTTACTGTACACTCTTCTGTGATATTAACATACAGTAGCTGTCAGTTTTTTAATAGTGCACTGTGATTTTTCACATTGTGACACCACAATGTTATTTATACTGTTTACAAATGAACTGACTCAAGCTATGATTTAGTTAGATCATAGATGGCTGTGATAGCAAGCGTCAGCATTTTATATTAGGAACCTTTTTAATAAAAGATGCTATTTGTTCCTGTTTCAAGGAATTTGAACTTAAACGTGGCATATTAATTGTCCTTTCCTTTCAAATTCATTGACTCGTGTCACTCATCTCTCTGTGGATAGTTGAAATGTGCTTTGAACTCTTGTCAAATTTGAACAAGGATGATGGTCACTTTTTCTCACTGATATTTAATTACATGAGTATTTAAGTCTGCTTGTATGTAGTGCACAATGATGTTTGCAATATGTATTTTAAATTAAAGACTGAAGTATACTTATTTGTGTCCTTGACTTGCATGCACTTAGTACAAATACATAGGTACTTAGTACAATGCCACCATTGCATTTTCTGTTTCAGTTTGACGTTCGATTTGCTTTTTAATCCCAATATTTATCTGTTATGTTCTATAATGCATTTGAACTAGAATTATTTGCATAAACAATTTCTTAAATACTATGGCATTTTTAGTAGACCTCTTCTACAGGAAGTCGGCATCAGAAGCTTTTAAAATTACACTTACTCATGTTATGTGCACGACCACACAGGAACCCATATCTTTGTCAGACTTTAAGAGCTTGACCACCATGAGAAACTGAGAAAGCTTCAGGTCTTCTCATTTAAAGTGCTGTTTTTTGTTTGGTGCAGTTTGATAAAGTTGAGTTTTTCTTGTTTGACTTTTGTTTAGTCTCAGGGCGAATTATTATTGTGAACCCATTTGTTCCCAGCGTAAACATGGATCGGTTTTGCAGTACAATCTTTCTTCGTTTAGTTATAGGTAAGTGAGATTTGTGCTATTTTAAAAGCGTTTTTGTTGAGAAAATTGTTTGACAATCTATTGCAGAAAGTGAAATATTTTGGGAAATATGACAAATGTGCCATAACAGGCACTTATATTACATGTGCAAACACAACATTTCTTCCAAATTTCAAACACATTTAGACTATTTATTTCCATAAAATGACCAAAAAGATGTTATGTTTTCACTGTGACAACTTACCCCAGTGGATTAGCTTATATAGTGGAGTTGTGCATTTAAGTCGTCTTTAGATGTTTTTTTATTCAAAGTTATAATCCGACTAGTGCAAACTAATTTTAAAAACAAGAAACCATCATGTTCACAACGATCAAGATCAACAATATTCCGATCATATATCTTTATTATTATTATTGTTTGTACTATATTGTTTTTTGTTTGTAAATTATTGTTTTTCCCTAACTACAACAGGAGTTTTGATCAGTTATACTCTTCAAGAGGAACGACTGAATGTCCATTTGGAACCAAAGTGCATTCAAGTCTGTGAAGGAGAATCAGTCACAATCAACTGCACTTTTCAGCCCGGTGGAAAATATAAAGTGAAATTGTACTATAGCCCGACACCTGATTTAGGCTGTAACTCTCCAACAGTCAGAAAAAGTGAAAAGTGGCATATTAATAATGGAAATAATAACACTTCAACATTCAACATTAGTTCCATCAAGACCAATGACAGCGGATGGTACTTCTGCAAGGTTACAAGAGATATTCCTTTTCTCGTAGAAAACTGCAGTGATGGAATACACGTTCTGGTCGGTAAGTAGAAGGTTTCATCATGTTATAATGTAAAATTAAGATATTCTCCAGGTTCTGCACTTTTTTTTAATGTGAACTCCTTTGCACAGATGGTCAGATTTCGTCCATTGAAGCACAAGATGCTCTTTGGATGATTTTCAATCACGATGGAGAACATGATGATCAGGTTTACATAAACATAATGAGTTCATGCAGCTCGAGTGCTGCTGTCATTAAAGACTTTAAACTCAAACCAAAGACGTAATATAAAAAATCGTGCAAATTGTTCTGCTGATAATATAATTTTTCATTAAAAATGCATAAATATTCAACTGAAATAGGCCTACAAATGAATAAAATTGCAAAATAGACACATTTTCAGCTGTGGTCTGTTGCATCACACCTCACTGATTAGAGCTTGATCTCTGTACAGTATATAAACTGTAATGTGAAAACTTTTTTGTACAAACTATTTATTATGTTGCATTATGGCTTTGATCAGATCAGATGTTTGGGGGAAAAGACAATGTGAACCAATATAATGACCAAATTTCCAATTTGACAACAATTGTAATTGATAGTATTCTATCACTTTCCCTATAGCCATTAGCACTTATCAAGATATTTTAACCGCCTGAATTCATAATACTTCATTGAAATGAATGTAATGATATTTACAGTTTCACAGTTTTAACAACTTTCACTGTTGTTGTCTTTTCTCTATAGATGGCAACAGCAGCCCTGAATATCCGAATCAGACGGACAATCAGACGGTCAATCAAACGCAAACCCACAAAAAATTCACAAATTTCTTTTGTAATACTCTTCAAGAGGAACGACTGAATGTCCATTTGGAACCAAAGTACATTCAAGCCTGTGAAGGAGAATCAGTCACAATCAACTGCACTTATCAGCCCGGTGGAGAGTATAGAGTGAAATTGTACTATAGCCCGACACCTGATTTAGGCTGTAACTCTCCAACAGTCAGAACAAGTGAAAAGAGGCGTATTAATGCAGAAAACAATACAACTTGGTCAACATTCAACATTAGTTCCATCAAGACCGATGACAGCGGATGGTACTTCTGCAAGGTTACGAGAGATATTCCTTTTCTCAAAGAAAAATCCAGTGGTGGAATACAAGTTGTAGTAAACAGCACTTGTAGGATCATGGCCTGCATATAAACCCAAAAGACAAGGTGGAATGAGAAAGCAGAGAGTTCATGTCAATACCAAATCAATTAATGTGCCCCGTTATGTAATAATATAACTGTTTGTGAATGCAAAATGTCTGCAAAGCTTGAAAGATCAATTGCATGATAAATGGAGTTATTATCTCCCAAAAGAACCGATTCTGAACTGCCTGAAACGAGTTGTCAGGTTTGTAACAAATTTGCATAATGCCATCCCATGGTCCTCATTGAAGATCTAGAGCTGAAATTCAGATGTGGTAATGGCCATTTAGTTTCCAACACACACTGTAAGCGGTCGACCAATCACAACAGACTGAGCCATCTGACCAATCAGAGCAGAGCAGGCTCCTTTATCAAACAATATGTGAGAAAAGAGGTGATGCTACAATGTATATTATGAAGAAATGAAAGTGTTTTTTGACCATGTTAATCTATTGAAGGAAAACTATATTTGAGTCTGCTTATACAGTAGGCTATGTAATGCGTAATGATGTATGCAATAAGTTTTTTTAAATTAAAGATGGAGATATACTTGTCTGTCCTTGCATTCTTTGTAATAGATAATGCAGTACAAACATGAAAAATGTTTCTGTTTCAGTTTGACTTTAAACAATGGTTTAGTCTTGCTTTTAGAATTAGTCTAATATTGAAACCACATTCAAACCGAGTCACAGTTCTCAGCAAGTTGTGTGCTACTTAATGTATGAGATGCCAAAACTAAACCATTAAACGTACAGGATCCCAAAAACTATTTGGCAACTTGAGTCACACTTAAAAAACGTCTAAATGGCTTGTATTCGACATATTGAATCATAAATATTAGACAAAATATCAATTAGTGCAATTTATTAGAACTTAATATAGGATAAACACATTCCAAGTTAAAAATTTACCAAAAATATTTTTCCACAAAATATTTGACCAAAAAGAACTTCAAATATTCACAAAAAATGTCAGTTGATTAAAAGTCATTGAAAAAACGGCTCATACATTTTTTGAGAAAAGCTCATGCAGATGCTAAATCTCTATCTAAACCAGTTAAATGCTCAAAACTGTGACTTGAAGATCCAAATATGTGTAAAAAACGCATTTTGAGGCCATTAACTTTTAAGCGATGCCGTTTCTGCGTGTGAACAGAAGTGTCTCTGGTGTGTTCCTGGGACGCCTGATGTCAGTCGTGTTTTTTTTTTTTTTTTGTGGTGCTGTTTCTCATTTCGAGTTCACGTGGCTGACCTGCTTTCATGCTTCTATACTCTTACGTGTTACATCAAAGTAACTCACATTTTTCACCCACCTTTAGACCGGTAAGTGTAGGCCTACTATTTAAATGCTTTTGAAACCCATTCTTTTTCCAGTTGCAGATCTGATATGCATTGTATTTGAAGTATGATTATTTGCAAAATCCATTTGTAATAAACATTGTTGATTTGAATAATGCCAAGTAGACTTGAGCTTCTACAGGAAGACATCACAATGCTTTTCATAAGCTATCGATATAGACAGCCATTCATACATGACCACACAGGAACCCTTCTGCATAGTTCTGCCAGACTTCAAGAGCTTTAACCACTAGTGAACGAGGAAGCTTCATGCATTCGCATTTAAAGACTCCACGTGCAGTGTTTGTAGAAGTTGGATCATTTCATTAGTCTTTTTTTTTCTACCTCTGTATAGAATACTTTTGCATTTACTCTGAGGTGGGTTTATTATTCAAGGCCCACTCTGTGCCCAATATAGGCATGGATCGACTATGCGCTAGAATCGCTCTTCTTTTAGTCACTGGTAAGTGGAATTTCTGCTATTTTAAAAGCCTACACTCTAAAACATGCAGGGTTATTTTAACCCACATTTGGGTCAAATATAGACAAACCCAACCGTTGGGTTAAAAATGTCATTTAAAAATGTAACCTAATGGCTGGGTTTGTCCATATTCGACCCAAATTTGGGTTGAAACAACCCAGCATTTTTTAGAGTGTACTTTGATTTGATCTACCTCATAGAATTGGTCAAATATTATGGGAAGTATAGGTTTTGACACTTCATAACCAACATATGACCACGGCTATAGTTGTCACAAAAGCTTAATCTCAGCAACTATACGATTTCGTGTCAAAGTCTGATTTAGTTTGAAGAATCTAGTTCAAAAACCTCACCATTTGCATAATTTTGTCAATTCTGGCCTTCAAACCAAAATTCTGTCCTGTGTTTTATGTCATTTATGCAGTTTATTATTTACAATATTTGTTGGCAATGGTTTAATGTCTTTTACATTTTGCCGTTTCATGAATAATTTTGTGCTTTTATTGTTTAAATTTGGCAGAAAAGCTGTTAAATAGCTTATAACATGGAATTTAATGGTAGATTCCCATTGTGGTAACATGCCGCACTATGGAACAAAAAATGCATCTTATTTCCTGGACAATAAATAGCTTTTTAATTGCTTTTTTTTGTTGGCAAGACTTACTTAAGATCATATTTGACTAAGAAACTGACTTTCAAAAATAATCCTATCCCCTTTAATAATCACTGTTGTAAAAAGGACACTTAGCTCTGGTCTACTTTTTAGTATCTTCTGCTAAAATTGTGTTGATTAATTTGAATAATTTTAAATAATGTGTGTAAGTATGGGCAAACTACAGTACGTGTAAAAAATGCACTGGTTGATTGACCCAAAGTAGGTTAGCTGAGGTGTATAGAGTAATTAAAGCCATATCGTTATTAGATATTTTGCATTTAAAGGTGAGGCAACTATTATCAACCAATATTAAAAAACTAAAAAATTCATTTTCACAAAGTCATTGTTCCAATCATACTGTTTGTACTTAGCGGCAGACAATAAGTTCTTTGGTTTTCTTTTCTTTCCCTATCTACAACAGGAGTTTTGATCAGTTATACTCTTCAAGAGGAACGACTGAATGTCCATTTGGAACCAAAGTACATTCAAGTCTGTGAAGGAGAATCAGTCACAATCAACTGCACTTTTCAGCCCGGTGGAAAATATAAAGTGAAATTGTACTATAGCCCGACACCTGATTTAGGCTGTAACTCTCCAACAGTCAGAAAAAGTGAAAAGTGGCATATTAATAATGGAAATAATAACACTTCAACATTCAACATTAGTTCCATCAAGACCAATGACAGCGGATGGTACTTCTGCAAGGTTACGAGAGATATTCCTTTTCTCGTAGAAAACTGCAGTGATGGAATACACGTTCTGGTCGGTAAGTAGAAGGTTTCATCATGTTATAAAGTAAAATCAAGATATTTTTTAGGTTCTGTATTATTTCAGGTCACTTATCAAATATGTAATTTTTTGAACTAGATCATGTGAACAACATGGTCAGATTTCATCCATTGAAGCGCAAGATGCTCTTTGGATGATTGTCAATCACGCTGGAGAATATTATGATCAGGTTTTGCATAAATGTAATAAGTTCATGCAGCTCGAGTGCTGCTGTCATTAAAGCAGAAGAGGACAAACCAAAGAATTCATGTACATTTTTCACTTCAACTTTTCACTCAATTTTTTTGTGGGCAAATAAAGACAGTGTATACCAATATCTCAATCGCCAAATATCCAATTTGACAACAACTATCACTTTCCTTTGCCGTAAGCTTCGCCAAGACATTTTAACCACCAGGGGTGAGTCTAGGATCTCAATATTAGGGGGGCTCAGTCCCCAATGTCCTCTGCTTCTGATGCTGGCGCTGAATGTAACAAGAGATTCACAGTTTTAACAGCTTTCAGTGTTGTTGTCTTTTCTCTATAGATGCCAACACCAGCAAGGAATATCCGAATCAGATGGACAATCAAACACAAAATCCCACTACAGAAGATAGGCCAACAAATTGCACGACGAATGGTGAAGAATCTTTAATATTTTGCTTTTTACACTTTTAAATTCTCTGGATTTAACACTTTGCATTTTAAATTAAGAAACGTAAACTATTTACATGTACATTTTGGTCAACTGCATGAACTCCTCAAGTCACGAAGTAATGGATTTATTGAATATTAACTCCTAATTCTACTTTTACTACAATTCTTAAATATCAGTAAACTTGTTCTCAAATGCAAGTAGGAAATAAAGTGTACTATTCCTACAGAATTGATTACAGGCATTCAACTGACATTGGACAGTGGGGTTCAAAAGTCTGAGACCACTAGAGAAAATGCTTCAGTTTTGGTTGCTTCTAATCTAATACAACTGAATCTGAAATATTTCTTAATTTTTTGTCATACAATTTTTTTTTTACATTAAATTTCTTTAAATGCTAAACCTTATGTACATATTTAAATTACGTTTTGAATCTAAGATTTTCAATGTGCTTTTAGCCTTTTAGATCCCACTTGCACATACTGTATGATATTACATTTTTTGAGTTTTGTAATTGAAATCATGGCGAAAAAATACCTGCAAAGCAACTAATAATTTGTAAAGCAGGTGCGTAAAGAGATTCTCAGGGAAACTTGTTTGCAGTTGGGGGAAAAACAATCATTTTTGATTCAATACAACTCAATCAGATTCATGAATGCATTCTTTATGAAAATGCATCTTAATACACTGTAAAAAGTGATCAATCGACTTAACTTAAGAAAAGTGAGGAAAACCGTTGCCTTAAAATGATTAAGTAAATAAACTTCATGTGCAATTGAAAAGAGGTTCCGTGGAATTGTCAAGTTCACATAACTGAAATTTTTCAAGTTTATTTACTTTTACGGTTTTCCTCACTGTTTTTAAGTTAAGTCAACTGATCACTTTTTACAGTGTACTGTAACCATAGGAAGAGCCACACATCTGAAAGAATGACCTAATAATATGCAATTTTTTGTTTCTTCTTGTCTTTTACAGCTACAACAACCCTGTCATCGTTGCCAGATCCCCCCACCCATATTCCTTGGTGGATATGGCTAGCGCTGGCAGTTGGATGCGTAGTACTAGTTGTGTCGATTGTTGTCATATACTTCCTCACTCGCAAAACTACAGGTACATCTACAATGACTCAATGTTGCATTTAAATAAAATCTTTGACTTGCCAGATATTGTTTAATCTTAAACAAATTTATTTTAAAAATATAATGTTAACTGAACTTCGACCAAAGCTAAAGTTAAGATGCTTAAGTTTAACGGTGTCATCCATTGTCCGTCCCACATGGTGCGTATCGTTCAGTATGTAAGCATCATAATGCAATATGACAAAACATCACTATGATAACGAAATTAGAAAATTTGATATAACTTTACTTTTATACTCTCATGCCAAAAAACCTGGTAGTTGTGCAGAATAATTGTTTAAAAATACAGTAAAAATATAAACGTATTCTCAGAACAACCTGTACATTTTACATTTTAAAACTGTAATTTACAACAGCAAAAACAACAACAACAACAACAACAACAACAACAACAACAAAAAAAACATTTTAAAACATAAAGAAGAAAAAAACATTATTATTGAAATTAATAACCATTAAATGTGAAGTTTCACAAAGGGAATTCTGGAAATGTCAGGTTACGGCTTTTTACTGTAAATTATAAGATGACTCTTTTTTTTTTTTTTTACTTCCAAAAACGGTACCTTTAACAGTATTGTACAGTAAAATTATATGAAATGTAAGGTTAGATCTATTACAGTTTTCCCCATGTTTAGTAATGGAACAATTTTTTTTACAGTGCATACTACTTAAGCTTTGTGGTTATGAATGGTTACAGCCTGTAACAATAATTTTTTTGCAATAAACTGAGGCACGAATCTAGATTACTTCTTGTTGTACTTAAAATCATGCCATGACTCTTAAACGTCACACCGATCGATTGAGAAACTGAACCCTACTGAGAAACAACAACACATCTTCAGGAGTCTTTGTTCAAGGTCAGACGTTTCCCTGGTTGCAAACTGAGCGCTGAATGAGTGTGGGTGGCATGTGGTTAGTTAGTTAGCTCCAGTGTATGACGATTAAGCTGCCTCTCATCATCTGTGGTTAACTCGAGCAGCAGAAGCATGCACAGCAAAACTTTCCTCCAGACCCTCAGCGTGGCCTGTGCTTTGCACCGTTAACCATTTGATGTAACTCTACGTTATTTGTTTCTAGAGATCATATATGAGAACACCAAACCAGTGGAATCGAGCTGCTGGAGGCGAAATCGGAATCAGATGGAGATCTCCAACTTGGCTACATCCAAAAAAACTGAAACCATTAAACCGCTGAGGAAGTATGACACTCTTTCAAGCAACAGAAACCGCAGGTCATAAGTATGAGAATTGTCCTCTGAAAACTATGGAAACCCATTTCCACCACATAAGAAGAAAAAACATCACGCTATGGTAAATCTTGTGTATGGCATTAAAAGACAATTCTCACATTAAAAGTCGACATTAAGTTGAAATGTCATAATTTCGAGTTAGTATGTCATAATTTAAACTTTTATGTTATCATTTTGACTTGTTATGTCATAATTTCTACTTTTCATCTGATAGATTATGTATAGCAGAAATGGGCTTTCATAAAAAACATTCAATGTTTTAAATACTGTAAGCACACATTTAATAATGTAATGTAGCATTTCTCAATAGATGGGAAGTTGTAAATATAATACAGATTTTCTTTTATGTTTCTTGGTTGAATGACTCATGAATGTCTTTGTAAACTTTAAAGAATTCATGAGAAAACCTCATTTTTGTTGAATGACTTTAGGTTGTATCATAGTGAAACATTCCGTGGACTGTGGTTACGAATAAATGTGAAAAACAGAAAATCATTCACACATTTTTTCCACTCTGAATTGCTCATTATTGGCTATTTTGACAGCACAACATCAGTCTATGTGACCCTGGATCACAAAACCAGTCTAAAGTCGCACGGGTATATTTGTGGCAATAGCCAACAATACATTGTAGCCTATGGGTCAAAATTATCGATTTTTCTTTTATGCCAAAAATCATTAGGATATTAAGTAAAGATAATGTTCCATTAAGATATTTTGTAAATGTCATACCGTAAATATATAAAACATTTATTTTCGTGAGTGGATGCAAGCATATTGACGACTTTAAAGGCGATTTTCTCAATGTTCCGATTTTTTTTTGCACCCTCAGATTCCAGATTTTCAAATATCTCGGCCAGATATTGTACTATCCTAACAAACCATACATCAATAAAACATTTATTCAGCTTTCAGATAT
Organism: Scardinius erythrophthalmus; assembly: GCF_964197995.2. Lineage (NCBI taxonomy): Eukaryota > Metazoa > Chordata > Actinopteri > Cypriniformes > Leuciscidae > Scardinius > Scardinius erythrophthalmus. The sequence goes on from NC_138234.1 coordinate 26,224,233, forward strand.
AGCCTATAAATCTAATTTTCAAAAAATTGACCCTTGTGACTGGTTTTGTGATTTCAGAGCTCAAAGGATCGGTTGACTGTGATTAGATAACAAACCAAATACTGTGACGGGCAAAAGAGGGAAGAATATGAGGAATCGAGCTGTTTCATACTCATAAATCATTCATTCTTATGAAGTCATAAAAGGAACTAAGAACTTTCTTTAAACGTCCGTTGTTGCCACATAACCTGTTCTAACAGAAGCAACACGAAATAAAATACCAACCAGTCACTGCAAACTAGCCGTAATGAGGGCGACAAAGTTACCTCAGATATAGCCAATGAATTAAATTAAATGAAATAAGAGCGTTCAAACTGTGAACTGGTGTATTTCATGACTGTTAGAATAAAATTAGACATCAGGATGAAATCAAATGATCAAACTTGATTTTTGCGCGAGATGGTTGTACTGCATTCCAGTCCAAAATCGTCATGCCCTTCACTCGCTAGCTTCCCTACGTCTCGTTCACTCGTTGCACAAGTGCCCACTACTGGCGGAAACTGGAACGTCCTAAGCCCTTGATCACTTGGAATCTATGGAGCTGATTTATTATTTACATTTTTATAAATGTGTTTGGGTTGTTTAAAAAAAAAAAAAAATAAATAAAAAAAAAAAAAAAAAAAATATATATATATATATATATATATATATATATATATATATATAATTAATATATCACAGAGTTGTTTGTTGTGGTGGTGATTAGACGAGATCTGTGGTGATGTCACAATCATACTGCATTGTGGGACATATGGGTGCCTGAAGTGTACATATGAAGTAGACTCGCTCCCTCAGTCAAAATCAAGGGAACGAGGATCTGTCCATATAAACTTCCCTCGTCCACTTCACGAAGTGGAACACACTTCAAAATGGCGGCAGGGATTCCCCCGAGGAGAAGTGATTAGGGAAGTTCGCAAGTGCGTGTCTACAAGTGGACTGGAACGCAGCCTTAGTGCACTTGCAGGGAGAGCTCCGCCCACACAATCTTCTGATTGGCTGTAATTAATGATTGATTATGTCGTGTTTCGAAGCCTTGTCTCTGGTGTGGACAGACAAATTGTCGCTAAGAGTTTCTAAAAATTATTTTAAATCAATATTGTTATTCAGCAAGGACACATTCAATTGATCAAAAAAGACAACATATTTCTATTTCAAGTAATTACTGTTCTTTTTTGAAGGCTGGAGTAATGATACTGAAAATGTAGTTACTTTAAATTGTAATATTACACAATATTACTGTTTTTACTGTATTTTAATCTCATTGTGCAGCCTTGGTGAGCATACTCTTTAAAGGGATAGTTCACTCAAAAATGAAAATTCTGTTATGAAGCAACAAGAATACTTTTTGTGTGCAAAAAAACGGACAAAAACATTAAGGTTAAGCCACTGGAGTTGCTGGACTATTTTAACGATGTCTTTACTACCTTTCTGGGCCTTGAAAGTGGTAATTACGTTGCAGTTTATGGAGGAATCAGAAAGCTCTCGGATTTCATCAAAAATAGCTTCATTTTTGTTCCGAAGATGAACGAAGGTCTTGCGAGTTTGGAACGACATGAGGGGGAGTAATTAATGCTAGAATTTTTAACTAACCCTTTAAAAATAAAGGTTCCAAAAGGGTGTTTTCTCAGTGATGCCATAGAAGAACCATTTTAGGTTTCCCAAAGAACCTTTTCTTGAACAGTTTTCATGTAATTTAAATAATCTGAAGAACCTTTTTCCACTATATAAGTTTCTATGAATGTTAAAGGGTCTTCATGGAACCATCAATGCCAATAAAGAAGCTTTATTTTTAAGAGTGATAAGAGACTTCTTTCAAAAACGTGTATAAATCTTATCAACCCCAAACCTTTAGTACATGTTCTGGTGTCTTTCACATCCTTAGATAGATGGTCATTGGCTGAAATGCAGAGTTAGGACAGTTAGAAACCTCAATATGTGTATTTTCAAAGAAACGTCAGAAAATGGGGCACAGTCCTGCTGAGAACAATTCTGCCCCAGTTGCAGACTGTGCATTTAATGCGTAAAAAAACACGAAGGCCTTTGCCAAACAGGGTCATGCTTACCAACAGGAATTGACGGACACTTGGGTGCCCTTAAAAGCGCAGCCTCAAAATGTATCAGTTCCTGCAGTTCCTCTGTGACCTAGATTCAACCAAACTGAACAGCAGTAAACTCACGAAGCTAGAACGTCATTTGGACACTAATTGTGTCCTAAGTCAATACTTTGTGGGACAAACAGGGTACAAAATAGGCCTTTAAACTTTAAAATGAGAAGGTGCTTCACCATCAGGAAATGTGGGTCAACCTCATGAGGTCAAAAATGACATGAGCTGTTTTATTTTCTATTCATTTGCTATCTTGCAACCCTGTTACCAAAATTTGAGACTGTCTGAAGTTCTGAACACATAGCAGCAATGCTGACTGTATGATTTCACTATTTTTTATTTATTTATTTATTTTATTTTTTGCTGTGAGGCTACTGTATCTAGTATTAGACCAAATGTTGGATGTATTACTAATTTAGATTTCCAATAAAACAAAAATATATACAATTGTTTGGTCTTTTTTGCCTTACAATAATCTAGATGACAGTTCTGAATGTTTGAGTCCAAAAGGTCAAGAACTTAGATATTTCATGTGTTTAAAACTGTAGCTACATTTCTTCCTAGGCTAAGTTTTTGTTATATAATATCTTAAGTAACATATCTAAAAATTCTCACAACAACATCAACAACCAAAACTCAACTTTGCAGATTCACTCACCATTGGTCAGCCCAATGAGGAAGTCGAAGGCTGCATCTGAAATCGCACACTTCCCTACTATATAGTAGGCGAAAAACTGTAGGCTATGTGACAAAAGATCCAACTACTTCCAGGAAGATTCTGAAGTGCGCATTCCATGGACACTTTACTATCCCATAAGGCCACGGGAAATGATTTATGAATGGAGATGAAGCGACGCAACTGACGCTGGTACTGATAGGTCACATGATAATGACAATATGGCCATAATACATTCATACTACACACATTCGTGAAGTAAATACTCAAGAGAGAATGCGATTTTGGACGCAGCCACTATCCAAATGAACTTAATTCACAGAACAATACTCATTCATTAGTTTCTTGGTAAGATTAAAAACATTGGGCCTTTCCAAAATACCCACATGCGGTCTTGATCATGAGAGTGTGTGCATGCGACAGGAAGTAAGTACAAGACTGTGGGTCTTAAAAATGCTTAAGCTTAGTAATCTTATCGCACACTAAACCAACACTGTCTCGAATATTATGCGTATCCAATCATGCATCATGTTCAGGAACTCAGTATATGCCCTTAATAAAAAATAAATAAATAAATAAATAAATAAAACATCCACTGTAAGTTACATTAATTAGATTGTACATATAATTTGGTTGTCTTGTCAAACTTAAAGTTTTGTACATTTTATAGGTGCAAAGATGAGTACAGTGTGTGTATTTTGTACAATTACATGATTGTGTCATAGGGACTGCTGAACAGACATCTTTATTTTAAAATGCAAAGTATTGAACATCAAAATAAAGTATACTTGCACTAACCCCATCGTCTTCACGCCCACTTGAACACTTACGCCAGATACAGGAAATACGTCATGTAGGCTAGTAGACAGGTGGTCAAGTGAACAAGTGCAAAGACCGCAAGTGTGCCCATATTTTGGATCAGTCCTGATCATATAATGTTCATATAAACCTCCTGTTTGGGCATAGTGCCCTCAGGTGTTCATATAACACAACAACAGGCTTGTCTGCTTTCTAGCAAGAAACAAACATTAAATATCAAAATTAAATGTAGCCTATAAAATTCATTTATATATAAAAATAACTTTAAACAATGTTATTTCTTGGGTGTCACAATTTTAAGGTATGTTAAATATTTATGTTTTTGTCCATTGCATATTCCAACCGAACCAAATCATTTGAATTCGCATCATGTCATATTTGCGATTCCCAAACTCATAATTGACACCAGTGAAGAACAATGAAGCGGAGTGGGTGTGACCGGAGCGGCGCGCGCGTGGCGTGGTGCGGCACGGCGCGGCGCGTCTCTCCGCCGCTGCTGCTGATGGAGAGTGAGACAGGCGGAAGGTGGGTGTGGACATCCGAGCCATTGTCGGGATAAACGCACCTTACGCTCGGGCGACGGAACGCTGAGCTCGCGCTAATCCGCGTTGGAAGGAACGCGCAGGAGAAGATTGACTAAACAATTCGGGCTTGGCCGAGGCTTGATTTCAGGTAAGATTTTGGAAATGCTGCATGGATCTTTTTAATGGTGTTTTGCAAGCACGCAGAGAGTTAAAGCTTCACTGCGTTGCATTTGGGGCCAGACAGGGCATGCATACTGTTTATATATGTAAATGTTTGCGAAAATGACAGATTCGAGGGTGCATTCAGTTAATCAAAAGGTGAGATCAATAATCTAAATATACCCAATGCTGTCTACACATTCAGACGCAAGCTTCTCTTTGCTGACAGTACTGCATATGGCTCAAGTTGTCGCAGTAGGCTACTTGCATGCAACTATTTGCATTTATAATAAATCCAGACTTTTATTTTCTCTGGGTCACGTGGTTCATGTATGTAATATATACTACGCTTGATTTACTTAGCAGCATGCCTGAATAATTTACTTACCATAATGGGGTCATACCATATGTGTTTTTGTTTTTTATATAGTTATTCATAATTACTACAGACTAACTCTAAACTCCTTATAAATATTTGTATTTATTTATTTATTTAGTTATTTGTTTGGTTTAATAAACCGAGCTAATATTAACCCGGTTATTTACCATTCTGTAATCTATTCCTAACCCTCACTTAGCCTACTTACTTACTTTATTTATTTATTTTAAATGTTTAAGTGTTTTATTTATTAATGCATGGATTTATTATTTATTTTGTTTAATATTGATGTTTATTTTCCTTAAACCTAACCCTCACCGTATTTATTTATTTGTTTGTTTTTAATATTATAATTTGTTTATGAAATGCTTTAATTTGTCTATTATTTATTTCTTTTAACATACTGGGAAAATTATGTGTCTACCCCCTAAACTCAAATCTTACTATTGTTTTTTAAATATTACTTCAAATAAATATATTTATTACATTTATTATTTATTTGGTTTAATATATTGATATTTTTGAGGTATTGATATTTCCTTTCCCTTCAACCCAATCCTCACATTTTTTATGTATGTATGTACATTTATTTAGTATTTATTTGGTTTAATATACTGATATATTGATATTTTCTTGCCCTTAAACCTTACTCATATTTATTTATTTGGTTGTTTGTTTTGACTGTATATTCAAATATTTATTTCCCTTAAACCTAACCACCACAAAGTTTAAGTTTTATTTATTTATTTGTAAGTTAGATTTTAATTTTGACATTTTATATGTTTGTGGGAGCTGTTGTGGTCCCACGTTGTGGAGGATTTATTACCCTTCTAGGGATAGTAGGTCAAAGCCACACACACACACACACACACACACACACACACACACACACACACACACACACTGTCCTTGCTCACAGATAACCTTCTCCCTCTGTCCCTTTAGGAATCTGACACCATGACTGCAGAGGAGATTATAAACATTAAAGAAGCGGAGATAATCAAGCTGATCCTGGACTTTCTGAACTCCAGAAAGCTGCACATCAGTATGCTGGCGCTGGAGAAGGAGAGCGGCGTCATTAATGGACTTTATTCAGATGATATGCTCTTCCTGAGGTGAGTCTTTGAAAACCTAAACAACAAATGCATGCTTAGTGATTCTAATACACTACTGTTCACAAGCATGGAATCAGTAAGGCATTTATAGATATACAGTATGTTTCTGAAACAATTTTTATAGTATTCTAAAAAAAATTCTACCTACGACAGCCATTTTAGCAGCCATTTACTTTAAGAAAATACTGTGTCGTCGTTAAGAAATGGTTGTGCTGCTTAATGAAGTGTGGACTAAGCAAAAGTACACTTGCATTTTTTGCAGTGGTATCACTTCTTTAACTGGGTAGGTGAACTAATTTTGGGCCTTTTTCGATTTCTTTTTTTTTTTTCTAAGGCAACTTGTTTTAGATGGGCAATGGGAGGAGATTTTGCAGTTCATTCAGCCTTTGGAGTGCCTGGATAAATTTGACAGGAAGAGGTGAGCGACGTCGGTTTGGAATCTTTTGCTGACACCCAAGCATGTGTTCTTTGTTTCAGTGTTTTTTTTATTGATTTATTCTTTCAGGTTTCGATATATCATCCTAAAGCAGAAATTTCTGGAAGCTCTGTGCGTAAACAACGCCATATCTGCGTCAGATGACCCTGAGAATGTGAGCCTTTATGCGTATGGACAAATGCCATCATGCTGTTCTAAAAAAGATCCATTTTGCTTGTCTTTTATGTCAAATGGAAGATGTTTAATTCTATATTGTATTATATAGAATATTATAAGTTTTTGCCAGAAATAGCCTAAAATACTGATAAATAAATAATTTATGCAAAACAGAAAAAAATTAATTGTTTATTATTATTATTATATAAAAGTAAACATTTCATTTTGCGTAAAAGCAGACAAGCATTATTTATTTATTTATTTATTTATTTATCGGTAATAATAATGATAATATTTGTCCCATGAAAATAGCCTTTAATACTGATAAATAAATAAACAGTGCCTCATGTTTTGTAAAAAAAAACAAAAAAAAAAACAATGTTTAATTGTACATTATTATTATTATTATTATTATTATTATTATTATTATTATTATTGTTATTTTTTGTACCATGAATAATAATAATAAAAATAATGTAGAATTAAACTTCCATTTTGCATAAAAAATTAAATTAAATTTCTTTATTATTATTGAATATTGCTTTGTATTATTATTATTATTATTATTATTGTTGTTGTTATTAATATTATTATTATTGGTACCTTGAAAATATCCTTTTAAATAAATAAATAAATAACGCTTGTATTTTATGCAAAATGAATTGTTTACTACTATTGTTATTATTCGTACCATGACAGAGTCTGAGACATAGTCTCCATATATATATGGAGTACCAGTCAAAAGTTTGGAAACATTACTATTTTTAATGTTTTTGAAAGAAGTATCTTATGCTCATCAAACCTGCAGTTAAAAAAAAAAAAAAAAAAAAAAAACTGTAATATTATGAAATATTATTACAATTTAAAATAATGGTTCTCTTTTTTAATATATTTTAAAATGTAATTTATTTTTGTGATGCAAAGCTGAATTTTCATCAGCAAGTACTCCAGTCTTTGGTGTCTTATGATCCTTCAGAAATCATTCTAATATGATGATTTGATACTCAGTTATTATCAATGATGGAAACAGTTGTGCTGTTTAATATATTTTTTTGGAATACTTTTTTCAGGATTCATCGATGAGTAAAACGTTAACAGCATTTATTCATAACAACAGCATTTATTCAAAATAAAAACATTTCTAACAATATAAATCGTTACCATCACCTTTTATCAATTTAACGCATCCTTGTTGAATTAAAGTACTAATTTCTTAAAAAAAAAAATGGTTATTGTTCCCAAACTTTTGAACGGTAGAGTATATTGTTACAAAAGATTTCTATTCTAAATAAATACAGTTCTTTTTAACTTTTTATTCATCAAATAATCCTGAAAAAAGTATCTCAGGTTATAAAAAAAATATTAAGCAGCACAACTGTTTCCAACATTGATCATAAATCAGCATATTAGAATGATTTCTGAAGGATCATAAGACACCAAAGACTGGAGTACTTGCTGATGAAAATTCAGCTTTGCATCACAAAAATAAATTACATTTTAAAGTATATTAAAAAAGAGAACCATTATTTTAAATTGTAATAATATTTCATAATATTACTTTTTTTTTTTTTTTTTTAACTGCAGGCTTGATGAGCATAAGAGACTTCTTTCAAAAACATTAAAAATAGTAACGTTTCCAAACTTTTGACTGGTTCTGTATATATATATATATATATATATATATATATATATATAACATTTATGACCAATGGAAGAAGTTTAATTCGATTTATTATCATTTGTAACATTAAATTAGCATTTAATACTGATAAAAAAAAGAAGAAGAATTAAGATTGAATTAAAAAATATTTTGAGCCATCTCACATTAAACGTCTTGCATCTTGACTCAGAATGTGCCCAAAAGAAGGTTTTATTCAGGAAGCATCCCATGATGACTCTCTCTCTTTCCCTCCTCCAGCTGGAGCTGACCATGCAGGACGCGGTGAAGTCCCTCCATTCCCTGGAAGAGTTCTGCCCGACTAAAGATGACTACAGCAAACTCTGTCTGCTCCTCACGCTCCCGCGCCTCACCAACCATGCCGAATTCAAGGACTGGAACCCCAGCACGGCCCGCGTCCACTGCTTCGAGGAAGCCTGCTCCATGGTGGCCGAATTCATCCCTGCGGACCGCAAACTGAGCGAAGTGGGATTCAAAGCCAGCGGAGACCGTCTGTTCCAGCTCCTCATCAAAGGAATACTCTACGAATGTTGCGTTGAATTCTGCCAGAGCAAAGCGACTGGAGAGGAGATCAGCGAGGAGGAAGTTCTCCTAGCTGTCGACGTTCTGTGCGGGAACGGTTGCGAGGAACTGGACTTGAGTTTGCTTTCCTGGCTGCAAAACCTCTCGCCATCGGTCTTCGCTTGCGCGTTTGAGCAGAAGACCCTCAGCATCCACGTGGACCGGCTCATCAAACCGGCCCGGACGGGTCACGCGGACCTTCTCACGCCTCTGCTCACCAAACTCTCGCCCTGCCCGGCTTCGCCACTACGCCGACCCCAATCGGCAGATACTTACATGTCGCGCTCTCTCAATCCCGCCCTGGACGGTCTGTCGCACGGTTTGGTGGGAAGGGAAAAGAAAAGCACCGAAGGCGACGGAAAAGCAACGGCCATGTCGCAGTCTTTCGCCAACTTTGGGTATCCCGGGAGCAAAAACGCATTTGAGAGCAACGTCTTCAGTGAGTCGCCAGACAGGTGGGCTTGTGTTCTCACTGAAAGGGATAGTTCATGCAAAAATGACTTCCCCTCAGTTCCTGTGTTATTTTGTCTATACAATGAAAGTCAATGGGGTCCAATGTTTGGACCCCATTGACTTTCATTGTAAGACATAAATCTTTTTTTGTGTTCCACGGAATAAAGAAAGTCATAAGTATTAGTCATAAACAATTACACACTTCACCTTAAAGTATGAAATTGTAAAATCTTGTCTGACATTCATGCCCTAGATGCTGCGTTGTTACTCTAGTCAGGCGTTACTATGAGTGGTGAAATTCAACATATGGTGGTCAAGCTTAACACTTCTAATCCAGTTAAACCCACAGAAATAGACACGGGGAGCTTTACTAGTTAAGTCCAAAACAAACTTTCTATGCCAGTCAATATACTGTAGAAAAATGTGTTGTATACTAGATAAGTAGATCAGAAATCATAATGCCAGTGTCACTTCTTTGCAAAAGATAGAGATATTAATATTGATTTTGTAATAAATCTACAGTACTCTTCAAAAGTTTGGGGTCAGAAAGGTTTTTTTTAACTTAGATAAATATTACTTTTAATCAGCAAGGATGCGTTAAATTGATCAAAAGTGACAGTATAAACAAAAGATTTCTATTTCAAACACTGTTCTATTGAACGTTCTATTCATCAAAGAATCCTGAAAAAATGTATTACGGTTTCCACAAAAATATTAAGCAGCACAACTGCAGAAATGTTTCTTGAGCAGCAAATCATAATATCAGAATGTTTTCTGACACTGAAGACTGGAGTAATGATGCTGAAAATATAGCTTTGATCACAGGAATAAATTATGTTTTAATATAAATTCAAATAGAAAACAGATATTTTAAGTAGTAATAATACAGAACAATATTAGTTATTAGTTTTTAAAGTTTTATAGTATTAGTTTTTACTATATTTTTGATCAAATAAATCTAGCCTTGGTGAACATAAGAAGATTTTTCAAAATCAATTAAAAATATTACAGACCTCAAATTTTTTATTGTATATTTATTTGTTAGTTCATGCTTATTTCCTCTATTTTTACATTTAGATTAGGCCTACTTTTACCATCATCTAAAGATCATCTTTTAAAATACTATTAACAACAACATCATTATTTTATTTTCTATGTGCTTCGCGAGAACAGTGTATAATTTTAATATTCTGATTGGTCATAGCGTAAAATGAATGATCAATTTATTGTCTCAGCCTGAATTTAATATCTGTGCATCCTTAGATATTAAGATGTTGACTGGCGTTGTCCTGTTCCTCCAGAGCACAAGCCCAGGCCGAGAGGATCAACGGCTCTGGAGAAACGAACTCACTGCGTCCTCCACTGACTCCCGGCAGGGATGGTGGAGTCATGGGATCAGGCGAAACACCAGAGGTAATATATTAGTTCCCCTTTTAACCAGAAACATAATTCCAGTACATGCCCAGGACCTTAAAGGGTTCCCCGACTGCAACATAGTGTCGGCCCAGATCCGGCCCACATCTGGTCCACGAATCTGGGCCGACACTATGTCGCTGTCTGGGTCAGTTCACCCAGCGATCATTTACTCACCCTCAATTCATTCCAAACTCACCTTCATGCCATTCAAAACCTTTATGACTGTATTCAGTGGAGAACAAAATGAGATGTCGATGTCTTTAAAGTCATACGGGTTTGGAACGACATAGGGGTGAGTAATTGATGACAGAATTGAAGGTGAACTGTCCCCGTGTGTGTGTGTGTGTAGGAGCAGATGCAGGAGTTCCAGCGTCAGCGTCTGCGAGTGCAACAGCATCTTGAGCAGAAGCAGCAGCAGAGACAGCTGTACCATCAGATGCTTCTGGAAGGTGGAGTTCATCCTCCAGACCAGCCCACAGACGCAGCACAGCACAATCTCACACAGAAGTTCCTGAACAGGTCAGATCCAGGTGCCTCGTGTACGTAGGCATCCAGATGTGTTGGAACCGCAGTGTTGTTGAATGAGTATGTGCCTCTTCTGTTGGTGATACAGATGATAGTATGAGATTGTAAGCAAGAGCGTCTTACCACAGACTCTCATTTGTTTCACTTGATTTATCGATGCGCCTTTACTTTCAGGCAGGGATAATATAAATAGCATGTGCTTTGTTATATTAATCTTAAAATCATTTATTATTATTTGTCATTTATTCCTAGTGATAAATCTAAATTTGAGATTACCAGCAATTTATTATTACATTTATACCAATTTTCTGTTTTTGTTCATGGCATTTCAGCAATTTTGTGAGCATCTTATTTGCTTTCATGAATGCAATGAAATGTAAGTTATAAAACCATAATACCATGTTTTTGCTTTTCAGATTTCTTTTGGTGAATATTTTCTCATTATTTATATTTTGCCATTTATTAATTAAATATATAAATGTAAAACATATTCATTAAATTGCATTATGTATATTCTGGCATTATTAATTAAAGATGTCTATCTGTCTTCTGATAATATACTGATGACATAATATAGTTAATCTGATTAATCTGGTAATTTGTCAATTTTGAGTTAATCTGCAATTTACAATATTATATTTGTAATATTTTGTTCATCTGTTTTTTGCTGTACATTGTAAAACTTTACTATGCATATTTCCCATAGTTAATTTTTCATTATCACATTATATATATATATATAAATGGTAAATATATACAATATATATATATATATATATATATATATATAATATATATATATATATAAAATGTTATATATATACAGTATATATATATATATATATATATATATATATATATAATATATATATATATATAAAATGTTATATATATACAGTATATATATATATATATATATATAAAATGTTATATATATACAGTATATATATATATATATATATATATATATATATATATATAACATTTTTATTTTATTTACATATTTTATATTTTACACATTGTAAAAAATTATATAATTTTGAGATTTTTATGAAATTATGTTTTAGAAATAATTGTAATAATTACTAGTTGTAATAACAACCCAATTTTTTTTCCAGACTGTTGGGTCCATATAAAAAATAAATAACATACAAACATCGATTTACATACACCAAACATAATTTAAGAACATACAAACTTGAGTTCCAGTGCTTCCAGAACCAGGAGGAATACCTTGTATCTCTTAATATAGGATCAATTAAGACAATGATTGTATTTCTCGAATCACCCAATCGACACATGAAATTATAGATATAATTCCTTAACACAGCATGCAATGAACATCACTAGATAAGAGCGTTTGGCTTGCATTTGTCCACTTTGGGAGTTTAAGCAAAATTCGTAATGCATCATTAAATGCCACCTGAAGCTTTTTCATTTTAGCTTTACTAAATCTACACTACGCTCTAAAAAGAGTTTACATTACCTGTGCACATATATTTGCCTGTCCATATATCTTACAGTTAAATGACTGCTTTGCTGTCATTACATTTTATATAAACATATATATATATATATATATATATATATATATATATAATATATATTTTATATATCTCAACCATCACCATCTTGTTCTCTGGAGATCACCATCAGCCATTGTTGTCTTGATCATTTGTGTAGGTCCATTCAGAAACTGGAGGAACTGAATGTGGGAATGGAAGATCTGGGAGAAGACGTCCAGGCTTTGGCCCAGCAGTGTAACGGTACGGCAGCGAGCGGAGCCGGTAAACAGACCCCAGAGAGCGGCTCCGGCCGGGACAAGACGCCGGTGATCAGCAGCACCCCTCAGAAAGGAGGAGGCCGGGGGGTGCCGTCTCTGGACGAGTCCCCGGTGCTGGTCAACCAGAGGTTTCTCAAAGCTCTCAACCCTACCAAGCTGAAGTAACTCTGCTTTGTGAGCTTGTTTTAATGCTGAGATATCATGACAGTGTGTTTCAGGATGAGAAACCCAAATCCCCATTCGTTGCAGTAGAGACGCTGGAGGACACGCAGGCTGTGCGCGCGGTCGCCTTCCACCCGTCTGGGACTCTCTATGCGATCGGCTCCAACTCCAAAACACTGCGTGTCTGCACTTACCCACAGTCCCTCAAAAACAGGCATGTGCTCCATATTTAACACGCTTTTAGGGCTGCACAATATTGGGAAAAACTGACATATATCTGTGATTTATATATTCCCTCTGTCTGTACTTCTTGTATAGCACTGAAGCTCCAGCAAAGCAGCCTGACATCTGCTTCAAGCGTATTAAACACCATAAAGGCTCTATTTACTGTGTGGCCTGGAGTCCCTGCGGGCAGCTTCTTGCCACGGGCTCCAATGACAAGTATGTCAAAGTTCTTCCTTTCAACGCAGAAACCTGCAACGCCACAGGTAATGTGCCTAATAATGTCAGATCACACAATGCTTTCCTACTAAATCATAATGTGCACTGAAAGTAATTGTGGTACTGTAATTGACTGAAAGTATTTGGCTGTACATTATTCTTTATTTCACAACTACTTTCACAAAAAATGAAAGTGTATGAAATGTAATTTATTCCTGTGATCAAAGCTGAATTTTCAGCATCATTACTCCAGTCTTCAGTGTCACATGATCCTTCAGAAATCATTCTAATAGGCTGATTTGATGCTCAAGAAACATTTCTTATTATTATCCAACAAGAATTATTTTATTTTATTTTATTTTATTTTATTTTATTTTATTTTATTTTATTTTATTTTATTTTATTTTATTTTATTTTATTTTATTTTATTTTATTTTATTTATTTATTTTATATCAAACATTTTCAGGAAATCTTTGGGATTCTTTGAGTAGAAAGTTCAAAAGAAATGTATTTATTTTAATTCTTCTGCAATATTATAAATGTCTTTACTGTCACTTTTAATCAGTTTAAAGCATCCTTTCTGAATAAATATTATATTAATTCATTACCAAAATAATAACTAACACCAAACATTTTTAATCTTAATATGTTAAATTAATATACAATATATAAAATCATAAATATTTATACATTTTATTTAGAAAGTCTTTGACTTTATATCTTACATCTTGTGAATTTCTTTTTAATTTTAATATTATTGAATAACTTATCTCATTTTACCTTTTATATTTTTTTACTTATTGCACTTAATGTACAACCATTTATTGCACACATTGACAGCAACAACCAATGTACAATAATATATAGAATTTATAATATATAAAATATAAAATTATAGTATTAAATATATAATGTATGTGAATATTTAATATATATATATTATTATATACCATATATATATATATATATATATACTCCCCTAAAGGATTAGGGCTGCACGATTTTGAGAAAAAACCTAATTGCGGTTTTTCTGACAAATATTGCGATTGCGGTGCGATTTTCGATTTTTTTGGTTTTATTTATTTTAAAGCTTAAAACTGTACTTTTTATGTAATTTATGTAATAAATATAACCTTATTGTAAAGTGTTACTGATTAGTTATACACCGATTCAGACGTCTCCTGAGTTCACTGTTGGAAAGATCAGTTGTTTTAACCATTCATTAAAATGAATCGGTTCAAAGGAGTCATTAGTTCGCGAATTGGACGTGTCATGCGCGTTGTGTGATTATCCCAGCAGTTAGGACATGGACATCCAAGATTTCTGTCAACACAGAAAACATTTCATCACTGGATATTTTTTTCGTTTAATTAAAGAGTTTTTTTTTTTGTCAGTTAAATGTCCGGAACGCTTTTGAGTTCAATTTATTTAGCACAATTCACACCCAGCGGTAATTCAGGGGGAAAAAAAATCTCCGAATGATCCACATGAAACTTTGGTCTTCCGACCTTTTACCACCGTGTCGATTTATTTTGTGCGAGGGAGAGAGAGCAAGACAGCGCTTAGTTTGGAGACTGTGAAGTCTTGTTTACTTTCGCCAGGCTCCGAAGAGAGAGAGAGAGAGAGAGAGAGAGAATGCGCGCGCGCGCGACCGGCTCTCTCTCTGCTCGTTCTGTTAAACATGCGCCCTGTCACTCACAAGCGCAGCAGTTCATCTACATTACTCACCGATCAAATAATACTTTGGCGGGACAAAAATTCACTTTGGCGGGCGCTAAAACAAGTTCAATGCAGAAAATTCATGCGTGAATTTAACTTAGTAGGCTACATGACCATGCACTCGCACAAATGCGACCACATAAAATTTTAACTCGCACATTCTCAAAAAATGGTCGCATATTTCGGCCATTTCTGCGCAGTTACAAGCTTTTTCTATTGGCACAATTCGAGGTAGCCTACACGTTGTGTGTTAGCTGCTTTGCTGCTGACAGAAATACGGTGCACTGCATAAAACCTTGTAACTTTCCATTGCCATTTCTAATTGGCCAGCAAGCCAGGAACGCGAGATTCGACCATTTTGATTGGCTAATAGGTTTGTCACTCAAATGTCAGAGGTGGGGGAAAAAACCTCAGACTCCTGAGGTTAGGTTATTGCGGGAGTTAAAACCTCAATGTCGATGCGATAAAGGTTAATCGTGCAGCCCTATAAAGGATTATTAGGAACACCTGTTCAATTTCTCATTAATGCAATTATCTAATCAACCAATCACATGGCAGTTGCTTCAATGCATTTAGGGGTGTGTCCTGGTCAAGACAATCTCCTGAACTCCAAACTGAATGTTAGAATGGGAAAGGGAAGGTGATTTAAGCAATTGTGAGCGTGGCATGGTTGTTGGTGCCAGATGGGCCGGTCTGAGTATTTCACAATCTGCTCAGTTACTGGGATTTTCACGCACAACCATTTCTAGGGTTTACAAAGAATGGTGTGAAAAGGGAAAAACATCCAGTATGCGGCAGTCCTGTGTGCGAAAATGCCTTGTTGATGCTAGAGGTCAAAGGAGAATGGGCCGACTGATTCAAGCTGATAGAAGAGCAACTTTGACTGAAATAACCAGTCGTTACAACCGAGGTATGCAGCAAAGCATTTGTGAAGCCACAACATGAACAACCTTGAGGCAGATGGGCTACAACAGCAGAAGACCCCACCGGGTACCACTCATCTCCACTACAAATAGGAAAAAGAGGCTATAATTTGCACGAGCTCACCAAAATTGGACAGTTGAAGACTGGAAAAATGTTGCCTGGTCTGATGAGTCTCGATTTCTGTTGAGACATTCAGATGGTAGAGTCAGAATTTGGCGTAAACAGAATGAGAACATGGATCCATCATGCCTTGTTACCACTGTGCAGGCTGGTGGTGGTGGTGTAATGGTGTGGGGGATGTTTTCTTGGCACACTTTAGGCCCCTTAGTGCCAATTGGGCATAATTTACATGCCACGGCCTACCTGAGCATTGTTTCTGACCATGTCCATCCCTTTATGACCACCATGTACCCATCCTCTGATGGCTACTTCCAGCAGGATAATGCACCATGTCACAAAGCTCGAATCATTTCAAATTGGTTTCTTGAACATGACAATGAGTTCACTGTACTAAAATGGCCCCCACAGTCACCAGATCTCAACCCAATAGAGCATCTTTGGGATGTGGTGGAACGGGAGCTTCGTGCCCTGGATGTGCATCCCACAAATCTCCATCAACTGCAAGATGCTATCCTATCAATATGGGCCAACATTTCTAAAGAATGCTTTCAGCACCTTGTTGAATCAATGCCACGTAGAATTAAGGCAGTTCTGAAGACGAAAGGGGGTCAAACACAGCATTAGTATGGTGTTCCTAATAATCCTTTAGGTGAGTATATAGTACTGTAATTACTGTGTGCAATAAATGGTTGTTGTACATTAAATGCAATAATTAAAAATATATAAAAGGTAAAATGAGATAAGATATTAAATAATATTAAAATTAAAAAGAAATATATCAATATGAACAGGGTGGTGTGTGTGCATTGGACTGCAGGGCCGGATCTAGAGTTCAGCATGCATGACGGCACTATCAGAGACCTGGCGTTTATGGAGGGTCCCGAGAGCGGAGGTGCCATCCTCATCAGTGCTGGGGCTGGAGACTGTAACATCTACACCACTGACTGCCAGAGAGGACAGGGCCTGCACGCGCTCAGCGGACACACAGGTGCTCTCACACACTAACCCTCCTCTTTATTTACGCCCTCACTGTCTATAACAGGAGGTTATATCCCTGTGTTGTACGATACGCAGGGCACATTCTGTCTCTGTACACGTGGGGTGGGTGGATGATTGCCTCCGGATCTCAGGATAAGACGGTGAGGTTTTGGGATCTGCGCGTGCCCAGCTGTGTGAAGGTGGTTGGGACGGCTG